>NC_136073.1:766550496-767150496 GCF_964261635.1 Lissotriton helveticus | reverse complement strand
TTTGCCCAATCAAAATTGGGGATCCTTACACTTGCAACATTTGGGGGGTGGTACACTGACCCGAAAACAGTATAACTAGCCTAGGTTTAGCTAAAGAAATTGTCCGACTTGTCCGAATAGCTGACTTCTCACTGACCCTACACACTCAATAGCTGATTGAAACAGAGGTGCTGCGGAGCACTCTGTCCGACAGACTCACAGACCCAATCGGGGTTTTGAGAACCTTAAGTGCTGGCGAAGCACTTTGCTGGGAAATCGATAACCCAATCGGGGTTTTTGACTGATAGCTGCAGAGAGGGTGTAGCGCAGGCATTGCAACTGAACTGCGGGTGCTGATCTTACCTTGGTGGTCCTGTCCTGATCCTAATCTGGTTTTCCTGTCCTGTGTTTCCATTCTGCACCTGCTGGCCTACTGGCGACTGCATTTCCTTGGGGTTCCTACTGTCCTTAACTGACCCGTGGCCAGGGTTGGTCTCCACACCGTTCTAGGTAAATATATATCTGTGAGGGAAACACACTTACGTCCTTTTTCTTGCCTTCTTTGAAACTGCTACAAGTCTTATGTTGCCTATTGTTCCTTTTTCTTTACCTTCCCTGAGCTGACCAATAATAAAGTTTTACACTTTAGCTGTTTATTACTATGTTCCATTTTCTTCCCATCCTTTAAGTCAATTGTGAAACACTGTTCATGAAATATAGATGTTCCTTTTCTTTACCCTCCTTTTAGCTGAATTAAAGTGGTTGCTCTGAATTATTAGCGGGTTCCATTTTTTTCTACCCATTTAGCTACATGGTTATTTCTAATTTCTTCAGTACAAAATAAAGTCTTTTGCCTTTCCCACCTTCGAGGGGTACTCAAACTGTGATATTCTAGCATGTTCCTTATCTTTCCCGTCCTTTAGACACACCATACCAAGTCTAGTTTCTAAAAATTTCATACTAGTATGTTCCCTGTCTTTACCTTCCATTTAGAGTTCTACATGGTTGGCATAATCTATTTTCTACATGGTTATACCCTCTTCATGATTTTGGTTATCGATAGTTTGCTTACTGTAAATCTCATGCTTGCTGACAGTGATGAGAACTAGATAAAGGTTTTCAAAACTTCCTGAGTCTGTGGTTATTATAAAGAGTGCAAATATTATAAATGTTATTGTATTTTGGTGACTGCTTATCTTTTTCAGCTAGCTCCCTGATCCATTGTGATCATAGGTACCTGTGACAAGGATTGGTAAGTCAGGTACATAGGAAATAGGTAGGAACGAACTAGGGTTACTGGTAGTAGCGTGTAGGTTACCCGATTAATAAATATGGTGAATTGAATTTATGGGCCCAAGTGTGCATATGATAAAATTGTAGTCGGGTGACCTGCGCTTGATCAGTATTATTCTGGTAGCAGAGGATGGTTAGGGACTAGTTAAAGGTAGGTAGGACTAGTTAAGATAGGTAGATAGGTAAACTGCTGCTAACTGATTTTTTTTATTGCTGCTAAAAGTATTGATCGATAAAATGAAATTGTTTTGAAATATATTGAAATGTTTTGATTTTCTGGTATGTTGCTATATTGATCTGTGTTCTAACAAAACTCGTTAGTGATTGTTATATGTTTGTCTTGAATACCCGGGGGCAGAAAAGCGAGTGGCAGAATAAAAGCCACGTCGCATAGAGGTCACTTACGCTGAGGAAAGTTAGTGCGGGTTGGGCAGAACTGGAAGCACTAATTAGGGTTTTCTGTATAAATGTATGAATAAATGATAGCAAGGAGTTCGCTGGCAAAACGTCTATTGTGATATCACCTAGTAAGGGTCACACGGAAGGAGTAGCAGGTTCGTCTAAGCTTGTTTGATAGCAAAGGGGTTCACTGGTGAAACTTTTGGCTTAGTATATATCCCAGAGTGGATGAGTCGAAGGAGTAACAGGTTCTCTAATGCTTGTGTAAAGAGTAGGCAGAAGGGATCTACTCGCAGTATATGAAAAGTAAACGGAAGGGATTTACTTGCAGTAAAACAAATCTTTTCTTTCTAGACACTCGAGTGCAGTGGCGAATGTTTTTGTGTTGTAAATTAAACAGAGCACTTGCACTTTAAATAAAGAATTAATTTACGATACCTTGTGAAGGAGGGAGTCAGTTGCGGAGCTGCGCTGACGTCACTCAGTGACGCGCTGGTATTGGTGGAAACAGCGGGCGTGTAGCTGTGATAGCATTGTAAAGGAGGGGTGAGCACAGGAGTGTCGGAACTCGTTTCACGAGAAACGCAGGACACCCATTGGTTGAAATTGTTTGAAATCGCGCATTTGATTGGTTGAAGAAAAATAAAAGATGCATTTGTATTGGAAGTGGTTTTGTAAACAAAAAGTAATTTGTGAAAAGGTATATGTGGTATCCAACTCATCCAGAGATTCGACCTGACCCGAGATATCAAGGTTTTGTGAGGGATCAGTGGAAAAACTCTAGAAATCGCATTATGTACGGAGGAAAGAGGAAAATGACATTTGTAGACAAAGTAAAGAATTATTTCAAGAAAGACAAGCCTATCAAAACTAGAGAAGGAGTTATTATTCCACCACCTAATACTCCCGCATCATTTATGTTGTTTGACAGAGGCTACCATGCTTATGTATGGTTGGAAAATTGGGTGGAATATACTAAAGCTGACGGAATTTTTGCATTTCCCTTAGAAGGCACATTTAATGGCAGGATTCTGTTCAATCTGAGAACCCGAATGAATGATTTGCATCCCAGACCTAGACTAACGCAATATGAGGCCTTAGAAGAATGGTAAATAGAGGCTTTTGAGCGAGACACACCCAGAATTGACAAAGGGTTAGCTAAATTTTATCAGAAGGTAAAGAAAGAAACCCGAGAAAAAAGAATGAAAGAATGGAGACAGAACATGATGGTAGAAGGACTGTACCCGGTATTAACAGTAGAAGAGCCCATGGGAGGGAAAAGGACAGAGAAAACAAAACATTTAATGACCAGTGGTGATTCAGACAAGGAATATCTGGAGGATTTGTTAATGAAAAATCCACCACCTTATAATGAGGAACCAAGATCCTTAAGCACGAGAAACCCATTCCTGAAACCTAATTATGGCGAGGGACCAAGTATGACAAATCCAAGTGCCCCGAGTTATGGCCCTCCCTTAATTCCACAGATAGTACATGAAACCTCCATGGATATGGTACTGCATGATAGAGAACGAGAGGCTTTAAATAAGTAAAGAACAGACCTAATTCAGAAAATTTCCCAATTGAATACCAGTCCTGAAGCTTTGACAATCCCAGTAACTATTGGACCAGTTGTTCCTTTGTACGGGGATAAGCAAAGTAGTCCGAAAACTCCAATAATAACCCCATCTGTAGTACAGCCGAGAAACGAGCCTTTGATACTAGATGATCAGGCAGGTGAATGTGAATCTGTGATTTCGTTGATGGATTTACCGATAAGGGAACCATAAGGGAGTTCACAGAGAAAGAACACTCCTTTTACTTCGAGAGAAGTTCAAATTGAGTCATCTTCCGTTACTAGAAGTGCTATGGTAGTGACACTTGAAGAAATCGACAGAGGGACCCAAGAATTAGAGAAACCAAATCCTCTACCGAAACCATTGGATATATACAAACTGAGAATAGAATTAGAGGAACTGATGGCTGGGAATGTGGGGTTGGACAGACTGAACACCCTTAGTGAAGAGGAATTGTTATTCATTTGCAAAAGTATAACCCGTAATACCAGAGTGTACCATGATAAATTAATGGACACTGCAGCTAGTATGGGAATAGACATTAGCCGATCTAAAGTGTTGCAAAAACCCTACAGAGCAGAATTCTCAGACAAAGATTTGGAGAACATGAATGTGTCAGGAAAATAGGTACAGATCAGAGAATTGTTAAACCTGTTACAGAAATGGGGAGATTTAGAAAAATGGAAAGCCAGGTGGGCTAAGAAAAAGAAAGACAGTAGATCAAAGCAAATGACTTCTGAATATGTCTTGAAAGAAACAGAAAAGGTGGGAAAATGATATCCTATGAGAGAAGTGCCAGGTGGAGGATATGTACATGTTCCATGGTCCCGACAGGATATTGTGTCCTTTATAAATGATTTCCCAAAATTGCGAGAAAAACCTGTAGAATGGTACAGACAGGTCGAGAGATTTGTGAAAGTCCAAAAATGCCTCCTGAAAGATCTAGATGGTTTCTTTGACATTGTAGTTCCCGTAGATTTATGGACAGAATGTAAAATTGGTGTTGATTGGCCTAGTGAAGAATTCCCGAGGGACCCAAAGACAGGGGCTCCTTCCTTGGATGTGATGAAGAAATACAATCAGGTAATGTTGTATCTGAAAGGAAAGGTGCCTGCAAAAGAAACTGATTGGACCCGAATTGATAGAACTACCCTGAATCAAAATGAGACTGTACACTCATATTATGAACGACTGTTACAGGTGTTCAAAACTTACAGTGGTCTGGATAACATTGAGATGAAGGACATGACCCACTTCATTTATCGATTTGTGTTAGGGTTTAGGCCTGAAATCTCACAGTGGATCAAAGACAATAAAATTTGCTGGCAAGCCAAACCAATTGATGAAGTCCTAAAATACGCTAAATATTGCGAGGATGAGCTGGAAGATAAACGAAAAGAATTGAAAGAAAAAGTCATGTGGGCCCAGGTTAAATTAGCAGAGCACCAAGAACAGCAGCTGAATAAAATGACTAGTAATCAGAGTCAGGGCCCTGGAGGTGGGGGAAAGCCCAGAGTAAAAATTAGCCGAGAAGAGGCACGAAAGAAATTTCCATGTCACGGGTGCGGAAAGATAGGACACCGGAGAGACGAGTGTAAGGCTGTACAGAATGGTAATGTGCAAATTAATGATTTGAATCCACAGACGCAGAATGAGACACCACGGAAGACCCAGCAGCAGATAAAACAGAATCAGTTGCTTCGTGCACCTAGGCCAAATTATAGGAGCAAAGCACAACAGAGTGAAGACACTGAAGGTTGGGAAGGAAGGGAGGATAGAAGTGCAGCAACTTCACAATTTCTGTTAAATGACACATTTCTCTGTGATGACACCTACTGACGGTGCCTGAGGGGGGAGGACGAGGAGTGCGTGCTTGGCGCCTCCTTGCCGGTTGACCAGTCAGGGCCATACATTGAAGGAAAGGTTGAAGGAAATGACGTCACCTTTCTGTTGGATACTGGTGCTACCCGTTAGACTGTGAGAACAGCAGACGTTCCAAACCTACCCCTCTCGGGAGAAGCGATCCAAGTAGTGTGCGTTTCTAATCAGCTAATTAGTACCCCAGTTACAGAACCTATGGAGATTAAAATTGGGAATTTTAAAGAAATGCATAGATTTGTTGTTTGTGATTCCAGTCCTGTAAACTTATTAGGACGAGATTTGCTGTGCAAAATGAACTGCACTATCTTTTGCACACCAAATGGCGTCGAAATTCAGACCCCAGATGAAGATGGAATATACAAATTAATGTTAGCAAGACCAGACTCAGAAATTAAAAGACTGACAATACAAGACAATACAAGACTTACCTGAAGAACTCCAAGAAACAGCGAAACCAGAGGTATGGGATTTCACTGAAAATGGGATTAATGGCAAATGTTGACCCAATTAAAATAGCCATAAAAAAGATGCAGTCTACCCAAATAACAAGCAGTACAAAATGAGTGCAGAGGTGAAAGCAGGAGTTGCTATTGAAATCAAACGGTTGCTAGAAGCAGGCATATTGCAAGAAGTATTCAGCAGTCCTTGTAACTCACCGATAATTGGCATAAAGAAACCTAGTGGTAAGTACAGGGTCGTACAGGACCTGCGCACGGTTAATAAAATAGTGGTTCCTTGCTGTCCTGTTGTGCCAAACCCTGCAGTGATTCTATATCAAATACCATGGAATGCTGGATGGTTTACCGTCATTGACTTATGTCATGCATTCTTTGCAATTCAATTGCAACCAGACAGCAAATTTCTTTTCTCATTTGAATTCGACTGTCATGTATATGTCTGGAATCATGTTCCTCAGGGGTACACGGAAAGCCCTTCGATCTTTAATCAAATTCTGAAAAAGTGTCTTGAAACCCTGGTATTGCCCGGAAAATCAGTCCTGGTGCAATATATAGACGACCTCTTGGTGGCATCTAAGAGCAGGAAAGACTGTGTTGTCGACACCATTGCCTTACTGAACCATTTAGGTGAAGGTGGACATAAAGTGTCACCGGACAAACTACAGTTTTGTACCTCATCAGTAAAATATCTGGGGCACCAGATAGAGAGAGGTATCAGGAAAGTTACCACAGAAAGAATTAGAATAATTCGAAACATGGAATTACCAAACACCCAGAAAGAGATCAGAATGTTTCTAGGAGTTGTAGGATACTGTAGGCAGTGGATTGTGGGATTTGCAGTACTAGCAAGACCATTGATAAAAATGACAAAGAAAGGAGCAAAAGATCCAGTGGAATGGGATGACAAAAGCATGACTGCTTTTGTAAAATTGCGAGAATGTCTGTGTACAGCTCCTGCATTAGGAATGCCTGACTATTCAAAAGATTTTGCACTTTTCTGTGACACACGAGACAATTGTGCACTTTCAGTCCTGACCCAAATTCATGGTTTAACTCGACGTCCAGTGGCATATTTTTCTTCCACATTGGACCCAGTAGCAGCTAGATTACCTGGATGTTTGAAAGCTGTAGCTGCATCATGCACAAGTCTTGAACAGAGAGAGTCCATTGTTATGGGACATCCAGTAACGGTGTATGTTCCACATTCTGTTGTGATTTTGTTGACAAGAACTAAAACTCAGTATCTCATACCTAGGCGGCTGACTAAGTATGAGAGAATCCTTGTAGGTGCAGGAAACTTGACCATTGCTAGATGTAATATTCTGAATCCAGCTAGCTTACTGCCTAATTCATTCGCAGCAGAAGTGAGGGAGAAAACTGAACATGACTGCATTGATTTGACCGAATTTAGTACAAAACCACGCCCAGACATAAAAGAAGACCCTTTAATTAATGAAGATTATGAGCTGTTTGTAGACGGCTCATGCATGAGACATGAGGAAGGAGGCCTAAGCGCTACCTACTCAGTGTGTACTTTGGGAGGTCCAGTGGAAGCATCCTATTTACATGGAGTCAAGTCTGCACAAGTAGCTGAATTGGTTGCATTGATAAAAGCTTAAAAAATTGGGAGGAACTCTAAGATAACCATATATACTGATAGCCAGTATGGTTATGGGGTTGTGCATGACTTTGGCCAATTATGGATGCAAAGGGAGTTCCTGACTTCTTCAGGCACCCCTATCAAAAATGGAAATTATGTGCAGGATTTACTGGAAGCAATCCAGTTACCAAAAGAATTGGCTGTGGTCAAGTGTGCTGCTCACAAATCTGGCGATGACAAAGTGACGGCAGGTAATCGATATGCTGACCAGTTAGCCCAACAGTGTGAAAGATACAGAATAGCAATCAATATAAAGGTTGGGGGAAACGGAAACAGCTGCCAACTTTTGATGCTAGAGGGAGTGAACACATGGGAGGAAGTGAGAGACTTACAGGACACAGCAGAGCCACTGGAAAAACAACGGTGGAGAAACTTTGGTTGTCAGAGGAGGGTGGAAGATGGTGTCATTGTCTACTTGGATGGTATGCCTGTGTTGCCAGACTGTCTGCTCGCTCCTATGGCTAGGTTGATACATGGAGACACACATTTGGGAAGAGATGCGATGATTCGCATGTTCCGCCAGACATGGTTCAATTCGAAATTCAGAAACATAGCAGAGGCACTCTGCCAGAGGTGCCTGATTTGTCAGCAATTTAACCCCGGAAAGAAAACTGTGGTGTTACCAAGAAAAATTGGAAAGGCAGAGGGCCCCTTTATTTGACTACAACTAGACTTTATTCAGTTACCCCCTTGTCGAGGAATGAAGTACCTACTTGTCATTGTTTGCCTATTTTCAAAGTGGGTGGAAGCTTACCCTGCACGTAGAAATGACAGCATTACAGTAGCCAAATTATTACTTAGGGAGCTTATACCTCATTATGGTTTCCCAGTCACGATTGAATCTGACAGAGGAAGTCATTTCCAAAATGAAATAATAAAACAGATATGTGAAGCATTCAAAATCACGCAAAAAACTGCACTGTGCATATTGCCCAGAGGCTTCTGGAGTGGTAGAACAACTGAATGGCACAATTAAAGCAAGATTGGGAAAGATGTGTGAATACACTCAATTGGAATGGCCTGATGCTTTGCCACTTGTGTTGATGGGACTCAGAAGTATTCCAGACCAGAACACGGGCTTGAGCCCCCATGAGATACTAATGGGAAGAGCAATGCGGCAAGCATGGGTGCCAGGATACAAACTGATAAGCATATCTGATGATTTGGTACTAGAATACTGTAAAGAACTGGCTGACCAAGTGCGTTCTATCTCTCACCAGGTTGGGGGAGACGCTGTCGCGAGGCCAACGACTCCAGCACATGACCTAAATCCAGGTGACTGGGTCGTAATAAAGAAACACACTCGGAAAAGTTGCCTTGCACCAAGGTGGGGAAAGCCATGACAGGTGATGCTAGTAACCACCACAGCTGTGAAGTGTGCAGGAGTACCGCGCTGGATCCATGCCAGCCATACGAAGAACGTGACTGAACCTGAAGAAACTGAGGCTGAAGGTTGTGCAGCTGAGGGGTCCCAAGATATTGGTCCTGAAGTAGCTAAAGAAGAAGAACAACCGAGCTCCAGTCAAGATGATTGGATCCCAATAGTCGACCTGACTATAGATCCTGTGAGAACCAGAAGACAAATCTATTTAGATAGACAGTGGGATAGTGAGGACGAGACAGGTATAGAAGAAGGTACTCAGATCATCGAAATCCAAATCAAATCTGATTCTGAGGAGGACCAGATAGGGAAAGAACAGGTAATTGACACTCCACCAAGAAGAAGAGCTTGAACAGGACCAGATAGAGCTAGACAATTGTGTTCAGGAAGAAGAAAACGATACAGAGCAAAGCCAAATCCAGCATACACCTGAACAAGGCCAGTTTAGGGACCAGGCAGAATAAGCTGATGAAAGACCTGGACCTAGTCAGTTAGGGAGAAATGCTGAAGACGAACTTGAAACAATTGTGCCACAACTGAACGAAAACAAAAGAGTGTTTGAGGAGAGTCAAGACACAGTGGCAGTTAAAAGACTTGAGACATTGATAAACGAAATGACAGTGGCAGACCTACACCTAGACTTTCACAGCCTAGCATTAGGGTTCATGGCCCCCTCAATCATAGCCAAAGAGGACAGGGACCTGATCGACCTGCTGTTGACAGCTGCAGTCAAAACAGTGCTGAACAATTGGAAGGACACAGGAAAAGCCACGTCCAGAGCATGGCTCAACTGGGTCACTTTCTTGAGAGGTGCGGACACCATAACGGAGAAGTACACTCCCAAGACGCACAGACAGTCAAACATGTGGGAGTCACTAGACAACTACCTATCCTCGCACAAACCCCCTTAAAATCACAGCCAGGCACTCAACCCAACAGATGCCATCAACACACAGGCCACCGCCATAAAACTGCAAAATGATCCTTTGATGCTCTTTTCTCCTTGCTCTCTCTCCTTTCTGTCCACGGTCGGGGCTGGGGGTCCAACGAAAAAGAAAGCAAATGCAAAAAAGGGGGCGATGGAACATTACCAGGAGTCAACGTCGAGAAGCGGCGCGCACGAATGGCGGATGGACTAAGACTAACAAAACGCACCGGACCCCCCCCCCCCTCCCCCACCCCGGGCGTTTCTTCTCTTCTTTCTCCCCTCTCTCTTCTCTTTCCTCTCTCTTCTTCTTCCCATGTCTATGTAATGCTCCACATAAATATATTTTCAATAAAAAATTACGGAAATTAAAAGAAAAGGGGACTCAGTACCTAGATTTGTAAAAAGACTGAGATTGCGATTAAAGACAATAAATGAAGAACCTGAGCAAATAAATGAAGTATCGAGTCAAACTGACCCAGCTGTAATAAAACCGAAGCGAGGAAGTGCTTGTATAAAGAAACTGAATAACAAGTACCAGAGTCCTGAGTGGACTTACTTTGTACTGGAAGAATTTGAAAATTTGGAAATAAGTGATGAAAGTGATGAAGAATTGATTATTGACCAGGCTGAAGAAGAAGCAGAACCAACCTGAAAGTTGCTCGAGTAAGCAAGCTGTGCAGAGTTACAAAGAGGGGTTGAAGCTTCTTTTGAGTCAAAATGTCTGATTCTTCTGTGAATGGGAGACCGAGACGAAGTTGTTTAAAAACATGCTGCCAAGTATGTTTATGTAGTGTAGCGATAGTACTGATACTTTGGATAGGACTAACAATACCTATTCCTTCTATGATGAGTAAACCCCCAAACCTGTACCCAAATAATCACTTACCGGAGGATACCGTAGAATCACACACTAGAAATACACCACAAAGAGTAGATGCACCAGAGAAACCACTTAGTCTTAAGCAAACAAAATTAGATTTAGAAGCACCAGATGAGGAAGGATTACATTATAATAAGATTAAGAACAAAACTCATTTAAATGTTTTTGCAAACCTGTTAGTACATTATGTAGAAGCTATGGAAATAGACGACTGGTATGTCTGTATGAAGCTGCCTACTTTGGTTGCTGAAGGTGTGACGTATCACCACTTGCCCTAAACCTACGGAATTTCCTGTAGTATACTAACTAGTTTATTTTATAGAAGAGGACCTTTACAGTATTATTACTCAAACTCTGATGTGACATTTTCTGAACTTCCTGTACGAAGAAATCTGAACCCTGTACATACAATTAGGGATATAGCAAAATACATGAGTGATTATTTTCTAACTGTTGGTAAAATAAACATAGATGACGCACACAAAGATAACTTGACCTGTTCATTACACGAAAAAGAGAAAATGTTTCTGAACATGGTAAAGAAAAGAAGAGAAAGTTTCCAAAAGAAAGCAAAAGACAAAAATCTGAAAATTCCTAAATGGGCTGAAAGCATAGAAAGCACCTCAAATTTTGGGGCTAATGCTGCTGTGTTGCTGGATTTCGAAAAGAAAGGGAAACTTTGTCTTCAAAGAGAAAGAACCAGTTATTATAACAATATATTCATTGGTTCCAGTGAATGCGAACACAATTACAAGGTAATTGGGGGTTGGGGTTTCAAAGATGGGTCAGAGCCTGTGTTTCCTGGAATTTATTATATATGTGGGAACAAGGCTTATTTCAAATTGCCCGACCATTGGTACGGAAGCTGTTATTTTGGTATTGTCTTCCCAAAGATATACCATGTGGGGAAAATCACTGGAAGCACGGAAAGAACTAATGATTTAGTACGTAGTAAAAGAGAAAGTGTTGGTGAAATAGTAGGTGATATTTTTAGTGCAATGATACCTACAGTGGGAGTGGCTCTGAATACACACAGAATTTGCAAATTGTCAACAGTAGTAGATCGGTTATCAACTGACACTGCTGGAGGTTTCCTGATGGTCAATACCGAAATGGTTGCGATCAGATCAATGGTTTTACAAAACAGACTTGCTCTTGATACGTTATTGGCAAAAGAGGGCGGAGTCTGCAGAATGCTGAAAGCGCAACATTGTTGCACTTACATACCTGACAAAAGTGTGGAGATCAAAGGGTATGTGAGAAACATTACAAATTTGGAAAAAAGAGCTTAAACCACTGGAGGTTGACAGTGCCTGGAAGAGACTTACTGATGGTCCCTCTGCTGGAGGTAGTTGGTTTTCTAACCTAGGTAAGAGTCTTGTGAGTAAAATACTGATGCCAATAGCGGGAATAGGTCTATTTGTGTTTATAATAGTAATTTTCTGCAAATGTCGAAAACACAAAAAGAAGTATACTGTGAACAAGAGAGGAGTGAAAAGAAATGTTGATGAGCTCAAATTAGAAGAATTGAATAAACAAATTTACAAAAGGGTGAACAATTCTCATCCTAATAAAGAGACTGAGAAAAAGCTAAACCGAATGTTTGAAGAGATTGAACTGGGTGAAATGTGAAAAGTTGGCATCTGGTTCCATTAATTTGTGATGATATAAAATATCATCAAAGAGGGGATTGATGGAGCAAGGATTCACACGTATAGCGCCTTGCTTGTACTCATGAACCTCAAATAACCCTAATAGTATTAATCAACCTGTTTGTCTTAATATTTACCCCTTATTCTGACATTTTGGGTATCCGAGTGATACTTGCCTATGTGTTTACTAATCCTAATATGCTTGCTACTAAGATGGCTGCTACTACGCGGGAATTTCTTCTGCGCATGCGTCGGTCATACCCATGTGACGTGACGTACTCGCAGTTTTGGTGGGAATTCTTTTGCACTTGCGCAGTGGAACTAAAATGGCTGCTTTATATCCTCACATGCCTGAAGCTTGCATCGCTGCTTTGGCTATGCTGTTTGTTTTGCATTAAACCATTAAGGCTATAGTTATTATAAAATAATGGGAATAATATAGGGATTCCTGGTATACAGTGCATTAATTTATTCTGTGTTCTAAAACTGTTTCTATTTACTTTTCATGTATCCGTAATCCTTGGGCATGAGGGACGGGAATACTCCATTTTGAAAATCTTTTCTGCGCATGACAGTCCACAGCCAGAGGATGAACTCTGTGACATTGAACTCGAGCCAACACAGAAGTCCAAGCCAAAATGCGCCTGGGAAGAGGCACCTTCACCTAGTAGAAGAAGCTAAATTGTACTAAATGTATTACAATGTATAAAATGTTAAATTCACCATTGTTATGTGTAAAGAACATGTCATGGGAACCTGAAATTCAAGGGGCGGTCTTGAAAAATGCAAATTATGAGCTTGAGAAAGTCAAATCCTAGGAGGTGTGATGACCTGTCCTCTCTTTTGCCCAATCAAAATTGGGGATCCTTACACTTGCAACATTTGGGGGGTGGTACACTGACCCGAAAACAGTATAACTAGCCTAGGCTTAGCTAGAGAAATTGTCCGACTTGTCTGAATAGCTGACCTGTCACTGACCCTACGCACTCAATAGCTGATTGAAACAGAGGTGCTGCGGAGCACTCTGTCCAACAGACTCACAGACCCAATCGGAGTTTTGAGAACCTTAAGTGCTGGTGAAGCACTTTGCTGGGAAATCGATAACCCAATCGGGTTTTTTGACTGATAGCTGCAGAGAGGGTGTAGCGCAGGCGTTGCAACTGAACTGCGGGTGTTGGTCTTACCTTGGTGGTCCTGTCCTGATCCTAATCTGGTTTTCCTGTCCTGGGTTTCCATTCTGCACCTGCTGGCCTACTGGCGACTGCATTTCCTTGGGGTTCCTACTGTCCTTAACTGACCCATGGCCAGGGTTGGTCTCCACATCATTCTAGGTAAATATATATCTGTGAGGGAAACACACGTATGACCTTCTTCTTGCCTTCTTTGAAACTGCTACAAGTCTTATGTTGCCTATTGTTCCTTTTTCTTTACCTTCCCTGAGCTGACCAATAATAAAGTTTTACACTTTAGCTGTTAACTAGCATGTTCCATTTTCTTCCCATCCTTTAAGTCAATTGTGAAACACTGTTCATGAAATATAGATATTCCTTTTCTTTACCCTCCTTTTAGCTGAATTAAAGTGGTTGCTCTGAATTATTAGCGTGTTCCATTTTTTCCACCCATTTAGCTACATGGTTATTTCTAATTTCTTCAGTACAAAATAAAGTCTTTTGCCTTACCCACTTTCGAGGGGTACTCAAACTGTGATATTCTAGCATGTTCCTTATCTTTCCCGTCCTTTAGACACACCATACCAAGTCTAATTTCTGAAAATGTCATACTAGTATGTTCCCTGTCTTTACCTTCCCTTTAGAGTTCTAAATGGTTGGCATAATCTATTTACTACATGGTTATACGCTCTTCATGATTTTGGTTATCGATAGTTTGCTTACTGTAAATCTAATGCTTGCTGACAGTGATGAGAACTAGATAAATGTTTTCAAAACTTCCTGAGTCTGTGGTTATTATAAAGAGTGCAAATATTATAAATCATATTGTATTTTGGTGACTGCTTATCTTTTTCAGCTAGCTCCCTGATCCATTGTGATCATAGGTACCTGTGACAAGGATTGGTAAGTCAGGTACATAGGAAATAGGTAGGAACGAACTAGGGTTACTGGTAGTAGCGTGTAGGTTACCCGATTAATAAATATGGTGAATTGAATTTATGGGCCCAAGTGTGCATATGATAAAATTGTAGTCGGGTGACCTGCGCACTCTATCACTACCCAAAAAAATGAATGTGTCCTTGTGTAACGTAACCGGTGCCCATGTAAAGCGCTCCAATACCTTCGAGTCGAGTTTGCGCTATATAATTCTGAAAAAAACGGGCATTTGTACAAGGGAATGGCGGAGCGTGACGTTAAGCACAAAATGTTAATGCCACGCTCCGTCAGTCTGAAAACGCAGGGATTAGTCGTATTTACAAAGATATGGCACATCCCTGCATTTTCCCAAGAACTGGCGCTAAATTAAGCTGCCTAGCGCCAACACAGGCATCCTTGCACCATAGTGCAAGGGTGCCTGCCTTGAGGGTGATGGTTGTTTATCTGGAGGAAGGTGTGACTTCCTGCACATAAACAATCACAAATGGTGATGTGAACCTTCTATATGTGCTGCATTGTGCAGCACATATAGATGTTGCAAATCGTAATTTTTGTAATGATTGTTTATGTGCAGGAAGGGACACCTCCCTGCACATAAACAATCACTCATATTGTTTTGTTTGTTTCTATGTGTGCTGCACAAGACAAAAACAGGAAAAACGAGGAGAAATAAAGCACTTCTCTTTGTTTTGCCATGCTAAGACCAGGTTTCCATGGTCTTAATTTTGGCACTGTCCCATATTTACACCACTCTTGTAAATAGGGGGCAACGTCCTAAAATCTTTGGGTGATGCGGTGGAACGCCCACTGCAACACCCATTGCCCACCCCTTTCACACTAGGTGCCTTATTTACAAGATGGTTTTAAGCCACGTTAAGTGGCTTAGCGCCACCTTTTAAATAAGGTGAATCCCTTATCGCCAAAGAAGTGTCGTTAAAAGTTACATGCCTGTTGCGATAGGGGTTTGTAAATTTGCCCCTCAGGGTTCAACTCAGAGTAAGCGATAACTCAGCATAGTTAACGGGCCCCACAACAATGTTAACTCAAGGGGTGTGGACATACCAGGTGTGGTTCTGGGGTACCCTTACTGACGCCCATGGTCTTCATCAAACATGGATCAATTTCAAAACCCCATGCGTGATCCACTTCAGATTTTTCTATTCCTGTTTTTATGTTATGGCCAGCACATCTGGGATGAAGCTATTACGTGGCTCTAGCTTTTCTGCAAAGTTATGGATTTTCAGGATTTGCCGCATAATCCATCAACTGCTGATTTTTTTTTTTAATGTTTCTTGCTCAAATAGATCAAAAGTTACTAAGAATGTGGCGACACCTGTTGCCGCACAGTGGTAGGCCCTTCTCAAAGGGCAACTGGTCACCTTTCCGTTGCCTCTTGCTGTATATTGGTGAAAACTGCTACAGAGGTGGTGAAACATCTGCACAGATGTTGTTAATGAGTAAAACTGACAAAACAATGAGGTACTACCATTTAACATAATGTGTCACATTATGCTGCAAAATGTGCCTTTTCTTGCCGTATAATTTAGTCAACCCTGCCACATAATTTGCCCCTCCAATCCCAGTGTCCCTGGTCACAATTTACAAAAGCTGAGGCGCAAACACACAATACAATACCTTCATGGGATTATTGGGCTGTCTTTGAAGCAGCATAAAACCAGCACACCAAACCAGAGGCTCACTTATTATAATTATATTCATTGTGAAAAATTGAAAAAATGCCTATCACGAGTATGCATGAAACGTCATAGACTACATAGATTCAACTACTGGGTAATTGCAGGGGGTGACATATACAAGTCATACATGAATGTACTTCAGAAGCATGTTGTGAAATGGAAGCTGCATGAGCTGAGATCAGAAACCCCACGACAAGCAATCCTGTCAAAGACTGATTACGGGCGTAGGTGTCTCTGCCACTATTTCACAGGAATCCTGAGGACATGATTACACGGTACATTAGATTTATTAGCATTTTGATGCTCTTGACTGGCCATCCCCGGATTGAAAGATTTCCACCCGCCCTCTCCATCGCTCATTTAGTCTTAGCAGCATTTTGATGCGGAGATGCACTGTAGGGTAAGTGCACTAACAATCTCATACATGCCAATAGATCCGATTCAGGCGGGAGACCACCGATTTTTCAAAAATGGCTTTATTTTAGCTGTCTCCCTCCTGAAATTGCATTTTCTACAATAGAAATCAATGGGGAATTTTCAGTCTCCCGATTTTTTATTTTAAATCTCCCGCGTCCCTGTCCTTAAATGTTGGCATGTATGCAATCGGATGTATGACGGTACAACGCGTGCTTTTACAACGCGTACCGTTACCACGCAAGTTTTACAACGCACGTCGTTACAACGACTTGCGTTGGGGGGCGCCGGATAGTGAATAGTTTAATTTACTATTCCAACTCCAGTCCCTGTGGATAGTAGGGAAGGAGTTGGATAGTAAATTAAACTATTCCCTATCCTACAGCGCCCTCCAGCACAAGTCGTTGTAACGACTTGCGTTGGCAAACCTGCGTGGTAATGGTACAGCGTTGTAAAGGTTTCGTGGTAAAGGATGTTTCCCATGCATTCTGTTTGTTCCTGCAAAAATTCACTAAGTGGTCTTTCGACTGAGCAAGATAGTGACCAGCTGCTGGAGGGAATTAAATCTAGGCAAGGCAGCAGAGTAACAGGGCTATGAGGTTTATTTTTTTTTTTGTGTGTTTTATAGGGCGCAAACTTGACCCGTTATCAGAGCGCTTTACAGAATTGTAGAGTTGTACCAAAGGCATGAAATCATAAGAGCATACAATCATTTGGAAGAGGGATGGGTGCTGGATACATAAGGGATTGAGGGATACAATGTACAGTTTACATTACAGTTACTCAAGACAAGGCCCCAGGTTTCTTGTTGGGGTGACTAGGTCATCAGAGGGAGGCAATAGCTGTGAATTGATCAGGGTCTCTGTGTGGTAGGATGGGTTGGATGGAGTGGAAAACTAAAGAATTGCCTAATTAATGCCATATAGATTGACCTCTTAAGGTGAGACTTCCACCAGCACCAGGGAAACACAATTGTGTGACTCCAAAGTGACTGAGGTGCCCACGGAAGCAGCAGACATGTTTCCCACAGTTGTGCAGGGCCCCTTTTCTCCTACTTTTATTTTGAAATGTTGCCATCTTTATTTATTTATTTATTTTGAAGCCATCTTTGCACATCAAGAAACCTGAACAATTTAGACTCAAATTCCACAAAGTCGCCAATCGCTCATCCGTGCAGTTTTGCAAATATCTACTGGTGCAATGTTCAAAAGGCAGCAAAGCTCATTAAGATATCACTTTATTACGCACATATATAATGACTAACTTACATAATTGGCTTCCAAATCAAAAGCAAACATGTAAAGCTGACCTTTGGCTCCATCATGGAGTCTGGTGCGCCACGTTTAGTGTCATTGTGTTCATTGTCCTTAATCTCAGTGGATAAAGTAAAAATCTACAGATCCCGAATGTCACCTTTGATGGTCAGCCAGTGTCCTGAATGATTATTTCTCTGGGGAGTCATTAGCCCCCCCCCAGTGCTGTAATGACAGCTCACCTTTCCCACATCTCATAGTTTGCTTGCTTAGCGTACATTGCCATATATTCTTCCCTCTTGTGAAGAACAAAAATGTGTGTCTTTTGACAGTGGCAAAGACAGTGACGTCAATGCTAGTTCAGTGCTTAATTTGTAAACAAAATTAGTGTCGGGGCCTTCGACGGCAGGACAGTACAGCTTACACTATCCGTTGCCCCTGGCAGCCCTGCCAATGACAGCATCAACACACTACTAATCATCACACTCTTAAAAGTGTGATGATTTATACTATTACCCGGCCCCAAAGCTATAAGAATGGCTTTGGAGCCAAATACTAAAAATTGACAATGTAAATTGAATTAGTAAGCAGATGTTGTAAATTTGACAGACACCACTACCATGTGGCAGTCATAAGCCCCAGTGCTGGCAATTAAGTGCCGGTACCAAGCACTGGAAACCACCGGCTCAAATTAAGAACTGTTGCTAGTTCCAATAAACTCTTTTGCAGTGGCAAAGACTGTGATGTGTATGCTAGATCCAATAAACATAGATCCCTGGGGTTCATCCGCGGGCTCCTTCTTGGGTGCACTACCAGGAAGTAACGGTTATTCCTTCCCATGGAAGGGTGACATCTGTTGTTCAGCACCCTGTACGTGTCAGGAAGCATGTCAAGAAGTATGGCATAATGCTAATGGCGCCGCTGCCATGGGGGCACAATACTCCAAACCTTCTCATGCCTAATCATTTCAGGAAGGGAAGGCTGGTGGTCTTCACAGAGTGTCAATGCTGATGGTGTGAGGCTTTGTTTGTTTAGAGACTGCACTACCCAACCACAATGATACAATTCCAAGCAGTCCCTGGAAACTTTGTTTGAAGATGTTGGTAGCTAACTTGGATTATCAGTTGGAACTTTTCTCTTGTTTCATGGTTTCCTTACAAGACATTGTAAATGTAAATGTAAATGTAGTATACTTGTAAAGCGCACAGCTGCCCCAGCAACGGGGCGTCCCGGCGCTGTATAACTCTGGGGAACCCGTCCTGGCTTTCCCTGTGGGATGGTCCCTTGCTGGGAGTCCCCAAGGTGGAGCCAGGCATCCCCGGAATTGGTAGGGCCGTTTTTGTGCTACAATATTGCTGAAGACAGGGTCTTGCACCTTGGATTCAGGATTTACTTTTGCAAAGAGCAGTAATAGAAAGATAACCAAAATAGAAAGTTTCTTATAAGAACACTCAGAGTTGGCTATGCAAAGAAACCAGCTAAGGTATGTCCTTTCACTCTTATGATGAAATGCATGGCCTCGCAGTGGACCTAGGACCATATGTATGAACACATTTTCCCATAGACACAGAAGGGGTAAAGACCTTTGATACATCTGGCCCTAAGATATGTCCTATTGCATTTAAATACTCACTTCAACTTACAAACGTGTTTGCCCAGCAAAAGTGGCAGGTCAGAGTGGTGGTTACCGGTGCCTCTGTTTACTCTCTTATCCCTTTCACCCTTCGGCATTTCTACTACTGACGTCATATTGCTGTTGTATGTGGTCATTGGAAGAGCTGGTGAGAAATGGAAGAGTGCAAATGAAGAGTGAAAAAGACTTTGCTTGGGTGTAAATGCAGAAAACAAAAGTTGACTCACTCCTAGGGCCAGCGCACCAAATGTCATGCTCTAAATAGGGAGCGGCTCCTAGGAGCATCAACTTAGTGTGATATAGAGTATGTCTAGATGAATAGGCATATTGTTCCAACTACCAGGCTTTATAGAGTGAGGTACATTCAATGGTGTGGTGGATCAGGCACAATCAGGGCCCATCTTCGTCAGTGATGGGGTCGAGTAAGGTCTTGTGGGAAGCACGCTTCTAGATAAAACAATGACAGAACCCATACCTCTCATGCGTAGACCAGCCAGTACACACACAAATAACTCCCTGAGATCTCAAGAGGATTTAGAGGGTGGTAATAACTGACCTTGCATGAGTTTAAGAGTGGGACTTTGAATTACTGAATTTTTAAATACTGGCCATTAGGGCGATCTATATTTGGCAGCTTGACAAGGCATAACTATAGGTAGGGGTGTTAGTTTAGTTGTTATTGACGGGCTAGTTGGAAGTAGAAATGATTTAATGAGTTGTTACAATATGTTTTACACTTTACTTGTATTTATTGTATATAGTAGCTTTCAAAAGCATCTATGGATTGAATTTACGTACTTAACAACTTTAAAGCTAAAGTTTTTAAATGATTATCTATTATATGTATTATTTGAAAGCTACATTTGAAACTATTATTTATTTATACCTATTTATTATATGTATTTGCTTGACAACCTTTTTCTGTGGACTTGCAGCTTCTGTTTTATGTTCCATATTGAAAATTAAAATGATTCAAAACAAAAAAAAAAAATCCCCGGGTCCAGGGATTGGATCAATGGCGAAACACAACTTGAGGGGCCCCCCTGCAAGGCACATGGAGAGACTGGCTCCAAATTTAATCAGGAGCTCTCTGGCCAGAATACCGTACTGAGGGGGTCACCAGCAGGTCGCCCCCCCCACACACATCGCGGGGCCTGTGGGGCCTGTGTTACGCCACTGGGTTTGATCTTGCAGGAGGTTGGCCTGGAGGTTGGTCCTTCCTTTCTTCTGTAGGGGAGGAGCAAACACAATGTCTGCCTTAGAGCAACAAGGTGCCTGTATCAGGCGTGAATCAGATCAAAGCTTATGGACTGCAACGAGGAAGAGGTAGGAAGTATTCATCATTTTCAAAGTAGCTTTTTAATCTTCTCAACATTGCAACGCTGCCAACTGAGGAAGAAGCAATAAAAGAAAACATTTCAGGCATTGGACAACTGAGCATTTTATTGCCAGCCCATTTAAAAATATATATTATAACCTGGAGAGCTGTAATTGTGCTCATATCTTGAGTTTTTTAAACCTAGGAGAGCTATTAGACACTGAGATAAGCAATACAGTACATATGATTATTATGAACAGTAATAAGACAGTGAAGCCCCTCATCTACCTGTGCACTAAAGTGAAGTTTAATTTTGTTGTTTTAACTGAAACATTCTACAGAAGATGTTGGTTTATAACTGCAAATTTGCCTAAACCTAACTTTTGATGCAATTATATATTATTTTAGTTGCTTGAATTTGAACATTGAAAAAGCTGATGGTTTACAATTAATTGCTAATTTGCCCAAAGGAAATTTGTATTATGTATTGGTTGAATACTTTTTATAATCTATTCTGTCGTGCAACTTTTTTTTGTAATGGTTTTTATTATCAAAACAATAAACTTATTCCAGTAGTAAAGCAAATGTTTAATTTGTTTATGCTCTCCTTGAAGTGAAGTTGGTGAATAATTAAGCAAACACAAGGAGATGATGGACGGAGCGCTGAAACCTTTCAGACACTCACCCCCAGTCACAGATCTGGGTTGAATCCATCATCATTCTTTAGCTCACTTCACCACCTCAGTTCAGACCCAGCTATATGCAAATCAGTCTTGACCCTGTGCCTCATGGGAGCTGTCCAGCCCGAACTGCCAACCCAGGTCTTCTCTGAACCGGAAACAAGCATCCTGAGACCGGTTTCTGGGTAACACCCTTCATCAGCAAGGCTAGCTTGAATCCAGTGGCAAAGTGAGCAAGAGACCCACGTCAGAGCATACCCTGCCAACTTAGGGAGAACAAAGCAAACACAAGGAGATGATGGACGGAGCGCTGAAACTTTTGAGACAGTCACCCCCAGTCACAGATCTGGGCTGAAGCCATCATCATTCTTTAGCTCACTTCGACACCTCAGTTCAGACCCAGCAATATGCAAATCAGTCTTGACCCTGTGCCTCCTGGGAACAGTCCAGCCCGAACAGCCAAGCCAGGTCTTCTCTGAACCGGAAACAAGCATCTTGGGACTGGTTTCTGGGTAACACCCTTCATCAGCCAGGCTAGCTTGAATTCAGTGGCAAAGTGAGCAAGGGACCCAGGTCTGGGCATACCCTGCCAACTGAGGGTGAACAATGCAAATACAAGGAGATGATGGACGGAGCGCTGATACTTTCCAGACACTTACCCCAGTCACAGATCTGGGTTGAATCCATCATCATTATTTAGCTCACTTCGCTAACTCAGTTCAGACCCAGCTATATGCCATTCAGTCTTGACCCTGTGACTCTTGGGAACAGTCCAGCCCGAACTGCCAAGCCAGGTCTTCCTTTTGACTTTAAATAAAGTGTCCCCCATGACACCATATCCAACATGGTTGTCTCAATCACAATGGTTTTGCAGATGGTCTGTGTGCCACCAGCGCCACTCTCAAGAAGACAGGACATGTTTATAGTCAAACCTCCGTAGTCAATAAAGGTGAAGGTCAATAATCTAACTTGGATATTGTTAATCCTTTTAACGTATAGCTATTTTGTGACAAAAATGAATACTTCTTTTGTTAACATGGGGACAAATGTTCTCCTGAGATATATCGAGCACCTGCCACAAAGACATTTTTAGATCAGACATAAAGACCCAGTACACAAAGATAAGTTTGGATGTGTAGATCTACTCACCTGTAGAGCTACCCCTGACCTAAGTGTCAATGTCCACTTTTTTGCTATACACCATTTCCAAGTGGAGATTTACACCTCGATGTAGAATTCACAGTTTGGGCACCGTCAAATGAGTGTAAATTTACTATTAGCAACCTTCCACCTGTTTGCGGCAAATGCCATAATTGGTGCAAAGAGCCCAGTATGGCAAAATGTAGAGAAATGTAATAGGGTTTATGATTATTTATGATCATATTTTCATTTCCGAGAAAATAATTATGAACAAATAATACTAACCAAGGACTACTTAAAGAAAAATATACAGTACACTACCTCCTAAAATTAATTTTGCTTTACGTTATAAATTATTTTAAATATATTAGTTAATTTTTAAAATAATATTTTCTTAAAGTACTTAAAAATGAATAATAAGCAAAGGAAGATTTTCCTCCTCCACCTTTTTTGGATATTCTTTCATGGCTATTGAGTTCTTCAATGGCGCATTAACAGCAAATGCAGGTCCCCAGATTAGTGAAGAGTTTATTTTTTATCAAGCTACTCACAACTGAACCAGCACACCCACCCCGAGAGGGATCCAATTGTGCAAGCAAGTAGTATGGACAGAATGCGATTTTGAAGTAATGGAAGCCAGTCGCCAACTTGAGGTCATGACCTGTGCGGAGCTATACGGCAATGCTGCCTTGATGAAACACCACAAAGAACAGCCGATCCTCTATGGCACAACGCTCTGCCTTGGAGCCAGTCCCGAACAAAGAAAATGAAACGCGGGTTGCAAAAATAGTCCAACAATGTGAATGTACTGCAGAGAATGACAATCCTGTGAGGATGGCTAAAAAATCTCTGGAATGTGACAAATGGCCAGGTCGGAGAATGCGGCATGCGTGCTAGTTTTGCAAGTGACTGGCAGGGGCGTGCCGACGGGAACCAGAGACTATTGGTACAGACTAAAATAGATCATTGCCAGGTGCCTTTAGACATGGAAGCAAAAAGGAATGAAGCAGCAGCCATAATGTTGTTGAAACCATAGATACTGTTCCCAGTAAGGCGACTGATGGTAGCTGATTACTAGGAATTCCCATCAACTTCAAATTAAACAAACTTGAAAAATTTAAGAAAAATGAATTGAAAAAAATGGTTGGAAGCCACCTGGCTTCAATGTTATGTGGATGTGAAGAGGGTTCTCCTGGAATCATTTCATTGTATCTTCGTATGAAGATCCTAACTGCCTATATGCACAAACCTACAAAGGTATGTCAGAAATCTTTATTAAGGGTGCATGACTGGGCATAGAGGAATTGCTTAAAAACCTGCTAAGAATAAAAAAAACATACCACCCCTCAAGAACAAGAGTTCATTGCAAATTTTAGGAAATCTATGAAAATACAACTATATAAACTGGAGAAAGATATTAAAGCTGAAAAAAGTGAGAATTTCTGAGTGTTCTACAGGTGGAAATCTGACCCTTGCAAAACGATTTGACTTACTGGGAAAGGAAGATTGTAAAGCAATAGACAAACAATTACAATAATATATTAATAAACATAACGGTGCACCAAAATGAACATAAAGCACAAGTCCAATAAGATCAATTGAGTTTCTTATTTCTTCTTTATTAAGTTCCAAAGGGCTTCTTTTTAAAAAAAAAAACAATTACAGCTTCAGCCCATGTGTTGTGTTCTATTGCACTTCTTCAGGGCATACTTTGTGCTTTATATTTTTTTGGGTGTACTGTTATGTTTATTATTATGTGTTTGTCTGCTTAGCAGAAGTTTAATTAGTAGCTGGTTCTATATAGTGTGTGCACTGAATTGATATTAAGGAATGGCTTTAGATGTGCTTTTTATTTTACCTAGCTGCTATGCTACTTGCTTGATACACGTTGACAAGAACAATTAATGGCTGAAACAGGAATGGATCCCAGCTCTGACACAGGAGGTTCAGAAGTCAACGATCAGAGATTCCCTTTCACCAGTAGTGCCAAAGGAACATTTCAGGCGAGTTTCAGCTGTTAAAACAAATTCAAAGAACTAAACAGCCACCAAAGAATATACAACTAAGTGGAGGAGGAAAATTGAGAAGAACAAAATCAAAAGAACTAGGTGGAAAAAGCATATCCAAAACAGACTATACCAAGAAACTCCAGACACAAAGCAGACAGGAGTAGGGGCAAGAACTGCCATAGGTAAACTAGCCAACCATGGTCAATTTATCTAAAAGAACATTTATTACTTCTGAGAAAGGCTACAAAGCTTTCATTTATCACTCAAAAAACAAATGTAATTTTGTTTCGACTAGGATTGATTTTTTTCCAGCTTCTAAACAAACTAAAATGACTAAAAAATGCCTAAAAAGTCAACCAAAAAGAATGTGAAATCCAAGCAAACGGTGAGGGCCGGAGTGAAAACTAATTTAGCGATTAGCGATATTGAGATGTTATGTACCTCTGTTAATCTCACAGAAGAGAAATTTGAGTTTCGCAAACAAAATTTGAACACATTGTCTATGAATATTAAAGTTTGCAAGAGGTGGGACTTGAGAGTGGTGTCAATCATAAATCAAATTGTATTGATGCCATGCTCTATGACACTATAGATAGTTTTCATGGACTTTTAGTTCAGGAACTGAAAAAAATGAGACTTTGCAACTATATGACTAAGTCAAATGTATCCTTGGTTCCAGTGGAAGGCACTCCAAGATTTAATTAAAGATGGCACTATTATCATAATACCTTCAGACAAAGGGGACAATGTTGGTGTCATGTTCAAAGAAATGTATGCTAATGAGACTCTGAGACAACTGAAACGCAGAAAATGTTATGAACTCAGAGAATAAACAATTCCATTAGTTATCAAAGGTTTTTATGATTTGCTGATTGATTGAAAGGTTTGTTGATTTTAAGGAGTTTAGGGGCATATGTATGAAGCCCATTTCCAGTTTGCAAAGGGGTCAGATTCTCAGAATCGGCCCGTTTACGAATGGGAAAAAGCCTTTTGGGATGTATCATCCCAAAAGGCCTTCGCAAAATAGGGAATCGCAAAATTTTCGATTCCCTATTTTGTGAAAGCATTTAAGGAATCGCAAATTGTGATCCCTTAAATGCGATGTAAAAAGCACCCAAGTTGTGCGATTTCTCCTTAAGAAATCGCACTTTTGGCATTTTTCAAAGTGCCGTGCAGCGCACATACATGCCCTAGGGCATGTATGTGTGGCACATGTGCACACATGCTCATTTCAGGGGTGCTATACATGTAACATAAGGGGGAGAGAGAGAGAAAAAGTGGATTTGTTCTCTCTAAATCAATGTATCAAAAACAAAGTAGAATCCGCCAGGGGGTTGTGAGTGGTCCCTACTGTGGTGGGGAGCACTGCGTGTTTTTAAAATACCCCTCACACACCAAAAGGACCCTTGGTGTCAAGCTTCATCATTGGGGTCTTCGCACCCCTCTACGGGATGCGGCGTGCTACGACCTGCGACTACGCGGGAGCACTTATACACAGACTATATGTGGTGCGTGTGGGTTTTGTGTGAAGGTCAGTGAGTTGTGGGGTTTGACGTGTTAAGTGAGTGTTAAAAACACCTGGCCCATGGGTGTTAAAAAACACCTGGCCCATGACACAAAAAAATAGTAATTTGCCCCCGGGCTGGTGCTATTAAAAAGTGTGAATCGAGATTATTAATGCAGTATGATGTACATTAACCTCTGGTGTGCGTCAACATGTTTCGGAGTACACAACTCCTTCTTCAGGACGGGGTGGCACAAATCCCCACCTTACTCACATATGCTATAATTCTGTATTCTACAGAAAAGTGATCAATATAACTATATTGCACCTAATTGTTTTTTAGAGGTATTTACGATTTCGTGAACCTGAAAAAAAGAAAAAGAAAGAAGAAATGCACCTCCATCCTCAAGTGGTATGCCCCTTCAGGTACTATCACCTTAAGAATAAAAAAGGGGGAGGGGTGAGGTGTTGGATTGGAATGGTTAGGCCGATGGTACCTAGACAAAACATTATTTATCATACTATCAGTAATCGTGCCTATAAATGAAAAGAAAGTTGACAACGACAGGACATACATGACACAAAACATAAAGCACGCACTTTCTTTTTTGTGAATAGCATCTACGTTGTTCTCGTGCTTATCTTTGTATTCTGGCATAACAGTTGGTGTGGGGTTTCAAAGAGGTATTATGTACAAGGTTGTTTACATACTCTTTTCATACTCGTGGTTATGCCTCATGAGCCTCAATGCGTCATAGGGGACTGAATTGAGCCATTATGCATCCTGTTGGAAGTAAGGGTTAAAAGGCTCGTAAGCGTACTACTTACAGGTTTTTGGTTGTTGCCTTCCTACAATTCCGTTACTCGCGATTATGAAGAGCTCAATCCGCCTTGTATCTCCCCCTGCACGGCTCCGCTGGGTATGGGGGATGGTATTGCGCTCGGGTTTAAATTCCTTTTCTCTCGCTGATTTACAGCCCATTGATTGGATGATTGGAATCGGAAAAAGGCCAAATATGGGCACTCCGGTGTTGTGGCAGATGCCATGATTTTCGCGCAAGAGCGCCCGGTTCCTGATAGTATGTCTGTTGCCGCGCATGCGCGAAAGGTGCACAGGCATCTTTTTTCGTCTCGGGACTTGCACATGCGCATTCCTAGAGGGAATTTTTATGACAGTCATAACCCTCCCTTCTTACGATCTATGGCTGATCTTCATCGCAATCTTTTTGGACCCTTCAGTGTGTCTGATTTGAGTGCGCTACAGGGTCAGATATGGGTGTTATATCCCATACCAAGTGTTTTTTGAAAAAAGCAAATCTGTTTGGAGCAAGTTTAGTAAAAAAAACATTGTCTTCTTGTAATGGTGTGTATTATTAATACTCCATCAGTTGGTATATTAAACCCTGTAGAAGGGACATCACAAGGATTTTGAACACATAATTTCTATTCAGCGCAGTTGTCCCAAAGGGATGTCATCATTTAATCCATTAATGTGAGTGCCCAAACGAAAAACCCATCGTTGCTCCTTTTCAAATAAGCCGGACTCAGATGGAAGTTGTTCTATAACTGTCCATGTCAAGTCATTGACACAGTGTTGTTCTTGTAGAAAGTGGTTTGACATCTTAGTTGTGCTCTTTTTGCACCTTATGTTGCTGTTATGCTCGTTGATCCTCACTTTTACGGCCCTGGTGGTCATTCCAACATACTCAAGGCCACAGGGACATGTAATCAGGTATACTACCTGTTTGCTGTTGCAATTTGTGAATTTTCGTTGGTTCCACTTACTGCCATTTCTGAAAATCAATTGTTTACTTTTTTTGGTAAGGTGGCAACTACTGCAATTCCCGCAAGGATAATGGCCCCATACGTCTTGCAATGTGGTTCGTTCTGGTAGTTTGTTTTGAGGTCTTGTGTGTACTAGGATGTCTTTAAGATTTTTTCCCCGTCTGTGTGCAAAAAGGGTTTTTTCAAAAGAGAGTTTAAAAACTCTCTTTTGAAAAACCCCTTTTTGCACACAGACGGGGAAAAAATCTTAAAGACGCACACCAGAGGTTAATGTACATCATACTGCATTAATAACCTCGATTCACACTTTTTAATAGCACCAGCCCGGGGGCAAATTAAAACATTTTTGTGTCACCCCACGGGCCAGGTGTTTTTTAACTCTCACTTAAACCCCACAACTCACTGACCTTCACACAAAACCCACACGCACCACACATAGGGGCCGATTATGATGGCGGACGGACTTGAGTCCGTCCGCCACCATAGAGTAGGAGGGACCGTCCGCAGGGGCAGCGGCGGTCCCTCCATACAGATTAGGATGTGACCGCCAGGGTGGCGGTCACATCCTCTATTTTTAACATTGCGGCGGGTGGAGCTTCAAGCTGCACCCGCCGCAATGTTAAAAATGCATGCACAGCATTTGCGTGCGGTGCCTGCCGCTTTGTTCACGCAAATGCAGGGGGGTACCATAGGTACCCCCAATGTGCACCCCCCACCCCCCCTTCACCCAGGGGGCCCGCCGAAGGCAATCTCCGTATGCTTTTCCACGGTGGAAAAGCCGCCGTGGAAAAGCATACTTTCTACGCGATCATAATATGGCTGGCGGTGTCTGATAGACACCGCCAGCCATGTTATTGCTTTTCCGCCGCGGCCGGAAGGCGACCTCAGCGGAAAAGCTGCGGACTGAAAAACGATCCCCCAGCCATCCTAAACTGGCGGGGGGTCTTTTTCAGTCCGCAGCCGATTTCCCGCATCCTCCAGGCCGGCGGTGGCTTCCGCCGGCCCGGAGGATGCGGGGAATCCGCAATCCTAATGAGCCCCTAAGTCTGTGTATAAGTGCTCCCGCGTAGTCGCAGGTCGTAGCACGTCGCATCCCGTAGAGGGGTGCGAAGACCCCAATGATGAAGCATGACACCAAGGGTCCTTTTGGTGTGTGAGGGGTATTTTAAAAACACGCAGTGCTCCCCACCACAGTAGGTACCACTCACAACCCCCTGGTGGATTCTACTTTGTTTTTGATACATTTCAAGGGGGCATCAGGGTGTCCATATGACACCCTTGCGCCCTTGAAATTGCAATTTGCGAGTACCTAATGGGTACTCACAAATTGCGAATGTCTTCCCATTCATTCCTATGGACCTCTAGGCCCATAGGAATGAATGGGAAGACATTCCTTAATTGCGAATCGCAATTTGCGAGTCGCAATTAAGGAATCGCAAAATGGTTGCGAATTTTTAATTACATCTTGTTTTGCGATTCTCAAATAGCTATTCTCAAAAAATCGCTATTTGAGAATTGCAAATAGAGTATTTGATACATGTGCCCCATAATGTTTGAGGCAGGATTTTCCCTTTATTCCCATATTTTAAATAAAAACCAAGTCTACAAGAAACTGGCCTACCCTCCTGGATGTCTCCAATCAAAGTTAATTAGAAAACACCTCAATATACATAGTTAATTTCGAAGAAATTCCCAAATTTGCCATTACTTTAAACAACAATGATTTGAATGTAACCTCATGGAAGTAGTAAAGAGCCAGACCAAAACATCATTACATAGGAAAGTGATAGCAGGTAACATCATTCTGCATGGTAGTGGTGACCACCTCAGGTGTTGAAATGGAGTAATCCCTATGGAGAATGGTTATGCGAATGAAAATATTGCAACTCTACAGAGTCCTTTTAACAGGAGAAATCTCAGATATTACAACTTTTTTTAAGGTAGAGAGACTACCCTGAAAGGGTTTTGGAATCATCTGTTGACAAGATACAAAGAATTGCACAGTCACATGTACAGTTCAATGAAAATGTGAAAAAAAGAATTTAGATAAACCTGCAATCAGCTTTATAACTACTTTTTTTATTTTTTATTTAAAAGAGACTTTTATTGAAATATAAAAACGTAGAATATACAATCTTGCTTTCTGATGTACAGTACAAAATGTGGTATGCTTCGCCTTCGTGGGGGGGGCTAGTTGTATGTCCTTGGCTGGGGTCTCGTCAGCAATCTAGAATGGTGTACAAACTGCTGAAGAGTAAAAACAAATAATCCCTTGGATATGGAAAGAGCCAATACGAAAAGCTCAACTCACATTCGAGTTTTACCTTTGAATAAATACAATAATACAGCCCATGCAAGACTCCCCAATTTTTTTTCGTTTATATTATGACAACCAAAAGTCACAAATACTCTTTTTGTTTAAAAGCCTTTTTACATATTACAGTATTTCATCAAAATCATGACACACTATATGTCACCAGTTAATATAAAAATTGTTTAAAAAACACAACACATATGGTACAATAAAATAACAAACATTACATGATATAAAAAGAGAGAAAAGTTAGGCAACATACTTTGTCATTCATAAAACATATCCAATGGAACAATTTAATAATTAGGCCTGGATATACTGTTTCTTTTGGTATCTACAGATCCAATTACTTCCATGAATTATGTAAGCGATGCGTCGACGCGTTTCGATGGGTTTTATTAATATTCCATATTTTTCAAGACAAAAATCTCTGCAAGTCTCTCTGTAAAACTTTGTAGTATAGCCCCTGTTATAAATCCTTCTTTTTTAGAATGAAAACTTCTGGGTACATATAATCGCTCCACCGCCTAGAGCTTCTTTTATTATAGACTTCTGTTTATACATACATTGTATTTGGATGTTCTGAATAACCGCTTAACCGCAGCGGCAATTCCGCCGCGGTGCGGCGGTGTAGCGCAGTGGGCCGGGCCGCGTCATCATCCCAAATGCAAAAATCGGTAATAGCGATTTCGCTATTTTGCGAGGAATTACATTTAAGGAATCTCTATTTGAGATTCCTTAAATGCAATTCATCATCCATTTAAAAATTGCGAATTCGCAATTTCGGCCCGCTATTTACCGCGAGGTCAAACCTCGTGGTAAATAGCGAAAACTTAGAAAAATGCTTTTAAAAGCATTTTTCTAAGTTGCATGTTGCACACACACATGTCCTTTGGACATGTGTGTGCGCAACACCTGTTTCAATTTTCATTTAAGGGGTGCTACAGGGTGTCCTTTGGACACCCCTGGCACCCTTTAAATCGCTATCTTATTTGCGATTAGCTAATTGCTAATCGCAAATAAGGAATACTCCCCATTCATTCCTATGGGCCTTTTGGCCCATAGGAATGAATGGGGAGTTATTCCTTATTTGCGATTAGCAATTTGCTAATCGCAAATAAGGAATGTGTAGGAATCGCATTTCTTTATGCAATTCCTACATGAATCCCGTTTTGCAAGTCCTTAATAGCGATTCGTTATGAATCGCTATTAGGGGCTCGCAAAACGGGAGATTGATGAATCAGGCTGTTAGTGTTCTACCCCGGGACTTAATGGCCGGTAAGGCACTGCTCCCTCCTAATATGTAGTTACTTTCGTGGTTATGATAACCTTCGTTTTATATTGGAATTTTCATTTTGCATGGACGCTACCGTCGTCTTTTATTTGGAAAAGCGAGGGGCCATAAAACGTCTAATGCGCTCAAGAAGGACGCAGAGTGTTGGGTCGCAATGATTCTCCTTTCAGCGGCTTCTGAAGAAACATTGGCCTATTTTTAAATGTGATGGTGTGAATGGGGGTGCCATGTACCACCGGTCACCTATCATAAGCCAACCCCTGAAGGGCCATTTAGCACACAACTGCCTACCACCTGATGTTACTAAATCCTGGTTAGGTGACCAAAAAGGGTTCAATATTTGTGAGGTGTGTAAAGCTTACAAAAATAGTGAAAACAAGAGGAATTACAATATCCCTGACACAAAGGGCAAAACAGTTGATCGACACTGATTACAACTATTGTCAAGGACCCTGCTGCAATCAAGACTAGACTAACTAATAAGTAGAGCCGATTATCTGTAAGGACCACCAAATAGTACTTAACAGAATGAAAGTAGAAGAGCAAGACAGAAGGTTTGGACTGGAACAGGTTAGAATGGACCTGAACTAATGCCTGAAAAGACAAAACTAGAGCATCCGGGCTTATACTAAACAACAAACAATAGGTAGGAAACGTGAAGGTGGAAAGAGGAAAAGAATATTATCTTAAATGGCAGTTAGTACTATCCTTTGAAAAGCAGTTAATGTCACAGAGTCTGGAAATACAGATAAACCCCTTATGGAGGAAGAGCATAGGGTGAATCTCTGTGCAAGAGGAACCAAGTCTCAGAATCCCACTGGCATCCTCATAAATAATAATCAAGATGTCAACACAACCACAAGAGAGGACAAAAAGAGACTAGAGCAAGGTGCACCGATAACAGGATCTGGTCTCAGGTAAAAGCAGGACAGGATTCGAAGAACATGGACAAGATTGGACACAACATCTGCAGATAAGGGAACACTGAAATCCAGGAAAGGAAAGCTATAACAAACAAGGAGAGGACTGGAACAATAAACACAGGGCAAGGGATACTAGGAACCAAAACAGAGAACCTGCACACCAATAAGGGCAGGAGAGGGAGGTTGCGAACAAAACTAAAAACATTGGCATAAAAAAGGGACAGGGAGGGTGTAACAGGAAGGAAAGTGAACAGATAAGTCAAATAAGCAAAGCAGGAAAATGGGAACCACTTTGCAAAAATCACAAGACACACATAATCAATAAACAAGCATGATGGAAATGCAGCAAAGCGAAGCTGATGCAAGCTTGGTCTCAGCATAAAGACTGGTGTGAGCCAATGGACACATAGTTCATACAGTAGACATAGCTGGTGGCACAGGGAAGCACATGGGTTGTTGGAAAGGGAGGAGTGAGTCATCAACCAGGTGCTGGGAATCAGGGAATCACCAATGAAGAGGAGTTTGCACAAGAACTTGGAAATGGAAAGATTATGAAAATGGAGTACAGACTGCATCTGAGGTGAGACAGGTCTTGCAAGCAAGCCTCTATGAGTCAGTATATCTGTAGAATTCAGGCACGACATGGGCGAGGCAACTACATATACCAGAATGCACCAGAATGGCGTAATTTAAGCCAGGAGTTGAAGGCAATGGGCAGCAAAATCTGCAGTGTATTGGAGAGCATTCAGGCATTGTCAGTTCTAAAGGCAGGATCTCTCAGGGCTGGTATTAGTGCCACGTAGTGGCCAGATGCCAAAATCCCGACAACTACACTGTTTATACTTTGGCCTGTTACGTTGGCTTTGTAACTTAGTCAGTTACTTTTTTCCCCTGAATAAGAGACTAATAGAACATCTAAGGTCTATTCGAACAGGGGATGAGACATACCCAGTAGTCATGCATTTCGCTGCATGCCATGATAGTAGAAGTGATTTATTGCAATACCATAATATCGAAAGGGTGAAGCATTAGCCTAGAGTTGGTGATAGTATTTCAAAGCTGAGGATGATGGATTCCCCTAGAACAGTGGTTCCCAAACTTTTTTGACCCGTGGCTCCCTTGACCTAATTGGCAGTTGGCCGTGGCTCCCCACAATTTTTTTACCCGCACACCGGGGTGCCGCAGCGCACCCTTTGGGAACCACTGGTCTACATGAAGAATCAAGCCTAGACGTGATGAAGGATTCAGAGAGTAGCCATCACTGTCATAAAACTTTATTTGCAATCACAAAGATCTTATAAAGTACATCTCAATGCATACATAGAGTAGTAAAAAGCACTCGCACTAAAAGTAACCAGGCTAGAGAAAGGCTCAAGGAGCTCTGTGGCGTTACAAGAAGTTTACGTGAGGTGGGCTCTGATCATGGGTATCCGCAGAAATGTTTTTGGAGGGGGGCACATTTTTAACTTCTTCACCATCCCCCTTGCACCCTTCTCCCCTCTGCCTTGCACCCTTCTCCCCTCTGCCATGCACACTTTCCCCCTCTGCCTTACACCCTTCTCCCCCTCCACCTTGCACCCTTCTCCCCCTTCCCCTTGTACCCAACGTTCTCCACCAGGCCCCCCACCCTGCACCCACCCACCCAACGCTCTCCACCAGGCCCCTGACCCCGCACCCACCCACCCAACGCTCTCTACCAGACCCCTGACCCTGCACCCACCCTACGCTCTCCACCAGGCTCCTAACCCTGCACCCACCCACCCAACACTCTCCACCAGGACCCTGACCCTGCACCCACCCACCCAACGCTCTCCACCAGACCCCTGACCCTGCACCCGACCCGAAGAGCACCAGTCACATTACACAAGGATACATTCATGTATTCTGTTTTTGTAGGCGCTGGGAGATTAAGTGATTTGCCCAGAATGACACCGGATTCTGAGCTGACGTCGAGGGTCGAACCCAGTTCCCCAGCTCCAAAATTGGCAGCTCGCAGTTCCACTACATTTTGAGGATAATTATATATTTTTTTCAGACCCACATGCTGCACAGCGGCGCGGCGCCCCTGGCTTCCCTTCATGGCGCACCAGGGTACTGCGGCGCACACTTTGGGAACCACAGATGTATGACATAGATATTAAGAGTGTACTCCCTGGACAGGTCCTGAGCATGGGTAGAGGAGGGGAGAAGATGGAGCTTGAGGTCAGAGCTACCCACTTTGGAACTGAGGAATTAGGTTTGATTCTGGTTTTGGCTCAACATCCTGTGATCCTGGGCAAATCACTTAATCTCTCCGTATCTAAAAAAGGAACATGTCCTTATGAAATGTCATTGGTGCTCATGTAAAGTACTCCAATATGTTTGGTTTGGGTTTGCTCTATATAAAAATTGAGGGGGAAAAAAATGAAAAAATTAGTTTAATTTACTCTTTAAATGCTATTTGCATCTAAATAAACGAAGGTGCTCATGACTCCACAAGGAGCATGACCCCCCTCCTGTGCTGCAACACCTTCCTTTCTGCCACTGACCAGCATCTCTTCCACAGCTCATCAGCAGCTGAAAGAGTTGATTGCCCCCCCCACACCCACCCCGCCGGCCGCCGTGATGCTCTGCTTCAGAAAGGCAGACTAGGGCAGAGCAACCTATTCATCACGGAGGCGAAAGTGACAGAGGAGGGCCTACTGTTTCTTACAGATATATCTTTACAGAAGGTGAGTAACTTGTGCTTTGCAGCTTATTGAGCTGTACTGCAGACATGCACCAAAGCTATTCGTATGGTACACGGTGAACTGAAACATCGCAAAGTAGAAGCACTTGAGGGCAGCAGAGAGTACTTCAAATGTTGTATTGACATCTGATGCAACTTCCTATCGACCACCGAAAAAGTCCAGACGAGTCCAGCATATTATGCTGCCAAATATCAAATGTCCCATGCAAATAATCTTGTCGGAGCTGCTGGGCGGAAAATATCCATATTTCATATCGGTTATAATTTCTGAGAAATATCCTGTTCGAAGGTCACACCTAAATATGACCTTATGCCCCATATCAAATTGAAAACAGTAAAGCATCTTTTGAAAATAAAACCGTAAACAAGCACTTGGCAAACTGTGCCCGTCCGATTAAATAAATGTTTAATTTCCTTCCTATATTGCAACCATACATTATACAGCTGTTTTCAAACGGGAAAAATATGTTTTTTAGCTAGCCAGAAGCAATCCCTTACTACTCAATACAAGCCCGTGAGGATCTGGAAGTACACAGGTGACATCCACTTGTGACACGCATGTTCAAGATGGGTGAAAAGGAATATCTCCAACATTTTCTATTGCTATGCTAGTTTCACCATTCGCTTAAGAGGGCAACTAACTGTTTGTGGAACCATTTAAGAGGCAGACTTGCCCCTATTCATCATGGAGGCGAGAGTGACACATTCTTAGTGTGACACTTCCTTTCCCAGATCGTGCGCGGCGCCCCTGGCTCCTGATAACGGCGCACCAGGGCGCCGCGGCGCACAGTTTGGGAACCACAGCCCTAGAACATGGATTTGCCAACAAAATTACTTGGGGGCCATAATTTGGATGAAGAATTTTACTCCACACACCTTTTAAGAACGAATAATTCCTTATTTTCTGTAGGGGAATTAGAACTATTCAATGAATAAATTATCCAATATAAAGAATTAGAAATCGTGTTTGCCTCCATGAAGTTTCTCTTGAGTGTGTGCAGTTTAAATTAAGCGATTTTTTTGGGCTTTCATTTTTCTTTTAGATTAAGTTAAGATAAAGGTTTTTTTTCAGAGGGTAGAATTTTTATCTTGACTTTACATATGAGACTTTGCAGGTGTTTGCCAACTAGGGCTGAATGGCTTATTTTATTTTATATTTGCCACAAAATGTATAATTCTCCTTTATGAGCCCACATAGACATGATTTGTAATACCTCTATGAATTTCTACCATAATTATTTGAACTATTATCTAACATTGCCAGGGTAACCGGTGCTATTTGTGGTGCATTGTTGTAAATGAAATTATTTTACAACTAATGAGTTATAGATTAAATTGCTGATTTATGGATGCACTTTGAGGATGCAGTTATGAGATTTTCTTCAGTTTTTATTTGTATAATCGGTGGTGTTAAAAAAGCAATCAGGGACAACAGAAAGACATAGTGAACAAGGATTCGTGGAGCCGTAATGCGTATTTGCTTTTTCATCAATAAATACTTTTGAACTTTGTGAATATTCTGGAATGCATTGTTCCTTTCACCCAACGAGGTGAAGGTTTTTTTTAAAATTATTATCTGACTAATCGCACCTTAACCAGAACACCTGCCGAGAGGTAGCCCGTTCATGGAAGGCAGTGGTGTGGCCAGTTTTGCCGTGGAAAGTTTTGTGAAGATCTGTCCACTGGAGAAAAATGTTTGGGGGTGAATAAACTAGTGAGTTTCAATTTTGACTCCTCCCGGGATTTCTTTCTAATATGTACAGTCTAAATGGGTGAACAGAGTTTCAGCAAACTTCTTAATAAAGTAGAATTTGATTAAAATTCTGATCCCTTTTTGATTTGGTGTTTTAAAAAAAAATAAAAGCGTTTATTTTGAATGGGCTTTGTAGGGTTAACCCCTTTGAAAATGACACGTGACTCGCTAGTAGGAGCCTGTGTGTGAGCCGGGAGCTGGATTCAACTCCTAGTTTATGTCTGACCAGTGGCGGCTGCCACAAACAAAGGGTGGTGGGCGAGTGGAGGGGTAGCATGCGGGGGGGGGGGGGTTTAATAATCATTTATTTTAAAAAAGAAACTTACCTTAAGTTGCCGGCCGCCCTGCGTTGCGTTGTGCTTCCGTGTTTTTCCTGGTCCCAACAGAAACGGGGACAGACTACCTGTGCAATCCCTGCGTTGCTGTCATGCTATTAGAGCAGCGCGGGGTTGGCCTGAGCAGGCTGAAAAGATGCTCTGCTCAGGACTGGGAGTCAGTGCTGTTTCAGCGGACCGGCTGTACAATACAGTCAGGTTGGAGAAACCTAACTGCACATTTGTGTTTGGCCTGCCTGATGCGGCCGGCCAAACACACATGCGCACTTAGAAGTGCACATAACACTCCTCCTCCCTCTCCCATGGGTAAGCCGACCCCTCCCTACACACGCTGGCTCAGAGCCGGCAAAAAAAATAAAACGATGATAGACATTGTTTTATTGTTCACCTGCTGACTCTGAGTGAGTGGGGCGACACTCCTCCGCCATTGTGGAGGAGCCGCCCCTGTGTCTGACTAATTAGTCGCTTCTGGCTCACACGTTTCAGGTAGTTAAAAAAAAGAAGCACAAGCAAAATCAAACACTAAAATAAGTGTCTGTCTTTCTTTGGAAGGCGGGAGCTCGGGCGCTGGGCATGTCTGATGTGCAGGCCCCATTGTGCAGCACATGCTGTAGGATGAGTGCAGCCACAGTGAGTTAAGAGCACAGCCTGTTCACACGGTAGGCCCTGCACACAGCCCCTGATGTATACAGCAGAAGGCAGTGAACTGCAGGGGATGTGTGGCAATGATGCAGGTTTTGCACAGTGGTACTCACTCAGACACATACTCAGGGGAATTCTTAGGGTTATGTGATTCAGCATTGAACACAGGTACATGTTTTCATACATGGCACTTACTCAGACTCAGGGTCCCAGGTTTACTCAGGAATCTGGACATTCCAGTGGAGGTAAGTACAGTGATGCACCTAAAATGCAATGCAAGGACTCAACTTTTTTCCCATCAACACTCACTCAGATAGACACTTAGAGGCACTTTGAGGAACTAGAACACTACAATGTTGTCAATGGTACTGTGATGCAGTCACAGTCCAAGACAGATACATTTTCCTACACCCCTACTCACTCAGATACCACAGGTCACATATCACAAGGCCTTGTCCCTGAAGGGCCATTTATCACACAACTACCTACCACCTGTTGTTACTAAATCCTGGTTAGGTGACCAAAAGGGGTTTTATATTTGTGAGGAGTGTAAAGCTTACAAAAATAGTGATAACAAGAGGAATTATAATATCCCTGACACAAAGGACAAAACAGTTGTTTCAACACTGATTACTTGTAATTTCAACTTTTGTCAAGGACCCTGATGCAATCAAGACTAGACTAACGAATAAGGAGAGCCGATTCTGTGCAAGGACCATCAAATAGTACTTAACAGAATGAAAGTAGAAGAACAAGACAGAAGGTTTGGACTGGAACAGGTTAGAATGGACCTGAACTAATGCCTGAAAAGACAAAACTAGAGCATCAGGGCTTATACTGAACAACAAACAACAGGTAGGAAACGTGAAGGTGGAAAGAGGAAAAGAATATTATCTTAAATGGCAGTTAGTACTATCCTTTGAAAAGCAGTTAATGTCACAGAGTCTGGAAATACAGATAACCCTCTTATGGAGGAAGAGCACTGGGTGAACCTCTGTGCAAGAGGAACCAAGTCTCAGAATCTCACTGGCGTCCTCAGAAATAATAATCAAGATGTCAACACAACCACAGAGAGGACAAAAAGAGACTCGAGCAAGGTGCACCGATAACTGGAACTGGTCTCAGTGAAAAGCAGGACAGGATTAGAAGAACATGGACAAGATTGGACACAAAATTTGAAAATATGGGAACACTGAAATCCAGGAAAGGAAAGCTACAACAAACAAGGACAGGATTGGAACAATAAACACGGCACAAGGGATACTAGAAACCAAAATAGAGACTCTGCACACCAATGAGGGCAGGAGAGGGAGGGTGCGAAGAAAAACTAAAAACTTTGGCATAAAAAGGGACAGTGAGGGTGTAACAGGAAGGAAAGTGAACAGATAAGTCAAAGAAGCAAAGCAGGAAAATGGGAACCACTTTGGAAAAATCACAAGACACATAATCAATAAACAAGATTGATAGAAATGCAGCAAATCAAAGCTGATACAACCTTGGTCTCAGCATAAAGACTGGTGTGAGCCAATGGACACAGAGTTAACACAGTAGACACAGCTGGTGGCACAGGGAAGCACATGGGTTGTTGGAAAGGGAGGAGTGAGTCATCAACCAGGTGCTGGGAATCAGGGAATCACCAATGAAGAGGAGTTTGCACAAGAACTTGGAAATGGAAAGATTATGAAAATGGAGTACAGACTGCATCTGAGGTGAGACAGGTCTTGCAAGCAAGCCTCTATGAGTCAATATATCAGTAGAATTCAGGCACAGTGATGCTGAACGTACATCTCCCAGCAGGACATGGGCAAGGCAAATACATATACCAGAATGCACCAGAATGGTGAAATTAAAGCCAGGAGTTGAAGGCAATGGGCAGCAATATCTTCAGTGTATTGGAGAGCATTCAGGCATGGTCAGTTCTAAAGGCAGGATCTCTCAGAGCTTGTATGAGTGCCACGTAGTGGCCAGATGCCAAAATCCTGACAACTACACTGTTTATACTTTGGCCTGTTACGTTGGCTTTGTAACTTAGTCAGTTACTTTTTTCCCCTGAATAAGAGACTAATAGAACATCTAAGGGCTATTCGTACAGGGGATGAGACATACCCAGTAGTCATGCAATTCGCTGCATGCCATGATAGTAGAAGTGATTTATTGCAATACTATAATATCGAAAGGGTGGTGCATCAGCCTAGAGGTGGTGATAGTATTTCAAAGCTGAGGATGATGGATTCCCCTAGAACATAGATTTGCCAACAAAATTACCTGGGGGCCATAATTTGGATGAAGAATTTTACTCCACACACCTTTTATGAACGAATAATTCCTTATTTTCTGTAGGGGAATTAGAACTATTCAGTAAGTGGTCTATTAATTCATTTGTCAGTGAATAAATTATCCAATATAAAGAATTAGAAATCGTGTTTGCCTCCATGAAGTTTCTCTTGAGTGTGTGCAGTTTAAATTAAGCGATCTTTTTGGGGGGCTTTCATTTTTCTTTTGGATTAATTTAAGATGAAGTTTTTTTTTCAAAGGGTAGAATTTTTATCTTGACTTTACATATGAGACTTTGCAGGTGTTTGCCAACTAGGGCTGAATGGCTTATTTTATTTTATATTTGCCACAAAATGTATAATTCTCCTTTATGAGCCCCCAGAGACATGATTTGTAATACCTCTATGAATTTCTACCATAATTATTTGAACTATTATCTAACATTGCCAGGGTAACCGGTGCTATTTGTGGTGCATCGTTGTATATGAAATTATTTTACAACTAATGAGTTATAGATTAAATTGCTGATTTATGGATGCACTTTGAAGATGCGGTTATGAGATTTTCTTCAGTTTTTATTTGTATAATTGGTGGTGTTAAAAAAGCGATCAGGGACAACAGAAAGACATAGTGAACAAGGATTCGTGGAGCCGTAATGCGTATTTGCTTTTTCATCAATAAATACTTTTGAACTTTGTGAATATTCTGGAATGCATTGTTCCTTTCACCCAACGAGGTGAAGAGTTTTTTTTTTTTATTATCTGACTCATCGCACCTTAACCAGAACACCTGCCGAGAGGGATCCCGTCATGGAAGGCAGTGGTGTGGCCAGTTTTGCCGTGGAAAGTTTTGTGAAGATCTGTCCACTGGAGACATTTTTTGTGGGTGAATAAACTTGTGAGTTTCAATTTTGACTCCTCCCGGGATTTCTTTCCAATATGTACAGTCTAAATGGGTGAACAGAGTTTCAGCAAACTTCTCAATAAAGGAGAATTTGACTAAAGTTCCAATCCTTTTTTGATTTGGTGTTTTAAAAAAAAATAAAAGTGTTTATTTTGAACGGGCTTTGTAGGGTTAACCCCTTTGAAAATGACACGTGACTCGCTAGTGGGAGCCTGTGTGTGAGCCGGGAACTGGATTCAACTGCTAGTTTATGTTTGACCAGTGGCGGCTGCCGCAAACAAAGGGTGGTAAGGCGAGTGGAGGGGTAGCATGCGGGGGGGGGTTTAATAATAATTTATTTAAAAAAAGAAACGTACCTTAAGTTGCCGGCCGCCCTGCGTTGCGTTGTGCCTCCGTGTTTTTCCTCGTCCCAACAGACACGGGGACAGACTCCCTGTGCAATCGCTGCGTTGCTGTCATGCTATGAGAGCAGCGCGGGGTTGGCCTGAGCAGGCTGAAAAGATGCTCCGCTCAGGACTGGGAGTCAGTGCTGTTTCAGCGGACGGGCTGTACAATACAGTCAGGTTGGAGAAACCTAACTGCACATTTGTGTTTGGCCTGCCTGATGCGGCCGGCCAAACGCACATGCGCACTTAGAGGTGCACATAACACTCCTCCTCCCTCTCCCATGGGTAGGCCCACCCCTCCCTACACGCGCTGGCTCAGAGCCGGCAAAAAAAAATAAAACGATGATAGACATCGTTTATTGTTCACCTGCAGACTCTGAGTGAGTGGGGCGACACTCCTCCGCCATTGTGGAGGAGGCGCCCCTGTGTCTGACTAATGAGTCGCTTCTGGCTCACACGTTTCAGGTAGTAAAAAAAAGAAGCACAAGCAAAATCAAACATTAAAATAAGTGTCTGTCTTTCTTTGGAAGGCTGGAGCTCGGGCGCTGGGCATGTCTGATGTGCAGGCCCCATTGTGCAGCACATGCTGTAGGATGAGTGCAGCCACAGTGAGTTAAGAGCACAGCCTGTTCACACGGTAGGCCCTGCACACAGCCCCTGATGTATACAGCAGAAGGCAGTGAACTGCAGGGGATGTGTGGCAATGATGCAGGTTTTGCACAGTGGTACTCACTCAGACACATACTCAGGGGAATTCTTAGGGTTATGTGATTCAGCATTGAACACAGGTACATGTTTTCATACATGGCACTTACTCAGACTCAGGGTCCCAGGTTTACTCAGCAATCTGGACACTCCAGTGGAGGTAAGTACAGTGATGCACCTAAAATGCAATGCAAGGACTCAACTTTTTTCCCATCAACACTCACTCAGATAGACACTTAGAGGCACTTTGAGGAACTAGAACACTCCAATGTTGTCAATGGTACTGTGATGCAGTCATATTCCAAGACAGATACATTTTCCTACACCACTACTCACTCAGATACACACTCAGGGGTACACACAAGGATCTGCGCACTCAAGTGGAGGCCAAGGTACAGGGATGCTGTCAGCACACAACAAAAATACAAGTTTTCACATACCGCTACCAGGTCAGACACACATTCAAGAGTACACTCAGAGAACCACACACTTCAGAAGAAACAAAGGACCAATGATTCAGTCAGAAGCCAACAAAAGGCAAGTATAAGCACACTACTGCTTGCTAATGGATACATGCAGGAATGTGAGCACTGCAGCTTAGGCAAAGGTACATTGTCACAGACAGAGTCCAGCATAGGAATATGTTTTTATGTAGCAGCACGCACTCGTCTACACAATAATAGAGAAGCTCAGCAATCTGAACACTCCAGGGGAGGTACAGGTGCAGCGATGCAGCCGGCATCCCACACGGGACTGAAGGCCATGCTTACTGGGGATTGGATGCCCTACATCCGTGTGCAGCAGCAGTTAGGCAGCCATGGTGGATTGGCCACAGGACTTGGCAAGACCAGGTCCCCAAGCCCCGCTTTACAAGACAGAAGTAGGGTGCGGCGGGTTTCGGGTATCCATGGGATTTGGGCAATGTGCCTAGCCACAGGCCAAGTCCCGCAAAACACCCTCCGCTGGACAATCCAAGAGGGCCAAAGGTACAGTCAGACAGTTAGTGTCCACAGAGGTGGAGATTATAGCACTGCAATATTCACTCTGACGCACACTCAAGGGATCACTCAAGAACCCAAACAATTGAAGGGTGCAAAGATACAGTAACAAAGTGAGAGTTCAACACAAGGACAACTTTTTGCACATAGTCACTCACATAGCTACACAGTCGGTGGTACTCTGGGTAATATGGCCATGAACATCATCACTGGCATACTGATGTATATAAATAAACACACACTGATGTACTTTGACTCAGGACATGTTTTCATTTACTGCCAGTGACTTTTACACACTGATGGAGACACTGAGGAACCTTAAAATGTTCATTGTCATTCATTCAGTAATGCAGCAAAATAAGGAATGACATAGTGATGGTGAAGAGTCTCACAAAGGCATGGCTGCATCCATCAGTCACTCCACGTACACGGAGAGATTCAGTGAGGGCAGTGAACATGGCCACCTTTTAGGATCGATTGACACAGTATTAGAGAGTAAGGTGCAGTATTTCTAGCAAAGATTTAGTTGTGATCATTTTTGTGGTGGCAATTCTGACTGTAAAAAGCTCTCTCTGTAGTTCTAAATCCTCACATCTGACTTGAACACACAACTCAAGTTCAATAGTATTTACAACAAGTATAGCTCATACCAGCGGACTAAAGGTTACAATTGAAATTTCCCTTTAAAGTTTACTGAAACAACACATTCTACTTACAACAGCTGCATCAAGCAGTGCTGGCATCACCCATGCCATTATTGAGATCACATGTGATGTCATCAGTGATGTCTTTGAGATGGCAAACTCACTGCAAAGGGAGACGCGATTTATGTTCAAGAAGTCTCATCAATGTTGATGTCATCAACATTGTCACTTATGACATCACCAATGTAGTCATGTGTAATGCAATATGCTGTTTAAAGAGGAGGCATGAGTTATGGTTAGTGCAACACACTATAACAATGAATATTAGAATGCTACCGCTAGGCAGGGTCGGATTGGGATCACAATTTGGCCCGGGCACTGACGAAAAAGTGGCCCACATTCAAGGGGCGTGGCCCACATTCAAGGGGTGTGGCCCACATTCAAGGGGCTTGGCCCACATTCAAGGGGCGTGGCCCACATTGAAGGAGCGTGCCCTTTCATGGAACACTATTTGGTTACTCTTCGAGGACTAATTTGTAGAGAAATATTTAGTAAATTAATCCTTTTAAAGCTTACAGAGCAAGTAACATTGGTAAAGACTAGGAGCACTGCAGTTCTGATAACTGAATACTTACTTGCAGTCTTAACGCCCTGCACAATGCAGTTAGATACTCTTTCCCAACCAGCTATGTCCTAGACTCTAATCATCACATAAATCAGAAATCTAGCACAAAGTCAAGGAGAAAGGGTAAGACTGGAATCTCTGGGAATAGAACATGTAATGACAAAAGTAAGAATTCACAAACGAGACAAAGGCAGTCTGGGGTGTAAAGAATGCTGGAAAATGTATCTGTACAATTTAGTCATAAATGTATCTCACAACTAGCAGGTGATGTCCATATACAAAAAACGCAGTTCTATTTATGAGTACCAATTACAGTACACATGATCCGATTTTTTATTAAAGGGTCTGGGCGATGAAGTGATCTGGCCAGAATCACAGGTTGTTGAGCAGACGCTGGGACTCAAACTTGAATCCTGATCTCTGCAACTCTGGCGTCAGGCCACATATGCCTATGCACAGACCAGAGACGTTTTAAGGCATGGGCAATGTGGGCTCTGGCCCAAGGCCCCAGCCTTTCAGGAAGCCCCCTGATAGAGCGAGCTCTGTTCTGCAGAGAATCTTGCCCTAATGACCATGCATACTCAAACAGATTGTTTTAAATACCATTTTTTCAAATTTATTTTTAATATGGGTGATGAGTAAGAACCTATCACAGAGATTTTGCAGAAAATTGTGTTTATGTTTCATGCAACATCCATAAAAAAATGTCTTTGAGATCAAACAGGCCATCACATATGAGAAATGGGAGGAGGTCACTGAGATTATTTTCAGTAATTTTAGTGAGCTGCTACTGTGTTGTAATATTGAAAACACACGTCAATGTCCTTGAATATTAGATGTAAATACTTTAAGAATTTGGACAAGTATGGTAGTGCTCTGTCCAGTGACTAGCTGAAAGAGGGCATCATAGAGCAGGAATTGGATTATAAATTCAAATCTGTTCCGAACAGGGCCCCAAAAATATGTTTGGCCCAGGGCCCCCAAAATCCTTAATATGTTTGGCACAGACAAGGAATGAAAGTGAGAGGGTACTCTTCTTGCACAGGACACAGGGCCAAGGTGACAATGGCCTACATGCTGAGCAACTAAAAAAACAGCAAGGGCCCTTTCTGTCACAAAATTATTAGAGCCCTCCAGGGAAGGAGCACCTAATAAGCAGGAAGCCCCTGCTATTACTAACTTACTCAGCCCTCCCCAGACCTTCAGCTCAGGAGCACATGAACAGCAGTAAGGCCCCTGCAATTAGTAAATTAATCAGCCCTCTAGGCCTCAGGGCAATGTCCTGGCAGGGGAGCACAAAACACAGCTGCTGGGTCATCCATGGTAGACAGGGGGAGGCTGAGGTGAAGATGGTGCAAGTTCCAAAATCACCTGGCCCCCACTGCGAGACCCATTCTTCCTCGCCCACTATGCCCTGAATGTGAAGGGCTGTGGGCGAGGTGTTAAAACTAACACTGTTTATGTGCTGCGTGGGCCCCTGGGGGGCCGAGGTGAAAATGGCTCAAAGGCCTGAGCAACACTTGGCCCCCAGGGAGGCCGATTTTTGCAAACAATCACCCCCTCCCCAGCCACCCTCAGTGTGATTGCTTTGCAGGGCAGGGGGTGAAGGAGAGGCTACAGCGGATAATCGCTGTACGGCCACACAGTGAAGCTGCATTCATTTCTCTGTCTCTGTCTCCATGCTCTCTGTGGGCTGGTTTTTTTCTCCCCTTTCCTAGTCCACAGAGAGCACGGAGACAGACAGAGAAATGAATGCAGCTTCACTGTGCGGCTGGGAAAGGGGAGAAAAAAAAAACGGCCCACAGAGGGCACGGAGACACCGGCCCTTCGGCCCATGCCCGAATGCCCGCATTGCCAATCCGCCCCTGCCGCTAGGGTCTGATATGCCCCAGCGGAGAGGATACAAGAACATTTCAGGTGAAGAGGGGTGTAAGACCTGGTTGTGTCTTGGTCCTCTTTTAGTTTGCACATGTGATCTTTTGAATTCTATGTCTGACCTGCCAAGGATTGGTACACAATCCATTCCTGTTTTTTTGTATGCAGACGATGTGTCCACATGGCTTGTACTGTGAACGGCTTACCATTGCAGATATTTTGACTGGGTGTGAGTGTTTGATTGGTTCAGATGCTCCGTCCATCACCACCCGCTTTTGTACCGCTTTGGCCGCCATAAGTGTGGCAGGGTATGCTCAGACGTGAGTCCCCTGCTCACTTTGCTACTGGATTCAAGCAAGCCGGGCTGAAGACGGCTAGAATGCCAGAAACTGGTCCTTGGAAGCTTGTTTCCGGTCCAGGGAAGGCATGGCTTGGCAGTTCGGGCTGGACTGTTCCCATGAGGCACAGGGTCAGACTGATTTGCATATAGCCATGTCTGAACTGGGGTGGCAGAGTGGGCTAAAGAACGGTGATGGATCAAACCCAGATCTTTTGACTGGGTGTGAGTGTTTGATTGGCTCAGATGCTCCGTCCATCACCACCCCCTTTTGTACAATATATACCATTTCAGGGTAGAGAATGTCTACAAGGGATTTTGTTTCTAATATATTAGTGCTTTACTTTCAATTCAGTGAGTTAGTCATGTAGAATCAAACTCAAAAGTGTCCACAAAGACAACCACACTATATGTAACTTACAAATACACAGCACACGGAAGATCCTATTTGTACAAAATTAATTTTTATATTTTTTCATATATTAAAATTGGAAGGGGTACATTTAAAGGAACGAGGTATCAGCAAAACAGAATTATGAAAAGATGTACAAATCAATTTAGACACACAGTTCATAACCTACATCAGCTCCTAAACTAGTCACAAAGCAAATATTATCCAAAAATGAATAAACATTACTAGTGAAGCAATGAATTTCTTTGGAGTTGACGGAGAAAGAAATTCATTGATTTGTACATCTTTTTATAATTCTGTTTTGCTGATACCTCGTTCCTTTAAATGTACCCCTTCCAATTTTGATATATGAAAAAATATAAAAATTCATTTTGTACACATAGGATCTTCCGTGTGCTGTGTATTTGTAAGTTACATCTAGTGTGGTTGTCTTTGTGGACACCTTTGAGTTTGATTCTACAGGACTAACTCAACGAATTGAAAGTAAAGCACTAATATATTAGAAACAAAATCCCTTGTAGACATCCTCTACCCTGAAATTGTTTATTGCCCAAGCCTACAAGAGTATATTGGGTCTCCCAGATCTCTAAACGTACAATAAATACCAGCAAAGTGTTACCGCTGCCACTTATTCCTAGCACATGGGGATACAGCGATTTTCAGCAATTGCAAAGAGTGGAGAACTTGTCATCTAGAAGACTCTTTGCCAGTTCCAAAAAGATCACAGCTTCCTTTTGCCATGACAAAGTAGGCCTATTTTACATAGAAGATGATTAAACTGAAACCAAAACAGTTCTGGTGCTCTATCTGGTTGAAATCAAAAGCAAGCCTGAACAGAGCATTAATAACCACCTGCTTGTTCCTGGACCATCCCTTTAAAGTTCCTTGCTTATATTTTATGAGGCCATCTCTTAAAAACCTGGGTCTAAGTTTAAGTGATGTAGAGGGTAACATCACAAATATTCTAAAAAGTCAGAACTTAGATGGCATGGGCTGATAGGGAACAACACAAATTGGTTAAAAACACATTGAAAGCTTGGGCATTAATTCCTACAGAGAAATAAATTCAGTTTGAACTGTTGTATGAATAAAATATACAAAGACCAAAGGGGGGAGTGAAGAGGTTGAGCAAAAAATTAAGAGTGGATACGTGCCCCTCCAATTATCATGGAATAAACAAAAGGATCCACCCTTAGTTGGGACTAGATAGAAAAAGAAAGGTCTTAAAAGTGACCTATGCGATGTATCACTCCTATTAATCAGGGAGAGCGCACAGCTTTGTTGAAAAATAACCCTCACCCACCAAAAGGACCCTTGGTGGCATGCTTCATCATCGGGTTCTAAAATACCTGGCTATGTGGAAAAATAAACTTCAGACCTAGAAAGATCCCTCAACCACTCTTGAATGTCAAGGTTTATGCAAATAAATCACACAAAACGTTATATCAGGGTGCATATCTCATTAAACATGCACACAATACTGTACCCTACTCGGTAAGATTCTTTAAAGGTATCTTTTGTACCCTTCTAGTGCCCCATGGGCCTGTTCACTGGAGGGGAGGAGCACCTGAAGTCAAACATTCATCAAGGTCGCTCTCTCACCCGGGATACTGCCTCGTCGTGGCCCCGCTGCATTTTTAATGAGATATGCACCCTGATATAAAGTTTTGTGTGATTTATTTGCATAAACCTTTACATTCAAGAGTGGTTGAGGGCTCTTTCTAGGTCCTGATCAGAAGCCAGGGGGATGGCTTTGAAACATGTTGACTGAGGAGGTAGCAGCCCATCATAGCACAGTACCTCCACTCTTCCCCCACTTTTAACCAAACCAGCTAGTAGGAATATTAAAGTTTATTTTTCCACATTGCCAGGTATTTTTTATCTTTTTCTATTCACTTCACTTCACTATCTGACCCTTCCACTCCTACATCACAAATAATATTTAATATTCAGTGCTCCCACGTTGTCGTAGTACGTAGCATGCCCCGTCCCGTAGAGGGGCGGGAAGAACCCGATGATGAAGCATGCCACCAAGGGTCCTTTTGGTGGGTGAGGGTATGAATTAAATAGACATCACTGTTATATTTTTAGCCAATTTCTCCTAATCATTATACGTTTCATGATGGCCCATCTCAAAACTGTCAACTTCTTTTTTTCAACCCAAGGGGGGTCCCATTAGCACCTTTACCCCACCAAGACCTATATGTTTTTTTTCACTTTTGTTTTAGGACAGGGGACTGAATCACTAAGTCCTAAAATGTCTGCTTCTCATCTTTCTTGATTTGATGGCAGCCAATCAGATCTTATCTCTAAATCTGTTTGGTCTGTATAATCTACAAACCGCTGCTGTGTGAAATATATCACTTTTTTAAACCTTAATCTCTCTAAAATTACTGAACAGATTTACACCAAATCGCCGAAAGCTCATTTTCTTGACCAAGATCTAGCTTTCTGGCAAATTTGGTGTGAATTCTATTCAGCCTTTTTTTCGGCTTCGCTGTTCGATTTTACTAGAGAAAATTGCATGGGGAAACCATGTTTTGAGGCACTTCCTTTTTTTTCTATGACCCATTTTGATGGATCACCCAACTACTTTCCAGGAAGGAGCTGAGGTAGCAGAATTTTTGGGGGGACATTTTTGTGAAGGTTTGTCTAATGGTACCAAAGTTATTATTCAACCAAAAATGCTCTTTCTATGGAAACTTGGTCCTAATTATAACTAAGGCTACCTGTTTTTACTGATTTTTACAGATTAATACAGACAGAAAACCATTTATTTCCTTGTCTGTATTTATTTTTAAATGTGGATATAAACGGAAATTAGGTTGCTTTTTGGGTGATTCTAAATACTCTCTACCATGATTGCCAGTCCAATAGCTGTGTGGATTGATAGGTAAGGGGAAGTTAAAAAAGAAATGAAGTTTAATAAAGAGACTTAAACAGAAGTAGATATTCACATAGTTGATAATGAAATTTGCATAGTCTCATATAAAGGCATTGACTTATGTTCTGCGGTTCTTCATATCACAGAAACCTGGCAGGCCTTCAAACATGAGTATTTACTTATCGATTAAATAAATGTGTAAATATACAAGTTTGTGCTCAATTTATTTCACAAAACCTACAATAAATATGGATAAATACAGACTGAAATGTCAAAAAAAATATCATAAAATCGGGAGCCACAGGGTAAGAAAGATAAATACAAATGAAAAGACACATTCTCAGTCAGTTTTATTTCCATCCATTTTAGCCAGAAACAACAGTTACATTTTAGCAGCAAATAATGTGGCACAGTTAATCCAGAATTATAAGGTAAATACGGCAGCCACTGAATTGAAAACACCTTGTGGACCTCACCATTGTCCAACAATTTATCTATGAAAAGCAAACCTAAATGTTCTAAGAGCAATCATTGACCATTGTTAGCTACAATTTGAAGAAATCTGATTTTCCACGCTACCTACCCAAAAATAAACACGTAATATTAAAACTAAATTATGGATAACATGTGCAATATAATCCTATATATCGATCTCAGGGCTCTGGTGAAATTTACAAGCCATTGTAACATAATTATTCAATCTATTAATAATTTAGCTCATTTTGCAATATTTCTAATGGGGCATTAGTGATATAGTCTGCTTCCAGTTTTTTTCTTTGGGGGAGTGTTGCAGTACCAATGGTTGGACATGTGTGGTGCTTGACTTACTCCTATGCTGGGTGGAGTACTTTTAAGCCTGTCTTGCCACTATGAGCGCTCTGCTAGAATTAGAAGTGTATTTTGTGAATAGCATTTGTCTTACTCTTACATGAGTGTATTTTTGCATTTGCATGTGCCTCTCTAAGCGCCACCTCAACTTTCCTTTGACCCCACCCATTTTGACGTAATTATTCCCATTTCTGACCACTCTCTTTTGCTCCATAGTTATTATTAAATCCTACAATTAAATGTCTTGAGATCTTCACCAATGGGGTGGAGATCCCCATACCGAGAAGTTAGGAGAGCGGTAGTGGAGATATCTGGCCAGTGTGGAGTTTACCTGTCTCATATACATGGTCTCTACAGGAAAGTCATTCTGGGAGCCACACACCATCATTCCATGCTTAGTACAATTTAGTCTGAGATGCTTCTTGGCTATCCCCAGATAACTAGTGTTAGCATAGTCAATCATAACATGATATGTTTGGCCACACAATCAGCTTGAGAGACATAGTCAAACCTTTATTGTGTATTTGTTATACTGGGTGCTGTGGTCACTTCCTGTTAATAAGACAACAAAGGCTTCCTAATAGGTGGGTATGAATGCATCAATCGACCAAATATTGCATGAGCTGGTTAAGGCTTGTACCAAGCCAGTGGTGTAACATTGGCACCCGCAGCGCAGTGCGGGGGGCCCCAAGCTGTAGGGGGCCCCTCAGCACAGCACTCTAGCCAGAGAGCTCCTGATTAAATCCGGAGCGGGCTCCTCGTGTACCTTACATATGGGCTCCCTCAAGTTTCATTACCCCACTGTACCAAGCAAAGTAGATGCTGAGACATTTCAAGCCATACACACCTCATTCGAAATTGCAGTGCATTAGGACATTTATCAAAATCCCAGTAACTTCCCTTCTCCAAGACAGCAGTTCCCAGTTGTTTCCATCCTATAGTCCTGTTGTGGACCTATGTCCTGATACCTTTGTCCTCCCACTCATACCCCAGGGCTAGGAGGAGATGGGTTGTGAGACAAGCAACATCTGGGCTCTTCATGGTTAATCTATACGTGGATGTGTAAATTGATTACAGCAAAATCTGGCTGGGGATCTGTTGACTCTCAGTACAGCTGAACTTTCACCCATGCTCCTTGCACATGCATCAGCAATGCCTAATTCAAGTTGTTTGTGGCTGCTAATGTTTATGCTGGGTGAGAATGTACATAAAATGCACGTATACCACACACGTCTAAATAAAAGCACTGTCTCATAATCATAAGAATGTTACAGCAAAATCATTATCCTCACCCTCTCTTTAATTATCTTTTTATAATGTATTTGACCTTACAGCTATACATTTGCAGGATAGCTCAGCTCCTATACAGAACAGCAGTATTATGTGTCTTGGTACAAGTGGCTTCTTGTCATAGAAAAGTCAGCCTCTTGAATCTCAACATTTGTGTTCAAGCATAATTCAATTACTCGGTTTGCCATGAATAAATAAAGCCTGCGTGAGTGATATGAGTTAATTTACTTTTTGCATAACTACCACTTATCAGAAACCCATTCGTATTTGAAATAATTAAAAATCCTTCCAGTTCGAGAGGTGAAGAATGAGTGGTGTTAAATATTCTTTGATCAAATTAGGTCACAGTTCAGGACAATACTTCTGTCCGAGTGGAATTGCTCTAAATCATACCTTATAACTGCGCAAGGGAATAATTTGCACTTATAACTCCAGATTTATTTCGCACCGTTCAGGGGAATAGCTAGAAAATAAAAAAACGTCGTTCTTTGAAGCATACTCCTGTTTACAAGGTGCACACGACCCTCCTTTGGTGAGTTCCTTCACCCTTTTATCCTCCTTTCATTCATCAATTCATCCATTCTTTCACTTCCTCATCTATTCATCAATCCATCTACTTTTCCTTCACCTTTCTACAATCTAAATATACCTCTTCCATCCATATATCAACTACTTGATTGATACTTGCATCCTTTCACCCATTCATCCATCAATATATCCATGCATCCACTTACCTTACTCAGTCCTTTCACTCATTTTCCACTCATTCACCCTTTCAGCATTCATCTCTTTTATCCATCCTTCAACCATTCCTCCTATTCATCCTTTCACCCTTCTTTCACTCTTTTCAATGTTGTCTTAAGGATTTTTTAGGCTGGCTGTTGGGAACAACCTTGCATTTTATTGCCCATTTTCTTCTAATTCAAGCCCCATGCTGCCAAACAATCTTATTAAATAATATGTTAAAGATTGAGACAGAGAAAAAGACAAAAGAAACACAGAGAGAAAAAGTGCACTTTGCCAGGTGACCCTTGGAAAGTGGGGGTCTTGGAAATTTGCTCACGTTTTTAAACCTCTCTGGCCATTTCATCTGTCCTGCTCACGCTTTTTATTTGCTTCTGTCTGGGAAAGCCATATTGTCCTTTGTCTGTTTCCTTCAGTGTACATTCCAGCCCTCTGTCATGGTATTCCCTAACAGTGTTATGTATCAGCATTCTCTCTTCAAACCATCATCTGGAAGAGGCCTTCAATCAACTAATTAACATTTTTTTTTAAGTTTGAAGTTTATTGAAAAATAGAGAATAATAGTACATGAAAGGAAAAAGCAAAAATATATATAACACAATGAAAACCATGAATGATCAACAGAAATTGAGGGGGGGAACTAATTAACATTTTAATGGAATCCAATTAGCAAGCACAATAGGCATAGTGGTGGCCCCACCTAAGCTGCTAGAAATGGGTGGGGGTAGTTTCATGGCGCTACTGCCACCTTTAAGTCTTAAATGATTACTGCAATTTCGTTTGCTCTTCATTACAAAAAAGAAATAGAATAGCATTTGGAATATTTTGAGCTACTACATTAGTTTTGCTTTTAAATGTGAGGAATCAAAAGGTCACAGACAAATTACCAGACACTGCAAATGTTATCCCCTTGTTGAGTTGGTCAGAAGCATCCCAGGCAAAATGAGTAGCCACAATACTGTGAGTACAGTCATTTCATGGTAATCAACATGGTACATGTGAATTGGGGGTTTGGGACCCTACATAGGATCATAAGGCATAATTACATAAAAAAGAAAATCTGTTTTATTCAAGTTTTCAAAGTGTTACATTCAGAGGACATTTAAACAAACCAACAACCCCCACTCAGCCGATTACTCATTTTCGACACATTTAATGAGCAAAATCACTTTACATTTCAGTAAAATTCCCCCTCCCCACCCCACTCCTGCAAGAGGCCATCCCATTGGCACACCGGGTCCTCTTCAACAATGATGCTGTACTTAAAATTGATTGGTGTAGACATTTCATCTGCTGGTTTGGTGGATGTAGCAGCTCTGAGATACAGGCGGTAGAAGAGCCTACCGTCCTTACCATTTTGCATTGGCCTGGCAGATTCTATAGGATAATCCCAAAAACAAACCCTTATGTTGCACTGATGAGGTGACCCCAAAGTGTGAGTGCATTGCCAGAATTCACATGACAAGTATCCCTGATTTGCTGAGAATGTTCTTCCAGAATGTCAGGGATACTAGTAGGTAGTAGAAAAACAAAAAGCTAATGACCTGCACACTGAAGGTGTTGTCTCCCATCTCCCAGGGCACAGGGGTCATTATTGTTTTTTCCTGTCCTCACCTCAAGGTTTTCCCTGGTGGTGATTAACAGTAAAAAAAGACACTACAGTGTGCACCCTAAATTGGGAGGGTGCCCTAATGTCCTTCTCCTGATGGCCCCTACTTTGTCTTGGCATTACAAGACGTATTCCATTGATGGAGCCAATAGCGACTCGATCAACAGAAAACTCAAGGGCCACAATTTGGTGGGCACGGTACTCCATCTCATCTGGGATGGCGTACCCTGTCCGCGAAGCAAAAGAAGGCCCTAAGTGCTGTTTGAAGAGATGACAATCCTTTCCTTCCATATTTGAGTTGTTGAAGTCCAATGTTTGCTTGTTAAAGCTGTAGTGGTGACCAGCATATGGTAATGTTCTATTGTGTATAGGGACACCCAATATTTACAATTCAGTGCTCCCACGTATTCGTAGGTAGCAGCACACCCCTGTCCGTAGAGGGCAGGGATGGATCCAATGATGAATGCCACCAAGAGAAAACCCGGGTGGGTGAGGGTTTCATGAAAAGAAAAGTCCTTTTCTTTTCTATCTGAATTCCTGCAAATACACGAAATACTTCCCTGTCCAGAGGGTTCCTTGTTAAAGTCCCCCGCCTTCGGCTCGGGCCTTTAGCGGGGGAGCGGTCCTTTAATATCCTGTATAGCCCGCTGCAGCGGGCTATATGACTATAATATACTGCACTTTGTGTTTAACTCTTAGACCCTGATTACGAGTCTGGGCGACTGAGGTCCGCCAAACTCGCAAAGGCGTGGCAGTGGCGGTCAAGCCACTGCCGCTCCGGCGCTCCGACCGCCCTATTACAACTAGGGTGGTTAGACTGCCATTGCTGCGCAGATGCCATCAAGGGTCTGCCGTTCCCTGGTGGTGTAGTCGGTGTAGAGGCAGCAATATGCTTGGCGGGACCGCCGCGGTCCTGCCAAGCATATTCAGTTTCCTCTGCGTCACGGTTTTCATGGCGGATTCTCATCGATGAAAACCATGGTGAGAGCAAACAAAGGGGGCCCTGTAGGGCCCCCTGTTGGGCAAGTGCGAGGGAGTGCATGCAGGTGGGGCACAACATATGTCTCCCTGTGTGCAAGCACCCCAGTTCCTGCACGGTATAGACATTACACTCCATGTCATGAGGGAACTGTTTTGGCGTTCCTAATGCGGTGCCCATTTACCGAGTGGGAATGGCAAAAACAACCCTCCAGTCACGAGGAAACTCATAGTCTGGATGGCGGCCCGACCACAGGTTTGGGGGTGTGGGAGCAGGCCATTGGCATGGCGGTCTGCTCCTGCACTGCCAAACTCATAAGCGGGCACTTAGTGACATACACGTTTCAGTATCTGTTCTCCCTATTTTCATGGTGTCATCAAAGTGTGATTCTTTTCTGGAGTTTTCTCCCTGCAATAGCGTGCAGGGAGAAAAATCACTGCTAATCAGGGCCATAGCATGCAGGTTGAAAACTCACTGCTAATCAGGACCATAGCGTGCAGGGAGCAAACTCACTGCTAATAAGTGCCATAGCGTATCAGGGCCACATCGTGCAGGGAGAAAACTCCCTACAAATCGGGGCCATTCTGGTTTTGTTTTACTGAAACAAACTCTGGCTTTGGGAGTTTCAGTAAAAAAAAAAACATTTCCATGCAGGGCAAGCAACCATGGTGCCCTCTCTGGGTTCTACTATGCCTTCAGAGCATTGGACAAGGGCACTTGAACTAAAGGCATTGAGATCCCCACCAGATAGAGGAGAATCTCTATTGTGGATAGTTCTCCACCAGGAGACAGGAAACGAGGGCCTTCACTGACCTAGCTTGTTACTGACCATCCACCAAAGCAAAAATGACCAGCCTGAAGAATACCTAGGCAATTCTGTTTTTCTAATTTTCTAGGATTACAACCTGTGAGCAGATCTGATTTTTTTCACGATATTTATCTGAAGCACCACATATGCTTGAATTACTTCAAGAGATTGAAAGTCAATAGGACTCAAAATGGTCTATGTTTGCACTTTCTCACATGCTTACAATGAGAGACATGCAACATTTCTGTAAAATGATAGGGGTGGAGAAAATTGCATACACTCCACTGGGATCAGTGGAAGTTGTGAGTTGGTTGAAGGTTTAACTATGGTATTCATCATTGACTGCCTTCTTGTACTTAGGATTTGTGCAGTTCAGCCTCTCTGGTGATTAGAAGCAGAGGTTAATTTGTGCTGGTGGTTGATATTGGCACTCATTTTTGTGAACCAGAACGCATTTTTCATCATCAGGCTTTGATCCAGGGATAGGTATTAAAAGGCAGTGAGAGACAGAAAAAAGAGAACAAGAAAGTAAGCGCCATGAGGAAGTGGCGTGGGCCAGTGCTGCACTATATTAAACTGGAAACAAAACAAAACAGAAAAAAAATATATATGTATATATATATTACCTACTGGCGGTCGCCAGTAGGTATATATAGTTAGGATTTTTTCTCTATGGGTTTTTTGAAAATTCTATGTCTAATAACTTTGGCGTTTGTGGACGGAATTGGCTGAAATTTTCAGGAAAATGGCACATTTTGTTTCTGAGCAGCCCCTGAAAATTGGGGGGGGGGGGTTCGTCCAGGGGGGGTCGAGAAAAAAGGGGGGTCCCAAAACGTGTTTTTAACATTGAGTTTTCCATAGGGCGGTTGGCCTCACTTTTAGCCCGAACGGCTTAATGGATTTGCACGAAACTTGGCAAAATTGTAGGGACTGGTAGCCCGATGTGCCTTTTGTAGGTCTCAATATATGTGCTCCAGTGGATTTTGAGAAATTAACGTTTAAAAAAAGATATATATCTGTAACAGCGGACCGGGCAGCGCTCCAGTTCGCGTACTTTTCGCGCAACGGAGCTTTGTGAAGCGAAGCTGATTGGTTCTCCGGCGTCTGTCAACATTCCAAACAGTCCGTAGCGGCCGCCATCTTGTCTCTCGGTAGGATCGAGAGACAAGAGGAGGCGAAAGGGAAGGGGCAAATGACGATAAGGGGGCATAGTAGATCCTCCCTGACCTCTTAGGTTTGATGTACCATTTTGCCAAGTTTGGTGTAATTCCGTTCAGCCATTCAGGCTGTAGACGTATCTAAATGTCAATAATCGAACGGCTGAATGGATTTGCACGAAACTTGGCAAAATATTAGGGACTGGTAGCCCGATGTGCCTTTGCTAGGTCTCAATATATGTGCTCCAGTGGATTTTGAGAAATTAACGTTCAAAAAAAGATATATATCTGTAACAGCGCTCCGCTTCGCGTAGTTTTCGCGTTACGGAGCTTTGCGAAGCTGATTGGTTCTCCGGCGTCTGTCAACATTCCAAACAGTCCGTAGCGGCCGCCATCTTGTCTCTCGGTAGGATCGAGAGACAAGAGGAGGCCAAAGCGAAGGGGGAAATGACCATAAGGGGGCATAGTAGATCCTTCCTGACCTCTTAGGTTTGATGTACCATTTTGCCAAGTTTGGTGTAATTCCGTTCAGCCATTCAGGCTGTAGACGTATGTAAATGTTCTATGGAAAATTGCATGGGGAAAACACATTTGAAAGTGTTGAAATTTAGAACCAATTAAAATGTTACTTTGGTTTTGTATTTGTGTGTGATGAAAGTTAATTGGTTATGTATATATGTCAAATGAGAGGAAACCACAGCCATTTTGTGATACTACTGTCTGAGGTACATTTGTGAGGAATTTTTGGTGGTGAATTTCTGGTGTTTGATTTACACAGTACTAACACTTCTCCTACTTTTAAAAAGGTGAGTTGTTAATTTGTAAGGGGAACTATGTTGTACACTTGAAGATAATTTGAAAAATGTTTTCTGTTATTTATTTGCAGTCCTTCTGTTATACTAAATACTTGATAAAGTTAGTTTTATATTATGTATTACTAAAAACGATAAATGAAAGTGATTATTTTTTTCTGCAATTTACAGCAAGCAATTTCAAAATAAAATGGCTCACAATGAAGAGACCGTGGCAATTTCTTTTGAATTGTCCACTACATTGATTGAAATTGAGAGCACCAATAATGAAATATTGTCACAAGGAGGAGATGACTTGTATGATTCCATTAGATTGATTGAAATGGACAGCACCAATAATGAAATATTGTCACAAGGAGGAGATGACTTGAATGATTCCACTACATTGATTGAAATTGAGAGCACCAATAATGAAATATTGTCACAAGGAGGAGATGACTTGTATGATTCCATTAGATTGATTGAAATGGACAGCACCAATAATGAAATATTGTCACAAGGAGGAGATGACTTGAATGATTCCACTACATTGATTGAAATTGAGAGCACCAATAATGAAATATTGTCACGAGGAGATGACTTGAATGATTCCACTACATTGATTGAAATTGACAGCACCAATAATGAAATATTGTCACAAGGAGGAGATGACTTGAATGATTCCACTACATTGATTGAAATTGACAGCACCAATAATGAAATATTGTCACAAGGAGGAGATGACTTGAATGATTTTTTTGATCAATCTGTTGATGGCGAATTTATCGAATGTTTGGAGACCATAGAGTTACAAGAATCATCATTGCAGACTTTTCATGAGGAAATTGCTGATGAGGACATGTTACTAGTTCTTTCAAATTTAGAAAATTCTGAAGAATAAATTTATATTTAGAAATCAAAAATTGTTTGAGACATTATTCATTTTTATGAGGTTGTAGCGAAGTGATTGTAGTATAAAATGAGACTTATAGTATAGAGTGCAACATTTTTATGTTACATGGTAAGTTTACTCATATTTACTTCCCTTCTGCCACTATATTATCTCCAATGTGTATTTGACATCTCTTCTTCATCTCCGGCCTCCTTTCTCTCACTGTGTGTCTCCGATGCATCTTATCGCTGCTATTTTGTGTAATTACAGAAGAGAGTAAAATAAAATAGTTCGGAACGTGAAAAGGGGGCAAAGTAGAGTACCCCTCACCCCCTAGGCCTTTTCAGGCGGTCCCAAAAGGATCAGTTTCTGCTTTCCTGAGAGATTATGGTATGAGTTCCATATACCACAATAATTTGCATTACAACATGCAAGATATCTATCTCCTATTACCAACTTTTGGAGATATTCGCGCTAAGCGCGAATATCTCCAAAAAGTAACACCTGCCCTGAGCAGTTCTTAGCCATGTTATCCAATGGGAGGTGGATAACATGGCTAAGAGCATTAGCTCGGTAATGCATGAATATCGCTGACTTTTTAGCGATATTCATGCATTGCGGACGTTTATTATCGCATTTGCGATAAACCTTGATAATAGCAAGGTTTATCTTCGATAATTTCTGACGATGCTTAGCGGTAAAAAATTCGTTGGTAAGCATCGTTAGCGATAAATATAGCTTAACTTTGGTAATATGCACCAACGTCTGTTAACGTTCGATTCGAAGGAAATGAGGAAGTGTTGAAAAACATTGTTTGCGCCATCTTGCCTTTTTTGAAATGCCACACTTTTGTCGTGCACGGCAGCCATTTTAGATGCCTTGACCAGACCCACTCTCTGCACGCTGTCGATTCGTAGCATGGCTCCCCACCCTCGCAAGCATCTTCCCCAGGCACTGGTCACCCCCGCTCTCTGTCTTATGCATGGGCAATAAACCTCCCCCCATCTGCGCTGCTCTTCCCTGAGAATCACACTCTGTGCCCGCCCGACACCTCCCTTTCGCCCTATTCACTACCGCACCCTCTGACACTCCTCTTCCTCTGTGTCCGATTGTCCAGGCTATCAGCTAGCCCTGCAGATGTAGTTTATGGCTCCAGCTGTAAAGAATCACCCCTCTTCAAAGGAGTTATAGTAGATCAAGGCCCACACCCGATGAGATCCGTCACACCACACGTGTTCCTACTATCTGAAAACCATCCTGTATTGTGATTGGGGAGGGGACCGAGCCTGAAGCGGAAGATTCCAGGAATGACTCTTTGTACATCAAAGTTTTTACAATTATGTGTCACATTAAAAATATATAGCACTCCAACAAAGTAGTAGGAATATAAAACTTTAATAACATATAAATATATACAACAAAACAAAAACAGTAAAAACATTTAAACAACGAAGAGACCGTGGCAATTTCTTTTGAATTCCTGATGAGGACATGTTACTAGTTCTTTCAAATTATGAAAATTCAGAAGATGTTGCCTGGGGGTGGGTCGTCAGTAGCAGTCTGTTGTGCGAATAGTTCCAAGGCAGCAGAACGCGCTGAAATCTAGATGGCACGAAAGTGATGTCTAGTAAGTTGCCGCCCAGCAAATAACGGCGTGGGGCGCCGCGGGGGTGAGTGAGTCCAGTAGGCACCACAGCTATTCTTACCGGCATTGCAGAATTACTGCTGGGGACAATGCCTGTGCTGTAGCAGGGTCACAGCAGAAACAAAAAGGATTCTGTTGAAGATGTTGTTGGTTTTCAATTTGAAAACAGTTCTGGTGTCAACTGCTATGCTAATGTAGTGGTTAATGTTTTGTTTTCGCTAGAAAATGTAAAAGAGGGGGAGGCAGTCCAAAGTTCCGTTAAAAGGGCAAAGGAAAGGATCGGTGGTTTGAACTATCAGTCAAAAAGGGGAGGGGGTGCAACAATTTTTCCTACCGGGTCACACTGTGCTTTCACCGGAACTGAGGTCTGCAGGATTCTAGTAATTCAAAGTGAGGCTGGCGCCAGCATGGGAGCGCCGACGTCCCGCGGATACAGTTTCGTCACTCCACGGGCGATCATGGCAGTCATTCCCCATCGGGGGTCGGAGACTCCCGCGGCTCCTCTAGAATCTTCAAGGTCGTGGAGGACTACGGTGGTGGAGTCAACCAGTGACCGGGCCATTTCTTTATGCTGGGCCCGCTCTTGCCAGGTCGACCGCCATTTTGAGAGTTCGGTAGCTACTGGCGATCGCGGGGTCAAATGAGCGGACGGGCTCCACCCTGCCGGGCGAGACGTTGCAGCATGGCCACAGTGGAAGAACCCTTTTCCGGGCGCCTGGAGCGCTGAGGGTGCAGCTGGGAAGCCTCCACCTGGGGAGGCGGGAGAGGCCTGTTCGCACCGTCTCTCCCTCCCAGTGCACCCCACGGCGTCTCGCTTGAGATTTGTTATGGCCGGACTAGGCGATGAGGACGAGGGGGGGGGGGGTCGGAGGCATGTGCAAGACATCCCCCCCCAGTGTTGTTGCAGCCATTATTCAAGAAAGAAGAAGTGTCCCGTCCGTCTTCGGGCCGGGCTTCCGGTGGATGTCGGCCGGACGCCCCTGGCTCTGGCCCCATGAACGGGTTCCTTGGTTTATCGGCTGCAGCCGGATCCCGTCGGCCTCGGCCCCCCGACCGTTGGTGGCCGGACCGGAAGAGCATGTGGCGGGACTACCTGAAACTGTCAAGGGCCACCGCGGCCGGACTGGGAGAGAGAGGGGAGGGTCGAGGAGATATTCCCCCCCCTGCAACTCTTCAGCGTTGTAAAGGCAATCCCCTGGCCGGGTCCCGCTGGCCTCGGCCTCTCCTCCGGCTACACCCTACGTTAGGATCTCCTGGCCGAGGCGTGGCAGCAGGACCCGCCTTATATGGGCTGCTCCCGGCTGGGCGTAGCCGCAACCCTGCCCCACCTTGGAAGTTTCCAGAGTGGGGGCGGATGTTCTACTGACTTGCATTTTCCCTAGTCTATCGATTTTTTTGGCGTGGCAGGCGGTGGGACAGCGAGGGGTGATTTGGTTTCTCTTACTGTTTTTCTGGTCTCTCACCACTGGCATATTTTAAAGTTTTCTTGTTTCTAGGACATTAATAGGTTTTATCATTACGTTATGTTATCGTTTCTTTGTTCGTTGTTTAATAAAAGTTCATGTTCATCAGTGGCCTACTGATTTTCGTTTTCCTATTCTTTTCTTTCCAGGTTGTTTCATGCTAAAGTTTCTGTTAACAGGATACAGTGATCACTTCGTTATTATTGCATATGTCCTTTTCACTAGGGGAGCTCTCTGGTCGGGCCAGATGACGTATCTCTAGTAAATGGTCCGGGTGAAACAGGTGCATCAATCAGTGGGGAGTAGATAGGCATGACAGATTACAACGGGGGAGAAAGGTCCGCATTACGTACCCTTTCACTATTTGCAAAGATTTTCCTACGTATATTTGCAAACAGGGAATACCTCCAAAAAGAACCAATTCCCAAACAGTCAATGTTTGGGGAAACAATCAATCAATGAGGAACGAAATAGGCACGACGTGTTAAAGGTTTGCGTTACCTACCCTTCACTATCTGCAAAGGGAGAGAGAATATTTCTATTCTTCCTCGTTTGCAGGCAGAGAAGATTCTTAAGAGAACCAACTTCGAACAATTCAATGCTCGATTCAAACAATCAACAAGGGGTACTGTGAACACAAATGAACGCCGCTTATGTACATACACATTGGTATTATCAACAGGTTGTTCCTAATGTTTCTATTTTAGGGAGGTCAAAAAGAGATCCCATTAGTGGCCTACTGATTTTGCTCGATTCCTTTTGTTTTTTTACACGATTTTTCGCTATCTGCAAAGACTAAACAGAGTATTGCGACTCTGTGCTTGTTTGTAAATAGAGAATGAACCAAAGAGAACAATCAATCAAATGGAGAGAGAAGCAGGCACGACGGATTACAACGGGGGCAAAGGCCTGCGTTAACTACCCTTCACTATCTGCAAAGAGAGAGTACTCCTAATAGAAATGAGGGGTGGGGGGCAGCATTCAAAGCAGATCAGTGTGCATAAACACGAAAATGTTTTTACTTACCACGTACTTGACATTCGACAGTGTATGATATTTGCTATTAAAAAACCATTGAAATTCACTGAAAAAACCATAGGTTATAGACCATATATAGTTAGGAATTAGCATTTACAAAACCTTGAAAATTCACTGAAAAAACCATAGGTTATAGACCATATATAGTTAGGAATTAGCATTTACAAAACCTTGAAAATTCACTGAAAAAACCATAGGTTATAGACCATATATAGTTAGGAATTAGCATTTAAAAAACCTTATTTTACTCACACAAAACCATTGAAATTCCATATATAGTTAGTTGCACTAACTATATATCGCGCACCCGCAATCCACTGCTGATCATGTCACATATTACATCATTCATGACATGGTCAGTGACATCACTGATGACATCACTGATGACATCTCAAATGACATCACTGATGACATCACTGATGACATCTCATTTGACATCATTCTTGTGCTAATACGATAAACCTCTTCAGACTCTAATATAACCTTAGATACACTCAGTGTATACAGACACTCACACACTGCCACTCATCCATGGAGTTACTCACACACCCAGTCAGTCATGCAAAGAAACAATCTCACCTCCATTTCTTCAACTATACAGTTAAACACACCTTACTTATTGAAACATATACTAACACATATTTACTCTCTTATACAATCCCTGATACAAGTTCACAATGATCGATACAACCACTCACTCATTCAGTGGCTCTCATGCACAGTTATTTATATATGCCAACTCTCACATGTACTGTGTTTTACATATGTACTTACTATGACATGTAGCATTGAGATATCCATTCACTCATCAATACACTCATGCACACAGTCAACTGCCCATGTAGCTGTTTCCACATGCACTCTTGAACTCATACACCTAGTGAATAAACTGCTCACACATCTATGCATAGAGTCACACACCTTCCAGCCACCCCCACACAAACTCAATCTCCCATAGAAATACTTGGGCAACCAATTAATAACACATATAGCCTCTCGTATAGCTAATGATCAACACATGCAGCAGTTTACATCACAACAGACATAATGATGCACAAATTAAGACAGTTTAGTCACTAACCCATGCATTCAGTGAGACACATTTAATCACTCACTCATACAGTCAGTCACGCACCTACTAAATCCTTCATCCAGACACTTATACATCCACTCATTCTTCAATATGTAAGACATATTTTAACTTTACAGAAACATACAGTCACTGGATGTTGTCATCAGTGATGTCATTTGAGATGTCATCAGTGATGTCATCAGTGATGTCACTGACCATGTCATGAATGATGTAATATGTGACATGATCAGCAGTGGATTGCGGGTGCGCGATATATAGTTAGTGCAACTAACTATATATGGAATTTCAATGGTTTTGTGTGAGTAAAATAAGGTTTTTTAAATGCTAATTCCTAACTATATATGGTCTATAACCTATGGTTTTTTCAGTGAATTTTCAAGGTTTTGTAAATGCTAATTCCTAACTATATATGGTCTATAACCTATGGTTTTTTCAGTGAATTTTCAAGGTTTTGTAAATGCTAATTCCTAACTATATATGGTCTATAACCTATGGTTTTTTCAGTGAATTTTCAAGGTTTTGTAAATGCTAATTCCTAACTATATATGGTCTATAACCTATGGTTTTTTCAGTGAATATATATATATATATATGAAATAAACGCCTCCACTCGAAGAAAGAAGCAGGAGCCTCAACGGGGATTTCAAAGACGAAGCTCTTTAATTCAAAAAGATGGCGAATGCACTTCGGCCGGTGTGGCCTCTTCAGCGCCTACGGTGGTGAAAACGGAAGTCCTAACGCTCTGCAGTTGAAATGCACCCCACCGCACTGGATAGGTGCAAATGTCAGCTCCGCCCCTCAGCAGCATAATCCTCAGGTGATGATGTGTAGGGTCCGAGGTGATCTACGGACTCCAATTCCCAGGATGCACATGTGGCTCCCAGGTGAGTAGTGCTGGGGGACGGTATTGGAGAAACCACAGGAATAGCTGTAGGGGAGGTGCTCTGCAGAACGCACTTGATCCCGCAAAATGAAATAGAGAGTCTCGCCTTAGGTCCCCAAGACCCCATCAACCATAGATCCGAGCACAAGAATAGCGTGAGCAGGAGGTGCATACAACCCGCCCTGGCTGAGAAAATGTCTCGCTGTGTCGCTGCAAATGCTCGGACTGCCGGCGAGTCTGGAGATATTCAGTACACTGAAGAAACAAGAAATGCCGAGGCAGACTCCAGAATCTCCAGGCCACTTGTGATGGGGGGGCTTCTGAACCGCGCCTCTGGAAAGCGCGCAGTAATTATGAAATAAACGCCTCCTCTCAAAGAAAGAAGCAGGAGCCTCAACGGGGATTTCAAAGATGAAGCTCTTTAATTCAAATAGATGGCGGATGCATTTCGGCCGGTGTGGCCTCTTCAGCGCCTACGGTGGTGAAAACGGAAGTCCTAACGCTCTGCAGTTGAAATGCACCCCACCGCACTGGATAGGTGCAAATGTCAGCTCCGCCCCTCAGCAGCATAATCCTCAGGTGATGATGTGTAGGGTCCGAGGTGATCTACGGACTCCAATTCCCAGGATGCACATGTGGCTCCCAGGTGAGTAGTGCTGGGGGATGGTATTGGAAAAACCACAGGAATAGCTGTAGGGGAGGTGCTCTGCAGAACGCACTTGATCCCGCAAAATGAAATAGAGAGTCTCGCCTTGGGTCCCCAAGACCCCATCAACCATAGATCCGAGCACAAGAATAGCGTGAGCAGGAGGTGCATACAACCCGCCCTGGCTGAGAAAATGTCTCGCTGTGTCGCTGCAAATGCTCGGACTGCCGGCGAGTCTGGAGATATTCAGTACACTGAAGAAACAAGAAATGCAGAGGCAGACTCCAGAATCTCCAGGCCACTTGTGATGGGGGGGCTTCTGAACCGCGCCTCTGGAAAGCGCGCAGTAATTATGAAATAAACGCCTCCTCTCGAAGAAAGAAGCAGGAGCCTCAACCGGGATTTCAAAGACGAAGCTCTTCAATTCAAATAGATGGCGGATGCATTTCGGTCGGTGTGGCCTCTTCAGCGCCTACGGTGGTGAAAACGGAAGTCCTAACGCTCTGCAGTTGAAATGCACCCCACCGCACTGGATAGGTGCAAATGTCAGCTCCGCCCCTCAGCAGCATAATCCTCAGGTGATGATGTGTAGGGTCCGAGGTGATCTACGGACTCCAATTCCCAGGATGCACATGTGGCTCCCAGGTGAGTAGTGCTGGGGGACGGTATTGGAGAAACCACAGGAATAGCTGTAGGGGAGGTGCTCTGCAGAACGCACTTGATCCCGCAAAATGAAATAGAGAGTCTCGCCTTGGGTCCCCAAGACCCCATCAACCATAGATCCGAGCACAAGAATAGCGTGAGCAGGAGGTGCATACAACCCGCCCTGGCTGAGAAAATGTCTCGCTGTGTCGCTGCAAATGCTCGGACTGCCGGCGAGTCTGGAGATATTCAGTACACTGAAGAAACAAGAAATGCCGAGGCAGACTCCAGAATCTCCAGGCCACTTGTGATGGGGGGGCTTCTGAACCGCGCCTCTGGAAAGCGCGCAGTAATTATGAAATAAACGCCTCCTCTCGAAGAAAGAAGCAGGGGCCTCAACTGGGATTTCAAAGACGAAGCTCTTTAATTCAAATAGATGGCGGATGCATTTCGGCCGGTGTGGCCTCTTCAGCGCCTACGGTGGTGAAAACGGAAGTCCTAACGCTCTGCAGTTGAAATGCACCCCACCGCACTGGATAGGTGCAAATGTCAGCTCCGCCCCTCAGCAGCATAATCCTCAGGTGATGATGTGTAGGGTCCGAGGTGATCTACGGACTCCAATTCCCAGGATGCACATGTGGCTCCCAGGTGAGTAGTGCTGGGGGACGGTATTGGAGAAACCACAGGAATAGCTGTAGGGGAGGTGCTCTGCAGAACGCACTTGATCCCGCAAAATGAAATAGAGAGTCTCGCCTTGGGTCCCCAAGACCCCATCAACCATAGATCCGAGCACAAGAATAGCGTGAGCAGGAGGTGCATGCAACCCGCCCTGGCTGAGAAAATGTCTCGCTGTGTCGCTGCAAATGCTCGGACTGCCGGCGAGTCTGGAGATATTCAGTACACTGAAGAAACAAGAAATGCCGAGGCAGACTCCAGAATCTCCAGGCCACTTGTGATGGGGGGGCTTCTGAACCGCGCCTCTGGAAAGCGCGCAGTAATTATGAAATAAACGCCTCCTCTCGAAGAAAGAAGCAGGAGCCTCAACGGGGATTTCAAAGACGAAGCTCTTTAATTCAAATAGATGGCGGATGCATTTCGGCCGGTGTGGCCTCTTCAGCGCCTACGGTGGTGAAAACGGAAGTCCTAACGCTCTGCAGTTGAAATGCACCCCACCGCACTGGATAGGTGCAAATGTCAGCTCCGCCCCTCAGCAGCATAATCCTCAGGTGATGATGTGTAGGGTCCGAGGTGATCTACGGACTCCAATTCCCAGGATGCACATGTGGCTCCCAGGTGAGTAGTGCTGGGGGACGGTATTGGAGAAACCACAGGAATAGCTGTAGGGGAGGTGCTCTGCAGAACGCACTTGATCCCGCAAAATGAAATAGAGAGTCTCGCCTTGGGTTCCCAAGACCCCATCAACCATAGATCCGAGCACAAGAATAGCGTGAGCAGGAGGTGCATACAACCCGCCCTGGCTGAGAAAATGTCTCGCTGTGTCGCTGCAAATGCTCGGACTGCCGGCGAGTCTGGAGATATTCAGTACACTGAAGAAACAAGAAATGCCGAGGCAGACTCCAGAATCTCCAGGCCACTTGTGATGGGGGGGCTTCTGAACCGCGCCTCTGGAAAGCGCGCAGTATTTATGAAATAAACGCCTCCTCTCGAAGAAAGAAGCAGGAGCCTCAACGGGGATTTCAAAGACGAAGCTCTTTAATTCAAATAGATGGCGGATGCATTTCGGCCGGTGTGGCCTCTTCAGCGCCTACGGTGGCGAAAACGGAAGTCCTAACGCTCTGCAGTTGAAATGCACCCCACCGCACTGGATAGGTGCAAATGTCAGCTCCGCCCCTCAGCAGCATAATCCTCAGGTGATGATGTGTAGGGTCCGAGGTGATCTACGGACTCCAATTCCCAGGATGCACATGTGGCTCCCAGGTGAGTAGTGCTGGGGGACGGTATTGGAGAAACCACAGGAATAGCTGTAGGGGAGGTGCTCTGCAGAACGCACTTGATCCCGCAAAATGAAATAGAGAGTCTCGCCTTGGGTCCCCAAGACCCCATCAACCATAGATCCGAGCACAAGAATAGCGTGAGCAGGAGGTACATACAACCCGCCCTGGCTGAGAAAATGTCTCGCTGTGTCGCTGCAAATGCTCGGACTGCTGGCGAGTCTGGAGATATTCAGTACACTGAAGAAACAAGAAATGCCGAGGCAGACTCCAGAATCTCCAGGCCACTTGTGATGGGGGGGCTTCTGAACCGCGCCTCTGGAAAGCGCGCAGTAATTATGAAATAAACGCCTCCTCTCGAAGAAAGAAGCAGGAGCCTCAACGGGGATTTCAAAGACGAAGCTCTTTAATTCAAATAGATGGCGGATGCATTTTGGCCGGTGTGGCCTCTTCAGCGCCTACGGTGGTGAAAACGGAAGTCCTAACGCTCTGCAGTTGAAATGCACCCCACCGCACTGGATAGGTGCAAATGTCAGCTCCGCCCCTCAGCAGCATAATCCTCAGGTGATGATGTGTAGGGTCCGAGGTGATCTACGGACTCCAATTCCCAGGATGCACATGTGGCTCCCAGGTGAGTAGTGCTGGGGGACGGTATTGGAGAAACCACAGGAATAGCTGTAGGGGAGGTGCTCTGCAGAACGCACTTGATCCCGCAAAATGAAATAGAGAGTCTCGCCTTGGGTCCCCAAGACCCCATCAACCATAGATCCGAGCACAAGAATAGCGTGAGCAGGAGGTGCATACAACCCGCCCTGGCTGAGAAAATGTCTCGCTGTGTCGCTGCAAATGCTCGGACTGCCGGCGAGTCTGGAGATATTCAGTACACTGAAGAAACAAGAAATGCCGAGGCAGACTCCAGAATCTCCAGGCCACTTGTGATGGGGGGGCTTCTGAACCGCGCCTCTGGAAAGCGCGCAGTAATTATGAAATAAACGCCTCCTCTCGAAGAAAGAAGCAGGAGCCTCAACGGGGATTTCAAAGACGAAGCTCTTTAATTCAAATAGATGGCGGATGCATTTCGGCCGGTGTGGCCTCTTCAGCGCCTACGGTGGTGAAAACGGAAGTCCTAACGCTCTGCAGTTGAAATGCACCCCACTGCACTGGATAGGTGCAAATGTCAGCTCCGCCCCTCAGCAGCATAATCCTCAGGTGATGATGTGTAGGGTCCGAGATGATCTACGGACTCCAATTCCCAGGATGCACATGTGGCTCCCAGGTGAGTAGTGCTGGGGGACAGTATTGGAGAAACCACAGGAATAGCTGTAGGGGAGGTGCTCTGCAGAACGCACTTGATCCCGCAAAATGAAATAGAGAGTCTCGCCTTGGGTCCCCAAGACCCCATCAACCATAGATCCGAGCACAAGAATAGCGTGAGCAGGAGGTGCATACAACCCGCCCTGGCTGAGAAAATGTCTTGCTGTGTCGCTGCAAATGCTCGGACTGCCGGCGAGTCTGGAGATATTCAGTACACTGAAGAAACAAGAAATGCCGAGGCAGACTCCAGAATCTCCAGGCCACTTGTGATGGGGGGGCTTCTGAACCGCGCCTCTGGAAAGCGCGCAGTAATTATGAAATAAACGCCTCCTCTCGAAGAAAGAAGCAGGAGCCTCAACGGGGATTTCAAAGACGAAGCTCTTTAATTCAAATAGATGGCGGATGCATTTCGGCCGGTGTGGCCTCTTCAGCGCCTACGGTGGTGAAAACGGAAGTCCTAACGCTCTGCAGTTGAAATGCACCCCACCGCACTGGTATATATACAGTGATACAACTAATCTAAAGAGAGATATAAAGGGTACGGCTTAGGTAAATGAGGTAACGCCAGCATCCAGCACCCCAGCAAGTGGGGTCCTAAAAAAAACTTTGGGCCCTGCACTCCTTTTTTGATTATTTTTACAAATTAAGCACTGATTCCACGTGAGTACAAGGCAGTTGTTTTGCAGAGAATCACACATTCTTCTCAAACAAGCACAACAGCACTATTTCTGCAGCAAGTGATTAAATATAAGTGGCACCAACACAAGCAGCTCTTCACTCAGCTTAGATTCAGACTATAAATTTACAAACATTGTTCCAATTTACAAAAAAAATGGAAAGGTCAGCTGTCACATAACTCCAATTAGAGCTCAGGGATGAGTGGTTTTATCGCGTTTGATTTAATAAACACACTCTTCTGTGCTCATTATAATCTCAGAGCTTTAAAGTAGGCATTGTCATATTAACTGTTTACAACCTTGTTCCCTGAAAATTGTAATATTCTGCAATTGACTCTGATAAGGGAACGAGCTGCACTACTCGCTTATGAACAGTGCTTAATGGGTGAAAACAATATATAAGCACTAGGAGCCAAATCATGTCTTAGGAGACCACCCTCATCGCTGAGGAATTCCATAGTCGCCAAACCCAAAGTATACCTTAGTTTTGATTCTTCCACCATCTTACATTCCCTTTCTTCCTGCCTCAAGAAGGTTCTTTTCCATCTCTGCTCTTACAGAAATATAGGGGTCTATTACGGTGTAGGGCGGATCGCCACCGCCAGCATGGCGGTGGCGATTCACCCTACATCATCTCCCGCCCGCCTCCCATTTCACCCACCATATTATGATGGCGGGGGGACCGCGGAAGACGGGAAGACCATCCGCCGCTTTTTGGAAAAGGGTTGCATATGGTGGCGGTGTCTACTAGACACCGCTAGTGATATTACAATGCCAGCAGGAAGCAGCCAGATTCCTGAGTTGGGGACCCATTGCGGGCCCCCAGGATGTTGGGGGGGCAAATCAGGGGTACCTATAGTTCCCCCTGCATTTGCATGGACGACGTGGCAGGGCCCGCACGATGCCTGCCGCGTTGTGCATGCAAATGCACAAATACCTTTTTTGAATTGCGGTGGGTGCTGCTGACAGCATCGCCCACCACAATGAAAAAATGCGGGATGCGCCCGCCAGCATCCTAATTGCCCATGCCTGGCTGCCTCACACTTAGCGGGAGGTCCCATTTCCCGGGGCGATGTGGGCGGACAAAGTCCGCTCGCCATCATAATAGAGCCCTAAGTGTCCTAAATATGGTATACAAACATTTTCTCCGATTGATTGCAGATTTTTATTAATATCAACTTTAATATGGTGTTTGTTATGTAAATGCTATTCAGGACACAGTCTTCATTTCAGACAATTTTCTAACAAAGATATTCATGTACATTTCCTTCCTGGTGTCACTGATTCCCTGCCTTTCACTTCATAATTTTTCTTCCCTTTTTTGCCTTTCTTGTTCTTGGTCTGGGTCAAAGTCTGATAAGAAAAATAAGCCATGGTCCCCAAAAATGAGTACTGGCGTGGAATACTGTACATACTGGCTCAAGTTAAGCACTGCCTAAGCGCATCACCTCATACCAATATCACAATAAGAGCACCACTCTGATCATTACACACATCAAAACACTTCCCTGTATAGGCCACATTAAATTCTGCAGACTTCATTCTAAAGACCTTATTACAATGTGGGGCGGACTTGTGTCCTCCTGACACCGTATCTGTATAGGAACGGCCCGACCATGGGTCGGCGACTCCGCATCCCTAATTACAATGCGACTGCACATGTGTGGTCCCAAACTCACATTTGCCTATGGGAGCTTGTGCTGCAACTGTAAACTGGCCGTAGCACAATCTCCCATAGAGAAATGGGATTTTGTGTGAATCGGTGCCTGCCACACGGTGCAGCGATTCACAGGGGTGCACAGCCCCCAACTGAAGGCCGCGGGGTTAAATGGGCCCTTCTATGGGCCCCCAATGTCCCTTTTTGACAGACTTTCCATGTTGGAAAGCCCGACATGGAAAGCCTGTCGGAAACCGACATCGTAATCCCAACGGCGGAAACGCCGTCCATTGGGATTACGTGCTGGTCTCCGACTGGCCGAAGGGCTCCTTGAGCCCGTTGGAATCCAGTCGGAATGACCGGCCGGTTTCAGTTTGGACCGCATGCATTGTAATGCGGCAATCGAAACTGAAACTGCAAGGAGGCTCGAAAAGCATTGGGCCCCATTTTATGCTCAGTGGTGTAACATGGTATCCGTTCACTTATGCACTTCTCTCTTTGTCATGGATATAATGTTCTATACGAATGCAACAACAATGCTTAGTGGTGTGTACAATCTAAATAATTTGCTTCTCTGTAACTAAGAGAATTTGTTGAAAAATATTATGAATAATCTAATGAAAGTGAAACTAACATGTAGTGAAACATTTTAGCATGATGTGCATCCTTGCGTCCAATCTGGATGAAAGAAAGCAGTGTAAAAAACACAAGTGCCGCAACCAGCAGCCACTCGCATTCTGGTCAGTTGCGTCGTACATTGTTACGTGCTTTAAATGTTTGCCACTAATGGCAAGTCATTATATAATAGTGTAATTTCAGGAATTGCACATAAACATAACACATAGTAAAATAAATTATGCAAGATTACGCCGGCACAACAGAAATTTCACAGAGGACTAAATACAACACAGTACAGTCTAATACATTATCACAGGATTTTTTATAAAAACAGGGTTGCTTCACTTTACCTCTACAGACAGACTCAACAACTGACTGAAATCAATGCCAGCATTTTTATAATAGGAGGCAACTGCTATTTTCATGTGATTAGACAACTGAGATGTGTGATGTGTGGAATTGAAGTGTTGTACGCAACCTTGCACACAATACTCCAATGGCCATTAGTGGCCTATATATTTTGGGCGGGTGTAATAGTGAGTTCTGCTGTAATATTAGATGTGATCCCTGTACAAGTTGCTAGTGTAGAACAGTGTACACACACTCCCTGGACCAGGCATGGGCAAACTAAGAGGAACCTCAAAGAGACAACAGACAAACATGAGATGGCTTGTGTGGCAAGGTGGAGAAAGCTGCCACTGGGAGGGTTGGAAACTCTCCTACCATTAATTGTAGTCCCACTTTGATCTGGACCTGGTTCATCTCTGGTGGTCTGAAATTTGGTAGTGGGGATGGTGGCTTCGGTCATGGGAGGGGAATTACATTGGCCAGTGCTTCACAGTGTACTGCAGACTCCCACCAGCACTGCTCCTGAGGAGAGCCTTAGGGAGCCCACATAACAAGACATCAAACAAAAATAAGAACATATTTCTGCAAGAGCTCATTCTTGTCCTTGTTTCTCTCTCGCTCCCACAGACATGTTAAAAAGTCAAACATATACAGACAAATGGAGACTTGCATATGTATCATCCAACAATTCTTAGACTAGGCAGTCAACAAATAGACTTGCTAAACACAAAGAGTGAGGTGTTAGCTATTAACAGTGTACTAATAAGTCAGAAGTCTAGGTTCTTGGCCTTGTTTAATGTGTAGATTCCTCCAGGATACAAGCAGAAAGTTGTAGTGCTATCTCTTTTATCAGAAGCTTTCCAGTTTATCACAGAGAAATGTCCACTGTCTTTGTTATTATTCACCATTGATTTGAATTTAAACTTGGCAAAAAAGCAGCAGCACGTACGAGGCCGCCCAGTTACTCTGTGACTTTTGGAATGTTCCTGTGCAGTCCATCCCAAGGCAGATGTTTGAGACTATGGGGGAATATATTCTATCTCTACTGCTTAAGAGTAATCATTGTGTGCTCAATAGAAGTATCCTCAAAAACATCCCTGCTCAGTCTACTCACCGCTCACTTGCTAGAGCTGTGCTCAAGAATTACACACTGGTAGTGCTCCCTTTGTTACAGACAGGCTCAAAATGTGCGATCGAACATCACGTTGAGGGGATCCTGTCCACCAGGCAGTCATGCAAGATCTATGTGGTAATTCCTGTAAAAAGCCTACCTATGGTTGGTAAAAGAGAAGGAGGCATATTAGCAAGGGCCTTATTGCCGCTTTACGGCACTTTTTGCAGATAAAGCGGCGATATTTTTATTGCCGTATTAGCAAGCCAGCACTAACATGCTTTAACGCCAGCTTTCTGGCGTTCTCTGCTGGTTTTCCTTTTGCCTTGCATGCCAGCGATAATTATTGCTAATGACATGCAAGGTAGGCGTTCCTTACAAAAAGCACATGGAAAAGGTCTCTAAAACAACTTTGCTCTATTAACAAAGCTGTCCCGTGATGACAAAAGTCGCGCTAAGCCCCATCATGGCAATATTCCATCGCCTGATGCAAACCTGACTTACCATTAATGCCTATGGGAGGTGGATTGTAAGGTTAGGTCCACACTCCCCTATTACCAAGCCTGTCATTAGCCCTGTGAAATCATCGCAGGATTTCACGCTCGCTAATGTTCATTATCGCAATCTATCACAGAATTTCACATCGCCTGTTAGCTAAGCGTTGCTAATACGCAGCTAACACGGCAATGTAATCCAGCGATAGCCAACGATAATTAAAATCGCGCTAAGCACGCATTGTGATATTTATCGCAGACTGTAGATAATATGCCCCAAGTTGTTGTGTGGTAGAAAATACTTTTGTGGAATGTCTGAGGTTAAATTTATTTAAGAATACAGAAACACCATTTGAAATGTCACCATGTCTGCTTGCACCTAATGAGGGGGATGTTCTGCAGAGCTTGTATCATATGTTGGACTTTCCACCTGCAAAAGAAATTCAAATCATTAAAATAAATGAGGGTTCAAAGGAAATACTTAGATTCAAGCTCTCTCAGGTAGCCATAAAAGTTATGGGTCGCTGGATTTGAAGGATAAGTAGAGGAGATAAAACTAGCCTAGCTGTTTTAGATATTTTATAAAAGGCTTATAAAATGAATCTTTGGGAGGAGCAACAACTAGCTGGGGAAAGAAAAGAGGCCACCCTGCTTGAAAGGAAATGGTCAAGCACAGGGATTGTTTTTTAAATCTGGCAATTTGTGGAGGGCTAATGGAACTCAGAGTCTCAAAAGGAGTAAATTTGGAGGTTAACTATATAGCCACATGTTATGTGGATTTGCGTTCTCTGCAGAACATATACGCTGAGACATTGCCCCCTCTGAATCTGGCTACTTCATTCTTAATTGAAAAGCAGATGAAGAGATAAACACATCTGGAGCTTCAGACCAAAACATTGTTCCTACTACCTAGTTAATGTTTGAGCCTATATATTTTGGGCATAATATTTTACTTCTTTTTTAAAGAACAATTAACCCTAAGTATAACCCAGAATCTTGATAGGGATCTACTGAATGAATGTATGAAATAGCATTTTTAAAGTGCATTTAAAACCTCAAAGGTATCATGGCGCAGGCCTCCCAAAAAAAGAGTCGTGGGAAGGCCAACGATAAATTAATTAAACCGGAAAGAGCCAGATCTTCAATGCTTTCCTGAATGACATCAGATCCTGACATGCTTTTAAAGATGGCAGCAGTCTTTTCTACAGTTGTGCTGCTCTAACTGAAAAGGCTTAAACACCAGTCCGCGCATTGTTAAATTTGGGGATACAAAGGAATTTGGTCTTAGAAGATCAAGGTACTCTTCACGGCGAATAGCGCTTTCACTTTCTTTGCAGGAAAAGAGGTTCCTTCTTGTGAACTACCCTGAAGCTAATGCATAGAGTCTTAAAAGTGATTCTCTTGGTTACAGTAAGCCAATGAAGCTCTGCATGAGCCCGAGATGAAGATCTGGGGAAATTAAAGGACAATTTAGCTGCCGCCAATTGAATACACTGCAGCCACATCAGCAAGTAAACTGATAATCCCAGAAATAGTTCATTGCATTAGTCAAGTCTGCTTAGGATGGCATTTTAAACCACAGGCACCCTTGCAGATGGTGTAAGCTAAGGCAGTATTTTCCAATGCATGCTCAACAAGGCAATGTGCATTGAGAAGACCTTGTTAACATGTACGTCAAAGGAAACATCACTGTCTATTTGGACCCCTAAGTTGCGCACAAGTGAATACACATCCGGCTTCGCACTGTCCAACAGGAGCCAGAAATTGGCTGGTAAGCAAGCTGTTGGTTTCCCAGTAGTACAGTGGAGGATCTCGGTTTTGTCTCCTTTGAATGTTAAAAAGTGGTGGTCTCTTAGGCAGTTATGGAAAGTGTCCATCATCAATCTGGGAGTTGTCCAGTGTTAAGATCAGCTGCATGTCATCAACAAAGCTAATACAATTGATGCCATAAGATTTAATAAGTGCGGCAAGTGGGTGTAAGTAGCCATTGAATGGGGTTGGACTTAGGCTAGAACGGGGTCAGACTCAAGGTGATTTAGGACACAATCTTTCAAAAGTGGTTCTGCAATTCCTGTGAATTTTTGGCATATTAGCTTGTTGGGAGTTGAAGTAAAAGTGTATGCCAAAGTTCTTTTGAAAACCTTGGTCTCCTGAGGTGTAAGAAAAAGGACTATAGCCCGTTTGTTAAAAAGGTATTGGATCTAGGAGTATGACCAGAGACCACATCTTAGCCCAGAATGTGGATTTACTCAGAAGCTTACCTTAGGTACCTGATTTGTGAACTTTTCATCAGTCATTGATTGGGTCGACTGTAACATCCTTTTGTTAAAATATATGAGGTGTGGGAATTGGGGTATTTTTTGAGTTACTTTACATGACTACCTGAGTTAAGATATAGCTGGACAAAGAAGAAGCTCTATCTGAGAGAGTTGTAAATAATGGAGGCCTACAACCAGGTTCTGTGCCCCTAGACATGATTTGCTCCTCTCTAGCTGATCTAGTCTTATCCATTATCTCACTATATATCCTTCCACCTAAACTGGGGGCGGCACATGCAAGTTTTAAAGTATGCTGATGACGCATTGGTACTGCATTACACCGCGCAGTCCAACTCAGCCCTTCGCTGCTTTCGAAAGTGCATAACAAAGAGAATAATCTCTTATCACCACATTCCAAAGAAAGATTGCCTCATTTGGTCGCAGGATGTGCAAATACAGATACCATTTATTTTGGGCAAAAATAGAGCGGGCACATTCCTAAAATAACTTGGGGGGTAAGGGATGGACATCACAGACTTCCAAAGAGCACACAGGAAATAATTGCAGACAAAGGCAGAACTACTTGCATGTGTCATGATGTATGAGCCTAATAAATGACTACATTTATTCTAAGCCAATTGGTGAAGGTGATTAAGGACAAGTTTATGTCTGCTGTAACCTATGGGTTTTGCCTTTTATGACAGGCAAATTCTTAAAAACAGTGTTCCACAATTGTGAGTATTCCATCTGCAAATTACCAAAGGTGACATCACAGATTTCATAATGAACTGGAGTTCAGTGTTAGTCATTTGTCGTCCATTTTTTTAGAAGAAGGTGACAGCTTTGGGTCATTTAGTTGGGAAGATCTACAATAGAATAATAATTACTCTAGGAATGCTTGGCAACACCAATTGACTCATTGTCCCAGACCATGGGCGAATTAATAGCACAGCTGACCTTGGGAGCCTGTAAGAGTTCTATTTCACAAGATGAAATACAAAAATGTCAAGATCTAAAAATGTAATTGTCAAAATATGAACAACAAAATATCAACTTTACACACTTGCACCAAAAATTAGAGTACAAAAATACTGATTGTAAACAAAACCTTTTAGAAAAAACATAGCATTTAAAAGATTTGAAAGTAAACTATACCAATATATTCTTTGAAAATATAGTTTAGTAAGTGAAACATTTTTAATAAACCATATTAAATTACTCACAAATCTATACTAATATTATAAAGAGAGAGCCCAAACCTTTGAGGCGGGTAATCTCAGGAACCACAGCACCAATCACAACACCCAAACCTGCATTGGAAAGGGCAGTTGCAGAAGAAGGACATAGGCTATAAAGATGCCCACCATATACATTTGAAAGGTAAAAGAACCTTACCAGCAAAGTAGTCCCTTGTGGGCGTGGGCATGGGCGTGGCGCGGCATGACGACAAAAAAAAAGCGTTCCTTAAACGTGTGCGTTGTGCTGGGGGGGGGGTGCTGGGGGCATGAACAATGATATAAAGACAATGGTTCTGTTGGGAGGTAAATCAATTTCTTTGTCTGGTAAACTCGTTTTCAAAAAATTATTTTGGAGTATTCCACACTATTATTTTGGGAATAAATACGTGATTTGGAAGGAAAAAGGAAAAACACACACCAGAGTTTTGACTTTTCCAAAATGTTCTTATTTTGAAAGTCAGACATTGATTGGTCAACGGTAAAATCAGAAAATGGTTGTCCAACACATAATTGACATAGAAATATAAATAACAGATAAGTGCTCAGGTGAATAGTAGTGACAAGTGGTTAACTGACTGCGTGATGACACAATAATATATATAGACATTAATAGATTAATCCATAATTCAAACTCAATTGTTTCAACAAATACAAATATTTTCTTCTTTTATAGTTGAAACTTGGTATGGACTGATTGTGACACAATGTTGACGTTTCGACCCTATCAGGAGGTGCTGGCTTTTTTGCAACCATTGCGGGTCTTCATCAGGACTACCAAAGGAAGGGGGACAACCTGTGAAGGAATGGGGAATGATTTTAGCTCTAGGTGTGTGAAGCATGGTGTAAAAACCCTGAGACACTGCCAAGCCTGGCTGACTCACCTGATAGTTATGTAGGATTCCTGCTTCTAACTCTGTCTGAGCAGGGCGGATGTCCTAAACAATCGGTTATTCGATAATTGTATCTAGGGGAAAAGGGGAAACAATCATTATCCTTCTACTATTATGAAAGAATCTATAGCTCACTATTTGATGGTGGACGTATTCCTATTCCAGACTACATAACTAACAGGTGAGCCAGCCAGGCTTGGCAGTGTCTCACGGTTTTTACACCATGCTTCACACACCTAGAGCTAAAATCATTCCCCATTCCTTCACAGGTTGTCCCCCTTCCTTTGTTAGTCCTGATGAAGACGCGCAACGGTTGCACAAAAGCCAACACCTCCTAATAGGGTCGAAACGTCGACGTTGTGTCACAATCAGTCCATACCAAGTTTCAACTGTAAAAGAAGAAAATATTTGTATTTGTTGAAACAATTGAGTTTGAATTATGGATTGAACTAGTAATGTCTATATATATTATTGTGTCATCACGCAGTCAGTTCACCACTTGTCACTACTATTCACCTGAGCACTTATCTGTTATTTATATTTCTATGTCAATTATGTGTTGGACAACCATTTTCTGATTTTACCTTTGACCAATCAATGTCTGACTTTCAAAATAAGAAAATTCTGGAAAAGTCAAAACTCTGGTGTGTGTTTTTCCTTTTTCCTTCCAAATCATGTATTTATTCCCAAAATAATAGTGTGGAATACTCCAAAATAATTTTTTGAAAACAAGTTTACCTCCCAACAAAACCATTGTCTTTATATCAAACTTAGAACCCAGGTTCTGAGGGTCACTGGGCCACCCCATTATATTTAATAGGGGCATGAACAAGGCCAATGGGCGTGGCAATTACAATTGCGCAGCAGCAAGGGGTGTGGCCAATGGGCGCATCAACAGGCAACAATCGCGCGGCACATCCCAAGAAAAAAAAGCGTGCCTTGAGGACGTGTGGAAAACAAACGTGTGCGTTGGGCCGGGGGCGTGGCCAAGGCCAATGGGTGCAGCAATTGTGCAGGAGCAAGGGGCGTGGCCAATGGGCGCTGCAATTGCCGGGGTTTAGGTGGCGGCAGACGCGACTGATCGTGCCTGCGGGGACCATAACTGCACAGTATCCTGCGCGCTGTCAGCCAGTCAACTCTCTGCATAAAGGACCGTGCCTGCGGGGACACTAACATCTCCTGCGCGCTGTCACACACTCAACTCTCTGCATAAACAAATTGACACCAGGCACACAACATCAACCAGGGCTGGAGCCGGGCTCAGGCGGCTGATGATGCGACTAAGCGCGCCTGCTGGGACACTAACCTTTGAACTGACTGCACTTTCCCACACACGCAGCGTCTCCAGCGCGCGCTGTCACCCACTCAACTCTCTGCATCAACTACTTTACACCACAAGCACAACATCAAACAAAACTGGAGCCGGGCCTCAAGCGGGGGATGACGCGATCAAGCGTGCCTGCGGGGACACGAAATAAGATACAGGGTACTGACGCCTGTACTTATGTTTGTTTTCAGGAGTTTAACAGCAACAGAGGTCAGTTTTTGATACTTGGTGGTTGAATGTAAAGGGCTAAGGTAGCACGTAGTAACACTTCCGGGATGGTAGCACGTTCTTGGACAGTTTCAGTTTGATTCATTTTTTAACAAAACCACGAACACATTGGAGCAAACCTAAGGTGAAGGTTTACTGTATCCCTGTAGATTTGAAGTTTCATGTTCATAGATACATATTTGGTTTTTATTGATTCAATTACAGTATCCCCCTGAAGAAGGTATCTATATACCGAAATGCATTGGGACAAACAATACAACAGGCTGTGAAACAAATGAAAACATGATGTAATGTTGTTCAAAGCACAGAACAGAAGAACATGTATAAAGAAAACGTCTTCAAGAAGAATTACGACATGTTGCATTTATTGATTTAATTGTGTTTATTGCATATGATTTACTTGATTCATTGACTAAGGCATCACTGTATGGCGTACAAAATTGTAAAGTGTTTACAAACGTTTTTCTAAGGAGCACCCACGGGGCAGGTGACAAGTGCGCTACTCTCGAACAGTACACTGTTCCTAAGGGACAATGAACCATGTCTAAACTGGATAAATAGTTTCTTAGCCAGGGGAGGCTGGATGTCATCCAAAAATTACTCGAAGTGAGGATGGGCCTTAATATCCAGAAAGGTATTGGTCAACCTACCCAAGGAAGAGTTTTTTAATATAAGTTCCATTCGGTAGCGCTTAAGTGCCGAACTCAATGATTTCTTGGAATACAGGGCACAGGTCTCCTCAGGGGACGACCACATGTCCCCCCTACCTAAAGCGTGACAGAGTTGCTTGATATGGTTTAGCCAGGGGATTTTCCCCACGCCCCCCCTAGACAAAAGATCCCCCAGGTCCTCCCTATAGCTCAAGAGCTCGGGGTGGGCCAAAGACATCTCCAATACAGCAGGGGACGATTTGAAACAATCTCCTGGTAGGTACCAGCCCTAGATCCAGCCGTAGGGGGGTCAGGGGGGGTACTACGCCTAATGAAGCTATTCTCAGTAAGGGATAGGGGGGGCAGCCTGACATAACCCCATATATCTGCACCATAAAGCGCTCCCCCTCTCGCCTGGGCTTTATACATTTCCACAGGCGGACCCAGCTGTTTAAGAGAGGTATTGTTGAAAACCTTTAAGATACTGCCAGATGATTAGGCCAGCTTCAGGTTAGCCTTAACCGTATGAGACCCCCAATCCATTCTGTTGTTTAGTGTAACCCCCAAATAGTCGAAGGTAGACACTCAATCCAACGCCGATCCATCCAAATGGGGGTGAGGACAATTGGCTAGTTTGGTGCTGTAAACCATGAACTTAGTTTTAGAGAGGTTAATCTCTAAGTTCCTCAATCTACAGAAGGAGCAGAATGCCTCTAATGTACGCTGTATGCCCGTAGAAGATTTTGACAATAAAAGGGTATCATCAGCGAACATTAGGGCAGGTATCTTGCGCCCCGCTAAACTTGGAGAGTCCAGGTCTCTTGCTCCCAGTAGGTGGTCTATCAGCCCGTTGAGGAAGAGGGAGAAGAGCGTGGCGGCCAAGACGCAACCCTGCCTCACTCCCCTCTCCACCGGGAACGGAGCCGACAGCTCCCCACTCCTCCCATATCTCACCCTTGCGTATGTACCTTGGTGCATGCGTTTGAATAGATGGCACAGGCAGGCCGGGGCACCCATCTCCAGCAATATTGCCCAAAGCTTATCCCTTTGGACCAGGTCAAATGCGGACCGGAGGTCCACAAAAATCAAGTACAAGCTACCAGCCCCAATAGAGACCGTCTTCCAATAGACCAACTGTAATCTAAACAGTTGGTCGATGGTGGAGACCTTTGCTCGAAAGCCCGCTTGGAGGGAGGTTAGGATGTGATGTTCGTCCATCCAACTCTGCAGCCTTGTTAAAAGGAAGCGGGCAAATAATTTCTGGAGGACGTCAATCAAACTAATGGGGCGGTAGTTGGCCGGGTCGAGAGGGGAAGCTTTTTTGTGGACGGGAATGATTTCAGCTCCCAGCCATGTTAGGGGAATCTCCAAGCCCTGTAGGATGGCGTTGAAATAGACCCAGATGTATGGGGCCCAAACCTTTTGTTCACTTCGATATAGGTCGCCAGGTATCCTATCTAGGCCCGGAGATTTCCCTACTGTTGATATCATTGCCTGCCCCTTCATCAAGTCTGATAGTACTGCCTAGGTAGATGAAGGCTTCAGTCATGGCTAGGTCCTCTCCATCTATCTTGACTGGCGAGTAATTTGGGATTTTGAGTGACATGACTCTTGATTTTTCTGTGTTGCTCTTCAGGCCCACTTGCCCTGCATAGATGTTGAGGTGAAACAACATATCCTGCATATGCTGAAGTGTGTGTGAAAGCAAGGCTACGTCATCCCCATAGTCAAGGGCCTAAAAGTGTACAGAATAAGGCCTATCTAATGCCTCTGGCTTAGTCTTCTCCCGAGTGTATGGATTGCATGGTGTTAGCTTTTTCTCTTTTGGTGGTGGCTGGCCAGCAGGCTGATGCAGTTTCCAAGATGTTCCTGTTAGTGGAGTAGATGGCTTTGATGATGGAGAGGTATGGCTGGGGACTACAAGTTATTGTCAATAGTGTTGAATTTGTTTGTGAAATAGTCGGAGAGTTGTGCAAATAGTTCCTGTGATGGGGTGATGGTGGTGAAGGTGGCAGATGGGGATGAGAATTTCATCCTAATACTGAAGATCTATAAGGTAGTGTTGGAACTGATGTGGATCCATTCTGTGAGGGTGTGTCTCTTGCAGTATTTGAGGAGCTGGTGGTCGATCCGGGTGACCGACTAGTAGGAGCCACTGTGATAGAGCCACCATTGTTGCAGCTGCTTGCAGTGACACTTAGACAGCCTAAGATCCTTGTTGTACTAGCTGGCTTGTAGATTGGATCAAGGAATGTGGGAGTTTTTGGGAGCCAGGGAGTCCCCAATGAAGATGATCTACCTATTCAGGTTCCCAATGGAGTATGCTAGATTGTCGTGGTGGTCAGGGCATTGGGAGTGAAGCTCAGAGATCCAGATGTCATTTAGGAATTTTGTTTCACTGGTGTCAGGTGTTCTTGGTACAAGTGGTTCTGGCTTGGTGATGTTGGGAAAGTTGGGTAAGATGGGGTAAAGGTTTTGTCCAGTCACGTGAGTGAGGTTGTCCACTAGCTGGGTGAGGCTTAAGATGCTGAGCTCCTCCAGGATGGCAGTGGAGTTAGGGTCGGTCGTCGGATCCTCTAGGTGGAAGTTTAGGTCTCTGAGTAGGATGAATGAGCTTGATGCATGGCCAGAGGGGTGATGAGGTCAGTGAGTGTGGACTGTAGTTGGAGCTGGGTCCATGGAGGTAAAGCGGTGCTCCTTCAAGAGAAGTGGTGCTTGAGGTGCTAATTATGGAGGGTATCTGTTCTAGCTTGTCTGGGAGTCACGTTGATGGAGAAGTTGATTTCCTAACAGTAAATAATCATGAGACCAGCTCCCATGCCTGTTGAACTTTGAAATAACAGGGTGACCAGTGCTATGCTCACAGACAGATTCTTGGTTAAGCCAGGTTATGGTGAGGAATAAGTGGTCAGGTGAGATGCAGTGGAGGAGGTCCCAAGATTCTATAGCGGATGTTGAGGAGAAGTCAGTTGAGAGTGCGCTGTGTGTTGTTCATTGAGTTTGGGGCTTTCAGTGACTGTGTGTGTGATTGGTGTGCTGTGGTGTGGGAGGGCAGTGAGCGGGGTCGACGGCTGGAAAAGTGGCAGGCAAGTCAGGAGAACGCACCTTCTGTCTGTGCACAGGACACCTGAATACATTAGGGAGTCAGCATCAGGAGTTGAGGGCATTAAACATACCTCCATTTCCTTACAAAAATAAAGGACTGTGGGCCAGATGTAGGTCGTCAAATACCGGTCGGTAACGGCCGAAATTCGGTAATTTCGGCCGTTTCTGACCGGTGTTTAGAATTTGAGATGTAGGTGCCAAAAAAGTTCCGAATCGGTAAATAAGAGTCGGTATAATTCCGAATCGTGATTCTCCGAATCCTTATTTACCGAGTTCTTATTTACCGAATCGGAAAATAAGAAATGGTAAAAACGGGCCATCGAGATGTAGGAAAGGGAAAAAATACCGAATCCAATGAAATTCGGTATGTAAGAGTCGGTATTTACCATGGATTGAAAGCAGGTGGTAACCAGGTGCAGCCCAAAATGCAACAGTTCTGCAAGAATGGCGGCATTTTATGTCATTGCGAGGCGGCAACGGCTACAGGCAGCAGGAGAGAGGCTCTGGATGAGGGAGGAGCAGGTCTACAGGCAGAGGATCACCCTATTTCAACTGCCTGAGCCAGAGATACTGCAGAGGTACAGGCTGCACCCCAGAACCATCATGGACATGATTAGGGACCTCTACCCATACCTGGATCACCCAACACCCAGGGCCCACGCCATCCCACCCCATGTGCAGGTGCTCTGTAGCCTACACCTGGTTGCCTCTGGGAGCTACCAGACTGTGATTGCTGCAGTTGGTGGTGTGTCCCAGAGCTGCCTATCACGATTTTTCCGGAAGTTCCTGGAGGCCATGACGCAGAGAATGGAACATTACATCCGGTTCCCTGACACACCTGTGGAACTTGCAAAAACAAAAACTGATTTCTATCAACTTGGACACTTCCCTTACGTGATAGGCTGCATAGATGGCACCCACATTCCACTCAGTCCACCTGCAGCCACTGAACACATCTACAGAAACCGTAAGTCAATGCACTCCATCAATGTGCAGGTGATATGCAATGCTGCCAACATCATCACAGACATAGTGGCCAAATTTCCAGGTAGTACCCATGACTCCTACATCTTCCAGAATAGTGGGATATACACACAGCTTGTTGCTGGAGATTTTGGCGATGGATATCTGCTAGGTAAACGACAGTGACACACCCTGATAGTCATGGCAGATGTATGTGTGATGCAAATGTGACTAATGGTGCTCTATTTTCCCCGGTAAATGGTCAAAATATTGATTCCAAAATATAGACAAACCAAAATATCGAGTCCAAAATATAGAATGGACAAAATATCGAATGGACAGAATATAGACATCAAAAATATCGTTTTTAAGGTAAGTAATATAATATCGATTTTAAAAATATAGACAGTTAAAATATCAAAGTACATAATATAGTTTAGTAAAAATATCGAATTTTTCATAATATCGAATTTTTAAAGTGTTTTTTATGTTAGTATGTGTGTGAAAAGTGTATATATTTTGTAATTTATTTTAAGTAATTAATTGTATGTTATTTAATTATTGTGTAATTTAATTCTGTAGCGGGTTGTGGGTTTATAGGGGAATAGGGTGGGAAGTAATTTAATTATAATTAATTAAATATGTTAATTAATTAATTGGTATTTATTTAGAATAAATTGTTAATTAATTTTTAATTGGTAATTAATTAATTCTTAATTGATCATTATTTTTTATTAATTGATTAATTGATAATTATGTGAAATAAATTAATTTATTTTCTGTAGCGGGTTGTGGGTTTATAGGGGAATAGGGTGGGAAGTAATTTAATTATAATTAATTAAATATGTTAATTAATTAATTGGTATTTATTTTGATTACATTGTTAATTAATTTTTAATTGGTAATTAATTAATTCTTAAATGATTATTTTTATTAATTGATTAATTGATAATTATGTGAATAATATTAATTTATTTTCTGTAGTGGGTTGTAGGTTTATAGGGGAATAGGGTGGGGAGGAATTTAATTATAAATAATTAAATATGTTAATTAATTTATTGGTTTTTATTTTGAACAAATTGTTAATTAATTTTTAATTGATAATTAATTAATTCTTGATTGATAATTAATTTGTATTAATTGATTAATTGATAATTATGTGAATTATATTAATTTATTTTCACTAGAGTGGGAATAGTAAAATTTACCCCTACGCTATCCAACGCTTTCCCTACTGTTGCACTCTCTGGAGTGGTAATAGTAAATTTTACCCCTACGCTATCCAACGCTTTCCCTACTGTTGCACTCTCTGGAGTGGGAATAGTAAATTTTACCCCTACGCTATCCAACGGTTTCCCTACTGTTGCACTCTTTGGAGTGGGAATAGTAATTTTTACCCCTACGCTATCCAACGCTTTCCCTACTGTTGCACTCTCTGGAGTGGGAATAGTAATGTTTACCCCTACCCTATCCAACGCTTTCCCTACTGTTGCACTCTCTGTTGAGGGAATAGTAATTTTTACCTCTACGCTATCCAACGCTTTCCCTACTGTTGCACTCTCTAGAGTGGGAATAGTACATTTTACCCCTACGCTATCCAACGCTTTCCCTACTGTTGCACTCTCTGGAGTGGGAATAGTAATTTTTACCCCTACGCTATCCAACGCTTTCCCTACTGTTGCACCTTCTGGAGTGGGAATAGTACATTTTACCCCTACGCTATCCAACGCTTTCCCCACTGTTGCACTCTGTGGAGTGGGAATAGTAATTTTTACCCCTACGCTATCCAACGTTTTCCCTACTGTTGCACTCTCTGGAGTGGGAATAGTAACTTTTACCCCTGCGCTATCCAACGCTTTCCCTACTGTTGCACTCTCTGGAGTGGGAATAGTCATTTTTACCCCTACACTATCCAATGCTTTCCCTACTGTTGCACTCTCTGGAGTGGGAATAGTAATTTTTACCCCTACGCTATCCAACTTTTTCCCTACTGTTGCACTCTCTGGAGTGGGAATAGTAATTTTTACCCCTGCGCTATCCAACGCTTTCCCTACTGTTGCACTCTCTGGAGTGGGAATAGTAATTTTTACCCCTACGCTATCCAATGCTTTCCCTACTGTTGCACTCTCTGGAGTGGGAATAGTAATTTTTACACCTCCGCTATCCTACGGTAATAATATTGTGTATTTTTTATTAATATTATGTTAATATATATATTTATTTATTTATTTATTTATTTGTAGAGTTTTGTATAGCGCGGACAAGACCCGTGGGTATCAGAGCGCTTAACATAAGAGTATAGAAACATAAAAACATAAGATTACAAATTACAGATTGACATTATAATAGCAAATTATGATAACACACATATATGAGGTAGTAGGCGATATGCTATCAGGGGTGATTAAATAACTATATGTTCCTAACGCCTGTGACATTAGCCTTAGGAGGGGCCTAGGCTAGGCTTGTGTCGTAGTCATATCGTCAGGTTGGTGAGGTAGGGTTGTGTAGTAATATCATTGCAGTTCCATGAGTAATCAGCAATACGAGTTGGCTAGGTATGGCTTGTGGCAAGGATTAGAATGATAAACCAAGTAGGGTAGAGAATTATATCATTATGGTTGTGAGATATAATGTAGGGTTTACATATATATGAGGTGACCTTAAGTTGTGTAGCCGCTGCTTGATCGAGTCATTGTCATTATCTACTTGATCTTCAGAATATTAATGATGAGTCCGATCTTCTTTGTCTTGAGTGTTCATACTAATGGTCGGTATGTATCTCTATGTAGGGTATTTACTCATCAAATGATTCTTAAGTTCCCGTTTGAATTTTACAGTGTTTTGAATCACCCTGATGTTAGGAGGGAGTGAATTCCAGACTCTGGGGGCGGCTCCGGAGAATGCTCGGTCATAGGTCTTTTTCTTCCGGAAGAAGGCCGGTCGTAGTAGCAGCTCCTTGGCACTTCTCATTGGTCTGTTGCCTCCCGATAGCTGAATTTTCTTGGCTAGATATCTAGGCGTGCTGTAGTGAACTGCTTTGTGGGTAATACAGGCCATCTTCATTTTAATTCTCGCTTCGTAGGGTAGCCAGTTTAGTGCCTTTAGGTGAGGAGATATGTGATCGAATTTCCTCGTTCCCGTGATGAGTCTTGCCGCAGCGTTGAGACAGGCTTTTAGTGGTGCAGTGGATGTTTTTGGTAGGCCAGCTAACGTGGTGCAGCCATATTCAATTCTCGAGATCACTAGAGATTGGATAGCCAGTTTTAGATCTGCCTCTGAGATAAAGGGTTTCAGTTTTCTTAGATAATTCAGGTGGAAACGGGCGCTCTTGGCCATTGTGTTGATGTGGTCTTTCATGTCAAGGTTCTGGTCTAACGTGATTCCTAGTGATTTAGCTGAGTTAATTAGGGTCGGAGTACAGTTCAAAGCAGTTATCAATTTAGTCCAATCTTTTACCTCAGGTTGACTCCTTCCAGGTGATATTAGTAGGAATTCTGTTTTGTCGGCATTAAGTTTTAGATGATTAGCTGTTAGCCATTGTAACGCTCGCTTTAATGTTTCATTCATTAGGTCAATGTCATCCCAACAGGCGATTTTCATATAAATTTGCGTGTCGTCTGCGTACATGTGATAGGAGATCTGTGATTTGCGGAGAATCTCCGTGAGAGGTTCAACATACAAGTTGAATAGATCAGGGGATAACGTTGAGCCTTGAGTGACCCCTATTGTGTTAGGGCACGGGGAGGAGATTGCTTGGTTGACCAAGAATAGTTGTGACCTGTTCTGTAGGAAGGAGTTAAACCAATTCAGTACGTTTCCAGATAAGCCCATCCTGTCACGTAGCCTGGTCATCAAAAGTTCGTGATTTACAGTGTCAAATGCTGATGATAGGTCTAGCAGGATCAGTAGGCACGCATGATTTTGGTCTAGGGCTTGTAAGGCATCATCCACAATATGCAGGATCGCCGTTTCAGTACTATGCCCAGTTCTGAAGCCTGATTGGCAGTCATCTAGTAGTGAGAACTTAGCGATGTGCTGACTCAGTTGGCCCTGTACACATTTCTCAATAAGTTTGGCAAGTAGAGGGATGTTGGTCACTGGTCGATAGTTCTTCGGGTCTGTTGCATCCGCTGTCGGTTTTTTGATGATGGGAACTACCTGCCCAGTTTTTAGGCAGTCAGGGAGGGACCCTTGTGCAAGTGAAGCATTTATTATCTCAGTCCAGATAGGAATTAGGGTGTGGCTGATTTCTCTTACACACTTTGCCGGTAGAGGGTCCTGATAGTGGTTGTTCGGTCTGAGGTCTGCTAGTGTTTTGGCGATCTTTCCCTGTTCGTATAGTTCAAATGTGACCCAATTTGCCTTATTTTTTGTCTGAGGTTCTTCAGTTGTCGCCTTGGCTTCATTTATAGGTGAGGGAAGTGTCGTGAGGTTAGCTGCTGCACTTGTGAGCTCATCTTCTAGTAGTTTGTTTTTTCCCGTGAAAAATGAAGAGAACTCCTCGCAGCTTATGGGAGTTTTTGAGCTCTCTTGAGACGTTTTGGCTAGTTTATTAGACTGTTGTTTTAAGATCTCGAAGAGTTTTCTTGGTCTGTTTGTGGCATTGTCAAGTTCAGCCCTTATAAATTCTTTTTTGGTGTTGATTATCTTTTTGTTATATTGTTTTCTCGTTTTTCTGAGGTCTTTCAGCACAGGGGAGGAGGGATGTTGTCTCCATTTCCTTTCTGCCATTCTCAGTTTTCGCCTGTCTTCGTTCAATGATTCATTGAACCAGGGATTTTTTGGTTTTTCTGAGACATTTTTCAGTTTTTGAGGCAGGGTGTCGTTGACTATATTACCGATCGAGGTTATGTAATGATCCGTCAGCTCGTTGACATTGACATTCTGCCTGTTGTTACCAGGCTTCAGGTCCTTCTCGCATCTTTCCACTAGTAATTCAATATTGGCTTCTTTTGTGTCTCGAATCAGTTTTTTGCACTTGCGAGGTTGCACGGTCTTCCCTTTTTTCATTGTGGGTATCGCGAATGTTATGGCGTGATGGTCCGACCAATCACACGGGTCTATAGCAAGGATTGAAGTCTCTTTGTTTCTTGAAATAATCCAGTCAAGAGTCGCTCCTTGTGAGTGCGTGGGCTGGGTGCATGCTTGCGTAAGGTTTAGCTCATTGAGGAAGTCTTTAATCACGTTCACCATTTTGTCGTTGCCGTCGTCCCAGTGGAGGTTAAAGTCACCTAGGAATATGTTGTTGGCATCCGAGTTAGAGTTGGCAGTTATAATCTCTATTAGTTGCTCTGTGAACTTAGTGTTCTCTCCCGGTGGGTGGTAGAACGCATGCAGGTTATAGCTTTGATTATTTGGTGATCTTATGTTAAGACCGAGGTATTCACAGGATTCCGTGGGGTCAGATTGGAATTGGTTGACCTTAATCTCGGAACGGTGAATGCACGCTATACCTCCTCCCACTTTCCTTGGTCTGTCTAACCTGACAATGTTATATTGAGGTGGTACTAGGAGATCAATGGTAGGGGATGATGATTCACTGAGCCATGTTTCCGTGAGGATGGCCAAGTCGATTTCCTTGTTGATGATGAGGGCGGCTATATCTGATGCATGTTTAGTTGCCGAGCGACAATTAAGAAGTAGGCATTTCAGGGCTTTCTGTGAGTTAACGGGGTTTTCATTTTCAGTGTCAATTGTAGTTACCTGAATATGTTGAATATATATATATATGTTTTAACAGATATGATTGTATTTTTTTTTATATAAGTTAAATTAGTTATTTAATAATTTTAAGGTAATTTAAGTATTTTTAAGTATATTTTAGCTATTTATTTTTAATATTTTTTTAAGTTTACATTAATTTTAAGAAATTCGATATTTTTATAATGTATATATATATAAACGATATTTTGGGGTCGATATTTGGGTACTTACCTGTTTGTAGATAGGAATTCGATATTTTGTCTGTCGATATTTTGGAATCTATATTTTGGGTAGTCTATATTTTGTCCCTCGATGTTTAGTCAGTGATCCATTTTCCCCCATAGGCGACAGTGCATATGCCCTGCGTTCCTTTGTGCTCACATCCTACCTCAATCCAACTACCAGGAGTGAGAGGCGTTATAATGTGGCTCACAGGTCAACTCGCAACGTAGTGGAGCGCACATTTGGGCTACTCAAAAGCAGGTACCGCTGCCTTCACAAGAGTGGAGGTGCACGGCAGTACACCCCTATCCTGTGCTGCAAGATAATAGTGACTTGTGCCATGTTGCACAATTTTGCCACCAAAGAAGGCACAGGGGTGGAGGTGACACATCACGAGGACATTGATGGTGACCAAGAACAGGCAGAGCCCCAAGCAACAGGAGCAGCAGCAACAGATGGTGGATTGAGACGGGCAGAGATCACACGTCGATATTTCTAGGTAATGTATGACACACAGACAGGTACGGTGTCTGAAGAGTGTAGTTTAATATTCACTACATCATGTAAAAAAACGAAAGCCATTGTCCATCAATGTCCGTGTCCATGACTGCGTGTGCTCAGTTGCCGTCACTGTGAGCAGTCCTGTGGAGTCCAGGCAATGTTCAATGCTTACGGCCATGCAATACATTGCGTGTTTTACGTGGCTGGGTTTCCATATCTTGGCTGGGGTCAGACTCGGCATTGCTGCGCCTGAAGCTCCTGCGCACCTCTGGTACAGGTGTGCTGGAGCCACTCCTGCTGGTGGACCCTTCTGTCTCCTCCACACCCGTGTCACCAGCAGTGCCTGTTTGAGTGGTGAGCATATGCTCCATCGCAGAGGTCACTCTTCCCATGCCCCGTGTCAAGTCCGTGCAGCAGTGCACTATTGCATTTTGCACGGTTATTGAGCGGCGGCACAGTAGTGATGTTGATGTTGCAAATCGGTTAAGTGCCTTGGACTGCTGCCGCACACACTGCCGCTCCCTGCGACGCTCTAGATGGTCCCTGTCCAGCTTATCAGACAGTACACCCATGTATGTTGAGATATCTGACATCCCCTTGGCAATTGACTCCAAGCTACCAGCAATGATGCCTATTCCCTTGTCTATGTGTGACAGTTTGTAGTTTATGCTGCGCACCTGCCTGTGCACGGCCAACATTGCCTTAGCCTGCAGGCGCTGTACTTTCTCCATTGCGGCCTCCAGGCCACAGAAGACGCTCTCTCCTTCCTGCCCCTCGCCACCCTTACGTGCCCTCCTGCCAAGGACACTGGTACGCGCAGCGCCTGCTGTAATCTGCGGCCTGGCCTTGTCAGCCACAGGTGGCATGGTTTGATTTTCGCACTCCTCATCCTCCTCATCTGAGGTATCCAGGATCCTCAGAGGGGGCACATCAGGCCTACTTGCCCTTCCCTACATGGACGACCTGGACGTTGGTGTTGGTGTAAGCGGTGTGGGTTCAAACTCAGGGGTTCCAAACAATAGGGGGGATTGCGGGACAGGTGTTGTGGCTCGCTCAGGTGTTAAGGCGTCCTGGGATGTGTTGTTGCCTCCTTCTACAGCGCTATGACCTTTGCTTTGTTTCTCTTTTTATTTTCTGTTAGTTGCTGGTGCACTCTCCTCCCTTGCTGGTGCTGTACTGTGTGAGGACTCTCCTGTGAAAACATATGGACATAGGATCAATGATGTTGTTTACCTGTGTGTACTTATTAAATAAATTGTTTACACACATTTGCCTAGTGTACATGGTGTATGCATTGCATGTATGTAACTATGACTACATCTCCCATGATGCATTGCTGGCCCCCAGTAAAAGCTGTTCAGGAGTGTAATGATTATACACAGTGGGGAACGGGTTCAGGGTAATGGGTTTGGATTAGGGTCCAAGCATCTTAACTTGTTTCTTTGTTGCTCTTGCTGAACTGTCCAAGTCACCTATCCCATGGATGCAATCTGGCTCCAGGGTTGATTCCACTAACTCCTCCAGCTCAGTCAGTTTTGCTGCTTTGTTTCTACCACCTCATGTCACACCAGCCTCCTTTGTTTGGGCAGCAATCTTCTTCTTGGTCATGATGCGCAGGTCGCACCATCGTTTCTTTATGTCGTCAATCTCCCTGTGCGTCACCCCAATGGCATTGACCTTTGCCTGTATGCCAAGCCATATGTTTCTCTTAACAGACTCTGCAACATGCAGTGACTGTTTGCCAAAAATTTGGGTGTAGTGACTCACAATTTCATCCACAAGCACCTGCAGTTCTGCTGGGCTGAACTTAATTTTTCTTTTGCGCTCACCACCATCCTTTTGCCCTTCAGGAGACTCCATTCTGTGTATCAGCTTTGCTCTGGATAGTCAGCTCCTCTCACCTCTGCTCTTTTGTTTGTTCAGTTGCTCTGCACCTGCATGGGTGTGGCCACTCCCAGGTACTGGGGAGGGGTGCTTCATTCTGATTGGTTGGTTACTCTGGGCCTTGGTTGTGGGGTGTGCAGGGTGTCCTTGATTGGTTAGCAGGCTCACATGTCAATTTCAAAACTGCTGATTCTGTATTTACCGATTCTGTAATTACCGAATCGATATTTACCGATTCGGGAAATGCCGAATCGGTAAATCCCATTCATTCTCATGGGCCTGAAGGCCCATGTGAATGAATGTGATTTACCGATTCGGTATTTCCCGATTCGGTAAATACCGATTTGGTAATTACCAATTGGATATTCCGAATGATACCGAATTGGTAACATTTAGCAAAATTTTACCTACATCCCGTTTTCCGATTCTGAAATACCGATTCGGTATGAGTCGGTATTTAAGAGTCGGAAAAAAAGATTTACCTACATCTGGCCATATATATTTTTTTTATTAATAACCTCCTCCCATGCTGACCCTTGGCGGATCACCTTATCTATCAATAGAAAGTCAAGGCACCAAAGTGAGTACTTCAATCAATCTTTCAAAATTACTTTATTCGGCTATCATAACCATCAAAGCATACAGGATAAAAATACATATGAATCACGATATAGGCAAATCACATATAAGATAAGAGGTTTTAAAAATAAAATAAAAAAGTTGTAAAGAGAAATTGTGCAAAAGAGACTTCTCATGAGACAACCCAAAAATTTTCTCCAAGGTCTGACGACGCATTATATTCACATGCAACAAGTTAAAACTCCATTATCATACTGGAGAAACGATATATATTTCAAAGAGCTGATCAGTATGCCTGAAATAAGAAGCCATTACAGGGCCTGCTAAAGTGCCAGGTCTTATAAGTACAATAGGTTTAACAATCTCTCAGTGCAATATCAGAAAGTGCAAAATTTACAGGATGCCAGATATCAGATTTGCTCCAAAAATGGTTGTTAATAATAATAAGGACCCCTTGGAAAACGAACTGCTAGTGCCAGGACGCCAGAGGAATACGGCGGACTTTCCCTTTCTTTGCTGACCCCTTGTGGATTTCTTCACGACTCGCCGGACCCGCTTCGCGGGTCCCGCAGCGCGTCGCCTGCCAGGAGGCAGATCCAGTGACCACAGGAGGAGCGCGGGGACAGGCGAGTAACCAGCGGGGCTGCGAGCATAGGCAGGGGACTCCAGCGTCCAGGAGCCCCTGCGCGCCCAATCACCATCACCTGGGCTGCTCTCCCCGCTGGCCACGCCCCCCCGCCAACAGTGGTTAAAACCTGATCTCACCTTGTGCCTGTGGGACCCCTTGGAAAACGAACTGCTAGTGCCAGGACGCCAGAGGAATACGGCGGACTTTCCCTTTCTTTGCTGACCCCTTGTGGATTTCTTCACGACTCGCCGGACCCGCTTCGCGGGTCCCGCAGCGCGTCGCCTGCCAGGAGGCAGATCCAGTGACCACAGGAGGAGCGCGGGGACAGGCGAGTAACCAGCGGGGCTGCGAGCATAGGCAGGGGACTCCAGCGTCCAGGAGCCCCTGCGCGCCCAATCACCATCACCTGGGCTGCTCTCCCCGCTGGCCACGCCCCCCCGCCAACAGTGGTTAAAACCTGATCTCACCTTGTGCCTGTGGGACCCCTTGGAAAACGAACTGCTAGTGCCAGGACGCCAGAGGAATACGGCGGACTTTCCCTTTCTTTGCTGACCCCTTGTGGATTTCTTCACGACTCGCCGGACCCGCTTCGCGGGTCCCGCAGCGCGTCGCCTGCCAGGAGGCAGATCCAGTGACCACAGGAGGAGCGCGGGGACAGGCGAGTAACCAGCGGGGCTGCGAGCATAGGCAGGGGACTCCAGCGTCCAGGAGCCCCTGCGCGCCCAATCACCATCACCTGGGCTGCTCTCCCCGCTGGCCACGCCCCCCCGCCTATCACGCAGTAGCCAAGTTTTAAGGAGACTAGTAGCCCCGCTTCGCGTGAGCGAGCGGGAGCGACCGGGAGAAGCCCGGGACAAGGGCGGGACCGTCTGTGGCCGTCCGGGGCCGAAGGAGGCCGGGCTGGGCCACCACCCCTGGTCATTGTGACACTCCATCTACCATAGTAAGTGACATAGTTTCCCTTGTATTGTTTCATTACTATTATGGCAACTGCTGTAAATACAAGTCCGTAACCAGCCACTTGATGTCTCTTCCCACGGAGTCTGGCCCCTTGGCCATTGGTCCTCTAGATAAATTCTTTTTTAATCGCTCACTGGCATTAGATAAAGAACTAACTTTGGCAGAGAAGCGTGCCGAGCGTAGGCTTTCCATTGAAATACTCAAGAACTCTACGGACAAGTTCCCAAATATAGTCTATCCCACTCTGGTAACCCCTCTATCATCAGTGAGCATTCCGGTTACAAACAGAGACTCTGAAGCCCCGGGAGATAAAACTACTAAGACTGTCGTAGCAGATGTAAATAATATCAGTGGTTGTATATCTCACCCACCATTGCATACTGATGTGGGTCCTCATGTTGTATCGGCTAATTCCAAAACTGGGGCTAAAAGGAAATGTCCAGCTTCTGTAAAAAAGTGTATGAAAATGGTCCGACCACCACCAAAAATCAGGAAGTTACATAAACTTGTCAACATTGGGAATCCAGTTAAAGAACCAGTACAAAGAACAGGATGTGTAACATCAACTATTCCTACTTCTCAGGATATCCAAGACAAAGTGGACAATTCTTGTTCTGTTCCAAAAGCATCAAGTAATGTTAATGATGTACTATTCGCAAATGTGCTTCCAGAATTGGAAAAAATGTTTAGACTGGTACTTATTCCCATTGAGGATAGAATTGCAAAACTCACAGATAGGTTAAACCACTTTGAGCAAGCAACTTTAGATAATTTCTATTCTACTAAATCCCTGATTAAAACGAGTAGGTTGGAAATAAGCTCAAATCCTCAGGTTGTAAACAACCCCCACACACAGGACAAGGGTAGAAATCCTAGAAATGGCTCACCTTTACCTTCTAAACAAAATAAACCCCCAGCTAAAGTCACCGCAAAACCCTTAGTTAGGGTTGAGAAAGCGAATACGGGCTCTGAATCATCGCAGTCGAATTCAACACATCCCGTACAGTCCTCATTACCCCAGCCACAAAACCAACCGGCCGTTGTAAACGTTGTGGTTACTTCGTGCCAACAAGTGGGTAAAGTACCAACACCTGTAAACACAACTACCAATACACGTATACCTCCTAACACCACGGGGGTAGGAAACAGGGTCAGTGTTAACCAGTCGGCTGTTAAAGCCACAACTGCGCCCCTAGCAAATAATAAACAGGTGCAGAAACCAGCCCCCCAACCTCCTCCCCAAGTTCCCAAACCTATCCCAACGCCCTTGCAAAAGCCACCTTATAGAAAACCCCCGATCAATCTTACTCCAGACTCCTTCCCCTATGTGGCAGTTCTCATCAATGTACCATCTTTACCCCCAGGGCAGAGAGAAAATTTCCAGATGCTTAAAAATAAGACCATGCACTGGTTAAAGGAAAATCGTCCTCTGCCGGGTGACATTGATGGGTTAATAATAGGGGCAAGGAGAATAGACTGGATGGGTTATACACCAAAAACCCTGGGGGGGGACTGTATAGTGGTTAATTTTCAAGATCCTAGGGTGGTGGGGTGGATAACAAGGCAAGGATGGGGAACAAATAAGGGCGGTATTGGTATTGTGGACCTCACCTTTTTTTACCCCAGATCAACAAGTGTAACTACAAGTCTACTCAACGAGCCCATAGTCCCCCCAATGGCGCTACGGCCAGTGATTTCTTTACCACCTCCCCATGTTAGCTTTAATTATACCCCACATACACACAATAATCCCCATGTAGGATGGCAGGACTCAGGGTGGGGGTATTGACATACTGGTATTGACAACGTGGGTGGAATTACAAAAGAAGTAGAGGCGCCAGGTGATGTCTGTGGTAATATTATTGCTACAGACATTATGGAGAATAGCACTGAGGCCGGGTGTGTGACCGACGAAGGTGGTTCTAGACTTGGAACATTAAATTCAAATGTCGTACACCCTGTAATGGATGATTTAGCTGTGGCCACAGTAGATGACCCAGAAAGGCTGGCCAGCCTAATGGGAATATCGATGTTATCCCATGAATCTCCACTTGTCAAAGCCAGGGATGGGTCAAATGTAGATATTGGCACCTTTTTGTCTTGGAATGTCGCCGGATTGGCTAGCAAGTTGGACTCCCAACTTTGGGTGGATTTTATAAGTGGTTTTGACATCTGTTGTTTTCAAGAAACCTGGGCTTGTGATCCACTCTTTTGCTTAGGTTACTTGAATTACTATATACCTGCCACAAAAGGGGGAAGAGGGAGGCCAAAGGGTGGCCTAACTGTGTGGGTTAGACAGGGTTTGCACATTGATATAAAAATCCTAGACCTGGGAAATAGTGATTTACAAGCCCTTAGAATCTCTGTTGTAAATGGTCCACCAATAGATTTATACAATGTCTACGTGAGAGGTGGTAAAGTAACAAATTCATCTACAATCGAGTTGTTGTCCGACGTTATGGAGGTCAATTCCCAGGGTAATGTAAAGATAATTGCTGGGGACCTAAACAGGACTTTTGAACCCTTGACTTGTACAAACGTCCTCATCGAGTGTGAAGAGGACAATCTATGGGGAGTACCTTCTTTAAACTTACAACCTGTGAAGCAATGGACTAAAGAGATTCTCCTATTAAATGGAATATGTTCGGAATACGGTCTAAGAGCCCTCAATGGTAGGACACCTGGTGATAAGGAGGGCAGTTTTACCTTTGACAATGGTATTAACAGGAGCCGAATCGATTATATACTGTGTAGTCTCCAGCTGTGGAATGGGGTTGTTGACATGGCAATCAGGCCCCGGGTTGAAAGTGATCACAACCCCCTATGTGTGTCACACAAGTGGTGGAATACAGGTTCAGGAAATCCTAATGAGACACATGACGAAACTCCTCTGTTAAGTAATGATGAGCGAAGGTTAAAATGGCCCAAGGTGCTAGCAAATGAAGTCACTATGACATATATAACTAACAAGGTAGATTGTGCAATTTCTGCGATTGAAGCAGTAGCCCTAGTGGCTCCTGGGGACAACGTTATCACAGAAATCCACAATAAGTTATTCTCCGCTTTAAGACCATGTTTTTTCATAAAGCAAAGAAAAGGGAAGAAAACTAAAGAAGTGGGTAGGTGGTTCGATAACCATTGTAGAGCAGCACGTCTAGATTTGGGGCATGCGATAAGGAACAGGGATCGTGCCTCAGTGATAAAGAATAGGAAATTGTACAAAGCAGCCATTTATCGTGCAAAAAAGAAATGGGACGAAGATCACTGGGCCCAATTAAAAGAAGCCTCTGATAATAAAGACCCAATGTTATTTTGGAAAATTATCAAGTGGGGTAGTGGTGCGGGCCCAGCAAAACCCGACAATAATGTATCAGTGGAATCCTGGGTTGATTATTTTGGGCCCCAGTACGCGGAAAGTAATAAGTCTGTGACAGCTGATGAAATAACACCGGTCTACGCAATCGAAGATCTTTTTTTCCTTAGTGAAGTAGTAATTGCCATTAGTTCTGCGAAATGCGGGAGGGCGCCAGGCCCAGATGGTATCCCCTCTGATATTTTTAAATATGATGTGGCCAGATGGGCGAGATACATCCTGCTCGTAGCAAATGCTCTAGCAAAGGGGGCAGTGGTTCCAGATACCTGGAAATGTGCAACCATTATCCCCATCCACAAGAAGGGCGACCGCTCATTGCCTGCTAATTACAGGCCTATAAGCTTAATAGCCACCGTGCAGAAAATAGTCGGGAGAATGGTAACCAACCAGCTAATGGACTGGGTAGAAGATAACAGCGCCCTCTCGCCATACCAGGCGGGATTTAGGCGTGCTACTAGTACCATCGACCAGGTCTTTCGCTTCACTATATTGCGGTGGAAGACCGTTGAGCTGGGGAGGGGCAGCCTGTATGTCGCGTTTGTTGATCTGCGGGCTGCGTTCGATCTAGTCCCCAGGTACAAACTATGGTCGGTGCTCCAAAAGTTGGGGATTCCTGCAGAACTGCTAACTTTAATCATGCGACTGCACGAATCCAATTTTGCCAGAGTCCAATGGGGAGGAAGTAGCGATACAACGGTGGACTTTCCTGTTGAAAGGGGTGTTAGGCAGGGATGTTCCATGGCCCCTCTGCTTTTCTCGTTATTCATTAACGGGATAGTCGAGAGAATGTTGAGGGCTAGTGTTGACGCCCCATCGTTATCGGACACCAGGGTCCCGATCCTGATGTTCGCTGACGACACTCTTATTCTGTCTAAGACTCCTATGGGGCTGCAACGTGCATTAAGCATTTTTGATGCTTTTTGCTTGGAGCACGGGCTTGAGGTAAATGTAGGAAAAACTAAACTAATGGCCTTCTCTGCTGGACGCAGAAGCTATCCTAAAATTACCCTAAATAACAGCAGGCTCGATATAGTCAATGAATTTACATATTTGGGAGTGCAGATTGCGGGGGGGACTGGCTGGACGTATCACGTGAACAAAGTAGTCCTAAAGCACCAGCAGCTATCGGGTGTCCTAAGGGGGGAACACCGTAAATCAAAAACAAAACCTATAAAACCCGCCCTGACGGTGTATGACGCGAAGGTTCTGGGTGCTACCTTATACGGCGCTGAACTATGGGCTTGGAATGGTCTGACGGCTCTTCAGACCTCCGAGAACAAGTTCATGCGTGGAATTACAGGACTTCCACAGAGCACCCCCCTAATCCCATTGTTCCTGGAGCTTGGTAGACGCACGATTATCGACAGAGCTCGATTGCGGCCAGTTCTTTACTGGAGACGCCTTTGGACGACTCCGGAAATAAGACAGTACGCTGAGAGTTTTCTGTGGATCATCAAGGAAGATGTCTTCCATAAAATAAAATGGTTAAAACATCTGAAGACCATGTTGGAAAATCTAGGGTTTTCAAATCTTTGGAACAACCCCGAGGGAGAAACCTTCCCAAGTAAAGAAGCTCTTAAAAAACAATATTGGGATTGGGTGGGCGGTAAGATGCTGAATGACAATAGGGCAGATTCTATGTCTGGCCGTTTCCTGGAGATTAAAATTTCACCTGTCTTGGAAAACTATTGGGATAATGTTACGGTACCAATGGACAGGAAACTTGTCTTCCAGCTGAGGTCAGGATCTATCCCTCTTAATAAATTGACATCTGGCTGGCACAGATCCACCATCAGTCTATGTCCTGCCTGCGAAATTGCCGAGGAGAGCCTTGGCCATTTTCTCTTTTCATGTGAAGCCTACGTGAATCCGAGGAGGAAATGGCTCTCGCCGGTATGTAAAAACTTGGGGACACGCGAAAGTTCAGTGGCCCTAAGAATTTTATGCACAACACAGCAGGATTCGATAGTTATGGGTGTCGCCAAATACATGGGTTGGGCTTGGGCGATAAGACGACGGTTCTTGGGGGGTCGTATGTAATTAGGAAATCCTTTTTAAAGTGTTTTATGTATTGGCATATATTGTTTTATCAGTAATGTTGTATGAGCTGCACTGTGTTTAATGAATTTTTTTATTCTGTATTATGTATTTTGTGTAAATATTCTGATTAATGTGCTTTTATGAGAATTGTCTCGAATAAAGCTTATACAAACAAACAAACAATAATTATGCAAGAGAAACTTCTCATAAGACAACCAGAAATGATTCTCTAATGATTTGGCCAAGCATTATATTTGCATACTAGCAGATCTGTCTTTAAAACAACGACAGGTTTAAGATTAATCAACGTAATATAAAACAGTACATATTTCCTGCAGCTAATCGATAAGCCTGAGAAGGAAGCAATTGCAGGATGTACTAAAGTGCAAAGTCATATAAGTGCATTAAGTTTAACAATCTGTCAGTTATAATGGATAATGCCCAGTAGTTTCCAAATGTCCCAGGATCTGGAGAAAATACCTCACACCTTTAATTGGCAACCTGATGCATTGGAGGAAGATGAGAATGTTATTCTTTTTTCAACTTTCTGCACCATATTTTTGGAAATAAACATTTGTACATGTTTGCTGTGTCTTGATCCTGCTGTTGGCTTCCCATATGGCCTCGGTGTTACAACATTAGGGACCTCGTTCCATGCTCAGAATACAGGGCCAGTTTTGCTTGTCACAATGAGGGACAATGTTTAGTTTCACCAAGTGGGAAAAAAGTTTTACCTCATCCAGAGTTGCAAAAATGAAAATAAAGATCTTTTACCATCCTTGAAAATTTCAACAGGTATTATTTGTCTAGAGAAATGTGTACAGTAATAAAATGGGTGTTCTTCTGCTGTGTGTGTCTCGGGTGTGAAATCGGGCACAAACATCTATTTTCACCTTTTTTGACAGTGTTTGTCATACTCTAAATTCAAATCCCACTCAGTATCATCTAAGAACAGATCTACTAACACACTATAATACCTTCATGCTCTCCCACCATTATCTTAATCTACTTCCCCTATCCTCCAAATCTCTTATATCATTTATTCATATTATGCTTTACATTAGCACTAACTGTGTATCATTAAACGATAGCAAGTTGGCTCAGTGAGTTAAACACCCAATGCTATCATCTTCTTAAGCATTCGGGTCAATTGAATGCTGGCAAAGGAATATGACTTTCCATTTGTACATAATAGCAAATTGAGTCCTAATAAATTAGGTAACACAAGTGCTGGAAAATAAAAAAGCGCACTGAGGTATCCCATAAATTGGGGGCGGTAGTAATACGTTGGCAGCAGACAGGGGGGTGGAGTCAGAAGAGGAGGAGTCATGAGAAGCAGAGCCTGACAGACAATTTTTAGATTTCTATTTAAAACCTCAGGCCCCAAAAAAATGGTGAAAAGGACAAATTAGATAGTAATTGCCTTCTGGCTTACATGATTGAATGAAAAATGATTGCATTTTAAAATTTTATGAGGTGAAGGCACTTGCTGTTCTGCGTGCTCAGCAAGTTTCAGGGTATGATAGCAGTGACACAACTGTGCCTTGGTTAATGCACTTGCTGGAGAGATCTGTGTGCACTCTTGTCAGAGGTTTGAGTCATCCTAAAAAAAGCACAGGGGGTTAATGTGCCTGCTGCAAATCACAGTGTATAACATGCAAAACGTTGTATTCTATTTGGATTGCTCCATGGGTTACTGCTTTAATTACAGGGATCGTTGTGTTGCCAGCAAGTAACAAATTAGAACTTGTTGCTATACAGCTTAGTGAGGTGAGTAAATTAGGAACTGGCATCAAGGAGAAGCTCACAAACTGCAAAGCATAGGACTAGAACATGGAGTATTTTTCCCAATCTTTTGTTTTTCAGTGGCTGCTAAACAGGATTATTTTGGGTAACAATAAACACTAGCACGTGCTGTATAAATGGTTATTAATGTCATTGCTCATACTAATACATCTGCCATTCTCACAGTGCAGGCATATCTCTTACACACAGAGATTGGAAAATTGGAAAATCTACATCCATATCATAATCTTTCCCTTAAGAAATTGGCAAAAAGGTGTTAGGCTCCAGCTAGCTCACAACAAAGATGAAAGTCAAACAAAAGGAGTGAAGATGGACCTGTAAGTGTGGTATATATGTTAGTAACCGAAAATAAGGGTAAACAGCGTTTACAACGCAACTTTTACCACGGACTACCTTTACCACACAACTTTTACAACGCAAGTCGTTACAACGACTTGCGCTGGGGGGCGCTGTAGGACAGGGAATAGTTTAATTTACTATCCAAAACCTTCCCTACTATCCACGGGGACTGGAGTTGGAATAGCAAAATAAACTATTCACTATCCAGCGCCCCCCAACGCAAGTCGTTGTAACGACTTGCATTGTAAAAGTTGCGTGGTAAAGGCATGCGTTGTAAAAGCATGCGTGGTAACGACATACATCCGAAAATAAGCGAGCTTCTCCACCCTCTGTGGGCTTCTGTTCTGAACTTAAAGCATCGGGCCGGCTCTAGGGAGGTGCGACTGGTGCGACCGCACCGGACGCTGACTTCCGATGGGGCATAGTGTTTGCAAGTATATTATGGTTTTAAAAGCACCTGTTGGTGCATTCATGGCCTTTTTCAGGAAACAATAAAAATGTCAAGATAACGCTGGTGACTAATGTTCTTCCTAGAGAGATATCGAAGGTTTGTCTTGTGGAAGTTGACTCATGGTGAAGTAGTGCAGAGGGTTAATATGCCTGCTGCAAAGAACGTGTACCATTCAGATCACATAGTTCATTTAATGTAAATAGGTCAGTGGGTTACTGCTTTTGACTGAGAGATTATTTTGTTACTTGCAGTTTATACGTTATAACCCTAACATAGAACAGTGAGCTATTAACAGTCATCAAAGAGCTGAATGCAAATGCTAAGGTAAAGGCTGGAGCGTTATGGTTTTTTCCCATTTTTCATCATCCTAATGTTGGAAAAAGGGTTCATTTAGATAGAAATCAATCCTGCTTATTAATGAGAACACCAATCATGGTGTTAAGTTGTGAATTCTGAGTTTGTACTTTTCCAGACCAAGCACTATTAAACTATACTGCCTACTAGTATGGATGACAGGTGATTCCTATATCTTGTAGTCCTCTGTCTGATGTAACATTCCCTATAAACTGATTTACACGCCTATGATTGATTGTCTCTGTAGTGTGAGTGATGTAAAGTGCTCTGACACCCTACACTGGTATGAGTGGCAGCTGCACAATAAAACTCATTAAACGCATCTGAGAGAGAGTGGTTATGGAGACTTGAGGGGCACTGTTAAAGGGTGGTAGTGAAGGAATCCCTGGAGGTGGTGGTCATTGGGGAGCGTTAAAAAATATTGTCGCACTGGGTGCCACCAACACTAAAGCCGGCCCTGTAAAGCATGCAAAGTGCAGGCGCTGCTGAGTGCATCCCATTGTCGGCACATGGCACCCAAAAATATTCCATATATTTCACTAGAGCCGGCCTGGATCCAGATGTGGCTCAATAATAGCTGCTGCTTCCCTGATCCTACTGTATCCCTGACTGTTGCAGGCCTGAGTAATAGTAAATTTATTGTCGGGCCGGACTAGGAACCCAAAGCCGCCCTAGCAGTTTTGTCAGACTACTTTTGTTACTGGAGACTGATATTACAGCAAAACCAGCCCCCAGTAACAAGATCGCCTCCACGACTGTAAAACTGGTCTCCACACTTCCAGGCACCCAGGGAAATGCCTGATGCCTGCTACGGCAATTTCGGCCCTGTTTATTGTTGTTTTCATAATGAACACAAACTGTGGCATGAGCCGGTTAATAAAAATAAAACTAGTACACAGAACTCACTACTTCTCTGCTAATAATTTAATTGTGCCGGATTCTTATCTAATTTTATCTTATCTTACCACTCTTAAGAATCCTCGGCCGACTGGATCTTTTTATCTGATGAGAAGTGTAAAGGGGAGAAAACCAATACATTCACCACCAACAGTATGGACAAATCATCTTTGACTTGGAAAGGACCACTGACTCTAAATTACAATTTAGCGGTTTTATTACAAAGCCAAAAATAACTGAAGATACAAGCACCTCATGACGAGGTTGCAGAAATACATGGGCACTAATACAAAGCTCATTCTACGCACCAGTCTGATCCGGTATAGCATATAAAGAATAATCAACTCTAAAGAAACTAAACAAGCAACGACTGCTCCAATGTCCAAATCAGTTTTTATTAGTAGCTATAAAAGAAAGTCTGTTAAATCTGTCCCTACACTATCATTAAAGTGGCATCCCTACTTAGCATTTTCCGGGCAAGATTGAGAAAAGGTGTCATATTGTGAAGACTTCCTAAGAAGTGCACTCACGTTGCAAGGGTCAGTAGCTGAAGCCAAGTCTTCCTTCTAAGAATCGATCCTTTCTCCTACCCTCCTAACAGCTCTCTGCTAACTCTTCCCTCAGGACACTGTCCCTAATACAATATGAACACTTAGTAGAACACGCCCTTGAAACTCCTCCTCTGGCCAGGCACCTCTCGTAGGTAATTTTCCACCGAAACTTGTACTTTGTCCAGCGGTTGATATGTCCTTGGGTCTCAGGCTTCTTCAGCAAGCTTCCAATTATCATCATTCTTGGACACTATGTTGCAGGTCTCCTCCATACCTAACTCCTAAAACAAAGAGCATCAGTCTAGCTAACGAGAATGGTGTCCTTGGACCTACAACAGAAGCATGTGAACAAAAAAACCTTGCATGCACATGCATTTTGCTGACTGCCTTCAACTGAGAGCTCTTCCAGGGAAAGCACACTGTGGCCTACACAATTCAGCTAACATAAGTAATTATATATAGGCCTTTCATAGCAAAATGTGAACATTCATTTTAGGCCTTTACATATCGAGAATTACAAGCACTATTTGCCATTACATTCAATATATAATTAGTCCTTCCTACGTGTGCAGACTTTATGGTGCACGTTTAAATCTAATGCATTTCATTGCACATGAACTCATTCATTAGGCAATTTGCAATAAGCAGTCACAGTTAAATGTCATGTTACTTTCTCAACTAACACAAACTAATTTTCTAACATTACACTTCCATTTTTCAATATTACGTTCACATTTCTAATTATCAATATTTAGTTCAACACAAGAATATATGCAGGTACGGACTAGCCATGATTATGATGCACCCCTACAATTTTCAGAATATCATGACGCTCTATCAGATTCACTTGAACTATTGTGCACACTCACACTGGTATAGACCACTCTTTAAGCACCAATGTGTTAAGGGTCCCAGAAGGTGCCAAAAATAACCAAGTCTGCCATACTGATGCATTTTATTACCAATCCCCAGCCACACCCCAGACCCTTGCTTAGGGTTTTCATTGAGGAACCAAACTCATTTTTTATTTCAAACTTTGGTCAGCACTCATTCGACTCATAAAGGAAAGTGGAACTGAGTCACAGGGATATATTATGATTTTAACAGAAAGGCACAATTTGATCAAATGTAGAAGTCACTACACTTTGTTGTCATCTGATTCAACATTAAAGGGGAACTCCAGTCTAATAATATTTTCACATCATGGGGTGAAACGGCGCAGAAAGAACAGGCCAATTTAAGAGCAACAGGATTCTTTATTAGCACAGTTATGCAGCTGAACGTTTACAATACAATAATTCCAAGAAAATATCCGGCCTCATCAATACAATTCATAACTAACCTCCCCACCCTTAATCTACTCCTCAATATGAACAATCTCCCAACAACCATCCAAACAAGAGCTCAATCTTCTTTTTCCCCAATTCGCCTTCCTTTATACATAAACCCAAGCATCATTCCCCTGTAAGTTGTACCCTGCAAGGCCCCAGCCCTTTCCACCTAGCGCGAGATCCTGTCTTTCTGCCAGCTGTCCAGAAGTCAACCCAAGTTCCAACTCCAAACCTAAACACCAATAAGGTTAACCACTGAAAAGATCCATAAATACGCCAATGAATGAAAAAATCTTATCCAAAATAGGGGGAGGGAGGGGAAACAGTGAGAAGCCTAAAGCACATCCTGACAAGACCACAGAACTCTACAACTCCTACCTGTCATTTAGTGTCCCCAACTGCCACCTACACCTCCCCTGCCTTAAACTGACCAATCCTGAATCTAGCTCTCCCGGACTGCACCACCCGCCGGAAGCTCCCGGGGGGGTGGACTTCCAGGACATTCCACCCCTGGGAGTCCCATTTTTTCCTCTCATGATCCTCTTTTGAGTGTCTATTGTTTTTTTAGACGAAGGTAAGTTATTTTTTTTATAAATAAGGCAGTAATTGTTCTGGACAGGCCCTGTGTTTTTGATATAAGAATTCCCATGAGATAAATTGAAATTACCATGCTATAGTTTAACCACTTCCCCCTCTTATACTATATTACTACTATTTCAGAGGTTGTGGGGATCTTCCGACATTTTTCTCAAACTTCAAAGATCCACTGTGACAAACATGGCAGTACACTCTTCAACAAGTCTGAAAAGTTGAAACATTCCGATGACATACTGTAAATCTTCATTACTCCAAGTCTGAGTCTCCCTCGTCTCAGTCCGTATTCTCTGGTCCTCCTCCAGGAACCTTGCCAGGATGCTAGCTGGGTTTGGTGCTTGGTATGTTCAGATGGTGTCCAAGCAGGAGGGCAGCATCTGATTGCTTTGGGTGAGAGATGGTGCCTCTGGTCAGGCCTGGATAATTATCTGTAATCTGGGTTTTTCGCTGTGCGATGTGTTGGTGACTGTTTCACGAAGCCAGGATGTCTCCATTCGCTGAATTACGTGGTAGGCAAGTGGGCCCAAGATGCAGTCACCTTCACAGGAGGGAAAAGTCAAAGGAGTAAAACACCTCTTTTCCGGATGAAAACTTCAGAGGGTTGAAGAAAACCAGGAGACAGATAACAATATTGCAATTTTTCAGGAGTAAGGATGAGCAGGTGGAGGTACCGAAGGAATAAGTGAAGGAACACAGCTTTGCTGAGAACCACCTTCCAACCAGGCTGAAGTAAAAGAACAGGAAAAGGACATTAAATCAATTATCACATGACAGGAGATACAAAGGGTTGGGAAAACCAGAAAGGAATCAAGGAAGAAACAGCCATGATGGAAAACAGAATAAAACCCTGAGGTGGACTAGCTGTGGAGCAACTCCAAACAGCAAACCATGAGACAGGTGATTGACATTTTGTAGCTGGAGGAGCAAGGAGCAGCAGCTGGAAGCCCAAGAGCAAAAGGTAAGGGAGCCCCAAGTGAGTGAACCTACAACCTACAGCTGCTTGCTGTACGTGGCATTTTCTGATTATCGTCAATCGCAGGATCATGCAAGGTACAGTGGTTCCCAGGCAGGCAGGCAGTGCAGACACCACATTAATTTCAAAATAAAAATGAGAGAAAGGCTAAGTTCCAAATTGCATATGCTAGGGTATTCTGTCCCTGGGTGAGGAGCATCAGCCCAGAAGTAAGGATTTGGGCAAGGAAGGCAGATGATGCTAGGGTAGTGATGATGCCAAGATGAGGCTATGCAGCCAATAGAGAACACCATAGGTAAATAAGCAGTTTTGCTGCTACTTCGGATTCACTTTTTTTCTTCCTGAACAGCGACTGCTCTGTTGACCACCTCTTTACTGGAAGCACCCAGTATCACCCAGGGAACTGAAAGACTTTGAAAATAATAATTATGTGTATGTCTATTTGTACCTCATGTTAAGACATAGATCTATACAATCAGGTGTAAATGTTCATCGATAGTCCCTTAATAATAATTTGGGAAAGACATACATAACGTGTTCTGGGGTCCCTTTCACTTCTGGAGCTCGGTGCAGTGTCAATCAATCTAAGGACTTGCCATAATCTCTTATCATAGATTATCAAGAGCCTCAAAAAGGCCCAGTCCACTGTTCAGCAAGACATAGTGTTTTAATGAATCAATTTGTTGTGGTGCTTAAACATTTTAAATAACATTGGCCTATATCTAAATACGGTCCATGGATATTCTTTGCAATTTTATATCGCAGATGACTTCCTCAGAGTGAGAGTGGGGAGGGGCTAGGCATTAATTCACTATATTAAAAAAAAAACTTTTTAAAACACTTAATTCCCCTCTTAAGTAAGTCCTTCCATTTTAATTTTGGCTGCATTATACAGACCAAGGACGCTGCAACTGGAGATCTGATAAAATGAATGAAAAGTTTCTGGAAACTTTAGAAAGAAGAAAGTTCTTTGAAATCACTGTATACGTTTTTTTTCGCTAGACAGCAAAAGTGTGTTTTGGTAAACTGTGATTAATTGTTGACAGTGGTTGCAGGTGGGGGGTATCCACACTAATTTTAAGGACTGGGGTAGAAAAGTAGGATCCGCTTTTATGGTTACCCCCACTTTCTGCCTGGTTCTTAGCTGTTTTTGATTAGTCTGACTGGGATCCAGCTAATCAGGACCCCAGTCTCTCTGCTTACTACCTTAACTTGATATGTTTAGTACTTAGGTACATCCCAGATTGGATACTGAGGTACCCTTAGAAGTCCCTAGTATATGCTACAAAGGTACCCTTGGTATAGGTACCCCAGAGCTCCCCCATGGGTTGAAGCATGTATTATACCACCAATGGGAGACTATTCAAACTGTAAAGACAGGCCTGCCATTGCAGCCTGTGTAAGCTGGTGCTAGCATCACTTGCTAAAGATATAGGTTTCCTATATCTAGGGTCACTTCACTTAAAATATATAAGTCACCCCTATAGCAGGCTTTTACAATCCTGAAGGCAGGGTGCTTGGTTCTAAGTGTGAGGGTGTCCCTGCATGAGCAGGACACCCCTATAGCCTACGGAGTCCATTCTCCTAGTTTGTAAGTGAACTAGCCATGTACCATATAGAGGGGCACCGCGTAATTACGCGATGACCATCTTGAAACTGACTAAAACAAATCCTATCATGTTTGGAAGAGCCCTCCGTTAAGCTCTCCATGTACCCGGTACCAGTCTTCTAGAACAGGACAGCACAAAATCGTTGCAGCCGACCAGAGTCACAATTCTGCCCTCCTGCTGCTAAGCCAAGCTTGAGCAGGGGAAAGCAGAACAAGAGGCATCCTATCACAGGGAGTTATGACCACCTCCCAGACAGGATTTAGTGTATTGGGGCAGGTTCGGTGCACTTGCTAGCACCACTCGATCTGCATGAGGGGCACATTTGGTGTTCCCAGGCATAGTCTAGTTCAAACCTGTCCTGGGAGCTGTTGGCTTCCCTTTTGGCGCAAAACTGGCCAAAGGGCATGGGAGTAACCTCCCCCTGTCCAGACCCTCCCCTGGGAGGGTTCCCAGAATCGTCCCAACCCTTTCCTAAGGGTACTTAAGGGCTTACCTATGGGTGGATCCCTAGATTTGTCAAGGAACAAGATTCACCACTTCTTCTACAGTCTGGGCACTCTGGACTTCGCTGGACTTCATTTGGGTTCAACTTTGTCTCCCTTCTAGTCTGCTGCATCGTTTGTGCCTGTGCACCATACAGGAACCTTACAAGGCCTATGGGCATCAAAGACACCTGAAGGAATCTCCCTTGAAGTGAAGAAGTAACTTCCCTGCATTTGCAGGCACCACAACTAAGTCAACTGGTCTGCTGATCCTAAGCTCCTCCAGACTCTGAAAAGTTCTGCAACACAGGTGGTTGTTCTCCACAGCTCTTAAGGCCTGTCCTGCCCTCTTACCAAGTTTGAGGCCAGTATCCCTCATGGGGGCTGTAATAACTGAACCCCTGTGCACTGCATCTACTTGCAGTGGTAAAGGCTTGTTGGCTTCCTTCCAAGAAGATCTTCAGGCTCCAAATAGAACCAACCTCGAGCCCCTTCCGTGTCCAAAATCTTCACCACACTGCATTGTATGCATTGTGGCCTGCATCTTTTGGTGAGCTGCTTGAGGTCCTCTCTCGACTCCAGTACCTCTGGCCTGTGGGACTTTTTGAGGGTCGCCTTTACTTCTGTTGGGCTCCCCTGATTGCCTGGGGCCTGCCCTGACTCCCCTGGTTGTAGTGAGTCCCCTGGTCCTTGCAGGTCCCGACATTGCACCTTTTTCGACTTCTGCGTGGGTTGCATTTTCCAAGGCTTGTTGATCCTCCCACCAGACACTGATCCCTCAGAAATCTACATCACATGTGAGTCAAGGTCCTCATCAACTCTCTTGCAACTCCTGACATCAGTGGGCATTCGTCTTCCAGATCTCCTGGTCACTCCTGAGTGAGATAGACTCTGTCTACTATTCTTGCAGATACCTCTCATCTAGAATCCACCTTTGGATTCCACTGGGCACTTTCTCCTTCATCAGCAGCTGCACTTTCCTGAAGTCCTGCATTGGGTTCGACGGTGGTTTCCGACACCACTTCACACCTATGCACCCGGCGTCCCTGATGTAGGTGACGTGAGTACTAGGGTATCCACGGGTGAGGTGGCTCTCCAACATTCTGTCTTCCACTGGGTTTCTTCAGGGTCCACTGGGAAGGGCCCTTAAGCTTTGAAAATCCAACCATGACTTACACGTTGACTTGTACGGAGAACACGGTCATGTTCACACACTGCACACAATCTCTGTGGGATTCCTAGTTACTCACCCTGGGTTGTTCCTTGGGGGCCTGGCACTTCAACTTCCTCTAGACCTTGTCTTGATCCGAGTTGGGGTTCTTATACCACTTTCTTAGTATATGGTTTGGTCCCCCCCCCCCGGGGACCACTGTGTATTTTGTGCTATTTACTGTGATTTCTAATCAAAGTATTGTGTGCATTGTGCATATCTCCAGGTAGGAGATATCTAAATGTATTAGAGAGTATCAGATAATAAATACATCTTTTTATAAATACCTTGTGTAGTTCTTTTTCAATTGATAAATACGTATACGAATGTGTTCTGATAAAACAAGCTGTTTAACACTCCTTCTGGACTAAGCCTGAAGGCTGCTCTCCACAGCTACCACTTAGAGAGCTTTCTATGGCTTTCTAAGACCTCCTAAATCGCCATATGGGGTGTCTGGACTGGTTCAGGGTGTCCACTCACACAAGTGTACATCATATACCTGGCCAGCTTCTCACAACTGGGATTTATTTTTCTCATCAAACTTTGATGCCGAATCAGAAAGATATGTAAAACTGGACAAATTGAGGAAGAAAGATGAAAAATAACCTGCCAGTGTGAGATACTGGGACAGGAAGTGTGGGGGGGGGGCAGGAATGCAACATGAGACAGGCTTGTTAATCCATAACCGCAGCGTTCAACAGAGCTAGAGACAGGCTCTTACGAAAAAATGAGTGACCCCTCTCTACTTATTTTACAAATTTGGCTCTGAGAGTAAGAGTCAGCTATCTTTCCTCCCACAAGGTATAGTCTGTCTTGGGGCATCCACATTAAAATCAAACAGTCCTTGCCATCCCATTTTCATAGCCATCCAGGTTCTTTAGATGGGGATTTGTATGTGTGTACAATATATGATGCAAAAAAATGTGAGGACTTTGTTGTAAGACGCTCTCATGTCAAGGTAAAACTACCAATATGTGAGGAATATGATATTCAATACTTTGGGCCCGATGTAGGAGGCCGTTTCCGACCGGTATTACGGTTTTCTTATGTAGGGGGCTACATAAGTACAGAATCGGTAATTTTACCGATTCTGTACATTTACCGATTCGGTAAAATACCGAATCGGTAAATGTACAGAATCTGTAAATAGAGATGTAGGTGGCACTCTGAAGAGTGCCACAGGCCTTCAAGAGTCGGTATTTTACCACCCAATCCAATTGGGTGGTAAAATACCGAATCCAGGTGTGCATGCACATCTGTGCATGCACACCTGTGCCATGTGACACACAGACATGCCCTTAGGGCATGTATGTGTGCCACATGGCACACAAGCCTGTAATTGGGGTGCTAGAGGGTGTCAAAGTGACACCCCCTGCACCCTTGCAAGAAAAGGTAATTACCGAATCGGTAAATACAGATTCGGTATTCCACATTGATTCCTATGGGCTTCAAGGCCCATAGGAATCAATGGGGGATACCGATTCGGTATTTACAGAATCGGTAAATACCGAATCTTACAGATAAAGGGCCAGATGTAGGTAATTTTAATTTACCACCTCTTAAATACCGATTCATACCGAATCGGTATTTAAGAGGTGGTAAAATAGAGGGGGGGAGATGTAGGTATTTCAGGGTAGGTAAATACCGAATCGTTAAGATTCTGTATTTGCCGATTCTGTAAATACCGAATCGGTATTGCCCATTGATTCCTATGGGCCTTACAGCCCATAGGAATCAATGGGCAATACCGATTCTGTAATTTTTACAGAATCGGTAAATACCGATTTTTGCAAGGGTGCAGGGGGTGTCACTTTGACACCCTCTGGCACCCCAAAAATAGGCATGTGCGCCATGTGGCACACAGACATGCCCTAAGGGCATGTCTGTGTGTCATATGGCACAGGTGTGCATGCACACATGTGCATGCACACCTGAATTCGGTATTTTACCACCCAATTGGATTGGGTGGTAAAATACCGAATTTGAAAGGCCTGCGGCACTCAAAGATGTGCTACCTACATATGCTTTTACAGACTCGGTATTTTTACCGAGTCTGTATTTACCGATTCGGTAATTTTACCGAATCTTTAAATACAGAATCGGTAAAATACCGATTCTGTAAAGCATGCTCCTACATCTCAAAATCCAATTACCGGTCGGTAACGGCCGAATTCTGCCGTTACCGACCGGTAATTGGCCACCTACATCTGGCTCTCGGTATTTACCGAATCAGAATTACCTACATTTCCCCCCCTCTAATTTACCACTTCTTAAATACCGAATCGGTATGATTCAGTATTTTAGAAGTGGTAAATTAGATTTACCTACATCGGGCCCCAAGTCTCATGTTTAAAGATTCTGATAAAATGGCATATATGCAATGGGATGGTTTACTGTATTTCTAAATGTAAGTAATTGTTGAGTCATCACTGTAATGTTGAGATGAAGTCAGCCGATCATATAATTTGAAATACAGCCCATTGCTACCAGCACATGCCCACAGCTGTGCCCATCTCAAAGCATATATGACCTGATGCATCACCCATTCTTACTTCTTTTTTTTTTTTAAGTTTCAAAGGAAGAATTCTATTGAAGGTATAGAGGTGTCAATATACAATACATATACGCACTCAACAATCAATACATCATATACTCAATCAAGCAGTAATACATAAAGAGGGTTATTCAATAGAACATTAACTGTAAGAAAGGGTAAGATCAATCTAATAAAAGATAAAGTAGAAATTTAGGAATATCTGGGAGACTCATGGGGGTTTAAGCACTTCTTGTTGGGCAGGAAGCATAGAGGAAGTTCGTTTAGCACAAATATAAAAAAACATTGTTACAGGTGACCATAACTGAATACATTTTGTAGACATATGTGTAGGATAAGTAAGGAAAGTATCCAATTTATGATTGTGACAGATATCATACCACCATGCTTTGTAAGAAATTTTTGAAAAATCTTTCCAATTCCTTGTTATTTGCTGAAACGCAACCGCTAGTAATAGATCAATAATTTTGACATTGAGTGAACATCTGTTCCATATCAGTGAAATACTCCCAAGAAAGATGTTAATGGTAGAGAAGGGAGCACTGGTGCCAAAGATTTAGTTGATTTGAGACCACTCACGCTTCCAAAAACTATGCAATAATGGGCATGAAAATAACATGTGGAATAAGTCAGCCTTTGGGGATGTGCACGTCCAACAAGTATCTAGTACAGTGGAAAATCTTTTATTCAAGTTACTTGGGGATAATAAAAGCCCATTATAAATGTAGAACAGTGTTTGTGTTAGACTAGCTGCTCTTGTAGGTTTACGTATCTTGATCCATATACTACTCCATATAGAAAGAGACCAAGATGTGTTAAAATCTCTTTCCCAAGCTACCTCTATCTTCGATTTCTGCCTAATGTTGTCAGGAATTTGCAGGAAATCGTATATTGTGGCTGCTCTAGGTAAGGTATGTAGTAAAGTGGAAAGACCTGTAGGTAAAGTAAAGTTATGAACTGTAGAGGAGATGTTAGTTAAATGGGTACAAGTGTCGAGAACAGTTTTCCTAAGAATTTAGTATTTAGGTAGGAATGAAGTTGGCAGATCATATAATTGTGCAAGTGATGTGAAGGAAAAGAATTCTGAGTTTGAGAATAGTTGATGAATCCAAATTAAGCCTTTTTTCCAATAAAACGGTCTGTTGTGTATTAATAGAGTTTTGTTGTGCCATATAGTTGAAGCAAGGAAAGCGTTTAGAGTGGTGTGTGTCGAAGGGTATAGTGGGTCAAGCAGTTTGGAAGTAAATTTAAATATGGGAGTAGAAAGGGTTTTATGTTTGCCAGAAAAGGATTGGTATTCTTGAAAAGAGAATGGGGATAACGAATTTTCAACTAATGTCCATAAAGGATAATCATCTGTGGAATCCAATAGCCAAAATGAGGCTTGACGTAGTAAAAGGCTTTTTGATAAGCAGAAAAATTGGGAAAGTTAACTCCACCTTCAGCTTTAGGACGGATTAATTTGTAAACAGACATACAGGATTTCTTCTTGTTCCATAAAAAGGAGGATAGGATTGAGTTAATAGATTTAAAGATTTTAGTTGATATGGGAACTGGCATGTTGGAGATTGTGTATAGCACTATGGGGGAAAGCATCATCTTTATAGCGTCAAGGTGACCCCACCAAGATAAATAAAGGGGATGCCATTTAGTAGTAAGTTCCGAAATATTCTGAATGCAATTATTCATGCATGATGCAACTGTGCCTGAAATTTTAGGTGCAAATTGTAATCCTAAATATTTAATATGATTGGATTTCCATGTAAAGTTAGCTGATGTGAAGTCTGCTTTAAACGTGTATTTGATCAGGGGAAAAAGTTCGCATTTATCACTATTTAGTTTATACCCAGAAATAAGGGAGAAGGATTGAACTTCTGCTAAGAAGGCAGGAATTGAATCATTAGGGTTTGAAATAAAAAGCAAAATGTCATTGGCGTATGCCGCAAGTTTAATGTGAGTTGCGGGTGTTTCAAAACCATATATAAGCGCATTTTGAAGAATTTTGGAAATAAAGGGTTCAAGAGCTAGGTTAAAAAGAAAAGGAGACAAGGGGCATCCTTGCCGCACTCCACTACCAAGATAAAAAATGAGGATATTAAACCATTGGCGTCTACCGCCGCACGCAGGTTTGAATATATTAGGGAGACTAGGGATCTAAATTTAGGACCAAAACCAAACCATTTAAAGGTGTAAAATAAGTAACGCCACTCAACTCTATCAAAAACCTTTTTGGCATCTAGTGCTATTGCTGCAAGAGGGTATTTTAGATGTGAATCCTTAGGTAAGACATTAAAGAAGAGTCGTGTGTGATCTGTAATTACGTGTCCCTTAACAAAGCCAGATTGTTCTTCGCCTAGTATATGTGGTAGATAAGAATCTAAATGAAGGGTCAATGCCTTAGAAAATATTTTATAGTCTATGTTTACGAGAGAAATAAGTCTGTAATTTTTGCAATGCTTTGGGTCCTTGCCTTCTTTGGGTATAAGACAGAAGTGTGCTTCTGAAAAAGATCTAACTGATTTTTCCAGGAGGAAAAATGAATAAATCAAAAGGAGCAGCTTGGGTAATATTAATTTGGAAAAATAAATACAAAATTCAACAATATAACCGTCAGGTCCAGGTGCTTTCTCTTTTTTGAGATGTTTAAGCGCATCTTAAAGTTCTTGGTGTGAAATATCGGATTCCAGTGATGACAAATCAGGGGATAATTGCTGAGATTTTTGTACAGTGGAAAAGAAATTGGACAGCATGAGGTTCGTAGGATTTGTTTCTGAGGAGTATAATAATTTGTAAAAAGAGGAAAATGCATTTAAGATACCTTCATCTTTAAATTGTAAAACCGACTGTTCATCATAAATAGGCTCAATGTTCAACTTATTGTTCTTGGTTTTCAAATAATTAGCTAGAATTTTCCCTGCTTTGTTGTAACCTCCATAGAATTTCGCATTATCTGTTGATTCTTTGTTAAACTGCAATTTTGCTTTTATGAGATTATTCAGAACATCTTTTGAATTAGAAGTTTGAAAAGAGTGCTCCAGTCTCTTTATATCTTGGAGAAGAGCTTGAGTACGTTTGAGCTCGTTAGTACGTTTTCTAGCTACATAATTTATTATAAAGTTTCTTGCTGAGGCTTTGAAAGCATCCCAAATAGTTGAAAAGGGTAGGGAGCCAGTTTGATTATTTGAGAAGTATTCATTGCAGAAGGTAGTGAAGGAGGCAGAAAATGCTGGGTCTGATAAGAGAGCATTATTAAAACGCCACCTCCTAGGAGCATTGACCTTAGGTATAATGTCAAGACATATTGAAATGGGAGCATGGTCCGATAATAATATATGTCCTATTTCTGCATTCATGAGTGCTTGCGATTTGTTATGTGATACAAAAAAGTAATCAATTTGTGATTGCGAATGGTGAATCGGGGAATAAAAGGTATACTTTCTGGTGACTGGGTTGCATAATCTCCATACATCTAACAATTTGTGAAGGGTGATAGCATGGATGAAGGAATTTATGCGATTTGTTGGGGATAAATGAAGCTTTAGAGTTGCGATCTATAAATGGGTCGAATACTAATAAGTTTGACATTAAGCGATTTACGAACAAGTATCATAACTCCATTACGTTTGCCATCACCTTTGGAGAAGAAAACCTCTCCTACCCATCTCTTTTTCATTTTTAACGATTCAATTTCCGTGAGGTGCGTTTCCTGGAGAAATATCAGGTCTGCATACAATTTAGCTAAGTGGGTCAGGACTTTCTGCCTTTTTATGGGAGAATTAAGTCCCCTAACATTCCATGAAACTAATTTCAGTGACATAACATCTTAGGAAAAATAATGAACGAAGAAAGTACATACCAATAACCCAATTGACTTGAACATTGATGGAAAGTAAAAAAGAAGAAAGAATATATCCTATGAAGAGTCACAGTGACTAATATATAATGAAATAAAGATGCAGAAAATAAAATGATCAGAAAGTATAACTGATGTAACGACATAATAGGATAGAAAAGTATTGCGATAGATACATAAGTAGGAATATGATAAAAAAGGATGATGAAAAGAATTAGAAGAATGATGACATGAATAATTAACAATGAATATTGGAGTGCAACAATATCAATAGTGATAAGGATCTTAGAAAGAGACTGAGCGTGAAGAAAAAAGACATAGGAAGTAAAAGAACCAAAGACACCTGATAGGAAATAAAGAAGATTGTTTGGGAAGGAAAAAAGAAAAAATTCTTGGAGGATAAATAAAAAGAAAAAAGAAATGCAGGAAGACAACATACCTACAAAGGGAAGGTTCAGGGATACACTGGAAGGGAGGATGGAGACGAATAAATAATAAAAATTAGAATAAATATTGGAGTAGACAAGGACAAGTGAGAACAGACAATAAAATTAAACAAATTGAGATCAAATGAACTTTTATGATAACAACAAGCTTATTAAAAGACTAAAGAGACTCATTTCTTGAGTATTAGGAAACTATGAAGAGAACAACAAAATCTGAACAACCTGTGAGTGAGTAAAATAGAAAAACGTCTATTCAAGCATTAAATAAAGAAGAGGGCCCTGAGGAGTCCATTACATCTGTTTTGCATGAGTTTATGAAACTTTGCAGCAGTGTCAGATCTTCGTACGTTGTCGTTCTGTTGTTATACGTAACCTAGAAGAAAAAGCGGATGAAAAAGGCCATACCGAGCTCCGTCGGAACGAAGGTCAGATCTCATATTAAGAAAGGCCTAATGTCTATTAGCAGTAGCCTTAGCGTAGTCCTGTGTGAAGAATAAAGACGAGCTTGACCATGTAATTCTCAGAGAAGCTTTGACTGCTGATAGAACTTTCAACAAGTCTGTGTATTCCAAGAAGTATATGATGACTCCTCTTGGTCTTGTGATGTGAAGCATGAGATGGAGGACGGCCTAACCTGTGAGCACGTTGAATATTGAGCACAGTTCCTTCAGGCATGTGAAGCAGTTAAGGAAGAAATCATTTAAAGAAAGTAAGTGAGATGTTCAGTTTTTTTACATACAATCCTGATATAATTATGGAGGAAATTCTGGTGGTGATTAAAATCCACCACCAGAATTTCCTCCATAATTATATCAGGATTGTATGTAAAAAAACTGAACATCTCTCTCACATAAGAGTGCTGACTTGTTTCAGGAAGACTTCCTTTCATAGCATTAAAAATGTCAAAACTTTGAAACTCTTTGGCACAACTCTAAAAATGATGGTGGGACAGAGTTGTACATCTGCTCTACCTGGATCAGACATGATCCTGTAACTCAGTACACCACAGTGTATTTTGCCAAATTGAAACCTGCCCAGTAAAGAGCTTTCAGTAAGGCCTATCTGCTAAAAGATGAAATAGGGTGCTGGTATAAAACATTTTGTAACACAGGCTTGATTTACAATTAGACAGGCAGGTTATTCCGTAAAACCTGTGACGGATATCCAGTCTGCCTTATTACAAGTGCTACAGGATATTATGCACTTATAATAAAGCTGATAAGATATCCGTCACATTTGTGATGAAGAAACCGGTCTGCCAAACTCTGAATCAGGCTGTATGAATCTAGACACAGCCTCATCAACTTCAGTCACTACCAACTCATTCTTCTACATCACATTTAATGACATTTTTAACTTGAGTTTTCATGTAGCCAACCCACCTACAGTAAATGCAGCAGCTAGACACTCCTAGAAGATTACTTCAAGGCTCAAGGAATCCTCACTCTGGCATGGTTGGGCGTCCTGCTCAGCAAATGAACACAGCCTTCCCATGGATTTCTTAGAAAAGGCTTGAGATAACCATTCAAGGTTTGTCCAATTGTGATAGTGAGACAATGTTGGTGAACGTTTATAGTGAAATCTTGGTAATAGCTGCCTAGTTCAAGCATCTGTCCTATACTTTATTCCATATATAGGCTTTATACCTGGATCATGCAGTAAAAAATCTACAGAATCTATGTGGAAAATTCATTATAGATGTTTGTGAATGCCCACAAAGATTGGAAGCAGCTGTCTGTCTCATTTGCATTACGCCTAATCACTACTCCTCTGACACTCCCACCAAAATTCACTTCTACTCATCTAAGCACCACTTGAAAACAGGAAAGTTACACATAGTCAGTACAGGTGCCACACTTGTGTAAGATCCCCCCACAAGCATAAAGTTGATGTTTCTGGCTTTGTAAACCATATTTAATTCATGCATGTGTGTCTTGACAAAGGCCACTGATATTTCATGCAACTATCAATTTGCCACACTTGCCAAATCATCCAGCAACTGATTGTATAACTTTGCAGAGTCAAACAAAAACAATAATTTCTTGTTCAAAAGAATCTAAAGCTAGTGAAATGCTGCACACAGTGAGCACTGCTGAGGCTCTTTGTAAGAGTGAGCAGGTTACTTTTCAGCTGTTAATTTCTGTATTAACAAGCAATAATATTTCCTAGATGGTATTAATAATACATCTGTGTATGTCTGGCAAAAGGGTTTGCCATCATCAGCAGAAAACAACCTACTAAATATTTTATTGTACCCCAAAAATAGTGAATAAACAATGTCTTATTTTGCATGAACATGTTTCCTTACAATAAGCACACAAATTCATCTTTACATCACAAACACGGTTCTCACAGCAGCAATTATTTTAGGAGAGCACTCAAGGCTTAGAAGACCCTTTTAACATATATCCAATGTCTTAAACCGTACTGCCTTATTATGAGTGTGGCGGTATAATGAGTCTGGCGGTCCACGGACACCCAGACTCACAGTGTTGGTCTACCGACCGCCCTATTGTGACTAGGACAGTCAGGTCACCCTGGGACTGCCGAAACCACCGCAGCCACCAGGGAACTGCTGTTCCCTGGCTTTTGCATGATGGTCCTGAGGCTGCAATTTGTATGGCGGGACCGCCATGCTCCCGCCAAGCATATTACGAGTTTCCTCTCCGTCACAGTTTTCATGGTGGGGAGCCCGCCATGTAAACCGTGGTAGAGAGGAAACATAGGGGGGCCTACAGGGCCACCTGGTTCCTCACGCCATGTGGATGCACAAAGGGGGGCACAGCATGTGACCCCATGTGCATGCATGACACGGACTGTAGCAGTCCATGCCGTGGAGGCACTGCCTTTGACATTCCCATTCCGTGCCTATTTCATAGGCACTGCCCAGGAACCACCAAAGAATTTCCTGCCAGATCGGGAGTACACGTACACGGGCTTGGCAGTGTGGGAGTGGGGCAGTCCCACTCCCGCACTTTAAATTCTCATAATGAGGCCCTTAGAGTGCACATAGAAGAAATGCGTAATGTTCAATACATTTCTACATGGCTGACGTTTGTGTACACTGTTCTACATGTTTGACAATGTTTAACGTGTCAGAGGCCTTGATGCTTGTTATTAGAGTTGTTTGTACACTAATGGGATTTGACTGAATGATTCAGTAAACCTACATCTGCTAGGTCTAGTGAAGGCTTATATTGGTGTAGATTTCTTTTCTTTGGTTCTGTTGCAGGATAATAGAGTTTGTGTGTGCTAAATTGTCACATCCTTTTATACATGTTCTGCTCCTTGGATTATGAAACCCAGAGAAGGATTTTCTATTTTCTGCTGTATTAAGCCAAAAATCTGTTTGCAGATTGACCTTGTGGAAGTTCCATGCCCACAGAATCAAACACACTCAAAACAGTAACTTCAGTGCAGGATTAAACCCTATGGAGGCCCCTAGGCAGTTGAAATGTCACCCCTCCCCCTCGCAAATTATCTCCTACTACGTTTTTAATTTTACCAGCTGACAATTTTAATAAACCCATTTTATTACACAAAACTAAGCTATAACCAATATTAATGTTATTAAACAAAAGGTAAAACATTTTAATAAACCAACAAAACTTTAAATATTCACTTTCCTCAATTTGTTTGTGGTGAAATCTTTCAGGGTCTCTTGGAAGTCTACCTTTTGCAAGAGGTCGTATTTAATGGAGTCTTTACTGTAATGCTTTCTTTTTCTTTGAGTTGATTCATTTTTTTCTATCTTTTGGAAACAATTTAAGAAAGCTTTATTGCAATTTTCTTTCAAGATCACATCAATATTATTTTGATCCATTATCGCGGGGTCCCTAAAAGGAGTGAGGCCCATAGACCGGTGCCTACTTTTCCTATTCGGTAACCAGGAACTGTGTAACATCTGTATCCTTCCTAATAAACGAATAGCATCATTGTCCCGGGTAACACTTGTACGGTCTGATCGGAGAGAGATCCACACTTGCTCCATTGACCTTAATGTTTGGAAATGGTATCGAAGGCTGTAGCAACTGGGATGGTGTGCACACTGATCAGTTGCTATGAGAGATACTAACAAATGGAATTTAACTTTGAAAATTAATGACATAGACGTATGGACGTGGCATTACATGACTCAGCACATATTATGCTACAGTAATATAGCAAGCTCTGAATCAGCCTTATATAACATAGTAAAGGATAAAAATGAATATGTTATGATTGTGTAATGAACAATGTTTTAGGTGTATTTAACGTTTCACCCTTATTTTATTTTTGATGCTGAGATGTTTATTATTAATTCCTGTTCACATTGTATATAAAAGAAGGAACATAATACATTCTAATACAACATAACATACCATTGTTTGTGTGTGTACTAATTATGGAGTACAAGGTGGAGCTCTTTTATATCATCTGCAAATGTAAGAGATTCTCTGATAGGTTTGACTGACTTCTAACACTCTTTCATCCTATGTGCAGAATGTGAGTGCTAAAAGACAAATGCACGCATTCCTGCAAAAAAAAAGAAAGTACTATTATGAATGGGATCTTCCTAGTATGTATCGATTTCTTCAGAAATGTATGCATTTTCTAAAATTTTGGGATCCACTTTTTATGTATCTGTTAAACTGTGAAATTAGCTAGGTGATACAACACAATGTGCTGTGTAAATGTGGCTGTAGCCACCTATGCCTAGACTTACTAACAATTCTCTCACCTCAGTGCAGCAAGTTAAGTTGTTGTGCTACGTTGCAAGACTGGTAAAGATCTCAACTGCATCATATTTACAAAGATTTGGCGCTGTTGAGCTCTCTCCGTGTGCTAGCTGACTTTGTCCACCAACGCAGTCACCCTTGCACGACGACGCAAGATGGCTTCCATTGTGATCAGAATAGATTTTGTGCAGGAAGAATTAATTGTTAAATAGGAGTTCATGATATAAGCAGGTGAGGAATAGAATGAGTTTCTTTGAAAAATCAACTACCTTGTACAGTATTATATAGGTTGAAATATTTCACTGTCATGTGAACAGAAATACAAACAGAAACATACAGAAGCCATGCACCAAATCGATCACAAAAGCCAGTATATAAATCGTTCAAACCAATGGGGTCAGATGCCATATTTAGTATATATTCAAATACAAGGTTTCTTTGGACTGGAAAACATTGTCGTGCCCTAAAAATGCATGTCTAGTGAAAGCCAGTGCATCTGCTTTTTCTTTCTACACTATAATAAACTCAATTTATATCACAAACCGCTCAGACACATAGACGGGCTGTAAAATTATAGTACTAGGATCTTTTGCTGCCTGTGGGTGTGCATAAAGGCAGAAAGGAATTAATTTCATTGAAATACCGGAGGATAGCATTACTCATACGTCTCTTTAATGCTACTCACCCACTATAAGGCAGCTACATCTCAAAATAACATTTGAAAAACAACACCCAGATAGATAATCAAACAGAGCAAAACATTTGTCATCATCATTTGAAAAATCTTCCTCATTTGAAAGTTGTTCCTTGGATTAGTCATGATGCTAAAAATCGCATAAATGTACCAACAGCAATGCCACTATAATGGGTGTGTGTATTAAATTGCCAGGCTACCTGTCAGGGCCTTCTGTTACTTATTTTAGTCGACATTTTATTACTTTACCATTGAATGTTTTGAAGAAGCTGACACATCTTTCAGTCAGGAATGCACGTTTTCTTTCACCTCAACAGTTTTGCAAAGGTCTGATCTTCACCCTTAGCCTAGCAGGATACTTTCTGCACAAATAGAACCAATCCTGGCCCAACCTGTCAAGTGTGATTCATTTTTCGTACATATTCGTAGATATAAGTGTACAGTGTGACCCTGTATTATAATATTCCAATGGTAAAATATGCTGCAAAGTTCCCTCAGGATTCATTTCAACAATCAACTTTCATCAAACTTTAATCAATCCAAGCTTTGTGAAGGAACGTCAAATCAAAAGTGTCTCACGGTAGGGCCCTGAACAGAACAAACTATTGGAAAATGGCAGAAAATGCCTCTGGGGTGTGTATATATATTAAGAATGTTTTAACAACCGGACAGAAGACATAACATTGTGATTACAGCACACAGTGCTGCTGTATAGGGAAGAAAAAAACAATGTTAGAAAAGGCAGCCATTGCAGTACAGTATTACAGTAACAATTCAGTTTCTGTGGGGGTGTTGTAGACTTCGACAGAGCATGGTCTCTTCCATAATCTGGGGTGCTCCTGCCTTGCCAAACTTACTAATCCACTGCCTCATTTGGAGGTGGGTGAGCTGCTAGGTTTCTGGCTGGAGAGCCTCCCCTGGCTCTGACTTAGAAAACCAATGACCAAGCAGACCAAGCAGTCCATCAGCCACATCACTGCCACTAATTGTCTCCTGCCAGTTCCACCACACATGACTGTCCAAGACAAAAAAAAACAACAATGGGCCAGACGCCCAGGATGGAAACTCTGTGCGCATCTGGTCTATCTATTGCTATTCTGCTTTTCATAAACAAACACTTGCTTTGAGGATTTGTGTCTGGAAAGCAAATAGATATGCCACTGAGTGGTCAGAGGGTCAGAGGCATGGTCCTTCACTAAACCTCACAATAAAAGCTGGATGGCTACCAGGCTCTAAATGGACCCATTCTGGTTTGGAGCTGTAGTTATGTAACTTACTGGGCTTTTGACTGGATATGGTTCCAAAGTTTTCTTTTTCCACGAAAAAGACTTGGACCAAGATTTGTGATGGTGCAGATGTTATACCGCTGCCTGGTAATGTCCACTGTAGGGAGTCTTCTACTTAATTCACCCTTAAGTAATCATAGCACAGAGGGTCATTTCCTCCTGCAACAGGATTCAATAGGGTGTGCTACAATCTGTTGTTATTCTCTGCTCAGGATGCTAGTGGTCCTGTGGTGTGACTTGTGCAGTGAAGAAGGAAGAGGCTGTGGTCTGTGGGTTTCCAAAGCCTAGAGACATCAGATGTTGCTGGTGAACATATGTGTGTGTCTGGCTGCAGAGTCAGACGCCCATGTTGGAGATCTGACACTTTTTGCATTGGTATATCTGCTGTTGCTTACGTGCTCTGTTTGAATAGGAGCCTAGTTTGATGTTATGCCTATCGGTAACCCTGTGTCTGGCAGGTGGAAACATTGCATATTTGCTCTGAAAATCTAAGTACCAGGTGGGCAAGGAAGATGGTTCAAGTGTATGCTGTAGTGCCTTGGTGCCAGATTGAGGCAGGTAGTAAACTTGATTATAGGTCACCTGGCAGTTGTGTGAGTGCAGTGCTAGTCTGCTGTGGCAGGGTGTGACACATTGGCCATTGTGGCAATGGTGCAAGTGCCCTGGACTAGCCTGTTGTTGTATCCATTGTGTAAATGGATCATGCCAGTTTGTTGTTGTGGTAGGGGTGTTCATCCATTTCCCAGTCTCTTGTTGCGGGAAAGATATGAGCGCCTTGTGCCTGTTAGTTCTTGAGTGTCCTACAGCAGTCTGGGGATTACCTCAGGTCCCTGTTTGGGTGATGCATATTAGTTGTTATTTAGATTTAGGGCCTTATTGCGACTTTTTTGCCCCTCCTGTTGGACCACCACCACCGTGCCCAGAAGGAGGACCGCCAAGACCGTGGTGCATCTGCAAGTCGTATTCTGAGTTGAATCCAGGGCGGACGGTGCAGTGGCAGTCTCACGGTGGTGGTATGTTAGGTTCTCATAGGAGCGCTTAACATGTAGGCCGCCGGAATGAGAGCGCCGACTGGACATTCCTGTATGGTGTAGCATGCATCATGTCGTGCATGCCACACCATGCAGGAATGAAGGTGCAATTGCAGGGGGGAACAACATGTGCTCCCTCCCTCGCACCCCCATGTCCAGATGTGGGCTCCCCACCTTGAAAAGGGTGGTGGAGAGACAAGTCAAAATATTCTCAGCTGTGCCAGCATCGGCACTGCCAGCATATTACTTCCCCTGTCTGTACTGCCGTGAGATCCTGGATCCCAGTGAAGGCGGTGGTCCTGAGGTGGTCCACTCTCGAAATACTGTGGGTGGACCTACAGTGGTGGTGGTGATTGGACCGCTGCCACAAGTACGGCAGTCCTCAGGACTCGTAATACTCGGAATTAGGCCCTTAGATTCAATGTTCCCACAACATCATTGTAGATTTTGTGCATTTTATGTTTGTCTAGTGTGGCACACCAGACATCACACTGCACTGATTTACTCTGCAGGTTTTACTCAGCAAATCATTACTCTGCATACACATTTACTTTGATGTAAATTTACTTTACAACCTAAGTATTTACTCCATGTATGTCATTTTACTTTACGTTTATTACATATAATTTAGATTCTCTACTATAATTTAATGTCATATTAATACAAATATGTCAATTAGATTAATCTATTATTAATATTTTTAAAGCTGCCGAAGTAAAATGGTAAAAGTAGGTCAAATTACCCAAAAATATATTATTTAAATAATTATAAGTTTAGTAATAAAACCATTTTTTTCAAATGCAGATTAAAAATTATTTTTGTTTAAAATTAATGTTTTTTCTGATTAAAACACAAAGCCTAACTAATTTAAACATGTGTAACTATTTAGAAACTATTATTTTGTTCTTCAGTATATGTATTTTTAACAAAATTGAATGAAGACATTTTAAATATTTGCACAATAGATTAATAAGAATTAGTTTTGGTTATCTATCACACATTTTCTTTAGGTAATTATTATTCATTCTTAAATAAATACATGTAAATAAATATTTAGATTTAATGATATAGGGCCATATGTAGGTGGCCAAATACCGGTCGGTAACGGCCGATTTCGGCCGTTACCGACCGGTATTTGGAGTTTGAGATGTCGGGGCCTTAAAAATTACCGATTTGGTAAATTTACCGAATCTGTAATCTGAGATGTAGGTGGCACTGTAAACAGTGCCACAGGGCCTTAAGGATTCGTTATTTACCACCAACTATTAGTTGGTGGTAAATAACGAATACCTGTGTATATGCAAATCTGTGCATGTGCCCCTTAGGGCATGTATGTGTGCCACATGGCACACAAGCTCTGATCAGGGGTGCAACAGGGTGTCAAAGTGACACCCTGCCACCCTTGACTATTCGGTAATTTTACTGAATCGGTATTTACCGATTCAGTAATTGCCATTGATTCCTATGGGCCTCAAGGCCCATAGGAATCAATGGCAATTACCGAATCGGTAAATACCGATTCGGTAATTACCGAATCTTAACGATTCAGTAATTTTTACAGAATATTTACCTACATAGCATTTATCGATTTGTAAATACCGAATCGGTAAAATTCGGTATTTACGAATCGGTAAATACCATTTACCTACATGAGGCCCATAGACTATTTTATTAACTACTATTATAGGGACAATTTTATTAACAGATGCCTTTAACTAATAAATCAAGAAAAACAATGATTTAAAAGTACAACGTACTGACGCTAAGCCATCTAGAAAAGTTAAGGGCCTGATTACAAGTTTGGTATGGTGCCGCAGGCTCAACGCCGCTTTCACTGCACCAAATCCACGCATGGACTGCCGGCTGTATTACGAGTTGTAAAAGTACAACTCGCAATACAGTCAGCAGTCCTTCGGCTTTGAAAACAAGAACCGCAATGGAAACAGTCAAAAAGTTCCAGCACAGCATGAAGGGTGACGTCTATGCCATGCTGGTACTGAGGGGAATATGGACAGGGGGGCACATGTAGTGCCCCCCTGAATGTATCCCCATGATGGGGGGACATGGGGGCCCTGTAGGGCCTTCTTCGCTCCTGCGCTGCCAGCCGTTTCTTGGCGGGGCTCCGCCGTGAAAAGGCTGGCGGCCAGTAACGTAAAATATGCTGAGAAGGACTGTGCCAATCCCTGCTCAGCATAATGCGTTGCGCCACTCCTGAGCCACCGCCAGGGAATGACTGAGTCCTGGCACAGCCGGCGGTCCACTGCTGATACGATTTTCAAAGTCGTCATCGGCAAAATGGTGGGCCACCACTCCTGCGCCACCGCGAGTCTGGAGGTCGCAAGACTGCCAGACTCGTAATCAGGCCCTAAGTCTTTACAAACTAGTACTGGGTAAACATTTGTTGAAACATTTCAGGTTACTTATTTTAATGAAACAGAATGCTCAGAAAAATCTCAATCAATCTCAATCAAAGTAGATTTGCCTAACACATTATAAACAAATGTGCTCACCTTTCATTTCTCTGTCCACAGCCTATTAAATAAATTATTGTTTCCTCTTACAGCTAGCAAAAAAAAACAACTTTCAATGAATGTCTTCTAAGTACTTCAATTTTTTTCACATATTTACATCCTCTAATAAAAGCAAATTAACATTATCACCAGAGGAAGAACAACAAGGAAATACCAAATCCTCGCAAGGATCACTAAAAAGTAAGCAAATGTATTCAAATCTGACCATATAACACACTTTTTTTCAGTAAACAAAGAACTATTTCTTGTACAGATCTTTAAACAACAATTAACATAACTTTTTAAATCTAAATAGCAGAAAATATGTGCATATAATAAAGTTTCTATTTTTAACAGAACACTAATGCATTTTGTACTCCAACAGACTAACATCTCTGAAACATGGTAAACATGCCTTCTGCAACATGTGCTGTCCAAGATGGGATACATGTTACTAAACTATAACATATATTTTTATTGTAAGGACAGAAACACAAATCCTAGAACTTACTGGAGCGTTGTAAATTACTACTCCACCGCTTGAAGAGGCAGAGCCTGTTGGAGATCGTGTTGAAAAAAATAACAGAACATTATCACTCTGCTTCTGAAACAGACTTAGGGGTTGATTGCGATGTCATACGGAAAGGCTCTGAATGGCATTCAATTAGCCTGAATCCGTTTTGGAACCGCCTTTCGGACCGATACGGACACGTGTACCAATGAGCTATTATGATGGCTTAGAAGCATTCAAACTGTCTGACTAAGTTCCGAAAGGCATTGGGAGTTCTGAGTCAAGGACAGCCTTTCAGAATCAGTTGTTCCTAAACAAATCCACTGTTGGAATCTGACTTTGGGGGCCAGTAACAGGCCTCCCTTCACCCGGGGGCCCTCCGAATGGGGCCCGTGGTGGTACCCATAGGTCCCCCCTACCCATGCATGCACAGTGTAGCAGGCACCCAGTGTGGAGGGTTTTCCCCAACCACCCGTGTTGTCAATGGGAGCCTGTGTTCTTGTTCGCAGCACAGGCTCCCAATGAAGTCAATGGGAGTCAGACCGAATTGTATCCATAAGCATCCGGATGCATCAAAATCGCTCGGTCGGACTCCCCGGATCTGAGTCATTCGTAAAGCATTCCAGAACCGAATCAGTCGGAATCCTTTCTGAACGAGATCATAATCGGCCCCTTAGAGGTTAAGGGACACTGTCCAGTCAATAAAAGTGTTAGATGGCCCTCAGGTTCAGTGCTAAGATAGGTGGCAACTAACATTCCTATGTATGTGGCAGGAGACCTACCTAATGTCTCAAATAAAAAAAATAGACAGTAGAAAGACAGGAATAACCTCTTCCTACACGACCTAAGACATTTAGCAGCATACTCATACCTCCTGAACTAAAAGAGAGATACTCCCACACACCCTTTCTAATCTATGATAATGAGGGTCCTCTTAAAAAATACTAATCTTTGAAACATTGCACAACCTAGTAACACTTGAAAATAATGATCCTTGGATGATGGATGGTACGTTCATCCATTTCCTCTAGTGCACACTATTAGTGGAAAAAATAATCAAAATAATGCATGTTATCTATGCTGGCAATGAATTGCCTACTTACCACAAATTTCAGTCTGTTATAAAAGATAAAACAACGAGTAAAGCTCCTGTGAAAGTAATTATTGATTTTGAATTGACAATGATATCACCAATAGAAAACAGTACCAAAGCACACAAACTCAAGGATATTTTTTCCATATTCCACAGGCAATTTGGCTTCACGTTTTAAAAAAGTCCTTAGCAATGGTTTAGATTTCAGATAGCAAATTGCAATACGAACAAAAAAAAGTACCACCTGATCATGTAGTTTCATTCTACACTGCAATTATTCAATCACCTTATTTTAGCGAAAATAAAGTAAAATTGCCACCATTATTAAATTATTTTAAACAAACATGGTTGAACTGCTACTCATTCTGTTTACAGGAGGGTGCAAAAGCTAACAATGCAACAGAGGAGTGGCATAACTCTTTCTCCTGCTCTGAAGGAAAAGCTATCCTTTTCTGGAAATTAAAAAAAAGAACTAAGTGTACAGGAAATGAGAGAAGCACAATCTTTTTCAAATAGCCTACAACCCTGAATAAGTAAAAAAAAACAATACAAATCAATGAATAGTTCCTTTAAAATGTCAACAGTTTGGCATAGACGAAGGTTAGACTGTTTTTGAAACTATGAGTATATTTTACATTACAAATTATAGAATTTAAACTAAAAGTACTAAACATATTGTTTTATTTTACTCTCCTGTCTTAAGGGAATCCTATACAAGTGGCTATACATTAAATCCTCAAAAATTCTACTTACTTGTAAAACTGTTCCAAACAAGTTCTGCCTGTAGTCGTTTTCTTTTTTTGTTGGTAATATTTTACATTCCTCTTACCAACACTCTACAGTAATCCAAGGGAATTCCATTTTTAGTCATCCTTCAGAAACCCGAATTTTTATATATATATATATATATATATATATATATATATATATATATATATATATATATATATATATATATATATATATATATATATATTAAGTGCTTTGTCGCAATTGAGCAACCACATTCAAATGCAGGTTATAAATTTCCATCTCCATACTTTCATTTCATCCATTTTTCCACAGCAATCTTTAATCTTTTATAAAAACCTGTTGTTTTAGGAAAAATATGAAAAACTCAAAAATAGTATATTAAAAAAGAGTTGATAATTCAAAAGTATTAACACATGAAAAAACATTAACCTAGAAAAAATATAAAATAACAATTTTCTAGAAAGGATCCCAAAAACAAAGCTGAAAATAATCCAAAAATAATTTTGAAAATGGTGTCCTAGTCTCAGACGACCTGTGTAGGAATAAATAAAATGGCCATGGCCATAGTAATCTATCAAGATCAATTTCTCTTGCAATTGAATTTAAAACTATTGAAAATGCTATTTTTAGACTTTCAATTTTTTTAGCTTTATTACAAATTGAAACAAATGTCAATACATGTAAAAAATATTTTTCATGTAAGTTTATGTAAAAATATATTTCTATGCAATTAAAAGTAGAAACAAATATGATAAAATATTTTATATAAAACTTTGTTTTATATGTTTTTCTACTACAATTATAATATAGATTGCAATTAAATTATTAATAGTATCTGCTTTTATACATTATTATGTAAAAAATTGAAATTTTTGGTATTAAAGGAAATTTATGTAAGTAATCATTTTTTTAATCACTATTTTAGTATTAATATATTAATTTGATATAATTTATGGAATAATTCTATGGAATTTAAGTTTAATAATCAAGTATTATTGTAAACATATATTTTAAATGAATCCCTGAATATTAAAATACTCCCTTCACTTTACCCTATAAACCTAACATTCCACAATTTAATATTTCTTTATTTAGAAAAAATTATATTTATTGATACGAAATAATCCATTACAATTATAATGTATATTTTTAATTCATCATTTGTTAATTGTATTCGCTTTCACAACTAACCACCAAAGAAATGTGAATTTTGGATATAATTGCCACTTAATTTAGGCAATTTTTCAGGTGGCCACTCACCAAAACAAATTGTTTCTCAAAAACCTAGCACCCAAAGCAGAAGTCTGTGTTTGAAAACAGATAAACGAACCCCCTGTGAGTTTTCTCCCATGGATTAAACATAATTTTTATTTTATTTCTGATGAGGACCACCATGCACCATGGGCCCTGAAAAGAAAAAAAGTACACCAGACTGTCCACTCTAAATGGGGCGAATGGTTGAATGCCCTATAGCATTGACCCCCAACTCTGTCCTTGTGGGATTTCCACATCCGAAGCCATAGTTGGAAACATGATGATCCACCAATGGGTGGACCGGAGTACCCTGTCCACCAAACTCTTAGGGCCTTATTACGAGTTTGGCGGTCATCCTGTCGGCTCTCCACCACCACATCGACAGGAGGACCACCAAGCCCATAGTGCACCCGCCCGCAGGATTACGAGTGTAATCCATGGTGGGTGGGCGGTGCTGCAGCGGTCTAACGGCAGTGGTCTCTTAGGCTCATAGGAGAGCCTTAACAGCAGACCACTACTGTGACAGCACCTGCAGCACGTTTCTGCATGGTGTGGCATGCACCATGTTGTGCTTGCCACACTGTGAAGGAACAGGGGTGCAAAGTGCCCCCCTGCATGCACCCCCAGGTCCAGAAGTGGCTGTGGGTCTTGTTAAGGCCTTCTTCCTTGCATGTCCGCAAAACTCACTACCATGAAATGGGCGGTGGACATTCAAATCGGAATATGCTTGACAGTGCCAGCATGGCACCCCCAGCATATTCCTGGCCATTTCCAGACTGCCGTCGCAGCAGAATCCTTGATCCCGGCGAAGCGGGCGGTCCAACCACCACACTCATAATACGGTGGGTGGACAGCCAATGTGGCAGCGGTTGCACCGCTACCAGGAGTACAGCAGTCCTGCGGAGGATCATACTCATAATAAGGCCCTTAAACCGACTCAAAACCTTTTGCCTCAGCAGTCTGTAAAGCACGGTAAAGTTCACTGACACCCTCTCTGATAGGAACATCCTGAGGACATTTTGAAATAAATAAATACATGTTTCATAGATTACGTGGGTTGCTTCATCGGCCCTGAACCTGATGACAGCTGAAGGGATGGCTTATACAGTTAGATTTTCTTTTCCTTTGTGTATTATTGTAACACATTAAAAGAGCTCAAATCTTGTACCTGTATTATTCTTCTACAAATAATGTATCTTATATTATCATGGCTTATTTTTCATTGCATCCTGTAATGAGTTTGCTGCTAGTTTGCGCATATTTTTTGTCTAGGGTACTGGACACCAACGTAAATTTCACTGTGGGCAGAAGATGGATTCAAATGAAAATACAGAGGATGGATAAGTCTGTTAGAGTGTTTTTGTCATTTAAGTTGGAGCAGTGGCCTATTTCTAGTTCCTTGATCTGGTTTTCCAGTTCCTCTATTCTTTTTTTTCTTTCTCTGTTTATTCATTGGTTTGATGCTTATCAGTTTCCCTCTGACCGTGGCTTTCAGGGCGTCCCATAAGGTGCCTTTGTCTATGTCTGGTGTGTCATTGAAGGTCAGGTACTCTTTTATTGTGGCATCTATTTCTGCTACGTTACTCGGGTTCTTGAGTATATTGCTGTTTAGTCTCCATCTCCTGCTGGTCTGTTCATTATGCCCCCCACTGAGTGTTAGGCTGATGAGTGAGTGATCTGATATCGTTCTGGGGGCTATGTCTGTGTGTTCAATGCGATGGGTGTGTGAAGCGGAGATGAGAATGTAGTCTATGCGGTTATATGAGTTGTGTGGGTGAGAGTAGAAAGTATAGTCCCTTTCGTTCAGGTGTTGGAGTTGCCATGGGTCTGCCAGGTTAAGCTTTGTGCATAGGTTAGATAGGGTTTTGTTGGTGGCGTGCAGTGGCTCGTTCTTTGCGGGTGTCTGTCTATCGTACTGTCAAGTGTCTGGTTGAGGTCCCCTGCTACTATAAGGAGATCGTCGAGGGGGAGCTTGCTCAGTCTAGACTCCACATTGTTCCAGAATGTGTTGTCTTCCGCGTTTGGGCCGTATATGTTGGCGATGTGTAATGTGTCCTCATCCCTTTTGAGACTAATTATTAGAACCCTCCCCTCATCGCCAGGGTATGTGTCCTGGACGGTGAGTCTGGACCTTTTGTTTATAAGTGTGATGACTCCCCGCTTTTTATGGACTGCAGGCGAGCATAGTGTGTGTCCTATCCAGTTGGCTTTCAGATGCTGTGCGTCCTCTTCTGACAGTTTAGTTTCTTGGAGGACACATATGTCAGCCTTACATTTGCTAAGGTATTCTATTGTTTTCCTTCTTTTAACCGGGTGATTGAGACCTTTCACATTGAAGGATACCACTTTGATAACAGTGGACAGTAGGTTAGGTGTGGTAGGCGTCATCACTTTGATCGTGTGTCGCTGTATAATTTGTCTTTTTGGTGCGATCTAAAGCGCTTAGTTACATTTCCCCTGTATGGCATGTTGCGTTTGGTCTGATGGCTACGTGGCCGTTTATCTGCATCTCTATCTGGTGTAGAGAAGGTATGAGGAAAGACGAAAGGAAGAAAGAAGTAAAGCATGGAAAAAAATCGGTGTACGTACCGGAGGAACCCCCCCGTCACCCCCCCGTCACCCCCCACCTCCCCCCCACCTTGCGTTTTGAGCGTGTGACAGCAAAGTTCCTCCCCGTCCTTATCCCCTGAAGCTCTTATTGAGCAAGGTCCGAGGTTTTTGCGCACTTAAAGGATATGTGAAGTTCTTGTCCTTCAGACACACTTGAGGTAGATGGTCACTGCTCCGAGTTCCATTTGTTTCTTTGCGCCAGTGCGCTGATGTGGTCTTTTGAGGTCAGTCTTGTATATGAGGTAGAGTTGTTGCAATAGTCATTATGGTGCTGTTTGGACCCCCCTAGGTCCCTACCGTTTCATTGGTGCTTAGTGAGTTTCTCCTTTTTCCACCTCCTGCGTTTTTGGTCTCCATGTCCTCTGGCGGAGGGCCGTGGAGGTATTTCCATAGCTCGTTGGGATCTTCGAAGATTTGGGTTTTCATTCTGTCCGTAACTCTTAGTTTGGCTGGACCTGCGAAGCTGAAGGTTACGTTGTGTTTCCGCATTTTCTCCCTCAGAGCTAGGAAACCTTTTCTGATTTCAACTGTATGTTTTGAGTAGTCTTGTGTTATTATTATTTTATGGCCCTTCCAACTTAGGCTCGGGTTTTTCCTTGCAACAGCAAAGATCACTTCAGTTTGATTTGTTCTCAGTGATCTGAATATGATGGGCCTTGGGCCGCGGTCTGGCGGAAGTTTGTTTGCTGGAACTCTGTATGCTTTGTCTACTTTGAACTGTCTGTCAAATTTGATGCCAGTCATCAGTGGGAGCATCTCTTCTATCAGGTTTGTGCAGGACCCGGGTTTGTCTTCCTCCCCTTCAGGGATCACTAGTATTCTGATGCTCCCCCTCCTGCTGCGGTCATCTTGTTCAGCTAGGTGTTTCTGGAGGGCCGTTGAGGTCATTGCGACGGAGTGCAGGGTTCTGTTCGATTTGGCGCATCCATCCTCTATGTTACTTATGCGTTCTTCAGCTCCGTCTATCCTGCAGTTCGCCTTGTGTTGGTCTGCCCTTAATGCTGTTAGGTCTAATTGCATGTTGTCCAATGTTTGTTTTGTTGATTTGCCCAGGTCATTGCCTTCATTGATTCGCTTCAAGATCATATCTAGCGTTATTTGTTTTTTTGGCTGTTGTTTTAGTGGCGAGTCAGGGATGTCTTTCCTGTACTTCTTGTTGTCGCTGGTGGTTTTGCCTTCTTGGCCCGACATTGCTGTAAAGCCTCTCCTCACTTGGTAACTCACCAGCCTCCCGTCTTTTTGTTGCGAGCTGCTTTGGGTTGGTGTGGCTCTGTTTAACGCTTCCAGGTTCATCAGTCTAAATCTGCTGGGTTCTTTGATTGTCCGCGTTCTGGTCTTCGCTCCTGCCAGGTCTGCTGTGGTTGGCACTTAGGTGTGTGCTGTTGGTTGTTGGTTGCCGCCCCCAATGGTTTTTACACAATGTGTTCCTTTGGTTCTTTACGGATCGCTTCGCTTGCCGAGTCGCCCTGGCCGGTTAGGAGCTTGTTTGTTCTCTCTTTCTTGTTCTTACTTGTTCTTGTCTCCAGTATCGCAGTTTGTGCCCTGCGTTTCCTAGCTTCTTGAGGGTCTCCACCGGGGTGGGGGCCTCTGAGTTTGTTTCACGCTTCTCTTTGTCAGCGCTGCTCCCCCTCGGTATCTCCTTCGTACCTTCCACGCCACCTTGCTTCCTTTGCCTACCCAAAATGGCGGACTCCAAATATTGGCTGCACTATTGGTTTCGCTGTGGCGTACTGTGTTGTTCTGTGCTTCCCTGTGCTGACCGCTGTTTCGGGGCCGCCCTCATTCCATCACGCACCTGCCTGACCCTCAGGTCGTTCGCCTTGACGGAAGTTGCACTCGCTCTCTCTGAGCTCTTGCTGTCTTTCGGCGCGTCTGCCGTCATTGCGGCTCGTTCAGGGCGCCATCTTCCTCCTGCTTTTGAGTGGCGGCTGCGTTTTAGCCTTGCTAGTTCTGATGGTTCTCCTTTGCTCGCCCTTACGCCTCGCGATCCTATGTGGCTGTGTGAGTGCGGCGCCATCTACCTCGTTCGCATTAGTGGGCTCTCGTGTGCCCGCACCTGAAGTTTGCACTCTTCTCTGGTGCCTAAGATGGGGGCCTCCTTGTTGTGTACCACAGTAGTTTTGGTTTCGTTTATGTGCGGTGTAGGCGCTTCTACTGCACCCGCCTGTAGGCTTTTTGCATTAAGGGCCTTACTTGACTCGGTGTTGCCTTTGGTCGCACTGACCGCTGTCTGCTTCCTACGCTGGTCGGGGTGCAGTACTCTAGTGTCTTGGTAGTTAGTCTTGATGTGGTTGGGCTTAGGAGTTTATACAAGAGCGAGGTTTGGTGGCCTAGTTTGTTTAGGTTTTCTGAGTATTGGAAGATTGAAGGTGTTATTTTGTTTAGTCCTGCTCTGGTGATGGCCGCTCTCTTCTTTAGAAAGTTATAGAATTCTATGGTTGGTAGACTATGGAGATGTTTAACGTTGTCAAAGGTGAGAGGGTTGTTCAGCTTTTCGATTTGATTAGGGGTGGAGATGCCCCCATTGTACCAGGCCGGTATGTCTAGTACTCTATCTCTGTATTTTATTTTTGTGTTGAACCATATGGATTCCCATTTCGATCCTTTTATTGTGTTTTCCATTTTTTTGTCTACCCTGAGGAGTGCGTCTCTGGTGTTTTTGAGTATAGGGTTTCTTGCTCCTGGGTGCTTATTGGCCGTATATAGGGTCAGGGGGTCTAGGCCATTCAGCACCTCTCTCTCTAGAGTTAGCCACACCGGTGTGTAGTCTTGCTGTTGTGTGAGCCATTGTATTCCCTGTTTGGCTAGGCAAGCCGTCTGGAATATTTTGAAGTTTGTGAGGTTGAGCCCTCCCAGACTTTTGTGTAGCTGTAGTTTCTGTAGGCTTATTCTTGGCTTTTTGCCTTTCCATAGGAATTTGTTTATCATGGCGTTAAGTTTTTTGTTTAAATCTTCTGTGGTTATTAATGGCAGCATGCTGAGCAGATAGTTTATCAGGGTTGCTATCATCATTTTAATTGTTTCAACCCTCCCCCACCAGCTTATGTATCTCGGGGACCATGATTCAAGTTTGTCCTTTACTTTGGTTAGGAATGTACTCTCATTGTGGTCCAGAGTTGTCTTAAGATCTCTCTCGAAGTGTAGTCCGAGGTATTTCAAGGCATTAGTTTGCCATTTCAGCCCAGAGTTACCTAGCACTGCCTTAGGGGTGAAAACGTTTAGGGGTTTGCATTCCGATTTGTCTCTATTGAGTTTGTATCCCGAGGCATGTGCGTATTCCTCAATGGTGGTCATTAGGGCTGCTATTAAGGTGTCTGGGTTTTCCGTGGTAATTAGTATGTCGTCTGCATATGCAGCCAACTTCATCCTTTTGTCCCTAATTTTAATGCCTTTTATTTCGGGGTTGGATCTGATCATGCATAGCAGTGGTTCGATGGATAGGAGGAAAAGTGTCGGGGAGAGTGGACATCCCTGTCTTGTTCCTCTTTCCAGTAGGAGCGGCTCTGAGGTGCATCCATTTACTACTATGCGGGCTATGGGTTCGTAGTATAGTGCCATCACCATTCTTCTGTAATTGGTTCCTAGCCCGACGGTCTGCATGCACTGGTCTAGGAAAGGCCATGAGACTCTGTCAAACGCCTTTTCTGCGTCCAGCGCTATCATCACCGCCTGCTCGTTGTTTCTGGAGGCGTGGTGTATTAGGTGACATACTAGTCTTGTGTTGTCTTGGGATAGCCTATTTTTGAAGTATCCCACCTGCGAGTTATGTATTAGGTTAGGGAGATGCGTGTTTATTCTGGCTGCCAGCACCTTGGCGTAGATTTTACAGTCTATGTTTATTAACGAGATAGGGCAGAAGTTCTGTGGGTATTGAGAGTCTTTTCCCTCTTTGGGTATTACTATTATGTTGGCCTCTTTCATTGAGCCCCCATGATGTTCTGATCTAGTGCGGTTTTTTGCTCCTCAGTTAGTTGAGGAAGGTTTAGCCTGTCAAGGAGACTGGTACCATTGTCAGCTGTGAGGTCTTTTCTCCTCTTTATACAGGTGTTCGTAGAACTCCTTGAAGACTCTGAGGATCTCTTTGTTGGAAGTTTGAGATTGTTTATTGTTGTCTGTCATTGCTGCTATGGTGTGCTGTCTCTGTTTGCCTTTTAGGTAGGAGGCTAGTGCTTTACCTGCTCTGTTGGCGCTGCATAGGTTAATCGCCTTGAATCTGTGCAAACTCCTAAGCCCAACCACATCAAGACTAACTGCCAAGACACTAGAGTACTGGGAAAGCCAACAAAACAGACGCTTTAACGACAAAGGCAGAACCAGACTGTGGAACTCTGCAACCACAAACAAAGTTACCCCAATCCTATCACAAACAAAATACTGGCTGCTCCACAAAACATACTGGACCCCCGCCAGGCTGGCTACAGTAGGAATCCTAGACAATGACCTATGTTGGAACTGTCATAGAGAAAGAGGGGATCTAGCACACCTCATCTTCCACTGCCCCAAAGTGAAGACATTCTGGGAAAGAATAAATCACTTCCTGGCAGAAACAGTGGGATTCCATATGCAAAAAGACTTTGCAGGGATAGTGGCAGGCTTTATGAGTCAGGAGGCCCAATCCAAAGAAGACAGTGAGTTGATAGACATACTACTCACAGCGGCAGTGAAAACAATCCCAGCCAACTGGAAGGACACTACGAAGGCCTCCTTCAAAAGCTGGTTCAATTGGATCACCTTCCTCAGAGGGGCCACAACATAACCATAAAACAGCGACCAAACTCTGACAGGAAAGGAGAAATGTGGAACACCCTAGACAAATACCTCAACTCACAACAACCACCCTAGACAAAGCACAAAAGAAAGACATCACAACCCCCGAGACGCACCTATACTGACAGTCAGTCAGGAAGGCTCCCAAGCTAGTATGCCGAACCACCACATTAGCATCTCTCTCTCCCTCCCCTCCCCTTCTCTTTCTTTTTCTTTTTCCCCCCTTTTAGAGGCAATGTGTAACAAGACCCAGACCCAGCAGGTCAAAATAAGGCACGTATATTTCAGAAAGAGAAACTATACCTCGCAAAAAGTGGCCGATTGTAGCCTCACCGGCGCACTTCCGAACGGTCATTGCCTGCAATCTGTCTGTACCGTACCTGTAACTATCTTCCAATAAAATCTTTTGAAATAAAAAAAAAAGAAAATACAGAGGATGTCCACGTTATGTTATGTTATGTTATGTTATTTTTGCTTATATAGCGCACAGATGCCGCAGCCAAGAGGCGTCCCGGCGCTTTCCGGAGATGGTAGAACACAACACAACAGATATGAACCCGAACAGCTAAGCTGAAGAGAATAAAAAGGTTTTCAATGCCTTCCTAAAGAGGAGCAGATCAGGGATGGAACGGAGAGTGGCAGGTAGAGAGTTCCAAAGAGCTGCCGCCAACACTGAAAAAGAGCGTCCACCCATTCTAGCTCTTTTAAAGCGTGGCACAGAGACAAGATTTGAGCCGAGGGATCGAAGGGATCTAGAAGGGACATAATGTTGAATTGTCTGCGATAGAATAGGGGGAGAGGCAGACTTAAGAATTTTAAAAGTTAAGCACAGAGCTTTAAACTTAATTCTTTGCCCGACCGTCAGCCAATGTAGGTCTCGAATAGTATGACGGGCAGAGACAAACTTCGGGAGGCCGACAAGCATCCTGCCCGCCGCGTTTTGCACCCTCTGAAGGCGGGCCAATTCTGCCTGGTTCACACCCAGAAACAAAGAACTAGCATAGTCCAGTCTGGTAAGAACCAGTGCTTGGACTATGATCTGTCTAGTATCCGCGTCAAAAAACTTGAAGATGGGTCAGAGACATTGAAGGGCGCCAAAGCATGTACCAGCTACACGTTTAGTATGGGAGGTGAAGGAGAGTTTATCATCGAGCCACACCCCGAGATTTCTGTTATAGTTACCGGGGAGAAGTTAAAGACCACAATGCAATATTGCTGCTGATGATCCCTAAGTCCGCAAAGAAACTAATTTGAAAAAATTATAACTAAGGAGTTCATTGAAAAGAGGAGAAAAATTGGATATCAGCCAAAATTGATAAATGTCCCATTTACCATACTCCTGGTATCCTCACTTCATTAGCATGTCAGGAAGGCCACCAACAAGAATGGCATAAGTGTGGCCTTCCTTTTTAGGGCGACACTGTAGAGTGGCCGCTCCAATGTCATTTCCATGTATGTCTATTCTGTCTGAGGCTGCCATGGTAACCCATGGTAGTCTTGGACAGAAAAAGCCCAGAAAAGCCTTCCACGTGCTGGGAATAAACTCCCACTGCTTGAGGGACAATAATTATGTTATTTTCGAATACAAAACCCAGCTTTGGAGGTTTATCATCAGAATAATATAAATGGCAGCAGGTTTGCCATACCTCCATATGACAGAGGACCTGCTATGACTGCCTTTTCCCCCATCAGCCTCCACCATGTTAAACCAGCAAATATCAATAAATTAGCAGGAAAACTTTCAATGAGGCACTGGGCTTGCTAAAGTACTTATGATAACTATGGGAATACTAGTAGGGGTTACTGATGAGAGGTAGAAGACACAAATGACCCCTCTTGGTACTTGCACTTATACTGAAATGTATCTGGGACATTCCATACTCACTATTTTCTCATTTCTTTTGTGAAACTCATATGGATTGCTGTGTCTTAGGAGATGGCTACTAATGGAATGTTGACTTTCACACATTGATATGAGAATATCAACCTATGGTAATGTAGCTCTCATTGCAGAAGGGTGGTAGAGGCCCAAGCGAGACAACTCCTGGTGCTGTTATTTCCCAGAAGGTGAGCAGTGACAGGACACAAGCAAAGAGGATATGCATCAGGGAAGGGACAAACACAAGATGGACAAGGCAAGCCATTGAAAAGGAAGCAAGTCAATGACAGTGACAATAAAGCCAACTAATCGCATGCAAGAGCAGGCTTTAGATCCACTGTAAGAAACAGGTTAGCTGACAACAGGTCTTTTAGTCAGGCTCAATCTAAAATGTAGGGAAATTAATTAAAATGTGTACTTTTCTGCTGTGAAATATAAACTCAGAACAGATGAAGCAAGAATATATCACTTCAGAATTATTTCAGAGCAGACTAAGCTCTTCCTAAATTAATATTACTAATACCTTTAGTTTAGGTCTGGCGTTAACCACGACCTTTCGATTTTACTAAAATATGCATCATATATTTACTTAAAGGGGCTTTCAAGCAGCTCTTCATCCATTGGCCTGATGTTTCCTTCACATTTTGCTTCTGACCTCTACAGCATGCACCACAGGGCAATGGATCAGCCTACTTCAGCCACTGGGTAACTTCCGTTTGAGTGACTGAGCATTTCGCTCTTTCACTATCTCACCCGCACACAAGCTGGTTACATTCAATGTAAGTGTTTTTGATGTAATTTTATTATTACGTTAGTGCTGCCTTTGCGTTTAGAGACTGATATGATAGCAGCAGGCTTTAATGTGAGCACAGGGCACATTTACAGCTTTATCAGTTCAATGCTGTTGTAACTTCCTTTTGGGGTGGCCTTTGTTTATCATATTTGTACTATTTTGACGCATACCAGACTGTGTCCATTTGAAACTTTTTTTTCATAAAGTTGTCCTCTTTTTATTATCCATACAACAAAGTGCATATTTAAGTGCACTCCTGTATGTCATATTAGTTTGTGTTTTAATTGAGGACTGCAGTTATGCTTGTAAACCAATTTAGTCTGTATGTCATGCTTATATGTTATGTTATGTTAATAGCCTTTATATAGCGCACGTACATCCAGGGGTTTCATGGCGCTGACTAGCAGGAACCCAGATGGACAAAGGGTTTATACCTAGGCCAAAGGGAAAATTCAGGTCTTGAGCTGTTTCCTGAACATTAAGAGGTTGGTGCAGGAGCGGATCCCCAAAGGAAGGGAATTACAGAGTCTGGAGGCAAGGGCCGCAAACCTGAGTCCTCCCTGGTGTTGCAGTTTGAAAGTGGGAGTATACAAAAGATGAAGATTGGCGGATCGAAGATTACAGGAGGGGGTGTACCTGGGCAGGAGAATATTAATGAATTGGGGACTATGAGCATGAAGAGATTTGAAAACGATACATGCTGTTTTGAATTCTACTCGTTGAGAAAAAGAAGCCAATGGAGTTGTTTTAGCAGGGGCCTGGCTGATTGCCAACGTGGCTGCTGGTGGATCAATCTGGCTGCTTGATTCTGCACCAGTTGAAGGCGTTTGCTGAGATAAAGAGGGAGGCCCAGGTAGATGGAATTAGCATAATCCAGGTGTGATAGTACTAACGCTATCACCACCTGGATCAAAGCCGACTGGGTTAGCATCCGACTAATTTTCTTGATCATGCGGAGCTGGTAAAAGCAGGAAGATACCACCGTGCCTACTTGGGTCTTCAGTGACAGATCCCTATCGATGACTACTCCCAGGCTCTTTAACGAGATAGAAGGGGTGGGCGGGGGACCGAATTCAGGGGGCCAGTAGTGTGGGCCCCAAAATATTTGGCTTTTGCCGTTAAGGATTAATTCGGTCTTGCCGGGGTTCAATTTTAAATGATTAGAATCCATCCAATAACAAATATGCAACATGGTGTCCTGGAATTCCCTGATAGAATCGGGAGAGTTGTCTATTGTAAAAATAAGTTGGAGGTCGTCTGCATAGTTGAATGTGACGGCCTTGAACTTTTCCAGTGACTGGATCAAAGGAACAAGATACAGGTTGAACAAAAGGGGGGACAACGAAGAACCCTGAGGAACCCCACAGGTGGTCCGGAGTTTAGAAGCAGTGAAGGGAGCAAGAAGGACCGCTTGAGTGCGGTCACTAAGGAAGGACCTAATCCAGCTGTAGGCTGAGTTACGGATACCGGCCTGTTCGACACGGTCCAATAAGATGGCATGATCGACCGTGTCGAACGCGGCCGAGAGATCCAATAAAACCAGAGCCTGAGGTATTCCCTTGTCTGCATTGTCGCGAAGAGAATCCACAACAGCGGTGATAACAGACTCGGTGGAATGAGCGGGCTGAAACCCCGCTTGAAGAGGATCCAGGTGGTTAGAGTGTTCAATAAAATTAGAGAGATGGGTGGTTACATGGGCTTCAAGGATTTTGGCCAGGTAAGGGAGGAGAGAAATTGGCCTTTAATTAGAAAGGATTGAGGAATCCGCACCCATTTCTTTTAGGAGGGGTACGACTACTGCCTCTTTAAAGGCTTTGGGGGCCATGCCCTGTGATATAGAGGCATTAAGAAAGGTCAGAATAGGAGCAGAGAGGGCAGAAAAGATTTCCTTTAAAATATAAGGAGGAAAGCAGTCCCTGGGGGAACCAGATTTCACCCTTGTTAAAAGGGCTAGTAGGGAGTCTGGATTAAGAGGTGGAAACTGATCGAAGGAATAATCACTGGAAATCTCTGGGGGGGGTGTTCTGTATAGGGGCAGTAACTTTACTAGCTTTAATCATGGAGATTTTATCAAGGAAACATTGATTGAGAGAGTTACACAGGTTTTGGGTAATAGTCGGTTTAGAAGAACTCTCTCCATGTTTGACAACCTATTAACAATGGCAAAAATGTCCTTGGACTTGTTTTCGGAATGAATAATTATGTTCGAAAAATACAAGGCCTTGGCTTGGGTGATAGCTTGCTTATAAGCTGTACGGGCGGTTAGATAGAGGGATTTTGCGTGTGGATCATAGTCTCTCCTCCATTTTCGTTCCTTTTGGCGGATATCTAGTTTTTTTGCCCCTAAGTCATGAGAAAACCACTTCTGGGCTTCCGGACGGCGGGCGGTTTAACATTTTTTCAGAGGGCCATGTGTATTACTCGCTGCTAGCAGCCAATGAGAAATATTCATTTCGGCCTGCTCAAGGTCCATGTTGTCGGCTGGAATGGAGCTCGCTAAGCTGTCCAAAAAGGCTTGTTTGTCAAGAGTGCTCCATTTTCTGATGAGGCCTCCTTCCATTATCGGGGGTTTACTGTCAATCACAATAGAGATAGTAAAGTTGATCACAAAATGATCAGACCATATGCAGGGGCATATGGTGGGAGTGGAGATGGGGAGATTATTACTCCACACCTGATCGAGAATATGTCCTTTAACGTGCGTACAGAAGTAACGTGGTGGCAAAAAATAAGAGCAGAGAGAAGTTCCATGAGTTCAGTGGCCTTAGGGCCACATAGCTCATCATTACACCAGTAATTAAGATCTCCGAGTAGGAGAATTTTCGTATAGTCTGTGACCACAGTGGCTAGTTGTTCACACAAGGAGAGAGGGAATGAGGACATATATTGAGGGGATCTGTAGATTAAAACGCAAATTAGTGGACCAATCTTAGATTCAAGTTTGATGATTAGGTTGTCTGCTGCAGGGAGATTCAAGGCGGACATAGAAGTAAAGACATGATCTTTCTTAATAATTGCTGCTACTCCACCTCCCGTCTTTCCTGGAGCCCGGTCGGCATGTAAGATATAATATGACTCTGGAAGGGCTGCCAGGACGTCCGGGGAGGAGTCAGTATTAAGCTATGTTTCGGTAATAAAAAAAACATCAGGTTTGTCAGTGAGGGGAAACAGAAAAATATCCAATTGGTGCTTGACCAAAGAGCGGGTGTTAAGATAGGAGATATGGAGTTTTAAGTTAGTAACTGCGGTTGAAGTGGACCTCTGGCCCTGGCAGGGAATAGTGGGCAGGGAATCTAATGTATTTGAAGGGTCTCGGAAGATTGAAATGTGTCAAATGATCAAGAGTGATGGGACAGGGCGAAAATTTAGCCTGATATAGTGTTCTTAAATCTTCAGAGGAATAAGTGATCATTTGGGCAGGGGCACTGGCCCCTAGGCCCGTCCTGGCGCGGACGGGCGCAGACAGGCGCAGACAGGCTTTCCTTTGGTGCGCCCGCTGCGCGTCCGAGAGGGTACGGCCATTTTGTCCTAATGAGGGCTGGAGGGCCGGGCAACTGGTCCGACAACCCAAATCCTCCCCTAAGATGGCGGGTGAGGAGAACCCCCCGACAGCACCTAATCGGCTGCGGTGGGAAGGCAATAATGCAGGTCAGTGCCAAAAAAGAAGTAAATACACAATTTTTAAAAACGTATCGCTATGCTACATTCCTGGCTTCTGCCTCAGGAATGAACGAACTCTGCTAGTCTGCGCGCGTAGGCAGGAGCACGTCTTTTATCCTAATGAGGGCGGGAGGGCCGAGCAACTGGTCCGACAACCCAAATCCTCCCCAAAGATGGCGGCTGAGGAGAACCCCCCGACAGCACCTAATCGGCTGCAGTGGGAAGGCAATAATGCAGGTCAGTGCCAAAAAAGAAGTAAAAACACAATTTTTAAAAGCGTACCGCTATGCTACATTCCTGGCTTCCGCCTCAGGAATGAACGAACTCTGCTAGTCTGCGCTAGTGGGCAGGAGCTCGTCTTTTATCCTAATGAGGGCGGGATGGCCGAGCAACTGGTCCCAAAACCCAAATCCTCCCCTAAGATGGCGGCTGAGGAGAACCCCCCCGACAGCACCAAATCGGCTGCGGTGGGAAGGCAATAATGCAGGTCAGTGCCAAAAAAGAAGTAAATACACAATTTTTAAAAACGTACCGCTATGCTACATTCCTGGCTTCTGCCTCAGGAATGAACGAACTCTGCTAGTCTGCGCGCATAGGCAGGAGCGCGTCTTTTATCCTAATGAGGGCGGGAGGGCCGAGCAACTGGTCCGACAACCCAAATCCTCCCCAAAGATGGCGGCTGAGGAGAACCCCCCCAACAGCACCTAATCGGCTGCAGTGGGAAGGCAATAATGCAGGTCAGTGCCAAAAAAGAAGTAAAAACACAATTTTTAAAAGCGCACCGCTATGCTACATCCCAGCTTCCGCCTCAGGAATAAACAAACTCTGCTAGTCTGCGCATGTGGGCAGGAGCGCGTCTTTTATCCTAATGAGGGCAGGAGGGCTGAGCAACTGGTCCGACAACCCAAATCCTCCCCTAAGATGACGGCTGAGGAGAACCCCCCGACAGCACCTAATCGGCTGCGGTGGGAAGGCAATAATGCAGGTCAGTGCCAAAAAAGAAGTAAAAACACAATTTTTAAAAGCGTACCGCCATGCTACATTCCTGGCTTCCGTCTCAGGAAGGAACGAACTCTGCTAGTCTGCGTGAGTGGGCAGGAGCGCGTCTTTAATCCTAATGAGGGCGGGAGGGCCGAGCAACTGGTCCGACAACCCATATCCTCCCCTAAGATGGCGGCTGAGAAGAACGCCCCGACAGCACCTAATCGGCTGCGGTGGGAAGGCAATAATGCAGGTCAGTGCCAAAAAAGAAGTAAAAACACAATTTTTAAAAGCGTACCGCTATGCTACATTCCCGGCTTCCGCCTCAGGAATGAACGAACTCTGTTAGGTTGCGCGCGTAGGCAGGATCGCGTCTTTTATCCTAACGAGGGCGGGAGGGCCGAGCAACTGGTCCGACAACCCAAATCCTCCCCTAAGATGGTGGCTGAGGAGAACCCCCCAACAGCACCTAATCGGCTGCGGTGGGAAGGCAATAATGCAGGTCAGTGCCAAAAAAGAAGTAAAAACACATTTTTTTAAAGTGTACCGCCATGCTACATTCCTGGCTTCCGTCTCAGGAATGAACGAACTCTGCTAGTCTGCGCGAGTGGGCAGGAGCGCGTCTTTTATACTAATGAGGGCGGGAGGGCCGAGCAACTGGTCCGACAACCCATATCCTCCCCTAAGATGGCGGCTGAGAAGAACGCCCCGACAGCACCTAATCGGCTGCGGTGGGAAGGCAATAATGCAGGTCAGTGCCAAAAAAGAAGTAAAAACACAATTTTTAAAAGTGTACCGCTATGCTACATTCCCGGCTTCCGCCTCAGGAATGAACGAACTCTGCTTGTCTGCGCGCGTAGGCAGGAGCGCGTCTTTTATCCTAATGAGGGCGGGAGGGCCGAGCAACTGGTCCGACAACCCAAATCCTCCCCTAAGATGGTGGCTGAGGAGAACCCCCCAACAGCACCTAATCGGTTGTGGTGGGAAGGCAATAATGCAGGTCAGTGCCAAAAAAGAAGTAAAAACACAATTTTTAAAAGCGTACCGCTATGCTACATTCCTGGCTTCCGCCTCAGGAATGAACAAACTCTGCTAGTCTGCACGCGTGGGCAGGAGCGCGTCTTTTATCCTAATGAGGGAGGGAGGGCCGAGCAACTGGTCCCACAACCCAAATCCTCCCCTAAGATGGCGGCTGAGGAGAACCCCCCCGACAGCACCTAATCGGCTGCGGTGGGAAGGCAATAATGCAGGTCAGTGCCAAAAAAGAAGTAAAAACAAAATTTTTAAAAGCGCACTGCTATGCTACATTCCCAGCTTCTGCCTCAGGAATAAACAAACTCTGCTAGTCTGCGCATGTGGGCAGGAGCGCGTCTTTTATCCTAATGAGGGTGGGAGGGCTGAGCAACTGGTCCGACAACCCAAATCCTCCCCTAAGATGGCGGCTGAGGAGAACTCCCCGACAGCACCTAATCGGCTGCGGTGGGAAGGCAATAATGCAGGTCAGTGCCAATAAAGAAGTAAAAACACAATTTTTAAAAGCGTACCGCCATGCTACATCCCAGCTTCCGCCTCAGGAATAAACAAACTCTGCTAGTCTGCGCATGTGGGCAGGAGCGCGTCTTTTATCCTAATGAGGGCAGGAGGGCTGAGCAACTGGTCCGACAACCCAAATCCTCCCCTAAGATGACGGCTGAGGAGAACCCCCCGACAGCACCTAATCGGCTGCGGTGGGAAGGCAATAATGCAGGTCAGTGCCAAAAAAGAAGTAAAAACACAATTTTTAAAAGCGTACCGCCATGCTACATTCCTGGCTTCCGTCTCAGGAAGGAACGAACTCTGCTAGTCTGCGTGAGTGGGCAGGAGCGCGTCTTTAATCCTAATGAGGGCGGGAGGGCCGAGCAACTGGTCCGACAACCCATATCCTCCCCTAAGATGGCGGCTGAGAAGAACGCCCCGACAGCACCTAATCGGCTGCGGTGGGAAGGCAATAATGCAGGTCAGTGCCAAAAAAGAAGTAAAAACACAATTTTTAAAAGCGTACCGCTATGCTACATTCCCGGCTTCCGCCTCAGGAATGAACGAACTCTGTTAGGTTGCGCGCGTAGGCAGGATCGCGTCTTTTATCCTAACGAGGGCGGGAGGGCCGAGCAACTGGTCCGACAACCCAAATCCTCCCCTAAGATGGTGGCTGAGGAGAACCCCCCAACAGCACCTAATCGGCTGCGGTGGGAAGGCAATAATGCAGGTCAGTGCCAAAAAAGAAGTAAAAACACATTTTTTTAAAGTGTACCGCCATGCTACATTCCTGGCTTCCGTCTCAGGAATGAACGAACTCTGCTAGTCTGCGCGAGTGGGCAGGAGCGCGTCTTTTATACTAATGAGGGCGGGAGGGCCGAGCAACTGGTCCGACAACCCATATCCTCCCCTAAGATGGCGGCTGAGAAGAACGCCCCGACAGCACCTAATCGGCTGCGGTGGGAAGGCAATAATGCAGGTCAGTGCCAAAAAAGAAGTAAAAACACAATTTTTAAAAGTGTACCGCTATGCTACATTCCCGGCTTCCGCCTCAGGAATGAACGAACTCTGCTTGTCTGCGCGCGTAGGCAGGAGCGCGTCTTTTATCCTAATGAGGGCGGGAGGGCCGAGCAACTGGTCCGACAACCCAAATCCTCCCCTAAGATGGTGGCTGAGGAGAACCCCCCAACAGCACCTAATCGGTTGTGGTGGGAAGGCAATAATGCAGGTCAGTGCCAAAAAAGAAGTAAAAACACAATTTTTAAAAGCGTACCGCTATGCTACATTCCTGGCTTCCGCCTCAGGAATGAACAAACTCTGCTAGTCTGCACGCGTGGGCAGGAGCGCGTCTTTTATCCTAATGAGGGAGGGAGGGCCGAGCAACTGGTCCCACAACCCAAATCCTCCCCTAAGATGGCGGCTGAGGAGAACCCCCCCGACAGCACCTAATCGGCTGCGGTGGGAAGGCAATAATGCAGGTCAGTGCCAAAAAAGAAGTAAAAACACAATTTTTAAAAGCGCACTGCTATGCTACATTCCCAGCTTCTGCCTCAGGAATAAACAAACTCTGCTAGTCTGCGCATGTGGGCAGGAGCGCGTCTTTTATCCTAATGAGGGTGGGAGGGCTGAGCAACTGGTCCGACAACCCAAATCCTCCCCTAAGATGGCGGCTGAGGAGAACTCCCCGACAGCACCTAATCGGCTGCGGTGGGAAGGCAATAATGCAGGTCAGTGCCAATAAAGAAGTAAAAACACAATTTTTAAAAGCGTACCGCCATGCTACATTCCTGGCTTCCGCCTCAGGAATGAACGAACTCTGCTAGTCTGCGCGAGTGGGCAGGAGCGCGTCTTTTATCCTAATGAGGGCGGGAGGGCCGAGCAACTGGTCCGACAACCCAAATCCTCCCCTAAGATGGCGGCTGAGGAGAAGCCCCGACAGCACCTAATCGGCTGCGGTGGGAAGGCAATAATGCAGGCCAGTATCAATAAAGAAGTAAAAACACAATTTTTAAAAGCGTACCGCCATGCTATATTCCCGGCTTCCGCCTCAGGAATGAACGAACTCTGCTAGTCTGCGCGCGTAGGCAGGAGCGCGTCTTTTATCCCAATGAAGGCGGGAGGGCCGAGCAACTGGTCCGACAACCCAAATCCTCCCCTAAGATGGTGGCTGAGGAGAACCCCCCGACAGCACCTAATCGGCTGCGGTGGGAAGGCGATAATGCAGGTCAGTGCCCAAAAAAAAGTAAAAACACAACTTTTTAAAAGCGTACCACTATGCTACATTCCTGGCTTCCGCCTCAGGAATGAACGAACTCTGCTAGTCTGCGCTAGTGAGCAGGAGCTCGTCTTTTACCTAATGAAGGGCGGGAGGGCCGAGCAACTGGTCCCACAACCCAAATCCTCCCCTAAGATGGCGGCTGAGGAGAACCCCCCGACAGCACCTAATCGGCTGCGGTGGGAAGGCAATAATGCAGGTCAGTGCCAAAAAAGAAGTAAAAACACAATTTTTAAAAGCGTACCACTATGCTACATTCCCGGCTTCCGCCTCAGGAATGAACAAACTCTGCTAGTCTGCGCGAGTGGACAGGAGCGCGTCTTTTATCCTAATGAGGGCGGGAGGGCCGAGCAACTGGTCCGACAACCCAAATCCTCCCCTAAGAAGGTGGCTGAGGAGAAACCCCGGACAGCACCTAATCGGCTGCGGTGGGAAGGCAATAATGCAGGTCAGTGACAAAAAAGAAGTAAAAACACAATTTTTAAAAGCGTACCGTCATGCTACATTCCTGGCTTCCGTCTCAGGAATGAACGAACTCTGCTAGTCTGCGCGAGTGGACAGGAGCGCGTCTTTTATCCTAATGAGGGCGGGAGGGCCGAGCAACTGGTCCGACAACCCATATCCTCCCCTAAGATGGCGGCTGAGAAGAACGCCCCGACAGCACCTAATCGGCTGCGGTGGGAAGGCAATAATGCAGGTCAGTGCCAAAAAAGAAGTAAAAACACAATTTTTAAAAGCGTACCTCTATTCTACATTCCCGGCTTCCGCCTCAGGAATGAACGAACTCTGCTAGTCTGCGCGCGTAGGCAGGAGCGCGTCTTTTATCCTAATGAGGGCTGAAGGGCCGAGCAACTGGTCCGACAACCCAAATCCTCCCCTAAGATGGTGGCTGAGGAGAACCCCCCGACAGCACCTAATCGGCTGCGGTGGGAATGCAATAATGCAGGTCAGTGCCAAAAAAGAAGTAAAAACACAATTTTTAAAAGCGTACCGCTATGCTACATTCCTGGCTTCCGCCTCAGGAATGAACAAACTCTGCTAGTCTGCACGCGTGGCAAGGGGCGCGTCTTTTATCCTAATGAGGGAGGGAGGGCCGAGCAACTGGTCCGACAACCCAAATCCTCCCCTAAGATGGTGGCTGAGGAGAACCCCCCGACAGCACCTAATCGGCTGCGGTGGGAAGGCAATAATGCAGGTCAGTGCCAAAAAAGAAGTAAAAACACAATTTTTAAAAGCGCACCGCTATGCTATATTCCCAGCTTCCGCCTCAGGAATAAACAAACTCTGCTAGTCTGCGCATGTGGGCAGGAGCGCGTCTTTTATCCTAATGAGGGCGGGAGGGTTGAGCAACTGGTCCGACAACCCAAATCCTCCCCTAAGATGGCGGCTGAGGAGAACCCCCCGACAGCACCTAATCGGCTGCGGTGGGAAGGCAATAATGCAGGTCAGTGCCAAAAAAGAAGTAAAAACACAATTTTTAAAAGCGTACCGCCATTCTACATTCCTGGCTTCCGCCTCAGGAATGAACGAACTCTGCTAGTCTGCGCGAGTGGGCAGGAGGGCGTCTCTTATCCTAATGAGGGCGGGAGGGACGAGCAACTGGTCCGACAACCCAAATCCTCCCCTAAGATGGCGGCTGAGAAGAATGCCCCGACAGCACCTAATTGGCTGCGGTGGGAAGGCAATAATGCAGGTCAGTGCCAAAAAAGAAGAAAAAACACAATTTTTAAAAGCGTACCGCTATGCTACATTCCCGGCTTCCGCCTCAGGAATGAACGAACTCTGCTAGTCTGCGCGCGTACGCAGGAGCGCGTCTTTTATCCTAATGAGTGCGGGAGGGCCGAGCAACTGGTCCGACAACCCAAATCCTCCCCTAAGATAGTGGCTGAGGAGAACCCCCCGACAGCACCTAATCGGCTGCGGTGGGAAGGCAATAATGCAGGTCAGTGCCAAAAATCAAGTAAAAACACAATTTTTAAAAGCGTACCGCTGTGCTACATTCCTGGCTTCCGCCTCAGGAATGAACGAACTCTGCTAGTCTGCGCTAGTGGGCAGGAGCTCGTCTTTTACCTAATGAGGGCGGGAGGGCCGAGCAACTGGTCCCACAACCCAAATCCTCCCCTAAGATGGCGGCTGAGGAGAACCCTCGACAGCACCTAATCGGCTGCGGTGGGAAGGCAATAATGCAGGTCAGTGCCAAAAAAGAAGTAAAAACACAATTTTTAAAAGCGCACCGCTATGCTACATTCCCAGCTTCCGCCTCAGGAAGAAACAAACTCTGCTAGTCTGCGCATGTGGGCAGGAGCGCGTCTTTTATCCTAATGAGGGCAGGAGGGCTGAGCAACTGGTCCGACTACCCAAATCCTCCTCTAAGATGGCGGCTGAGGAGAACCCCCTGACAGCACCTAATCGGCTCCGGTGGGAAGGCAATAATGCAGGTCAGTGCCAAAAAAGAAGTAAAAACACAATTTTTAAAAGCGTACCGCCATGCTACATTCCTGGCTTCCGTCTCAGGAATGAACGAACTCTGCTAGTCTGCGCGAGTGGGCAGGAGCGTGTCTTTTATCCTAATGAGGGCGGGAGGGCCGAGCAACTGGTCCGACAACCCAAATCCTCCCCAAAGATGGCGGCTGAGGAGAACCCCCCCAACTGCACCTAATCGGCTGCAGTGGGAAGGCAATAATGCAGGTCAGTGCCAAAAAAGAAGTGAAAACACAATTTTTAAAAGCGCACCGCTATGCTACATTCCCAGCTTCCGCCTCAGGAATGAACAAACTCTGCTAGTCTGCGCATGTGGGCAGGAGCGCGTCTTTTATCCTAATGAGGGCAGGAGGGCTGAGCAACTGGTCCGACAACCCAAATCCTCCCCTAAGATGACGGCTGAGGAGAACCCCCCGACAGCACCTAATCGGCTGCGGTGGGAAGGCAATAATGCAGGTCAGTGCCAAAAAAGAAGTAAAAACACAATTTTTAAAAGCGTACCGCCATGCTACATTCCTGGCTTCCTTCTCAGGAATGAACGAACTCTGCTAGTCTGCGTGAGTGGGCAGGAGCGCGTCTTTAATCCTAATGAGGGCGGGAGGGCCGAGCAACTGGTCCGACAACCCATATCCTCCCCTAAGATGGCGGCTGAGAAGAACGCCCCGACAGCACCTAATCGGCTGCGGTGGGAAGGCAATAATGCAGGTCAGTGCCAAAAAAGAAGTAAAAACACATTTTTTAAAAGTGTACCGCCATGCTACATTCCTGGCTTCCGTCTCAGGAATGAACGAACTCTGCTAGTCTGCGCGAGTGGGCAGAAGCGCGTCTTTTATACTAATGAGGGCGGGAGGGCCGAGCAACTGGTCCGACAACCCAAATCCTCCCCAAAGATGGCGGCTGAGGAGAACCCCCCCAACAGCACCTAATCGGCTGCAGTGGGAAGGCAATAATGCAGGTCAGTGCCAAAAAAGAAGTAAAAACACAATTATTAAAAGCGCACCGCTATGCTACATTCCCAGCTTCCGCCTCAGGAATGAACAAACTCTGCTAGTCTGCGCATGTGGGCAGGAGCGCGTCTTTTATCCTAATGAGGGCAGGAGGGCTGAGCAACTGGTCCGACAACCCAAATCCTCCCCTAAGATGACGGCTGAGGAGAACCCCCCGACAGCACCTAATCGGCTGCGGTGGGAAGGCAATAATGCAGGTCAGTGCCAAAAAAGAAGTAAAAACACAATTTTTAAAAGCGCACTGCTATGCTACATTCCCAGCTTCTGCCTCAGGAATAAACAAACTCACTAGTCTGCGCATGTGGGCAGGAGCGCGTCTTTTATCCTAATGAGGGCGGGAGGGCTGAGCAACTGGTCCGACAACCCAAACCCAAATCCTCCCCTAAGATGACGGCTGAGGAGAACCCCCCGACAGCACCTAATCGGCTGCGGTGGGAAGGCAATAATGCAGGTCAGTGCCAATAAAGAAGTAAAAACACAACTTTTTAAAAGCGTACCGCTGTGCTACATTCCTGGCTTCCGCCTCAGGAATGAACGAACTCTGCTAGTCTGCGCTAGTGGGCAGGAGCTCGTCTTTTACCTAATGAGGGCGGGAGGGCCGAGCAACTGGTCCCACAACCCAAATCCTCCCCTAAGATGGCGGCTGAGGAGAACCCTCGACAGCACCTAATCGGCTGCGGTGGGAAGGCAATAATGCAGGTCAGTGCCAAAAAAGAAGTAAAAACACAATTTTTAAAAGCGCACCGCTATGCTACATTCCCAGCTTCCGCCTCAGGAATAAACAAACTCTGCTAGTCTGCGCATGTGGGCAGGAGCGCGTCTTTTATCCTAATGAGGGCGGGAGGGCTGAGCAACTGGTCCGACAACCCAAATCCTCCTCTAAGATGGCGGCTGAGGAGAACCCCCTGACAGCACCTAATCGGCTGCGGTGGGAAGGCAATAATGCAGGTCAGTGCCAAAAAAGAAGTAAAAACACAATTTTTAAAAGCGTACCGCCATGCTACATTCCTGGCTTCCGTCTCAGGAATGAACGAACTCTGCTAGTCTGCGCGAGTGGGCAGGAGCGTGTCTTTTATCCTAATGAGGGCGGGAGGGCCGAGCAACTGGTCCGACAACCCAAATCCTCCCCAAAGATGGCGGCTGAGGAGAACCCCCCCAACTGCACCTAATCGGCTGCAGTGGGAAGGCAATAATGCAGGTCAGTGCCAAAAAAGAAGTGAAAACACAATTTTTAAAAGCGCACCGCTATGCTACATTCCCAGCTTCCGCCTCAGGAATGAACAAACTCTGCTAGTCTGCGCATGTGGGCAGGAGCGCGTCTTTTATGCTAATGAGGGCAGGAGGGCTGAGCAACTGGTCCGACAACCCAAATCCTCCCCTAAGATGACGGCTGAGGAGAACCCCCCGACAGCACCTAATCGGCTGCGGTGGGAAGGCAATAATGCAGGTCAGTGCCAAAAAAGAAGTAAAAACACAATTTTTAAAAGCGTACCGCCATGCTACATTCCTGGCTTCCTTCTCAGGAATGAACGAACTCTGCTAGTCTGCGTGAGTGGGCAGGAGCGCGTCTTTAATCCTAATGAGGGCGGGAGGGCCGAGCAACTGGTCCGACAACCCATATCCTCCCCTAAGATGGCGGCTGAGAAGAACGCCCCGACAGCACCTAATCGGCTGCGGTGGGAAGGCAATAATGCAGGTCAGTGCCAAAAAAGAAGTAAAAACACAATTTTTAAAAGCGTATCGCTATGCTACATTCCCGGCTTCCGCCTCAGGAATGAACGAACTCTGTTAGTCTGCGCGCGTAGGCAGGCGCGTGTCTTTTATCCTAATGAGGGCGGGAGGGCCGAGCAACTGGTCCGACAACCCAAATCCTCCCCTAAGATGGTGGCTGAGGAGAACCCCCCCAACAGCACCTAATCGGCTGCGGTGGGAAGGCAATAATGCAGGTCAGTGCCAAAAAAGAAGTAAAAACACAATTTTTAAAAGCGCACCGCTATGCTACATTCCCAGCTTCCGCCTCAGGAATGAACAAACTCTGCTAGTCTGCGCATGTGGGCAGGAGCGCGTCTTTTATCCTAATGAGGGCAGGAGGGCTGAGCAACTGGTCCGACAACCCAAATCCTCCCCTAAGATGACAGCTGAGGAGAACCCCCCGACAGCACCTAATCGGCTGCGGTGGGAAGGCAATAATGCAGGTTAGTGCCAAAAAAGAAGTAAAAACACAATTTTTAAAAGCGCACTGCTATGCTACATTCCCAGCTTCTGCCTCAGGAATAAACAAACTCACTAGTCTGCGCATGTGGGCAGGAGCGCGTCTTTTATCCTAATGAGGGCGGGAGGGCCGAGCAACTGGTCCGACAACCCAAATCCTCCCCTAAGATGGCGGCTGAGGAGAACCCCCCGACAGCACCTAATCGGCTGCGGTGGGAAGGCAATAATGCAGGTCCGTATCAATAAAGAAGTAAAAACACAATTTTTAAAAGCGTACCACCATGCTACATTCCCGGCTTCCGCCTCAGGAATGAACGAACTCTGCTAGTCTGCGCGCGTAGGCAGGAGCGCGTCTTTTATCCCAATGAAGGCGGGAGGGCCGAGCAACTGGTCCGACAACCCAAATCCTCCCCTAAGATGGTGGCTGAGGAGAACCCCCCGACAGCACCTAATCGGCTGTGGTGGGAAGGCAATAATGCATGTCAGTCCCAAAAAAAAGTAAAAACACAACTTTTTAAAAGCGTACCACTATGCTACATTCCTGGCTTCCGCCTCAGGAATGAACGAACTCTGCTAGTCTGCGCTAGTGAGCAGGAGCTCGTCTTTTACCTAATGAATGGCGGGAGGGCCGAGCAACTGGTCCCACAACCCAAATCCTCCCCTAAGATGGCGGCTGAGGAGAACCCCCCGACAGCACCTAATCGGCTGCGGTGGGAAGGCAATAATGCAGGTCAGTGCCAAAAAAGAAGTAAAAACACAATTTTTAAAAGCGTACCGCTATGCTACATTCCCGGCTTCCGCCTCAGGAATGAACAAACTCTGCTAGTCAGCGCGCGTAGGCAGGAGCGCGTCTTTTATCCTAATGAGGGCGGGAGGGCCGAGCAACTGGTCCGACAACCCAAATCCTCCCCTAAGATGGTGGCTGAGGAGAAACCCCGGACAGCACCTAATCGGCTGCGGTGGGAAGGCAATAATGCAGGTCAGTGCCAAAAAAGAAGTAAAAACACAATTTTTAAAAGCGTACCTCTATTCTACATTCCCGGCTTCCGCCGCAGGAATGAACGAACTCTGCTAGTCTGCGCGCGTAGGCAGGAGCGCGTCTTTTATCCTAATGACGGCTGGAGGGCCGAGCAACTGGTCCGACAACCCAAATCCTCCCCTAAGATGGTGGCTGAGGAGAACCCCCCGACAGCACCTAATCGGCTGCGGTGGTAAGGCAATAATGCAGGTCAGTGCCAAAAAAGAAGTAAAAACACAATTTTTAAAAGCGTACCGCTATGCTACATTCCTGGCTTCCACCTCAGGAATGAACAAACTCTGCTAGTCTGCACGCGTGGGCAGGAGCACGTCTTTTATCCTAATGAGGGAGGGAGGGCCGAGCAACTGGTCCCACAACCCAAATCCTCCCCTAAGATGGCGGCTGAGGAGAACCCTCCAACAGCACCTAATCGGCTGCAGTGGGAAGGCAATAATGCAGGTCAGTGCCAAAAAAGAAGTAAAAACACAATTTTTAAAAGCGTACCGCCATGCTACATTCCTGGCTTCCTTCTCAGGAATGAACGAACTCTGCTAGTCTGCGTGAGTGGGCAGGAGCGCGTCTTTAATCCTAATGAGGGCGGGAGGGCCTAGCAACTGGTCCGACAACCCATATCCTCCCCAAAGATGGCGGCTGAGAAGAACGCCCCGACAGCACCTAATCGGCTGCGGTGGGAAGGCAATAATGCAGGTCAGTGCCAAAAAAGAAGTAAAAACACAATTTTTAAAAGCATACCGCTATGCTACATTCCCGGCTTCCGCCTCAGGAATGAACGAACTCTGTTAGTCTGCGCGCGTAGGCAGGCGCGCGTCTTTTATCCTAATGAGGGCGGGAGGGCCGAGCAACTGGTCCGACAACCCAAATCCTCCCCTAAGATGGTGGCTGAGGAGAACCCCCCCAACAGCACCTAATCGGCTGCGGTGGGAAGGCAATAATGCAGGTCAGTGCCAAAAAAGAAGTAAAAACAAATTTTTTAAAAGTGTACCGCCATGCTACATTCCTGGCTTCCGTCTCAGGAATGAACGAACTCTGCTAGTCTGCGCGAGTGGGCAGAAGCGCGTCTTTTATACTAATGAGGGCGGGAGGGCCGAGCAATTGGTCCGACAAACCAAATCCTCCCCAAAGATGGCGGCTGAGGAGAACCCCCCCAACAGCACCTAATCGGCTGCAGTGGGAAGGCAATAATGCAGGTCAGTGCCAAAAAAGAAGTAAAAACACAATTTTTAAAAGCGCACCGCTATGCTACATTCCCAGCTTCCGCCTCAGGAATGAACAAACTCTGCTAGTCTGCGCATGTGGGCAGGAGCGCGTCTTTTATCCTAATGAGGGCGGGAGGGATGAGCAACTGGTCCGACAACCCAAAGCCAAATCCTCCCCTAAGATGGCGGCTGAGGAGAACCCCCCGACAGCACCTAATCGGCTGCGGTGGGAAGGCAATAATGCAGGTCAGTGCCAATAAAGAAGTAAAAACACAATTTTTAAAAGCGTATCGCCATGCTACATTCCTGGCTTCCGCCTCAGGAATGAACGAACTCTGCTAGTCTGCGCGAGTGGGCAGGAGCGCGTCTTTTATCCTAATGAGGGCGGGAGGGCCGAGCAACTGGTCCGACAACCCAAATCCTCCCCAAAGATGGCGGCTGAGGAGAACCCCCCGACAGCACCTAATCGGCTGCGATGGGAAGGCAATAATGCAGGTCAGTATCAATAAAGAAGTAAAAACACAATTTTTAAAAGCGTACCGCCATGCTACATTCCCGGCTTCCGCCTCAGGAATGAACGAACTCTGCTAGTCTGCGCGCGTAGGCAGGAGCGCGTCTTTTATCCCAATGAAGGCGGGAGGGCCGAGCAACTGGTCCGACAACCCAAATCCTCCCCTAAGATGGTGGCTGAGGAGAACCCCCCGACAGCACCTAATCGGCTGCGGTGGGAAGGCAATAATGCAGGTCAGTGCCAAAAAAAAAGTAAAAACACAACTTTTTAAAAGCGTACCACTATGCTACATTCCTGGCTTCCGCCTCAGGAATGAACGAACTCTGCTAGTCTGCGCTAGTGAGCAGGAGCTCGTCTTTTACCTAATGAATGGCGGGAGGGCCGAGCAACTGATCCCACAACCCAAATCCTCCCCTAAGATGGCGGCTGAGGAGAACCCCCCGACAGCACCTAATCGGCTGCGTTGGGAAGGCAATAATGCAGGTCAGTGCCAAAAAAGAAGTAAAAACACAATTTTTAAAAGCGTACCGCTATGCTACATTCCCGGCTTCCGCCTCAGGAATGAACAAACTCTGCTAGTCTGCGCGCGTAGGCAGGAGCGCGTCTTTTATCCTAATGAGGGCGGGAGGGCCGAGCAACTGGTCCGACAACCCAAATCCTCCCCTAAGATGGTGGCTGAGGATAAACCCCGGACAGCACCTAATCGGCTGCGGTGGGAAGGCAATAATGCAGGTCAGTGCCAAAAAAGAAGTAAAAACACAATTTTTAAAAGCGTACCGCTATGCTACATTCCCGGCTTCCGCCTCAGGAATGAACGAACTCTGTTAGTCTGCGCGCGTAGGCAGGCGCGCGTCTTTTATCCTAATGAGGGCGGGAGGGCCGAGCAACTGGTCCGACAACCCAAATCCTCCCCTAAGATGGTGGCTGAGGAGAACCCCCCCAACAGCACCTAATCGGCTGCGGTGGGAAGGCAATAATGCAGGTCAGTGCCAAAAAAGAAGTAAAAACAAATTTTTTAAAAGTGTACCGCCATGCTACGTTCCTGGCTTCCGTCTCAGGAATGAACGAACTCTGCTAGTCTGCGCGAGTGGGCAGAAGCGCGTCTTTTATACTAATGAGGGCGGGAGGGCCGAGCAATTGGTCCGACAACCCAAATCCTCCCCAAAGATGGCGGCTGAGGAGAACCCCCCCAACAGCACCTAATCGGCTGCAGTGGGAAGGCAATAATGCAGGTCAGTGCCAAAAAAGAAGTAAAAACACAATTTTTAAAAGCGCACCGCTATGCTACATTCCCAGCTTCCGCCTCAGGAATGAACAAACTCTGCTAGTCTGCGCATGTGGGCAGGAGCGCGTCTTTTATCCTAATGAGGGCGGGAGGGCTGAGCAACTGGTCCGACAACCCAAACCCAAATCCTCCCCTAAGATGGCGGCTGAGGAGAACCCCCCGACAGCACCTAATCGGCTGCGGTGGGAAGGCAATAATGCAGGTCAGTGCCAATAAAGAAGTAAAAACACAATTTTTAAAAGCGTACCGCCATGCTACATTCCTGGCTTCCGCCTCAGGAATGAACGAACTCTGCTAGTCTGCGCGAGTGGGCAGGAGCGCGTCTTTTATCCTAATGAGGGCGGGAGGGCCGAGCAACTGGTCCGACAACCCAAATCCTCCCCAAAGATGGCGGCTGAGGAGAACCCCCCGACAGCACCTAATCGGCTGCGATGGGAAGGCAATAATGCAGGTCAGTATCAATAAAGAAGTAAAAACACAATTTTTAAAAGCGTACCGCCATGCTACATTCCCGGCTTCCGCCTCAGGAATGAACGAACTCTGCTAGTCTGCGCGCGTAGGCAGGAGCGCGTCTTTTATCCCAATGAAGGCGGGAGGGCCGAGCAACTGGTCCCACAACCCAAATCCTCCCCTAAGATGGCGGCTGAGGAGAACCCCCCGACAGCACCTAATCGGCTGCGGTGGGAAGGCAATAATGCAGGTCAGTGCCAAAAAAGAAGTAAAAACACAATTTTTAAAAGCGTACCGCTATGCTACATTCCCGGCTTCCGCCTCAGGAATGAACAAACTCTGCTAGTCTGCGCGCGTAGGCAGGAGCGCGTCTTTTATCCTAATGAGGGCGGGAGGGCCGAGCAACTGGTCCGACAACCCAAATCCTCCCCTAAGATGGTGGCTGAGGATAAACCCCGGACAGCACCTAATCGGCTGCGGTGGGAAGGCAATAATGCAGGTCAGTGCCAAAAAAGAAGTAAAAACACAATTTTTAAAAGCGTACCGCTATGCTACATTCCCGGCTTCCGCCTCAGGAATGAACGAACTCTGTTAGTCTGCGCGCGTAGGTAGGCGCGCGTCTTTTATCCTAATGAGGGCGGGAGGGCCGAGCAACTGGTCCGACAACCCAAATCCTCCCCTAAGATGGTGGCTGAGGAGAACCCCCCCAACAGCACCTAATCGGCTGTGGTGGGAAGGCAATAATGCAGGTCAGTGCCAAAAAAGAAGTAAAAACAAATTTTTTAAAAGTGTACCGCCATGCTACATTCCTGGCTTCCGTCTCAGGAATGAACGAACTCTGCTAGTCTGCGCGAGTGGGCAGAAGCGCGTCTTTTATACTAATGAGGGCGGGAGGGCCGAGCAATTGGTCCGACAACCCAAATCCTCCCCAAAGATGGCGGCTGAGGAGAACCCCCCCAACAGCACCTAATCGGCTGCAGTGGGAAGGCAATAATGCAGGTCAGTGCCAAAAAAGAAGTAAAAACACAATTTTTAAAAGCGCACCGCTATGCTACATTCCCAGCTTCCGCCTCAGGAATGAACAAACTCTGCTAGTCTGCGCATTTGGGCAGGAGCGCGTCTTTTATCCTAATGAGGGCGGGAGGGCTGAGCAACTGGTCCGACAACCCAAACCCAAATCCTCCCCTAAGATGGCGGCTGAGGAGAACCCCCCGACAGCACCTAATCGGCTGCGGTGGGAAGGCAATAATGCAGGTCAGTGCCAATAAAGAAGTAAAAACACAATTTTTAAAAGCGTACCGCCATGCTACATTCCTGGCTTCCGCCTCAGGAATGAACGAACTCTGCTAGTCTGCGCGAGTGGGCAGGAGCGCGTCTTTTATCCTAATGAGGGCGGGAGGGCCGAGCAACTGGTCCGACAACCCAAATCCTCCCCAAAGATGGCGGCTGAGGAGAACCCCCCGACAGCACCTAATCGGCTGCGATGGGAAGGCAATAATGCAGGTCAGTATCAATAAAGAAGTAAAAACACAATTTTAAAAGCGTACCGCCATGCTACATTCCCGGCTTCCGCCTCAGGAATGAACGAACTCTGCTAGTCTGCGCGCGTAGGCAGGAGCGCGTCTTTTATCCCAATGAAGGCGGGAGGGCCGAGCAACTGGTCCGACAACCCAAATCCTCCCCTAAGATGGTGGCTGAGGAGAACCCCCCGACAGCACCTAATCGGCTGCGGTGGGAAGGCAATAATGCAGGTCAGCGCCAAAAAAAAAGTAAAAACACAACTTTTTAAAAGCGTACCACTATGCTACATTCCTGGCTTCCGCCTCAGGAATGAACGAACTCTGCTAGTCTGCGCTAGTGAGCAGGAGCTCGTCTTTTACCTAATGAATGGCGGGAGGGCCGAGCAACTGGTCCCACAACCCAAATCCTCCCCTAAGATGGCGGCTGAGGAGAACCCCCCGACAGCACCTAATCGGCTGCGGTGGGAAGGCAATAATGCAGGTCAGTGCCAAAAAAGAAGTAAAAACACAATTTTTAAAAGCGTACCGCTATGCTACATTCCCGGCTTTTGCCTCAGGAATGAACAAACTCTGCTAGTCTGCGCGCGTAGGCAGGAGCGCGTCTTTTATCCTAATGAGGGCGGGAGGGCCGAGCAACTGGTCTGACAACCCAAATCCTCCCCTAAGATGGTGGCTGAGGATAAACCCCGGACAGCACCTAATCGGCTGCGGTGGGAAGGCAATAATGCAGGTCAGTGCCAAAAAAGAAGTAAAAACACAATTTTTAAAAGCGTACCGCTATGCTACATTCCCGGCTTCCGCCTCAGGAATGAACGAACTCTGTTAGTCTGCGCGCGTAGGCAGGCGCGCGTCTTTTATCCTAATGAGGGCGGGAGGGCCGAGCAACTGGTCCGACAACCCAAATCCTCCCCTAAGATGGTGGCTGAGGAGAACCCCCCCAACAGCACCTAATCGGCTGCGGTGGGAAGGCAATAATGCAGGTCAGTGCCAAAAAAGAAGTAAAAACTAAGTTTTTTAAAAGTGTACCGCCATGCTACATTCCTGGCTTCCGTCTCAGGAATGAACGAACTCTGCTAGTCTGCGCGAGTGGGCAGAAGCGCGTCTTTTATACTAATGAGGGCGGGAGGGCCGAGCAATTGGTCCGACAACCCAAATCCTCCCCAAAGATGGCGGCTGTGGCGAACCCCCCCAACAGCACCTAATCGGCTGCAGTGGGAAGGCAATAATGCAGGTCAGTGCCAAAAAAGAAGTAAAAACACAATTTTTAAAAGCGCACCGCTATGCTACATTCCCAGCTTCCGCCTCAGGAATGAACAAACTCTGCTAGTCTGCGCATGTGGGCAGGAGCGCGTCTTTTATCCTAATGAGGGCGGGAGGGCTGAGCAACTGGTCCGACAACCCAAACCCAAATCCTCCCCTAAGATGGCGGCTGAGGAGAACCCCCCGACAGCACCTAATCGGCTGCGGTGGGAAGGCAATAATGCAGGTCAGTGCCAATAAAGAAGTAAAAACACAATTTTTAAAAGCGTACCGCCATGCTACATTCCTGGCTTCCGCCTCAGGAATGAACGAACTCTGCTAGTCTGCGCGAGTGGGCAGGAGCGCGTCTTTTATCCTAATGAGGGCGGGAGGGCCGAGCAACTGGTCCGACAACCCAAATCCTCCCCAAAGATGGCGGCTGAGGAGAACCCCCCGACAGCACCTAATCGGCTGCGATGGGAAGGCAATAATGCAGGTCAGTATCAATAAAGAAGTAAAAACACAATTTTTAAAAGCGTACCGCCATGCTACATTCCCGGCTTCCGCCTCAGGAATGAACGAACTCTGCTAGTCTGCGCGCGTAGGCAGGAGCGCGTCTTTTATCCCAATGAAGGCGGGAGGGCCGAGCAACTGGTCCGACAACCCAAATCCTCCCCTAAGATGGTGGCTGAGGAGAACCCCCCGACAGCACCTAATCGGCTGCGGTGGGAAGGCAATAATGCAGGTCAGTGCCAAAAAAGAAGTAAAAACACAATTTTTAAAAGCGCACCGCTATGCTACATTCCCAGCTTCCGCCTCAGGAATAAACAAACTCTGCTAGTCTGCGCATGTGGGCAGGAGCGCGTCTTTTATCCTAATGAGGGCGGGAGGGCTGAGCAACTGGTCCGACAACCCAAATCCTCCTCTAAGATGGCGGCTGAGGAGAACCCCCTGACAGCACCTAATCGGCTGCGGTGGGAAGGCAATAATGCAGGTCAGTGCCAAAAAAGAAGTAAAAACACAATTTTTAAAAGCGTACCGCCATGCTACATTCCAGGCTTCCGTCTCAGGAATGAACGAACTCTGCTAGTCTGCGCGAGTGGGCAGGAGCGTGTCTTTTATCCTAATGAGGGCGGGAGGGCCGAGCAACTGGTCCGACAACCCAAATCCTCCCCAAAGATGGCGGCTGAGGAGAACCCCCCCCAACTGCACCTAATCGGCTGCAGTGGGAAGGCAATAATGCAGGTCAGTGCCAAAAAAGAAGTAAAAACACAATTTTTAAAAGCGCACCGCTATGCTACATTCCCAGCTTCCGCCTCAGGAATGAACAAACTCTGCTAGTCTGCGCATGTGGGCAGGAGCGCGTCTTTTATCCTAATGAGGGCAGGAGGGCTGAGCAACTGGTCCGACAACCCAAATCCTCCCCTAAGATGACGGCTGAGGAGAACCCCCCGACAGCACCTAATCGGCTGCGGTGGGAAGGCAATAATGCAGGTCAGTGCCAAAAAAGAAGTAAAAACACAATTTTTAAAAGCGTACCGCCATGCTACATTCCTGGCTTCCTTCTCAGGAATGAACGAACTCTGCTAGTCTGCGTGAGTGGGCAGGAGCGCGTCTTTAATCCTAATGAGGGCGGGAGGGCCGAGCAACTGGTCCGACAACCCATATCCTCCCCTAAGATGGCGGCTGAGAAGAACGCCCCGACAGCACCTAATCGGCTGCGGTGGGAAGGCAATAATGCAGGTCAGTGCCAAAAAAGAAGTAAAAACACAATTTTTAAAAGCGTACCGCTATGCTACATTCCCGGCTTCCGCCTCAGGAATGAACGAACTCTGTTAGTCTGCGCGCGTAGGCAGGCGCGCGTCTTTTATCCTAATGAGGGCGGGAGGGCCGAGCAACTGGTCCGACAACCCAAATCCTCCCCTAAGATGGTGGCTGAGGAGAACCCCCCCAACAGCACCTAATCGGCTGCGGTGGGAAGGCAATAATGCAGGTCAGTGCCAAAAAAGAAGTAAAAACAAATTTTTTAAAAGTGTACCGCCATGCTACATTCCTGGCTTCCGTCTCAGGAATGAACGAACTCTGCTAGTCTGCGCGAGAGGGCAGAAGCGCGTCTTTTATACTAATGAGGGCGGGAGGGCCGAGCAATTGGTCCGACAACCCAAATCCTCCCCAAAGATGGCGGCTGAGGAGAACCCCCCCAACAGCACCTAATCGGCTGCAGTGGGAAGGCAATAATGCAGGTCAGTGCCAAAAAAGAAGTAAAAACACAATTTTTAAAAGCGCACCGCTATGCTACATTCCCAGCTTCCGCCTCAGGAATGAACAAACTCTGCTAGTCTGCGCATGTGGGCAGGAGCGCGTCTTTTATCCTAATGAGGGCGGGAGGGCTGAGCAACTGGTCCGACAACCCAAACCCAAATCCTCCCCTAAGATGGCGGCTGAGGAGAACCCCCCGACAGCACCTAATCGGCTGCGGTGGGAAGGCAATAATGCAGGTCAGTGCCAATAAAGAAGTAAAAACACAATTTTTAAAAGCGTACCGCCATGCTACATTCCTGGCTTCCGCCTCAGGAATGAACGAACTCTGCTAGTCTGCGCGAGTGTGCAGGAGCGCGTCTTTTATCCTAATGAGGGCGGGAGGGCCGAGCAACTGGTCCGACAACCCAAATCCTCCCCAAAGATGGCGGCTGAGGAGAACCCCCCGACAGCACCTAATCGGCTGCGATGGGAAGGCAATAATGCAGGTCAGTATCAATAAAGAAGTAAAAACACAATTTTTAAAAGCGTACCGCCATGCTACATTCCCGGCTTCCGCCTCAGGAATGAACGAACTCTGCTAGTCTGCGCGCGTAGGCAGGAGCGCGTCTTTTATCCCAATGAAGGCGGGAGGGCCGAGCAACTGGTCCGACAACCCAAATCCTCCCCTAAGATGGTGGCTGAGGAGAACCCCCCGACAGCACCTAATCGGCTGCGGTGGGAAGGCAATAATGCAGGTCAGTGCCAAAAAAAAAGTAAAAACACAACTTTTTAAAAGCGTACCACTATGCTACATTCCTGGCTTCCGCCTCAGGAATGAACGAACTCTGCTAGTCTGCGCTAGTGAGCAGGAGCTCGTCTTTTACCTAATGAATGGCGGGAGGGCCGAGCAACTGATCCCACAACCCAAATCCTCCCCTAAGATGGCGGCTGAGGAGAACCCCCCGACAGCACCTAATCGGCTGCGGTGGGAAGGCAATAATGCAGGTCAGTGCCAAAAAAGAAGTAAAAACACAATTTTTAAAAGCGTACCGCTATGCTACATTCCCGGCTTCCGCCTCAGGAATGAACAAACTCTGCTAGTCTGCGCGCGTAGGCAGGAGCGCGTCTTTTATCCTAATGAAGGCGGGAGGGCCGAGCAACTGGTCCGACAACCCAAATCCTCCCCTAAGATGGTGGCTGAGGAGAACCCCCCGACAGCACCTAATCGGCTGCGGTGGGAAGGCAATAATGCAGGTCAGTGCCAAAAAAAAAGTAAAAACACAACTTTTTAAAAGCGTACCACTATGCTACATTCCTGGCTTCCGCCTCAGGAATGAACGAACTCTGCTAGTCTGCGCTAGTGAGCAGGAGCTCGTCTTTTACCCAATGAATGGCGGGAGGGCCGAGCAACTGATCCCACAACCCAAATCCTCCCCTAAGATGGCGGCTGAGGAGAACCCCCCGACAGCACCTAATCGGCTGCGGTGGGAAGGCAATAATGCAGGTCAGTGCCAAAAAAGAAGTAAAAACACAATTTTTAAAAGCGTACCGCTATGCTACATTCCCGGCTTCCGCCTCAGGAATGAACAAACTCTGCTAGTCTGCGCACGTAGGCAGGAGCGCGTCTTTTATCCTAATGAGGGCGGGAGGGCCGAGCAACTGGTCCGACAACCCAAATCCTCCCCTAAGATGGTGGCTGAGGATAAACCCCGGACAGCACCTAATCGGCTGCGGTGGGAAGGCAATAATGCAGGTCAGTGCCAAAAAAGAAGTAAAAACACAATTTTTAAAAACGTACCGCTATGCTACATTCCCGGCTTCCGCCTCAGGAATGAACGAACTCTGTTAGTCTGCGCGCGTAGGCAGGCGCGCGTCTTTTATCCTAATGAGGGCGGGAGGGCCGAGCAACTGGTCCGACAACCCAAATCCTCCCCTAAGATGGTGGCTGAGGAGAACCCCCCCAACAGCACCTAATCGGCTGCGGTGGGAAGGCAATAATGCAGGTCAGTGCCAAAAAAGAAGTAAAAACAAATTTTTTAAAAGTGTACCGCCATGCTACGTTCCTGGCTTCCGTCTCAGGAATGAACGAACTCTGCTAGTCTGCGCGAGTGGACAGAAGCGCGTCTTTTATACTAAAGAGGGCGGGAGGGCCGAGCAATTGGTCCGACAACCCAAATCCTCCCCAAAGATGGCGGCTGAGGAGAACCCCCCCAACAGCACCTAATCGGCTGCAGTGGGAAGGCAATAATGCAGGTCAGTGCCAAAAAAAAAGTAAAAACACAATTTTTAAAAGCGCACCGCTATGCTACATTCCCAGCTTCCGCCTCAGGAATGAACAAACTCTGCTAGTCTGCGCATGTGGGCAGGAGCGCGTCTTTTATCCTAATGAGGGCGGGAGGGCTGAGCAACTGGTCCGACAACCCAAACCCAAATCCTCCCCTAAGATGGCGGCTGAGGAGAACCCCCCGACAGCACCTAATCGGCTGCTGTGGGAAGGCAATAATGCAGGTCAGTGCCAATAAAGAAGTAAAAACACAATTTTTAAAAGCGTACCGCTAGGCTACATTCCCGGCTTCCGCCTCAGGAATGAACGAACTCTGTTAGTCTGCGCGCGTAGGCAGGCGCGCGTCTTTTATCCTAATGAGGGCGGGAGGGCCGAGCAACTGGTCCGACAACCCAAATCCTCCCCTAAGATGGTGGCTGAGGAGAACCACCCCCAACAGCACCTAATCGGCTGCGGTGGGAAGGCAATAATGCAGGTCAGTGCCAAAAAAGAAGTAAAAACAAATTTTTTAAAAGTGTACCGCCATGCTACATTCCTGGCTTCCGTCTCAGGAATGAACGAACTCTGCTAGTCTGCGCGAGAGGGCAGAAGCGCGTCTTTTATACTAATGAGGGCGGGAGGGCCGAGCAATTGGTCCGACAACCCAAATCCTCCCCAAAGATGGCGGCTGAGGAGAACCCCCCCAACAGCACCTAATCGGCTGCAGTGGGAAGGCAATAATGCAGGTCAGTGCCAAAAAAGAAGTAAAAACACAATTTTTAAAAGCGCACCGCTATGCTACATTCCCAGCTTCCGCCTCAGGAATGAACAAACTCTGCTAGTCTGCGCATGTGGGCAGGAGCGCGTCTTTTATCCTAATGAGGGCGGGAGGGCTGAGCAACTGGTCCGACAACCCAAACCCAAATCCTCCCCTAAGATGGCGGCTGAGGAGAACCCCCCGACAGCACCTAATCGGCTGCGGTGGGAAGGCAATAATGCAGGTCAGTGCCAATAAAGAAGTAAAAACACAATTTTTAAAAGCGTACCGCCATGCTACATTCCTGGCTTCCGCCTCAGGAATGAACGAACTCTGCTAGTCTGCGCGAGTGGGCAGGAGCGCGTCTTTTATCCTAATGAGGGCGGGAGGGCCGAGCAACTGGTCCGACAACCCAAATCCTCCCCAAAGATGGCGGCTGAGGAGAACCCCCCGACAGCACCTAATCGGCTGCGATGGGAAGGCAATAATGCAGGTCAGTATCAATAAAGAAGTAAAAACACAATTTTTAAAAGCGTACCGCCATGCTACATTCCCGGCTTCCGCCTCAGGAATGAACGAACTCTGCTAGTCTGCGCGCGTAGGCAGGAGCGCGTCTTTTATCCCAATGAAGGCGGGAGGGCCGAGCAACTGGTCCGACAACCCAAATCCTCCCCTAAGATGGTGGCTGAGGAGAACCCCCCGACAGCACCTAATCGGCTGCGGTGGGAAGGCAATAATGCAGGTCAGTGCCAAAAAAAAAGTAAAAACACAACTTTTTAAAAGCGTACCACTATGCTACATTCCTGGCTTCCGCCTCAGGAATGAACGAACTCTGCTAGTCTGCGCTAGTGAGCAGGAGCTCGTCTTTTACCTAATGAATGGCGGGAGGGCCGAGCAACTGATCCCACAACCCAAATCCTCCCCTAAGATGGCGGCTGAGGAGAACCCCCCGACAGCACCTAATCGGCTGCGGTGGGAAGGCAATAATGCAGGTCAGTGCCAAAAAAGAAGTAAAAACACAATTTTTAAAAGCGTACCGCTATGCTACATTCCCGGCTTCCGCCTCAGGAATGAACAAACTCTGCTAGTCTGCGCGCGTAGGCAGGAGCGCGTCTTTTATCCTAATGAAGGCGGGAGGGCCGAGCAACTGGTCCGACAACCCAAATCCTCCCCTAAGATGGTGGCTGAGGAGAACCCCCCGACAGCACCTAATCGGCTGCGGTGGGAAGGCAATAATGCAGGTCAGTGCCAAAAAAAAAGTAAAAACACAACTTTTTAAAAGCGTACCACTATGCTACATTCCTGGCTTCCGCCTCAGGAATGAACGAACTCTGCTAGTCTGCGCTAGTGAGCAGGAGCTCGTCTTTTACCTAATGAATGGCGGGAGGGCCGAGCAACTGATCCCACAACCCAAATCCTCCCCTAAGATGGCGGCTGAGGAGAACCCCCCGACAGCACCTAATCGGCTGCGGTGGGAAGGCAATAATGCAGGTCAGTGCCAAAAAAGAAGTAAAAACACAATTTTTAAAAGCGTACCGCTATGCTACATTCCCGGCTTCCGCCTCAGGAATGAACAAACTCTGCTAGTCTGCGCGCGTAGGCAGGAGCGCGTCTTTTATCCTAATGAGGGCGGGAGGGCCGAGCAACTGGTCCGACAACCCAAATCCTCCCCTAAGATGGTGGCTGAGGATAAACCCCGGACAGCACCTAATCGGCTGCGGTGGGAAGGCAATAATGCAGGTCAGTGCCAAAAAAGAAGTAAAAACACAATTTTTAAAAACGTACCGCTATGCTACATTCCCGGCTTCCGCCTCAGGAATGAACGAACTCTGTTAGTCTGCGCGCGTAGGCAGGCGCGCGTCTTTTATCCTAATGAGGGCGGGAGGGCCGAGCAACTGGTCCGACAACCCAAATCCTCCCCTAAGATGGTGGCTGAGGAGAACCCCCCCAACAGCACCTAATCGGCTGCGGTGGGAAGGCAATAATGCAGGTCAGTGCCAAAAAAGAAGTAAAAACAAATTTTTTAAAAGTGTACCGCCATGCTACGTTCCTGGCTTCCGTCTCAGGAATGAACGAACTCTGCTAGTCTGCGCGAGTGGACAGAAGCGCGTCTTTTATACTAAAGAGGGCGGGAGGGCCGAGCAATTGGTCCGACAACCCAAATCCTCCCCAAAGATGGCGGCTGAGGAGAACCCCCCCAACAGCACCTAATCGGCTGCAGTGGGAAGGCAATAATGCAGGTCAGTGCCAAAAAAAAAGTAAAAACACAATTTTTAAAAGCGCACCGCTATGCTACATTCCCAGCTTCCGCCTCAGGAATGAACAAACTCTGCTAGTCTGCGCATGTGGGCAGGAGCGCGTCTTTTATCCTAATGAGGGCGGGAGGGCTGAGCAACTGGTCCGACAACCCAAACCCAAATCCTCCCCTAAGATGGCGGCTGAGGAGAACCCCCCGACAGCACCTAATCGGCTGCGGTGGGAAGGCAATAATGCAGGTCAGTGCCAATAAAGAAGTAAAAACACAATTTTTAAAAGCGTACCGCTATGCTACATTCCCGGCTTCCGCCTCAGGAATGAACGAACTCTGTTAGTCTGCGCGCGTAGGCAGGCGCGCGTCTTTTATCCTAATGAGGGCGGGAGGGCCGAGCAACTGGTCCGACAACCCAAATCCTCCCCTAAGATGGTGGCTGAGGAGAACCCCCCCAACAGCACCTAATCGGCTGCGGTGGGAAGGCAATAATGCAGGTCAGTGCCAAAAAAGAAGTAAAAACAAATTTTTTAAAAGTGTACCGCCATGCTACATTCCTGGCTTCCGTCTCAGGAATGAACGAACTCTGCTAGTCTGCGCGAGAGGGCAGAAGCGCGTCTTTTATACTAATGAGGGCGGGAGGGCCGAGCAATTGGTCCGACAACCCAAATCCTCCCCAAAGATGGCGGCTGAGGAGAACCCCCCCAACAGCACCTAATCGGCTGCAGTGGGAAGGCAATAATGCAGGTCAGTGCCAAAAAAGAAGTAAAAACACAATTTTTAAAAGCGCACCGCTATGCTACATTCCCAGCTTCCGCCTCAGGAATGAACAAACTCTGCTAGTCTGCGCATGTGGGCAGGAGCGCGTCTTTTATCCTAATGAGGGCGGGAGGGCTGAGCAACTGGTCCGACAACCCAAACCCAAATCCTCCCCTAAGATGGCGGCTGAGGAGAACCCCCCGACAGCACCTAATCGGCTGCGGTGGGAAGGCAATAATGCAGGTCAGTGCCAATAAAGAAGTAAAAACACAATTTTTAAAAGCGTACCGCCATGCTACATTCCTGGCTTCCGCCTCAGGAATGAACGAACTCTGCTAGTCTGCGCGAGTGGGCAGGAGCGCGTCTTTTATCCTAATGAGGGCGGGAGGGCCGAGCAACTGGTCCGACAACCCAAATCCTCCCCAAAGATGGCGGCTGAGGAGAACCCCCCGACAGCACCTAATCGGCTGCGATGGGAAGGCAATAATGCAGGTCAGTATCAATAAAGAAGTAAAAACACAATTTTTAAAAGCGTACCGCCATGCTACATTCCCGGCTTCCGCCTCAGGAATGAACGAACTCTGCTAGTCTGCGCGCGTAGGCAGGAGCGCGTCTTTTATCCCAATGAAGGCGGGAGGGCCGAGCAACTGGTCCGACAACCCAAATCCTCCCCTAAGATGGTGGCTGAGGAGAACCCCCCGACAGCACCTAATCGGCTGCGGTGGGAAGGCAATAATGCAGGTCAGTGCCAAAAAAAAAGTAAAAACACAACTTTTTAAAAGCGTACCACTATGCTACATTCCTGGCTTCCGCCTCAGGAATGAACGAACTCTGCTAGTCTGCGCTAGTGAGCAGGAGCTCGTCTTTTACCTAATGAATGGCGGGAGGGCCGAGCAACTGATCCCACAACCCAAATCCTCCCCTAAGATGGCGGCTGAGGAGAACCCCCCGACAGCACCTAATCGGCTGCGGTGGGAAGACAATAATGCAGGTCAGTGCCAAAAAAGAAGTAAAAACACAATTTTTAAAAGCGTACCGCTATGCTACATTCCCGGCTTCCGCCTCAGGAATGAACAAACTCTGCTAGTCTGCGCGCGTAGGCAGGAGCGCGTCTTTTATCCTAATGAGGGCGGGAGGGCCGAGCAACTGGTCCGACAACCCAAATCCTCCCCTAAGATGGTGGCTGAGGATAAACCCCGGACAGCACCTAATCGGCTGCGGTGGGAAGGCTATAATGCAGGTCAGTGCCAAAAAAGAAGTAAAAACACAATTTTTAAAAGCGTACCGCTATGCTACATTCCCGGCTTCCGCCTCAGGAATGAACGAACTCTGTTAGTCTGCGCGCGTAGGCAGGCGCGCGTCTTTTATCCTAATGAGGGCGGGAGGGCCGAGCAACTGGTCCGACAACCCAAATCCTCCCCTAAGATGGTGGCTGAGGAGAACCCCCCCAACAGCACCTAATTGGCTGCGGTGGGAAGGCAATAATGCAGGTCAGTGCCAAAAAAGAAGTAAAAACAAATTTTTTAAAAGTGTACCGCCATGCTACATTCCTGGCTTCCGTCTCAGGAATGAACGAACTCTGCTAGTCTGCGCGAGTGGGCAGAAGCGCGTCTTTTATACTAATGAGGGCGGGAGGGCCGAGCAATTGGTCCGACAACCCAAATCCTCCCCAAAGATGGCGGCTGTGGAGAACCCCCCCAACAGCACCTAATCGGCTGCAGTGGGAAGGCAATAATGCAGGTCAGTGCCAAAAAAGAAGTAAAAACACAATTTTTAAAAGCGCACCGCTATGCTACATTCCCAGCTTCCGCCTCAGGAATGAACAAACTCTGCTAGTCTGCGCATGTGGGCAGGAGCGCGTCTTTTATCCTAATGAGGGCGGGAGGGCTGAGCAACTGGTCCGACAACCCAAACCCAAATCCTCCCCTAAGATGGCGGCTGAGGAGAACCCCCCGACAGCACCTAATCGGCTGCGGTGGGAAGGCAATAATGCAGGTCAGTGCCAATAAAGAAGTAAAAACACAATTTTTAAAAGCGTACCGCCATGCTACATTCCTGGCTTCCACCTCAGGAATGAACGAACTCTGCTAGTCTGCGCGAGTGGGCAGGAGCGCGTCTTTTATCCTAATGAGGGCGGGAGGGCCGAGCAACTGGTCCGACAACCCAAATCCTCCCCAAAGATGGCGGCTGAGGAGAACCCCCCGACAGCACCTAATCGGCTGCGATGGGAAGGCAATAATGCAGGTCAGTATCAATAAAGAAGTAAAAACACAATTTTTAAAAGCGTACCGCCATGCTACATTCCTGGCTTCCGCCTCAGGAATGAACGAACTCTGCTAGTCTGCGCGCGTAGGCAGGAGCGCGTCTTTTATCCCAATGAAGGCGGGAGGGCCGAGCAACTGGTCCGACAACCCAAATCCTCCCCTAAGATGGTGGCTGAGGAGAACCCCCCGACAGCACCTAATCGGCTGCGGTGGGAAGGCAATAATGCAGGTCAGTGCCAAAAAAGAAGTAAAAACACAATTTTTAAAAGCGTACCGCTGTGCTACATTCCTGGCTTCCGCCTCAGGAATGAACGAACTCTGCTAGTCTGCGCTAGTGGGCAGGAGCTCGTCTTTTACCTAATGAGGGCGGGAGGGCCGAGCAACTGGTCCCACAACCCAAATCCTCCCCTAAGATGGCGGCTGAGGAGAACACTCGACAGCACCTAATCGGCTGCAGTGGGAAGGCAATAATGCAGGTCAGTGCCAAAAAAGAAGTAAAAACACAATTTTTAAAAGCGCACCGCTATGCTACATTCCCAGCTTCCGCCTCAGGAATAAACAAACTCTGCTAGTCTGCGCATGTGGGCAGGAGCGCGTCTTTTATCCTAATGAGGGCGGGAGGGCTGAGCAACTGGTCCGACAACCCAAATCCTCCTCTAAGATGGCGGCTGAGGAGAACCCCCTGACAGCACCTAATCGGCTGCGGTGGGAAGGCAATAATGCAGGTCAGTGCCAAAAAAGAAGTAAAAACACAATTTTTAAAAGCGTACCGCCATGCTACATTCCAGGCTTCCGTCTCAGGAATGAACGAACTCTGCTAGTCTGCGCGAGTGGGCAGGAGCGTGTCTTTTATCCTAATGAGGGCGGGAGGGCCGAGCAACTGGTCCGACAACCCAAATCCTCCCCAAAGATGGCGGCTGAGGAGAACCCCCCCCAACAGCACCTAATCGGCTGCAGTGGGAAGGCAATAATGCAGGTCAGTGCCAAAAAAGAAGTAAAAACACAATTTTTAAAAGCGCACCGCTATGCTACATTCCCAGCTTCCGCCTCAGGAATGAACAAACTCTGCTAGTCTGCGCATGTGGGCAGGAGCGCGTCTTTTATCCTAATGAGGGCAGGAGGGCTGAGCAACTGGTCCGACAACCCAAATCCTCCCCTAAGATGACGGCTGAGGAGAACCCCCCGACAGCACCTAATCGGCTGCGGTGGGAAGGCAATAATGCAGGTCAGTGCCAAAAAAGAAGTAAAAACACAATTTTTAAAAGCGTACCGCCATGCTACATTCCTGGCTTCCTTCTCAGGAATGAACGAACTCTGTTAGTCTGCGCGCGTAGGCAGGCGCGCGTCTTTTATCCTAATGAGGGCGGGAGGGCCGAGCAACTGGTCCGACAACCCAAATCCTCCCCTAAGATGGTGGCTGAGGAGAACCCCCCCAACAGCACCTAATCGGCTGCGGTGGGAAGGCAATAATGCAGGTCAGTGCCAAAAAAGAAGTAAAAACACAATTTTTAAAAGCGTACCGCTATGCTACATTCCCGGCTTCCGCCTCAGGAATGAACGAACTCTGTTAGTCTGCGCGCGTAGGCAGGCGCGCGTCTTTTATCCTAATGAGGGCGGGAGGGCCGAGCAACTGGTCCGACAACCCAAATCCTCCCCTAAGATGGTGGCTGAGGAGAACCCCCCCAACAGCACCTAATCGGCTGCGGTGGGAAGGCAATAATGCAGGTCAGTGCCAAAAAAGAAGTAAAAACAAATTTTTTAAAAGTGTACCGCCATGCTACATTCCTGGCTTCCGTCTCAGGAATGAACGAACTCTGCTAGTCTGCGCGAGAGGGCAGAAGCGCGTCTTTTATACTAATGAGGGCGGGAGGGCCGAGCAATTGGTCCGACAACCCAAATCCTCCCCAAAGATGGCGGCTGAGGAGAACCCCCCCAACAGCACCTAATCGGCTGCAGTGGGAAGGCAATAATGCAGGTCAGTGCCAAAAAAGAAGTAAAAACACAATTTTTAAAAGCGCACCGCTATGCTACATTCCCAGCTTCCGCCTCAGGAATGAACAAACTCTGCTAGTCTGCGCATGTGGGCAGGAGCGCGTCTTTTATCCTAATGAGGGCGGGAGGGCTGAGCAACTGGTCCGACAACCCAAACCCAAATCCTCCCCTAAGATGGCGGCTGAGGAGAACCCCCCGACAGCACCTAATCGGCTGCGGTGGGAAGGCAATAATGCAGGTCAGTGCCAATAAAGAAGTAAAAACACAATTTTTAAAAGCGTACCGCCATGCTACATTCCTGGCTTCCGCCTCAGGAATGAACGAACTCTGCTAGTCTGCGCGAGTGGGCAGGAGCGCGTCTTTTATCCTAATGAGGGCGGGAGGGCCGAGCAACTGGTCCGACAACCCAAATCCTCCCCAAAGATGGCGGCTGAGGAGAACCCCCCGACAGCACCTAATCGGCTGCGATGGGAAGGCAATAATGCAGGTCAGTATCAATAAAGAAGTAAAAACACAATTTTTAAAAGCGTACCGCCATGCTACATTCCCGGCTTCCGCCTCAGGAATGAACGAACTCTGCTAGTCTGCGCGCGTAGGCAGGAGCGCGTCTTTTATCCCAATGAAGGCGGGAGGGCCGAGCAACTGGTCCGACAACCCAAATCCTCCCCTAAGATGGTGGCTGAGGAGAACCCCCCGACAGCACCTAATCGGCTGCGGTGGGAAGGCAATAATGCAGGTCAGTGCCAAAAAAAAAGTAAAAACACAACTTTTTAAAAGCGTACCACTATGCTACATTCCTGGCTTCCGCCTCAGGAATGAACGAACTCTGCTAGTCTGCGCTAGTGAGCAGGAGCTCGTCTTTTACCTAATGAATGGCGGGAGGGCCGAGCAACTGATCCCACAACCCAAATCCTCCCCTAAGATGGCGGCTGAGGAGAACCCCCCGACAGCACCTAATCGGCTGCGGTGGGAAGGCAATAATGCAGGTCAGTGCCAAAAAAGAAGTAAAAACACAATTTTTAAAAGCGTACCGCTATGCTACATTCCCGGCTTCCGCCTCAGGAATGAACAAACTCTGCTAGTCTGCGCGCGTAGGCAGGAGCGCGTCTTTTATCCTAATGAGGGCGGGAGGGCCGAGCAACTGGTCCGACAACCCAAATCCTCCCCTAAGATGGTGGCTGAGGATAAACCCCGGACAGCACCTAATCGGCTGCGGTGGGAAGGCAATAATGCAGGTCAGTGCCAAAAAAGAAGTAAAAACACAATTTTTAAAAACGTACCGCTATGCTACATTCCCGGCTTCCGCCTCAGGAATGAACGAACTCTGTTAGTCTGCGCGCGTAGGCAGGCGCGCGTCTTTTATCCTAATGAGGGCGGGAGGGCCGAGCAACTGGTCCGACAACCCAAATCCTCCCCTAAGATGGTGGCTGAGGAGAACCCCCCCAACAGCACCTAATCGGCTGCGGTGGGAAGGCAATAATGCAGGTCAGTGCCAAAAAAGAAGTAAAAACAAATTTTTTAAAAGTGTACCGCCATGCTACGTTCCTGGCTTCCGTCTCAGGAATGAACGAACTCTGCTAGTCTGCGCGAGTGGACAGAAGCGCGTCTTTTATACTAATGAGGGCGGGAGGGCCGAGCAATTGGTCCGACAACCCAAATCCTCCCCAAAGATGGCGGCTGAGGAGAACCCCCCCAACAGTACCTAATCGGCTGCAGTGGGAAGGCAATAATGCAGGTCAGTGCCAAAAAAGAAGTAAAAACACAATTTTTAAAAGCGCACCGCTATGCTACATTCCCAGCTTCCGCCTCAGGAATGAACAAACTCTGCTAGTCTGCGCATGTGGGCAGGAGCGCGTCTTTTATCCTAATGAGGGCGGGAGGGCTGAGCAACTGGTCCGACAACCCAAACCCAAATCCTCCCCTAAGATGGCGGCTGAGGAGAACCCCCCGACAGCACCTAATCGGCTGCGGTGGGAAGGCAATAATGCAGGTCAGTGCCAATAAAGAAGTAAAAACACAATTTTTAAAAGCGTACCGCTATGCTACATTCCCGGCTTCCGCCTCAGGAATGAACGAACTCTGTTAGTCTGCGCGCGTAGGCAGGCGCGCGTCTTTTATCCTAATGAGGGCGGGAGGGCCGAGCAACTGGTCCGACAACCCAAATCCTCCCCTAAGATGGTGGCTGAGGAGAACCCCCCCAACAGCACCTAATCGGCTGCGGTGGGAAGGCAATAATGCAGGTCAGTGCCAAAAAAGAAGTAAAAACAAATTTTTTCAAAGTGTACCGCCATGCTACATTCCTGGCTTCCGTCTCAGGAATGAACGAACTCTGCTAGTCTGCGCGAGAGGGCAGAAGCGCGTCTTTTATACTAATGAGGGCGGGAGGGCCGAGCAATTGGTCCGACAACCCAAATCCTCCCCAAAGATGGCGGCTGAGGAGAACCCCCCCAACAGCACCTAATCGGCTGCAGTGGGAAGGCAATAATGCAGGTCAGTGCCAAAAAAGAAGTAAAAACACAATTTTTAAAAGCGCACCGCTATGCTACATTCCCAGCTTCCGCCTCAGGAATGAACAAACTCTGCTAGTCTGCGCATGTGGGCAGGAGCGCGTCTTTTATCCTAATGAGGGCGGGAGGGCTGAGCAACTGGTCCGACAACCCAAACCCAAATCCTCCCCTAAGATGGCGGCTGAGGAGAACCCCCCGACAGCACCTAATCGGCTGCGGTGGGAAGGCAATAATGCACGTCAGTGCCAATAAAGAAGTAAAAACACAATTTTTAAAAGCGTACCGCCATGCTACATTCCTGGCTTCCGCCTCAGGAATGAACGAACTCTGCTAGTCTGCGCGAGTGGGCAGGAGCGCGTCTTTTATCCTAATGAGGGCGGGAGGGCCGAGCAACTGGTCCGACAACCCAAATCCTCCCCAAAGATGGCGGCTGAGGAGAACCCCCCGACAGCACCTAATCGGCTGCGATGGGAAGGCAATAATGCAGGTCAGTATCAATAAAGAAGTAAAAACACAATTTTTAAAAGCGTACCGCCATGCTACATTCCCGGCTTCCGCCTCAGGAATGAACGAACTCTGCTAGTCTGCGCGCGTAGGCAGGAGCGCGTCTTTTATCCCAATGAAGGCGGGAGGGCCGAGCAACTGGTCCGACAACCCAAATCCTCCCCTAAGATGGTGGCTGAGGAGAACCCCCCGACAGCACCTAATCGGCTGCGGTGGGAAGGCAATAATGCAGGTCAGTGCCAAAAAAAAAGTAAAAACACAACTTTTTAAAAGCGTACCACTATGCTACATTCCTGGCTTCCGCCTCAGGAATGAACGAACTCTGCTAGTCTGCGCTAGTGAGCAGGAGCTCGTCTTTTACCTAATGAATGGCGGGAGGGCCGAGCAACTGATCCCACAACCCAAATCCTCCCCTAAGATGGCGGCTGAGGAGAACCCCCCGACAGCACCTAATCGGCTGCGGTGGGAAGGCAATAATGCAGGTCAGTGCCAAAAAAGAAGTAAAAACACAATTTTTAAAAGCGTACCGCTATGCTACATTCCCGGCTTCCGCCTCAGGAATGAACAAACTCTGCTAGTCTGCGCGCGTAGGCAGGAGCGCGTCTTTTATCCTAATGAGGGCGGGAGGGCCGAGCAACTGGTCCGACAACCCAAATCCTCCCCTAAGATGGTGGCTGAGGATAAACCCCGGACAGCACCTAATCGGCTGCGGTGGGAAGGCAATAATGCAGGTCAGTGCCAAAAAAGAAGTAAAAACACAATTTTTAAAAACGTACCGCTATGCTACATTCCCGGCTTCCGGCTTAGGAATGAACGAACTCTGTTAGTCTGCGCGCGTAGGCAGGCGCGCGTCTTTTATCCTAATGAGGGCGGGAGGGCCGAGCAACTGGTCCGACAACCCAAATCCTCCCCTAAGATGGTGGCTGAGGAGAACCCCCCCAACAGCACCTAATCGGCTGCGGTGGGAAGGCAATAATGCAGGTCAGTGCCAAAAAAGAAGTAAAAACAAATTTTTTAAAAGTGTACCGCCATGCTACGTTCCTGGCTTCCGTCTCAGGAATGAACGAACTCTGCTAGTCTGCGCGAGTGGACAGAAGCGCGTCTTTTATACTAATGAGGGCGGGAGGGCCGAGCAATTGGTCCGACAACCCAAATCCTCCCCAAAGATGGCGGCTGAGGAGAACCCCCCCAACAGCACCTAATCGGCTGCAGTGGGAAGGCAATAATGCAGGTCAGTGCCAAAAAAGAAGTAAAAACACAATTTTTAAAAGCGCACCGCTATGCTACATTCCCAGCTTCCGCCTCAGGAATGAACAAACTCTGCTAGTCTGCGCATGTGGGCAGGAGCGCGTCTTTTATCCTAATGAGGGCGGGAGGGCTGAGCAACTGGTCCGACAACCCAAACCCAAATCCTCCCCTAAGATGGCGGCTGAGGAGAACCCCCCGACAGCACCTAATCGGCTGCGGTGGGAAGGCAATAATGCAGGTCAGTGCCAATAAAGAAGTAAAAACACAATTTTTAAAAGCGTACCGCCATGCTACATTCCTGGCTTCCGCCTCAGGAATTAACGAACTCTGCTAGTCTGCGCGAGTGGGCAGGAGCGCGTCTTTTATCCTAATGAGGGCGGGAGGGCCGAGCAACTGGTCCGACAACCCAAATCCTCCCCAAAGATGGCGGCTGAGGAGAACCCCCCGACAGCACCTAATCGGCTGCGATGGGAAGGCAATAATGCAGGTCAGTATCAATAAAGAAGTAAAAACACAATTTTTAAAAGCGTACCGCCATGCTACATTCCCGGCTTCCGCCTCAGGAATGAACGAACTCTGCTAGTCTGCGCGCGTAGGCAGGAGCGCGTCTTTTATCCCAATGAAGGCGGGAGGGCCGAGCAACTGGTCCGACAACCCAAATCCTCCCCTAAGATGGTGGCTGAGGAGAACCCCCCGACAGCACCTAATCGGCTGCGGTGGGAAGGCAATAATGCAGGTCAGTGCCAAAAAAAAGTAAAAACACAACTTTTTAAAAGCGTACCACTATGCTACATTCCTGGCTTCCGCCTCAGGAATGAACGAACTCTGCTAGTCTGCGCTAGTGAGCAGGAGCTCGTCTTTTACCTAATGAATGGCGGGAGGGCCGAGCAACTGGTCCCACAACCCAAATCCTCCCCTAAGATGGCGGCTGAGGAGAACCCCCCGACAGCACCTAATCGGCTGCGGTGGGAAGGCAATAATGCAGGTCAGTGCCAAAAAAGAAGTAAAAACACAATTTTTAAAAGCGTACCGCTATGCTACATTCCCGGCTTCCGCCTCAGGAATGAACAAACTCTGCTAGTCTGCGCGCGTAGGCAGGAGCGCGTCTTTTATCCTAATGAGGGCGGGAGGGCCGAGCAACTGGTCCGACAACCCAAATCCTCCCCTAAGATGGTGGCTGAGGATAAACCCCGGACAGCACCTAATCGGCTGCGGTGGGAAGGCAATAATGCAGGTCAGTGCCAAAAAAGAAGTAAAAACACAATTTTTAAAAGCGTACCGCTATGCTACATTCCCGGCTTCCGCCTCAGGAATGAACGAACTCTGTTAGTCTGCGCGCGTAGGCAGGCGCGCGTCTTTTATCCTAATGAGGGCGGGAGGGCCGAGCAACTGGTCCGACAACCCAAATCCTCCCCTAAGATGGTGGCTGAGGAGAACCCCCCCAACAGCACCTAATCGGCTGCGGTGGGAAGGCAATAATGCAGGTCAGTGCCAAAAAAGAAGTAAAAAAAAATTTTTTTAAAGTGTACCGCCATGCTACATTCCTGGCTTCCGTCTCAGGAATGAACAAACTCTGCTAGTCTGCGCATGTGGGCAGGAGCGCGTCTTTTATCCTAATGAGGGCGGGAGGGCTGAGCAACTGGTCCGACAACCCAAACCCAAATCCTCCCCTAAGATGGCGGCTGAGGAGAACCCCCCGACAGCACCTAATCGGCTGCGGTGGGAAGGCAATAATGCAGGTCAGTGCCAATAAAGAAGTAAAAACACAATTTTTAAAAGCGTACCGCCATGCTACATTCCTGGCTTCCGCCTCAGGAATGAACGAACTCTGCTAGTCTGCGCGAGTGGGCAGGAGCGCGTCTTTTATCCTAATGAGGGCGGGAGGGCCGAGCAACTGGTCCGACAACCCAAATCCTCCCAAAAGATGGCGGCTGAGGAGAACCCCCCGACAGCACCTAATCGGCTGCGATGGGAAGGCAATAATGCAGGTCAGTATCAATAAAGAAGTAAAAACACAATTTTTAAAAGCGTACCGCCATGCTACATTCCCGGCTTCCGCCTCAGGAATGAACGAACTCTGCTAGTCTGCGCGCGTAGGCAGGAGCGCGTCTTTTATCCCAATGAAGGCGGGAGGGCCGAGCAACTGGTCCGACAACCCAAATCCTCCCCTAAGATGGTGGCTGAGGACAACCCCCCGACAGCACCTAATCGGCTGCGGTGGGAAGGCAATAATGCAGGTCAGTGCCAAAAAAAATGTAAAAACACAACTTTTTAAAAGCGTACCACTATGCTACATTCCTGGCTTCCGCCTCAGGAATGAACGAACTCTGCTAGTCTGCGCTAGTGAGCAGGAGCTCGTCTTTTACCTAATGAATGGCGGGAGGGCGGAGCAACTGGTCCCACAACCCAAATCCTCCCCTAAGATGGCGGCTGAGGAGAACCCCCCGACAGCACCTAATCGGCTGCGGTGGGAAGGCAATAATGCAGGTCAGTGCCAAAAAAGAAGTAAAAACACAATTTTTAAAAGCGTACCGCTATGCTACATTCCCGGCTTCCGCCTCAGGAATGAACAAACTCTGCTAGTCTGCGCGCGTAGGCAGGAGCGCGTCTTTTATCCTAATGAGGGCGGGAGGGCCGAGCAACTGGTCCGACAACCCAAATCCTCCCCTAAGATGGTGGCTGAGGATAAACCCCGGACAGCACCTAATCGGCTGCGGTGGGAAGGCAATAATGCAGGTCAGTGCCAAAAAAGAAGTAAAAACACAATTTTTAAAAGCGTACCGTCATGCTACATTCCTGGCTTCCGTCTCAGGAATGAACGAACTCTGCTAGTCTGCGCGAGTGGACAGGAGCGCGTCTTTTATCCTAATGAGGGCGGGAGGGCCGAGCAACTGGTCCGACAACCCATATCCTCCCCTAAGATGGCGGCTGAGAAGAACGCCCCGACAGCACCTAATCGGCTGCGGTGGGAAGGCAATAATGCAGGTCAGTGCCAAAAAAGAAGTAAAAACACAATTTTTAAAAGCGTACCTCTATTTTACATTCCCGGCTTCCGCCGCAGGAATGAACGAACTCTGCTAGTCTGCGCGCGTAGGCAGGAGCGCGTCTTTTATCCTAATGACGGCTGGAGGGCCGAGAAACTGGTCCGACAACCCAAATCCTCCCCTAAGATGGTGGCTGAGGAGAACCCCCCGACAGCACCTAATCGGCTGCGGTGGTAAGGCAATAATGCAGGTCAGTGCCAAAAAAGAAGTAAAAACACAATTTTTAAAAGCGTACCGCTATGCTACATTCCTGGCTTCCGCCTCAGGAATGAACAAACTCTGCTAGTCTGCACGCGTGGGCAGGAGCGCGTCTTTTATCCTAATGAGGGAGGGAGGGCCGAGCAACTGGTCCCACAACCCAAATCCTCCCCTAAGATGGCGGCTGAGGAGAACCCCCCGACAGCACCTAATCGGCTGCAGTGGGAAGGCAATAATGCAGGTCAGTGCCAAAAAAGAAGTAAAAACACAATTTTTAAAAGCGCACCGCTATGCTACATTCCCAGCTTCCGCCTCAGGAATAAACAAACTCTGCTAGTCTGCGCATGTGGGCAGGAGCGCGTCTTTTATCCTAATGAGGGCGGGAGGGCTGAGCAACTGGTCCGACAACCCAAATCCTCCCCTAAGATGGCGGCTGAGGAGAACCCTTCTCAGGAATGAACGAACTCTGCTAGTCTGCGCGCGTACGCAATGAGTGCGGAGGGCCGAGCAACTGGTCCGACAACCCAAATCCTCCCCTAAGATAGTGGCTGAGGAGAACCCCCCGACAGCACCTAATCGGCTGCGGTGGGAAGGCAATAATGCAGGTCAGTGCCAAAAAAGAAGTAAAAACACAATTTTTAAAAGCGTACCGCTGTGCTACATTCCTGGCTTCCGCCTCAGGAATGAACGAACTCTGCTAGTCTGCGCGAGTGGGCAGGAGCGCGTCTTTTATCCTAATGAGGGCGGGAGGGCCGAGCAACTGGTCCGACAACCCAAATCCTCCCCTAAGATGGCGACTGAGGAGAACCCCCCGACAGCATCTAATCGGCTGCGATGGGAAGGCAATAATGCAGGTCAGTATCAATAAAGAAGTAAAAACACAATTTTTAAAAGCGTACCGCCATGCTACATTCCCGGCTTCCGCCTCAGGAATGAACGAACTCTGCTAGTCTGCGCGCGTAGGCAGGAGCGCGTCTTTTATCCCAATGAAGGCGGGAGGGCCGAGCAACTGGTCCGACAACCCAAATCCTCCACTAAGATGGTGGCTGAGGAGAACCCCCCGACAGCACCTAATCGGCTGCGGTGGGAAGGCAATAATGCAGGTCAGTGCCAAAAAAAAAGTAAAAACACAACTTTTTAAAAGCGTACCACTATGCTACATTCCTGGCTTCCGCCTCAGGAATGAACGAACTCTGCTAGTCTGCGCTAGTGAGCAGGAGCTCGTCTTTTACCTAATGAATGGCGGGAGGGCCGAGCAACTGGTCCCACAACCCAAATCCTCCCCTAAGATGGCGGCTGAGGAGAACCCCCCGACAGCACCTAATCGGCTGCGGTGGGAAGGCAATAATGCAGGTCAGTGCCAAAAAAGAAGTAAAAACACAATTTTTAAAAGCGTACCGCTATGCTACATTCCCGGCTTCCGCCTCAGGAATGAACAAACTCTGCTAGTCTGCGCGCGTAGGCAGGAGCGCATCTCTTATCCTAATGAGGGCGGGAGGGCCGAGCAACTGGTCCGACAACCCAAATCCTCCCCTAAGATGGTGGCTGAGGAGAAACCCCGGACAGCACCTAATCGGCTGCGGTGGGAAGGCAATAATGCAGGTCAGTGCCAAAAAAGAAGTAAAAACACAATTTTTAAAAGCGTACCGTCATGCTACATTCCTGGCTTCCATCTCAGGAATGAACGAACTCTGCTAGTCTGCGCGAGTGGACAGGAGCGCTTCTTTTATCCTAATGAGGGCGGGAGGGCCGAGCAACTGGTCCGACAACCCATATCCTCCCCTAAGATGGCGGCTGAGAAGAACGCCCCGACAGCACCTAATCGGCTGCGGTGGGAAGGCAATAATGCAGGTCAGTGCCAAAAAAAAAGTAAAAACACAATTTTTAAAAGCGTACCTCTATTCTACATTCCCGGCTTCCGCCGCAGGAATGAACGAACTCTGCTAGTCTGCGCGCGTAGGCAGGAGCGCGTCTTTTATCCTAATGACGGCTGGAGGGCCGAGCAACTGGTCTGACAACCCAAATCCTCCCCTAAGATGGTGGCTGAGGAGAACCCCCCGACAGCACCTAATCGGCTGCGGTGGTAAGGCAATAATGCAGGTCAGTGCCAAAAAAGAAGTAAAAACACAATTTTTAAAAGCGTACCGCTATGCTACATTCCTGGCTTCCGCCTCAGGAATGAACAAACTCTGCTAGTCTGCACGCGTGGGCAGGAGCGCGTCTTTTATCCTAATGAGGGAGGGAGGGCCGAGCAACTGGTCCCACAACCCAAATCCTCCCCTAAGATGGCGGCTGAGGAGAACCCCCCGACAGCACCTAATCGGCTGCAGTGGGAAGGCAATAATGCAGGTCAGTGCCAAAAAAGAAGTAAAAACACAATTTTTAAAAGCGCACCGCTATGCTACATTCCCAGCTTCCGCCTCAGGAATAAACAAACTCTGCTAGTCTGCGCATGTGGGCAGGAGCGCGTCTTTTATCCTAATGAGGGCGGGAGGGTTGAGCAACTGGTCCGACAACCCAAATCCTCCCCTAAGATGGCAGCTGAGGAGAACCCCCCGACAGCACCTAATCGGCTGCGGTGGGAAGGCAATAATGCAGGTCAGTGCCAAAAAAGAAGTAAAAACACAATTTTTAAAAGCGTACCGCCATGCTACATTCCTGGCTTCCGCCTCAGGAATGAACGAACTCTGCTAGTCTGCGCGAGTGGGCAGGAGCGCGTCTTTTATCCTAATGAGGGCGGGAGGGCCGAGCAACTGGTCCGACAACCCAAATCCTCCCCTAAGATGGCGGCTGAGGAGAACCCCCCCCCGACAGCACCTAATCGGCTGCGGTGGGAAGGCAATAATGCAGGTCAGTGCCAAAAAAGAAGTAAAAACACAATTTTTAAAAGCGTACCGCTATGCTACATTCCCGGCTTCCGCCTCAGGAATGAACAAACTCTGCTAGTCTGCGCGCGTAGGCAGGAGCGCGTCTTTTATCCTAATGAGGGCGGGAGGGCCGAGCAACTGGTCCGACAACCCAAATCCTCCCCTAAGATGGTGGCTGAGGATAAACCCCGGACAGCACCTAATCGGCTGCGGTGGGAAGGCAATAATGCAGGTCAGTGCCAAAAAAGAAGTAAAAACACATTTTTTAAAAGCGTACCGCTATGCTACATTCCCGGCTTCCGCCTCAGGAATGAACGAACTCTGTTAGTCTGCGCGCATAGGCAGGCGCGCGTCTTTTATCCTAATGAGGGCGGGAGGGCCGAGCAACTGGTCCGACAACCCAAATCCTCCCCTAAGATGGTGGCTGAGGAGAACCCCCCCAACAGCACCTAATCGGCTGCGGTGGGAAGGCAATAATGCAGGTCAGTGCCAAAAAAGAAGTAAAAACAAATTTTTTAAAAGTGTACCGCCATGCTACATTCCTGGCTTCCGTCTCAGGAATGAACATACTCTGCTAGTCTGCGCGAGTGGGCAGAAGCGCGTCTTTTATACTAATGAGGGCGGGAGGGCCGAGCAATTGGTCCGACAACCCAAATCCTCCCCAAAGATGGCGGCTGTGGAGAACCCCCCCAACAGCACCTAATCGGCTGCAGTGGGAAGGCAATAATGCAGGTCAGTGCCAAAAAAGAAGTAAAAACACAATTTTTAAAAGCGCACCGCTATGCTACATTCCCAGCTTCCGCCTCAGGAATGAACAAACTCTGCTAGTCTGCGCATGTGGGCAGGAGCGCGTCTTTTATCCTAATGAGGTCGGGAGGGCTGAGCAACTGGTCCGACAACCCAAACCCAAATCCTCCCCTAAGATGGCGGCTGAGGAGAACCCCCCGACAGCACCTAATCGGCTGCGGTGGGAAGGCAATAATGCAGGTCAGTGCCAATAAAGAAGTAAAAACACAATTTTTAAAAGCGTACCGCCATGCTACATTCCTGGCTTCCGCCTCAGGAATGAACGAACTCTGCTAGTCTGCGCGAGTGGGCAGGAGCGCGTCTTTTATCCTAATGAGGGCGGGAGGGCCGAGCAACTGGTCCGACAACCCAAATCCTCCCCAAAGATGGCGGCTGAGGAGAACCCCCCGACAGCACCTAATCGGCTGCGATGGGAAGGCAATAATGCAGGTCAGTATCAATAAAGAAGTAAAAACACAATTTTTAAAAGCGGACCGCCATGCTACATTCCCGGCTTCCGCCTCAGGAATGAACGAACTCTGCTAGTCTGCGCGCGTAGGCAGGAGCGCGTCTTTTATCCCAATGAAGGCGGGAGGGCCGAGCAACTGGTCCGACAACCCAAATCCTCCCCTAAGATGGTGGCTGAGGAGAACCCCCCGACAGCACCTAATCGGCTGCGGTGGGAAGGCAATAATGCAGGTCAGTGCCAAAAAAAATGTAAAAACACAACTTTTTAAAAGCGTACCACTATGCTACATTCCTGGCTTCCGCCTCAGGAATGAACGAACTCTGCTAGTCTGCGCTAGTGAGCAGGAGCTCGTCTTTTACCTAATGAATGGCGGGAGGGCGGAGCAACTGGTCCCACAACCCAAATCCTCCCCTAAGATGGCGGCTGAGGAGAACCCCCCGACAGCACCTAATCGGCTGCGGTGGGAAGGCAATAATGCAGGTCAGTGCCAAAAAAGAAGTAAAAACACAATTTTTAAAATCGTACCGCTATGCTACATTCCCGGCTTCCGCCTCAGGAATGAACAAACTCTGCTAGTCTGCGCGCGTAGGCAGGAGCGCGTCTTTTATCCTAATGAGGGCGGGAGGGCCGAGCAACTGGTCCGACAACCCAAATCCTCCCCTAAGATGGTGGCTGAGGATAAACCCCGGACAGCACCTAATCGGCTGCGGTGGGAAGGCAATAATGCAGGTCAGTGCCAAAAAAGAAGTAAAAACACAATTTTTAAAAGCGTACCGTCATGCTACATTCCTGGCTTCCGTCTCAGGAATGAACGAACTCTGCTAGTCTGCGCGAGTGGACAGGAGCGCGTCTTTTATCCTAATGAGGGCGGGAGGGCCGAGCAACTGGTCCGACAACCCATATCCTCCCCTAAGATGGCGGCTGAGAAGAACGCCCCGACAGCACCTAATCGGCTGCGGTGGGAAGGCAATAATGCAGGTCAGTGCCAAAAAAGAAGTAAAAACACAATTTTTAAAAGCGTACCTCTATTTTACATTCCCGGCTTCCGCCGCAGGAATGAACGAACTCTGCTAGTCTGCGCGCGTAGGCAGGAGCGCGTCTTTTATCCTAATGACGGCTGGAGGGCCGAGAAACTGGTCCGACAACCCAAATCCTCCCCTAAGATGGTGGCTGAGGAGAACCCCCCGACAGCACCTAATCGGCTGCGGTGGTAAGGCAATAATGCAGGTCAGTGCCAAAAAAGAAGTAAAAACACAATTTTTAAAAGCGTACCGCTATGCTACATTCCTGGCTTCCGCCTCAGGAATGAACAAACTCTGCTAGTCTGCACGCGTGGGCAGGAGCGCGTCTTTTATCCTAATGAGGGAGGGAGGGCCGAGCAACTGGTCCCACAACCCAAATCCTCCCCTAAGATGGCGGCTGAGGAGAACCCCCCGACAGCACCTAATCGGCTGCAGTGGGAAGGCAATAAAGCAGGTCAGTGCCAAAAAAGAAGTAAAAACACAATTTTTAAAAGCGCACCGCTATGCTACATTCCCAGCTTCCGCCTCAGGAATAAACAAACTCTGCTAGTCTGCGCATGTGGGCAGGAGCGCGTCTTTTATCCTAATGAGGGCGGGAGGGCTGAGCAACTGGTCCGACAACCCAAATCCTCCCCTAAGATGGCGGCTGAGGAGAACCCTTCTCAGGAATGAACGAACTCTGCTAGTCTGCGCGCGTACGCAATGAGTGCGGAGGGCCGAGTAACTGGTCCGACAACCCAAATCCTCCCCTAAGATAGTGGCTGAGGAGAACCCCCCGACAGCACCTAATCGGCTGCGGTGGGAAGGCAATAATGCAGGTCAGTGCCAAAAAAGAAGTAAAAACACAATTTTTAAAAGCGTACCGCTGTGCTACATTCCTGGCTTCCGCCTCAGGAATGAACGAACTCTGCTAGTCTGCGCGAGTGGGCAGGAGCGCGTCTTTTATCCTAATGAGGGCGGGAGGGCCGAGCAACTGGTCCGACAACCCAAATCCTCCCCTAAGATGGTGGCTGAGGAGAACCCCCCCAACAGCACCTAATCGGCTGCGGTGGGAAGGCAATAATGCAGGTCAGTGCCAAAAAAGAAGTAAAAACAAATTTTTTAAAAGTGTACCGCCATGCTACATTCCTGGCTTCCGTCTCAGGAATGAACATACTCTGCTAGTCTGCGCGAGTGGGCAGGAGCGCGTCTTTTATCCTAATGAGGGAGGGAGGGCCGAGCAACTGGTCCCACAACCCAAATCCTCCCCTAAGATGGCGGCTGAGGAGAACCCCCCGACAGCACCTAATCGGCTGCAGTGGGAAGGCAATAATGCAGGTCAGTGCCAAAAAAGAAGTAAAAACACAATTTTTAAAAGCGCACCGCTATGCTACATTCCCAGCTTCCGCCTCAGGAATAAACAAACTCTGCTAGTCTGCGCATGTGGGCAGGAGCGCGTCTTTTATCCTAATGAGGGCGGGAGGGCTGAGCAACTGGTCCGACAACCCAAATCCTCCCCTAAGATGGCGGCTGAGGAGAACCCTTCTCAGGAATGAACGAACTCTGCTAGTCTGCGCGCGTACGCAATGAGTGCGGAGGGCCGAGCAACTGGTCCGACAACCCAAATCCTCCCCTAAGATAGTGGCTGAGGAGAACCCCCCGACAGCACCTAATCGGCTGCGGTGGGAAGGCAATAATGCAGGTCAGTGCCAAAAAAGAAGTAAAAACACAATTTTTAAAAGCGTACCGCTGTGCTACATTCCTGGCTTCCGCCTCAGGAATGAACGAACTCTGCTAGTCTGCGCGAGTGGGCAGGAGCGCGTCTTTTATCCTAATGAGGGCGGGAGGGCCGAGCAACTGGTCCGACAACCCAAATCCTCCCCTAAGATGGCGACTGAGGAGAACCCCCCGACAGCATCTAATCGGCTGCGATGGGAAGGCAATAATGCAGGTCAGTATCAATAAAGAAGTAAAAACACAATTTTTAAAAGCGTACCGCCATGCTACATTCCCGGCTTCCGCCTCAGGAATGAACGAACTCTGCTAGTCTGCGCGCGTAGGCAGGAGCGCGTCTTTTATCCCAATGAAGGCGGGAGGGCCGAGCAACTGGTCCGACAACCCAAATCCTCCCCTAAGATGGTGGCTGAGGAGAACCCCCCGACAGCACCTAATCGGCTGCGGTGGGAAGGCAATAATGCAGGTCAGTGCCAAAAAAAACAGTAAAAACACAACTTTTTAAAAGCGTACCACTATGCTACATTCCTGGCTTCCGCCTCAGGAATGAACGAACTCTGCTAGTCTGCGCTAGTGAGCAGGAGCTCGTCTTTTACCTAATGAATGGCGGGAGGGCCGAGCAACTGGTCCCACAACCCAAATCCTCCCCTAAGATGGCGGCTGAGGAGAACCCCCCGACAGCACCTAATCGGCTGCGGTGGGAAGGCAATAATGCAGGTCAGTGCCAAAAAAGAAGTAAAAACACAATTTTTAAAAGCGTACCGCTATGCTACATTCCCGGCTTCCGCCTCAGGAATGAACAAACTCTGCTAGTCTGCGCGCGTAGGCAGGAGCGCGTCTCTTATCCTAATGAGGGCGGGAGGGCCGAGCAACTGGTCCGACAACCCAAATCCTCCCCTAAGATGGTGGCTGAGGAGAAACCCCGGACAGCACCTAATCGGCTGCGGTGGGAAGGCAATAATGCAGGTCAGTGCCAAAAAAGAAGTAAAAACACAATTTTTAAAAGCGTACCGTCATGCTACATTCCTGGCTTCCATCTCAGGAATGAACGAACTCTGCTAGTCTGCGCGAGTGGACAGGAGCGCTTCTTTTATCCTAATGAGGGCGGGAGGGCCGAGCAACTGGTCCGACAACCCATATCCTCCCCTAAGATGGCGGCTGAGAAGAACGCCCCGACAGCACCTAATCGGCTGCGGTGGGAAGGCAATAATGCAGGTCAGTGCCAAAAAAAAAGTAAAAACACAATTTTTAAAAGCGTACCTCTATTCTACATTCCCGGCTTCCGCCGCAGGAATGAACGAACTCTGCTAGTCTGCGCGCGTAGGCAGGAGCGCGTCTTTTATCCTAATGACGGCTGGAGGGCCGAGCAACTGGTCCGACAACCCAAATCCTCCCCTAAGATGGTGGCTGAGGAGAACCCCCCGACAGCACCTAATCGGCTGCGGTGGTAAGGCAATAATGCAGGTCAGTGCCAAAAAAGAAGTAAAAACACAATTTTTAAAAGCGTACCGCTATGCTACATTCCTGGCTTCCGCCTCAGGAATGAACAAACTCTGCTAGTCTGCACGCGTGGGCAGGAGCGCGTCTTTTATCCTAATGAGGGAGGGAGGGCCGAGCAACTGGTCCCACAACCCAAATCCTCCCCTAAGATGGCGGCTGAAGAGAACCCCCCGACAGCACCTAATCGGCTGCAGTGGGAAGGCAATAATGCAGGTCAGTGCCAAAAAAGAAGTAAAAACACAATTTTTAAAAGCGCACCGCTATGCTACATTCCCAGCTTCCGCCTCAGGAATAAACAAACTCTGCTAGTCTGCGCATGTGGGCAGGAGCGCGTCTTTTATCCTAATGAGGGCGGGAGGGTTGAGCAACTGGTCCGACAACCCAAATCCTCCCCTAAGATGGCGGCTGAGGAGAACCCCCCGACAGCACCTAATCGGCTGCGGTGGGAAGGCAATAATGCAGGTCAGTGCCAAAAAAGAAGTAAAAACACAATTTTTAAAAGCGTACCGCCATGCTACATTCCTGGCTTCCGCCTCAGGAATGAACGAACTCTGCTAGTCTGCGCGAGTGGGCAGGAGCGCGTCTTTTATCCTAATGAGGGCGGGAGGGCCGAGCAACTGGTCCGACAACCCAAATCCTCCCCTAAGATGGCGGCTGAGAAGAACGCCCCGACAGCACCTAATTGGCTGCGGTGGGAAGGCAATAATGCAGGTCAGTGCCAAAAAAGAAGTAAAAACACAATTTTTAAAAGCGTACCGCTATGCTACATTCCCGGCTTCCGCCTCAGGAATGAACGAACTCTGCTAGTCTGCGCGCGTACGCAGGAGCGCGTCTTTTATCCTAATGAGTGCGGGAGGGCCGAGCAACTGGTCCGACAACCCAAATCCTCTCCTAAGATAGTGGCTGAGGAGAACCCCCCGACAGCACCTAATCGGCTGCGGTGGGAAGGCAATAATGCAGGTCAGTGCCAAAAAAGAAGTAAAAACACAATTTTTAAAAGCGTACCGCTGTGCTACATTCCTGGCTTCCGCCTCAGGAATGAACGAACTCTGCTAGTCTGCGCTAGTGGGCAGGAGCTCGTCTTTTACCTAATGAGGGCGGGAGGGCCGAGCAACTGGTCCCACAACCCAAATCCTCCCCTAAGATGGCGGCTGAGGAGAACCCCCCGACAGCACCTAATCGGCTGCAGTGGGAAGGCAATAATGCAGGTCAGTGCCAAAAAAGAAGTAAAAACACAATTTTTAAAAGCGCACCGCTATGCTACATTCCCAGCTTCCGCCTCAGGAATAAACAAACTCTGCTAGTCTGCGCATGTGGGCAGGAGCGCGTCTTTTATCCTAATGAGGGCGGGAGGGCTGAGCAACTGGTCCGACAACCCAAATCCTCCTCTAAGATGGCGGCTGAGGAGAACCCCCTGACAGCACCTAATCGGCTGCGGTGGGAAGGCAATAATGCAGGTCAGTGCCAAAAAAGAAGTAAAAACACAATTTTTAAAAGCGTACCGCCATGCTACATTCCTGGCTTCCGTCTCAGGAATGAACGAACTCTGCTAGTTTGCGCGAGTGGGCAGGAGCGTGTCTTTTATCCTAATGAGGGCGGGAGGGCCGAGCAACTGGTCCGACAACCCAAATCCTCCCCAAAATGGCGGCTGAGGAGAACCCCCCCAACCGCACCTAATCGGCTGCAGTGGGAAGGCAATAATGCAGGTCAGTGCCAAAAAAGAAGTAAAAACACAATTTTTAAAAGCGCACCGCTATGCTACATTCCCAGCTTCCGCCTCAGGAATGAACAAACTCTGCTAGTCTGCGCATGTGGGCAGGAGCGCGTCTTTTATCCTAATGAGGGCAGGAGGGCTGAGCAACTGGTCCGACAACCCAAATCCTCCCCTAAGATGACGGCTGAGGAGAACCCCCCGACAGCACCTAATCGGCTGCGGTGGGAAGGCAATAATGCAGGTCAGTGCCAAAAAAGAAGTAAAAACACAATTTTTAAAAGCGTACCGCCATGCTACATTCCTGGCTTCCGTCTCAGGAATGAACGAACTCTGCTAGTCTGCGTGAGTGGGCAGGAGCGCGTCTTTAATCCTAATGAGGGTGGGAGGGCCGAGCAACTGGTCCGACAACCCATATCCTCCCCTAAGATGGCGGCTGAGAAGAACGCCCCGACAGCACCTAATCGGCTGCAGTGGGAAGGAAATAATGCAGGTCAGTGCCAAAAAAGAAGTAAAAACACAATTTTTAAAAGCGTACCGCCATGCTACATTCCCGGCTTCCGCCTCAGGAATGAACGAACTCTGTTAGTCTGCTCGCGTAGGCAGGAGCGCGTCTTTTATCCTAATGAGGGCGGGAGGGCCGAGCAACTGGTCCGACAACCCAAATCCTCCCCTAAGATGGTGGCTGAGGAGAACCCCCCCAACAGCACCTAATCGGCTGCGGTGGGAAGGCAATAATGCAGGGCAGTGCCAAAAAAGAAGAAAAAACACATTTTTTAAAAGTGTACCGCCATGCTACATTCCTGGCTTCCGTCTCAGGAATGAACGAACTCTGCTAGTCTGCGCGAGTGGGCAGAAGCGCGTCTTTTATACTAATGAGGGCGGGAGGGCCGAGCAACTGGTCCGACAACCCATATCCTCCCCTAAGATGGCGGCTGAGAAGAACGCCCCGACAGCACCTAATCGGCTGCGGTGAGAAGGCAATAATGCAGGTCAGTGCCAAAAAAGAAGTAAAAACACAATTTTTAAAAGTGTACCGCTATGCTACATTCCCGGCTTCCGCCTCAGGAATGAATGAACTCTGCTTGTCTGCGCGAGTAGGCAGGAGCGCGTCTTTTATCCTAATGAGGGCGGGAGGGCCGAGCAACTGGTCCGACAACCCAAATCCTCCCCTAAGATGGTGGCTGAGGAGAACCTCCCAACAGCACCTAATCGGTTGTGGTGGGAAGGCAATAATGCAGGTCATTGCCAAAAAAGAAGTAAAAACACAATTTTTAAAAGCGTACCGCTATGCTACATTCCTGGCTTCCGCCTCAGGAATGAACAAACTCTGCTAGTCTGCACGCGTGGGCAGGAGCGCGTCTTTTATCCTAATTGGGGAGGGAGGGCCGAGCAACTGGTCCCACAACCCAAATCCTCCCCTAAGATGGCGGCTGAGGAGAACCCCCCCGACAGCACCTAATCGGCTGCGGTGGGAAGGCAATAATGCAGGTCAGTGCCAAAAAAGAAGTAAAAACACAATTTTTAAAAGCGCACTGCTATGCTACATTCCCAGCTTCTGCCTCAGGAATAAACAAACTCTGCTAGTCTGCGCATGTGGGCAGGAGCGCGTCTTTTATCCTAATGAGGGCGGGAGGGCTGAGCAACTGGTCCGACAACCCAAATCCTCCCCTAAGATGGCGGCTGAGGAGAACCCCCCGACAGCACCTATTCGGCTGCGGTGGGAAGGCAATAATGCAGGTCAGTGCCAATAAAGAAGTAAAAACACAATTTTTAAAAGCGTACCGCCATGCTACATTCCTGGCTTCCGCCTCAGGAATGAACGAACTCTGCTAGTCTGCGCGAGTGGGCAGGAGCGCGTCTTTTATCCTAATGAGGGCGGGAGGGCCGAGCAACTGGTCCGACAACCCAAATCCTACCCTAAGATGGCGGGTGACGAGAACGCCCCGACAGCACCTATTCGGCTGCGGTGGGAAGGCAATAATGCAGGTCAGTGCCAATAAAGAAGTAAAAACACAATTTTTAAAAGCGTACCGCCATGCTACATTCCCGGCTTCCGCCTCAGGAATGAACGAACTCTGCTAGTCTGCGCGCGTAGGCAGGAGCGCGTCTTTTATCCCAATGAGGGCGGGAGGGCCGAGCAACTGGTCCGACAACCCAAATCCTCCCCTAAGATGGTGGCTGAGGAGAACCCCCCGACAGCACCTAATCGGCTGCGATGGGAAGGCAATAATGCAGGTCAGTGCCAAAAAAAAAGTAAAAACACAACTTTTTAAAAGCTTACCACTATGCTACATTCCTGGCTTCCGCCTCAGGAATGAACGAACTCTGCTAGTCTGCGCTAGTGAGCAGGAGCTCGTCTTTTACCTAATGAAGGGCGGGAGGGCCGAGCAACTGGTCCCACAACCCAAATCCTCCCCTAAGATGGCGGCTGAGGAGAACCCCCCGACAGCACCTAATCGGCTGCGGTGGGAAGGCAATAATGCAGGTCAGTGCCAAAAAAGAAGTAAAAACACAATTTTTAAAAGCGTACCGCTATGCTACATTCCTGGCTTCCGCCTCAGGAATGACCAAACTCTGCTAGTCTGCGCGCGTGGGCAGGAGCGCGTCTTTTATCCTAATGAGGGCGGGAGGGCCGAGCAACTGGTCCGACAACCCAAATCCTCCCCTAAGATGGTGGCTGAGGAGAAACCCCGGACAGCACCTAATCGGCTGCGGTGGGAAGGCAATAATGCAGGTCAGTGCCAAAAAAGAAGTAAAAACACAATTTTTAAAAGCGTACCGTCATGCTACATTCCTGGCTTCCGTCTCAGAAATGAACAAACTCTGCTAGCCTGCGCGAGTGGACAGGAGCGCGTCTTTTATCCTAATGAGGGCGGGAGGGCCGAGCAACTGGTCCGACAACCCATATCCTCCCCTAAGATGGCGGCTGAGAAGAACCCCCCGACAGCACCTAATCGGCTGCGGTGGGAAGGCAATAATGCAGGTCAGTGCCAAAAAAGAAGTAAAAACACAATTTTTAAAAGCGTACCGTCATGCTACATTCCTGGCTTCCGTCTCAGGAATGAACGAACTCTGCTAGTCTGCGCGGGCGGACAGGAGCGCGTCTTTTATCCTAATGAGGGCGGGAGGGCCGAGCAACTGGTCCGACAACCCATATCCTCCCCTAAGATGGCGGCTGAGAAGAACGCCCCGACAGCACCTAATCAGCTGCGGTGGGAAGGCAATAATGCAGGTCAGTGCCAAAAAAGAAGTAAAAACACAATTTTTAAAAGCGTACCTCTATTCTACATTCCCGGCTTCCGCCTCAGGAATGAACGAACTCTGCTAGTCTGCGCGCGTAGGCAGGAGCGCGTCTTTTATCCTAATGAGGGCTGGAGGGCCGAGCAACTGGTCCGACAACCCAAATCCTCCCCTAAGATGATGGCTGAGGAGAACCCCCCGACAGCACCTAATCGGCTGCGGTGGGAAGGCAATAATGCAGGTCAGTGCCAAAAAAGAAGTAAAAACACAATTTTTAAAAGCGCACCGCTATGCTACATTCCCAGCTTCCGCCTCAGGAATAAACAAACTCTGCTAGTCTGCGCATGTGGGCAGGAGCGCGTCTTTTATCCTAATGAGGGCGGGAGGGCTGAGCAACTGGTCCGACAACCCAAATGCTCCTCTAAGATGGCGGCTGAGGAGAACCCCCTGACAGCACCTAATCGGCTGCGGTGGGAAGGCAATAATGCAGGTCAGTGCCAAAAAAGAAGTAAAAACACAATTTTTAAAAGCGTACCGCCATGCTACATTCCTGGCTTCCGTCTCAGGAATGAACGAACTCTGCTAGTCTGCGCGAGTGGGCAGGAGCGTGTCTTTTATCATAATGAGGGCGGGAGGGCCGAGCAACTGGTCCTACAACCCATATTCTCCCCTAAGATGGCGGCTGAGAAGAACGCCCCGACAGCACCTAATCGGCTGCGGTGGGAAGGCAATAATGCAGGTCAGTGCCAAAAAAGAAGTAAAAACACAATTTTTAAAAGCGTACCGCTATGCTACATTCCTGGCATCCGCCTCAGGAATGAACGAACTCTGCTAGTCTGCGCGAGTGGGCAGGAGCGCGTCTTTTATCCTAATGAGGGCGGGAGGGCCGAGCAACTGGTCCGACAACCCAAATCCTCCCCTAAGATGGCGGCTGAGGTGAACCCCCCGACAGCACCTAATCGGCTGCGGTGGGAAGGCAATAATGCAGGTCAGTGCCAATAAAGAAGTAAAAACACAATTTTTAAAAGCGTACCGCCATGCTACATTCCCGGCTTCCGCCTCAGGAACGAACGAACTCTGCTGGTCTGCGCGCGTAGGCAGGAGCGCGTCTTTTATCCCAATGAGGGCGGGAGGGCCGAGCAACTCGTCCGACAACCCAAATCCTCCCCTAAGATGGCGGCTGAGAAGAACGCCCCGACAGCACCTAATCGGCTGCGGTGGGAAGGCAATAATGCAGGTCAGTGCCAAAAAAGAAGTAAAAACACAATTTTTAAAAGCGTACCGCCATGCTACATTCCTGGCTTCCGTCTCAGGAATGAACGAACTCTGCTAGTCTGCGTGAGTGGGCAGGAGCGCGTCTTTAATCCTAATGAGGGCGGGAGGGCCGAGCAACTGGTCCGACAACCCATATCCTCCCCTAAGATGGCGGCTGAGAAGAACGCCCCGACAGCACCTAATCGGCTGCGGTGGGAAGGCAATAATGCAGGTCAGTGCCAAAAAAGAAGTAAAAACACAATTTTTAAAAGCGTACCGCTATGCTACATTCCCGGCTTCCGCCTCAGGAATGAACGAACTCTGTTAGTCTGCGCGCGTAGGCAGGAGCGCGTCTTTTATCCTAATGAGGGCGGGAGGGCCGAGCAACTGGTCCGACAACCCAAATCCTCCCCTAAGATGGTGGCTGAGGAGACCCCCCCAACAGCACCTAATCGGCTGCGGTGGGAAGGCAATAATGCAGGTCAGGGCCAAAAAAGAAGTAAAAACACAATTTTTAAAAGCGTACCGCTGTGCTACATTCCTGGCTTCCGCCTCAGGAATGAACAAACTCTGCTAGTCTGCGCTAGTGGGCAGGAGCTCGTCTTTTACCTAATGAGGGCGGGAGGGCCGAGCAACTGGTCCCACAACCCAAATCCTCCCCTAAGATGGCGGCTGAGGAGAACCCCCCAACAGCACCTAATCGGCTGCGGTGGGAAGGCAATAATGCAGGTCAGTGCCAAAAAAGAAGTAAAAACACATTTTTTAAAAGCGCACCGCTATGCTACATTCCCAGCTTCCGCCTCAGGAATAAACAAACTCTGCTAGTCTGCGCATGTGGGCAGGAGCGCGTCTTTTATCCTAATGAGGGCGGGAGGGCTGAGCAACTGGTCCGACAACCCAAATCCTCCCCTAAGATGGTGGCTGAGGAGAACCCCCCCAACAGCACCTAATCGGCTGCGGTGGGAAGGCAATAATGCAGGGCAGTGCCAAAAAAGAAGAAAAAACACATTTTTTAAAAGTGTACCGCCATGCTACATTCCTGGCTTCCGTCTCAGGAAAGAACGAACTCTGCTAGTCTGCGCGAGTGGGCAGAAGCGCGTCTTTTATACTAATGAGGGCGGGAGGGCCGAGCAACTGGTCCGACAACCCATATCCTCCCCTAAGATGGCGGCTGAGAAGAACGCCCCGACAGCACCTAATCGGCTGCGGTGGGAAGGCAATAATGCAGGTCAGTGCCAAAAAAGAAGTAAAAACACAATTTTTAAAAGTGTACCGCTATGCTACATTCCCGGCTTCCGCCTCAGGAATGAATGAACTCTGCTTGTCTGCGCGAGTAGGCAGGAGCGCGTCTTTTATCCTAATGAGGGCGGGAGGGCCGAGCAACTGGTCCGACAACCCAAACCCTCCCCTAAGATGGTGGCTGAGGAGAACCCCCCAACAGCACCTAATCGGTTGTGGTCGGAAGGCAATAATGCAGGTCAGTGCCAAAAAAGAAGTAAAAACACAATTTTTAAAAGCGTACCGCTATGCTACATTCCTGGCTTCCGCCTCAGGAATGAACAAACTCTGCTAGTCTGCACGCGTGGGCAGGAGCGCGTCTTTTATCCTAATGGGGGAGGGAGGGCCGAGCAACTGGTCCCACAACCCAAATCCTCCCCTAAGATGGCGGCTGAGGAGAACCCCCCCGACAGCACCTAATCGGCTGCGGTGGGAAGGCAATAATGCAGGTCAGTGCCAAAAAAGAAGTAAAAACACAATTTTTAAAAGCGCACTGCTATGCTACATTCCCAGCTTCTGCCTCAGGAATAAACAAACTCTGCAAGTCTGCGCATGTGGGCAGGAGCGCGTCTTTTATCCTAATGAGGGCGGGAGGGCTGAGCAACTGGTCCGACAACCCAAATCCTCCCCTAAGATGGCGGCTGAGGAGAACCCCCCGACAGCACCTAATCGGCTGCGGTGGGAAGGCAATAATGCAGGTCACTGCCAATAAAGAAGTAAAAACACAATTTTTAAAAGCGTACCGCCATGCTACATTCCTGGCTTCCGCCTCAGGAATGAACGAACTCTGCTAGTCTGCGCGAGTGGGCAGGAGCGCGTCTTTTATCCTAATGAGGGCGGGAGGGCCGAGCAACTGGTCCGACAACCCAAATCCTCCCCTAAGATGGTGGCTGAGGAGAACCCCCCGACAGCACCTATTCGGCTGCGGTGGGAAGGCAATAATGCAGGTCAGTGCCAATAAAGAAGTAAAAACACAATTTTTAAAAGCGTACCGCCATGCTACATTCCCGGCTTCCGCCTCAGGAATGAACGAACTCTGCTAGTCTGCGCGCGTAGGCAGGAGCGCGTCTTTTATCCCAATGAGGGCGGGAGGGCCGAGCAACTGGTCCGACAACCCAAATCCTCCCCTAAGATGGTGGCTGAGGAGAACCCCCCGACAGCACCTAATCGGCTGCGGTGGGAAGGCAATAATGCAGGTCAGTGCCAAAAAAAAAGTAAAAACACAACTTTTTAAAAGCTTACCACTATGCTACATTCCTGGCTTCCGCCTCAGGAATGAACGAACTCTGCTAGTCTGCGCTAGTGAGCAGGAGCTCGTCTTTTACCTAATGAAGGGCGGGAGGGCCGAGCAACTGGTCCCACAACCCAAATCCTCCCCTAAGATGGCGGCTGAGGAGAACCCCCCGACAGCACCTAATCGGCTGCGGTGGGAAGGCAATAATGCAGGTCAGTGCCAAAAAAGAAGTAAAAACACAATTTTTAAAAGCGTACCGCTATGCTACATTCCTGGCTTCCGCCTCAGGAATGACCAAACTCTGCTAGTCTGCGCGCGTGGGCAGGAGCGCGTCTTTTATCCTAATGAGGGCGGGAGGGCCGAGCAACTGGTCCGACAACCCAAATCCTCCCCTAAGATGGTGGCTGAGGAGAAACCCCGGACAGCACCTAATCGGCTGCGGTGGGAAGGCAATAATGCAGGTCAGTGCCAAAAAAGAAGTAAAAACACAATTTTTAAAAGCGTACCGTCATGCTACATTCCTGGCTTCCGTCTCAGAAATGAACAAACTCTGCTAGTCTGCGCGAGTGGACAGGAGCGCGTCTTTTATCCTAATGAGGGCGGGAGGGCCGAGCAACTGGTCCGACAACCCATATCCTCCCCTAAGATGGCGGCTGAGAAGAACCCCCCGACAGCACCTAATCGGCTGCGGTGGGAAGGCAATAATGCAGGTCAGTGCCAAAAAAGAAGTAAAAACACAATTTTTAAAAGCGTACCGTCATGCTACATTCCTGGCTTCCGTCTCAGGAATGAACGAACTCTGCTAGTCTGCGCGAGCGGACAGGAGCGCGTCTTTTATCCTAATGAGGGCGGGAGGGCCGAGCAACTGGTCCGACAACCCATATCCTCCCCTGAGATGGCGGCTGAGAAGAACGCCCCGACAGCACCTAATCAGCTGCGGTGGGAAGGCAATAATGCAGGTCAGTGCCAAAAAAGAAGTAAAAACACAATTTTTAAAAGCGTACCTCTATTCTACATTCCCGGCTTCCGCCTCAGGAATGAACGAACTCTGCTAGTCTGCGCGCGTAGGCAGGAGCGCGTCTTTTATCCTAATGAGGGCTGGAGGGCCGAGCAACTGGTCCGACAACCCAAATCCTCCCCTAAGATGATGGCTGAGGAGAACCCCCCGACAGCACCTAATCGGCTGCGGTGGGAAGGCAATAATGCAGGTCAGTGCCAAAAAAGAAGTAAAAACACAATTTTTAAAAGCGTACCGCTATGCTACATTCCTGGCTTCCGCCTCAGGAATGAACAAACTCTGCTAGTCTGCACGCGTGGGCAGGAGCGCGTCTCTTATCCTAATGAGGGAGGGAGGGCCGAGCAACTGGTCCCACAACCCAAATCCTCCCCTAAGATGGCGGCTGAGGAGAACCCCCCGACAGCACCTAATCGCCTGCAGTGGGAAGGCAATAATGCAGGTCAGTGCCAAAAAAGAAGTAAAAACACAATTTTTAAAAGCGCACCGCTATGCTACATTCCCAGCTTCCGCCTCAGGAATAAACAAACTCTGCTAGTCTGCACATGTGGGCAGGAGCTTATCTTTTATCCTAATGAGGGCGGGAGGGTTGAGCAACTGGTCCGACAACCCAAATCCTCCCCTAAGATGGCGGCTGAGGAGAACCCCCCGACAGCACCTAATCGGCTGCGGTGGGAAGGCAATAATACAGGTCAGTGCCAAAAAAGAAGTAAAAACACAATTTTTAAAAGCGCACCGCTATGCTACATTCCCAGCTTCCGCCTCAGGAATAAACAAACTCTGCTAGTCTGCGCATGTGGGCAGGAGCGCGTCTTTTATCCTAATGAGGGCGGGAGGGCTGAGCAACTGGTCCGACAACCCAAATGCTCCTCTAAGATGGCGGCTGAGGAGAACCCCCTGACAGCACCTAATCGGCTGCGGTGGGAAGGCAATAATGCAGGTCAGTGCCAAAAAAGAAGTAAAAACAAAATTTTTAAAAGCGTACCGCTATGCTACATTCCCAGCTTCCGCCTCAGGAATGAACAAACTCTGCTAGTCTGCACGCGTGGGCAGGAGCGCGTCTCTTATCCTAATGAGGGAGGGAGGGCCGAGCAACTGGTCCCACAACCCAAATCCTCCCCTAAGATGGCGGCTGAGGAGAACCCCCCGACAGCACCTAATCGCCTGCAGTGGGAAGGCAATAATGCAGGTCAGTGCCAAAAAAGAAGTAAAAACACAATTTTTAAAAGCGCACCGCTATGCTACATTCCCAGCTTCCGCCTCAGGAATAAACAAACTCTGCTAGTCTGCACATGTGGGCAGGAGCTTATCTTTTATCCTAATGAGGGCGGGAGGGTTGAGCAACTGGTCCGACAACCCAAATCCTCCCCTAAGATGGCGGCTGAGGAGAACCCCCCGACAGCACCTAATCGGCTGCGGTGGGAAGGCAATAATACAGGTCAGTGCCAAAAAAGAAGTAAAAACACAATTTTTAAAAGCGCACCGCTATGCTACATTCCCAGCTTCCGCCTCAGGAATAAACAAACTCTGCTAGTCTGCGCATGTGGGCAGGAGCGCGTCTTTTATCCTAATGAGGGCGGGAGGGCTGAGCAACTGGTCCGACAACCCAAATGCTCCTCTAAGATGGCGGCTGAGGAGAACCCCCTGACAGCACCTAATCGGCTGCGGTGGGAAGGCAATAATGCAGGTCAGTGCCAAAAAAGAAGTAAAAACAAAATTTTTAAAAGCGTACCGCCATGCTACATTCCTGGCTTCCGTCTCAGGAATGAACGAACTCTGCTAGTCTGCGCGAGTGGGCAGGAGCGTGTCTTTTATCATAATGAGGGCGGGAGGGCCGAGCAACTGGTCCTACAACCCATATTCTCCCCTAAGATGGCGGCTGAGAAGAACGCCCCGACAGCACCTAATCGGCTGCGGTGGGAAGGCAATAATGCAGGTCAGTGCCAAAAAAGAAGTAAAAACACAATTTTTAAAAGCGTACCGCTATGCTACATTCCTGGCATCCGCCTCAGGAATGAACGAACTCTGCTAGTCTGCGCGAGTGGGCAGGAGCGCGTCTTTTATCCTAATGAGGGCGGGAGGGCCGAGCAACTGGTCCGACAACCCAAATCCTCCCCTAAGATGGCGGCTGAGGTGAACCCCCGACAGCACCTAATCGGCTGCGGTGGGAAGGCAATAATGCAGGTCATTGCTAAAAAAGAAGTAAAAACACAATTTTTAAAAGCGTACCGCTATGCTACATTCCTGGCATCCGCCTCAGGAATGAACGAACTCTGCTAGTCTGCGCGCGTAGGCAGGAGCGCGTCTTTTATCCTAATGAGGGCGGGAGGGCCGAGCAACTGGTCCGACAACCCAAATCCTCCCCTAAGATGGTGGCTGAGGAGAACCCCCCCAACAGCACCTAATCGGCTGCGGTGGGAAGGCAATAATGCAGGTCAGTGCCAAAAAAGAAGAAAAAACACATTTTTTAAAAGTGTACCGCCATGCTACATTCCTGGCTTCCGTCTCAGGAATGAACAAACTCTGCTAGTCTGCGCGAGTGGGCAGAAGCGCATCTTTTATACTAATGAGGGCGGGAGGGCCGAGCAACTGGTCCGACAACCCATATCCTCCCCTAAGATGGCGGCTGAGAAGAACGCCCCGACAGCACCTAATCGGCTGCGGTGGGAAGGCAATAATGCAGGTCAGTGCCAAAAAAGAAGTAAAAACACAATTTTTAAAAGTGTACCGCTATGCTACATTCCCGGCTTCCGCCTCAGGAATGAACGAACTCTGCTTGTCTGCGCGAGTAGGCAGGAGCGCGTCTTTTATCCTAATGAGGGCGGGAGGGCCGAGCAACTGGTCCGACAACCCAAATCCTCCCCTAAGATGGTGGCTGAGGAGAACCCCCCAACAGCACCTAATCGGTTGTGGTGGGAAGGCAATAATGCAGGTCAGTGCCAAAAAAGAAGTAAAAACACAATTTTTAAAAGCGTACCGCTATGCTACATTCCTGGCTTCCGCCTCAGGAATGAACAAACTCTGCTAGTCTGCACGCGTGGGCAGGAGCGCGTCTTTTATCCTAATGGGGGAGGGAGGGCCGAGCAACTGGTCCCACAACCCAAATCCTCCCCTAAGATGGCGGCTGAGGAGAACCCCCCCGACAGCACCTAATCGGCTGCGGTGGGAAGGCAATAATGCAGGTCAGTGCCAAAAAAGAAGTAAAAACACAATTTTTAAAAGCGCACTGCTATGCTACATTCCCAGCTTCTGCCTCAGGAATAAACAAACTCTGCTAGTCTGCGCATGTGGGCAGGAGCGCGTCTTTTATCCTAATGAGGGCGGGAGGGCTGAGCAACTGGTCCGACAACCCAAATCCTCCCCTAAGATGGCGGCTGAGGAGAACCCCCCGACAGCACCTAATCGGCTGCGGTGGGAAGGCAATAATGCAGGTCAGTGCCAATAAAGAAGTAAAAACACAATTTTTAAAAGCGTACCGCCATGCTACATTCCTGGCTTCCGCCTCAGGAATGAACGAACTCTGCTAGTCTGCGTGAGTGGGCAGTAGCGCGTTTTTTTTCCTAATGAGGGCGGGAGGGCCGAGCAACTGGTCCGACAACCCAAATCCTGCCCTAAGATGGCGGCTGAGGAGAACCCCCCGACAGCACCTAATCGGCTGCGGTGGGAAGGCAATAATGCAGGTCAGTGCCAAAAAAAAAGTAAAAACACAACTTTTTAAAAGCGTACCACAATGCTACATTCCTGGCTTCCGCCTCAGGAATGAACGAACTCTGCTAGTCTGCGCTAGTGAGCAGGAGCTCGTCTTTTACCTAATGAAGGGCGGGAGGGCCGAGCAACTGGTCCCACAACCCAAATCCTCCCCTAAGATGGCGGCTGAGGAGAACCCCCCGACAGCACCTAATCGGCTGCGGTGGGAAGGCAATAATGCAGGTCAGTGCCAAAAAAGAAGTAAAAACACAATTTTTAAAAGCGTACCGCTATGCTACATTCCCGGCTTCTGCCTCAGGAATGACCAAACTCTGCTAGTCTGCGCGCGTAGGCAGGAGCGCGTCTTTTATCCTAATGAGGGCGGGAGGGCCGAGCAACTGGTCCGACAAACCAAATCCTCCCCTAAGATGGTGGCTGAGGAGAAACCCTGGACAGCACCTAATCGGCTGCGGTGGGAAGGCAATAATGCAGGTCAGTGCCAAAAAAGAAGTAAAAACTAAATTTTTAAAAGCGTACCGTCATGCTACATTCCTGGCTTCCGTCTCAGAAATGAACAAACTCTGCTAGTCTGCGCGAGTGGACAGGAGCGCGTCTTTTATCCTAATGAGGGCGGGAGGGCCGAGCAACTGGTCTGACAACCCATATCCTCCCCTAAGATGGCGGCTGAGAAGAACCCCCTGACAGCACCTAATCGGCTGCGGTGGGAAGGCAATAATGCAGGTCAGTGCCAAAAAAGAAGTAAAAACACAATTTTTAAAAGCGTACCGTCATGCTACATTCCTGGCTTCCGTCTCAGGAATGAACGAACTCTGCTAGTCTGCGCGAGCGGACAGGAGCGCGTCTTTTATCCTAATGAGGGCGGGAGGGCCGAGCAACTGGTCCGACAACCCATATCCTCCCCTAAGATGGCGGCTGAGAAGAACGCCCCGACAGCACCTAATCAGCTGCGGTGGGGAGGCAATAATGCAGGTCAGTGCCAAAAAAGAAGTAAAAACACAATTTTTAAAAGCGTACCGCTATGCTACATTCCTGGCTTCCGCCTCAGGAATGAACAAACTCTGCTAGTCTGCACGCGTGGGCAGGAGCGCGTCTTTTATCCTAATGAGGGAGGGAGGGCCGAGCAACTGGTCCCACAACCCAAATCCTCCCCTAAGATGGCGGCTGAGGAGAACCCCCCGACAGCACCTAATCGGCTGCAGTGGGAAGGCAATAATGCAGGTCAGTGCCAAAAAAGAAGTAAAAACACAATTTTTAAAAGCGCACCGCTATGCTACATTCCCAGCTTCCGCCACAGGAATAAACAAACTCTGCTAGTCTGCGCATGTGGGCAGGAGCGCGTCTTTTATCCTAATGAGGGCGGGAGGGTTGAGCAACTGGTCCGACAACCCAAATCCTCCCCTAAGATGGCGGCTGAGGAGAACCCCCCGACAGCACCTAATCGGCTGCGGTGGGAAGGCAATAATGCAGGTCAGTGCCAAAAAAGAAGTAAAAACACAATTTTTAAAAGCGTACCGCCATGCTACATTCCTGGCTTCCGCCTCAGGAATGAACGAACTCTGCTAGTCTGCGCGAGTGGGCAGGAGCGCGTCTTTTATCCTAATGAGGGCGGGAGGGCCGAGCAACTGGTCCGACAACCCAAATCCTCCCCTAAGATGGCGGCTGAGAAGAACGCCCCGACAGCACCTAATTGGCTGCGGTGGGAAGGCAATAATGCAGGTCAGTGCCAAAAAAGAAGTAAAAACACAATTTTTAAAAGCGTACCGCTATGCTACATTCCCGGCTTCCGCCTCAGGAATGAACGAAATCTGCTAGTCTGCGCGCGTACGCAGGAGCGCGTCTTTTATCCTAATGAGTGCGGGAGGGCCGAGCAACTGGTCCGACAACCCAAATCCTCCCCTAAGATAGTGGCTGAGGAGAACCCCCCGACAGCACCTAATCGGCTGCGGTGGGAAGGCAATAATGCAGGTCAGTGCCAAAAAAGAAGTAAAAACACAATTTTTAAAAGCGTACCGCTGTGCTACATTCCTGGCTTCCGCCTCAGGAATGAACGAACTCTGCTAGTCTGCGCTAGTGGGCAGGAGCTCGTCTTTTACCTAATGAGGGCGGGAGGGCCGAGCAACTGGTCCCACAACCCAAATCCTCCCCTAAGATGGCGGCTGAGGAGAACCCCCCGACAGCACCTAATCGGCTGCGGTGGGAAGGCAATAATGCAGGTCAGTGCCAAAAAAGAAGTAAAAACACATTTTTTAAAAGCGCACCGCTATGCTACATTCCCAGCTTCCGCCTCAGGAATAAATAAACTCTGCTAGTCTGCGCATGTGGGCAGGAGCGCGTCTTTTATCCTAATGAGGGCGGGAGGGCTGAGCAACTGGTCCGACAACCCAAATGCTCCTCTAAGATGGCGGCTGAGGAGAACCCCCTGACAGCACCTAATCTGCTGCGGTGGGAAGGCAATAATGCAGGTCAGTGCCAAAAAAGAAGTAAAAACACAATTTTTAAAAGCGTACCGCCATGCTACATTCCTGGCTTCCGTCTCAGGAATGAACGAACTCTGCTAGTCTGCGCGAGTGGGCAGGAGCGTGTCTTTTATCATAATGAGGGCGGGAGGGCCGAGCAACTGGTCCTACAACCCATATTCTCCCCTAAGATGGCGGCTGAGAAGAACGCCCCGACAGCACCTAATCGGCTGCGGTGGGAAGGCAATAATGCAGGTCAGTGCCAAAAAAGAAGTAAAAACACAATTTTTAAAAGCGTACCGCTATGCTACATTCCTGGCATCCGCTTCAGGAATGAACGAACTCTGCTAGTCTGCGCGAGTGGGCAGGAGCACGTCTTTTATCCTAATGAGGGCGGGAGGGCCGAGCAACTGGTCCGACAACCCAAATCTTCCCCTAAGATGGCGGCTGAGGAGAACCCCCCGACAGCACCTAATCGGCTGCGGTGGGAAGGCAATAATGCAGGTCAGTGCCAATAAAGAAGTAAAAACACAATTTTTAAAAGCGTACCGCCATGCTACATTCCCGGCTTCCGCCTCAGGAATGAACGAACTCTGCTAGTCTGCGCGCGTAGGCAGGAGCGCGTCTTTTATCCCAATGAGGGCGGGAGGGCCGAGCAACTGGTCCGACAACCCAAATCCTCCCCTAAGATGGTGGCTGAGGAGAACCCCCCGACAGCACCTAATCGGCTGCGGTGGGAAGGCAATAATGCAGGTCAGTGCCAAAAAAAAAGTAAAAACACAACTTTTAAAAGCGTACCGCTATGCTACATTCCTGGCATCCGCTTCAGAAATGAACAAACTCTGCTAGTCTGCGCGAGTGGACAGGAGCGCGTCTTTTATCCTAATGAGGGCGGGAGGGCCGAGCAACTGGTCTGACAACCCATATCCTCCCCTAAGATGGCGGCTGAGAAGAACCCCCTGACAGCACCTAATCGGCTGCGTTGGGAAGGCAATAATGCAGGTCAGTGCCAAAAAAGAAGTAAAAACACAATTTTTAAAAGCGTACCGTCATGCTACATTCCTGGCTTCCGTCTCAGGAATGAACGAACTCTGCTAGTCTGCGCGAGCGGACAGGAGCGCGTCTTTTATCCTAATGAGGGCGGGAGGGCCGAGCAACTGGTCCGACAACCCATATCCTCCCCTAAGATGGCGGCTGAGAAGAACGCCCCGACAGCACCTAATCAGCTGCGGTGGGGAGGCAATAATGCAGGTCAGTGCCAAAAAAGAAGTAAAAACACAATTTTTAAAAGCGTACCGCTATGCTACATTCCTGGCTTCCGCCTCAGGAATGAACAAACTCTGCTAGTCTGCACGCGTGGGCAGGAGCGCGTCTTTTATCCTAATGAGGGAGGGAGGGCCGAGCAACTGGTCCCACAACCCAAATCCTCCCCTAAGATGGCGGCTGAGGAGAACCCCCCGACAGCACCTAATCGGCTGCAGTGGGAAGGCAATAATGCAGGTCAGTGCCAAAAAAGAAGTAAAAACACAATTTTTAAAAGCGCACCGCTATGCTACATTCCCAGCTTCCGCCACAGGAATAAACAAACTCTGCTAGTCTGCGCATGTGGGCAGGAGCGCGTCTTTTATCCTAATGAGGGCGGGAGGGTTGAGCAACTGGTCCGACAACCCAAATCCTCCCCTAAGATGGCGGCTGAGGAGAACCCCCCGACAGCACCTAATCGGCTGCGGTGGGAAGGCAATAATGCAGGTCAGTGCCAAAAAAGAAGTAAAAACACAATTTTTAAAAGCGTACCGCCATGCTACATTCCTGGCTTCCGCCTCAGGAATGAACGAACTCTGCTAGTCTGCGCGAGTGGGCAGGAGCGCGTCTTTTATCCTAATGAGGGCGGGAGGGCCGAGCAACTGGTCCGACAACCCAAATCCTCCCCTAAGATGGCGGCTGAGAAGAACGCCCCGACAGCACCTAATTGGCTGCGGTGGGAATGCAATAATGCAGGTCAGTGCCAAAAAAGAAGTAAAAACACAATTTTTAAAAGCGTACCGCTATGCTACATTCCCGGCTTCCGCCTCAGGAATGAACGAAATCTGCTAGTCTGCGCGCGTACGCAGGAGCGCGTCTTTTATCCTAATGAGTGCGGGAGGGCCGAGCAACTGGTCCGACAACCCAAATCCTCCCCTAAGATAGTGGCTGAGGAGAACCCCCCGACAGCACCTAATCGGCTGCGGTGGGAAGGCAATAATGCAGGTCAGTGCCAAAAAAGAAGTAAAAACACAATTTTTAAAAGCGTACCGCTGTGCTACATTCCTGGCTTCCGCCTCAGGAATGAACGAACTCTGCTAGTCTGCGCTAGTGGGCAGGAGCTCGTCTTTTACCTAATGAGGGCGGGAGGGCCGAGCAACTGGTCCCACAACCCAAATCCTCCCCTAAGATGGCGGCTGAGGAGAACCCCCCGACAGCACCTAATCGGCTGCGGTGGGAAGGCAATAATGCAGGTCAGTGCCAAAAAAGAAGTAAAAACACATTTTTAAAAGCGCACCGCTATGCTACATTCCCAGCTTCCGCCTCAGGAATAAATAAACTCTGCTAGTCTGCGCATGTGGGCAGGAGCGCGTCTTTTATCCTAATGAGGGCGGGAGGGCTGAGCAACTGGTCCGACAACCCAAATGCTCCTCTAAGATGGCGGCTGAGGAGAACCCCCTGACAGCACCTAATCTGCTGCGGTGGGAAGGCAATAATGCAGGTCAGTGCCAAAAAAGAAGTAAAAACACAATTTTTAAAAGCGTACCGCCATGCTACATTCCTGGCTTCCGTCTCAGGAATGAACGAACTCTGCTAGTCTGCGCGAGTGGGCAGGAGCGTGTCTTTTATCATAATGAGGGCGGGAGGGCCGAGCAACTGGTCCTACAACCCATATTCTCCCCTAAGATGGCGGCTGAGAAGAACGCCCCGACAGCACCTAATCGGCTGCGGTGGGAAGGCAATAATGCAGGTCAGTGCCAAAAAAGAAGTAAAAACACAATTTTTAAAAGCGTACCGCTATGCTACATTCCTGGCATCCGCTTCAGGAATGAACGAACTCTGCTAGTCTGCGCGAGTGGGCAGGAGCACGTCTTTTATCCTAATGAGGGCGGGAGGGCCGAGCAACTGGTCCGACAACCCAAATCTTCCCCTAAGATGGCGGCTGAGGAGAACCCCCCGACAGCACCTAATCGGCTGCGGTGGGAAGGCAATAATGCAGGTCAGTGCCAATAAAGAAGTAAAAACACAATTTTTAAAAGCGTACCGCCATGCTACATTCCCGGCTTCCGCCTCAGGAATGAACGAACTCTGCTAGTCTGCGCGCGTAGGCAGGAGCGCGTCTTTTATCCCAATGAGGGCGGGAGGGCCGAGCAACTGGTCCGACAACCCAAATCCTCCCCTAAGATGGTGGCTGAGGAGAACCCCCCGACAGCACCTAATCGGCTGCGGTGGGAAGGCAATAATGCAGGTCAGTGCCAAAAAAAAAGTAAAAACACAACTTTTTAAAAGCGTACCACTATGCTACATTTCTGGCTTCCGCCTCAGGAATGAACAAACTCTGCTAGTCTGCGCTAGTGAGCAGGAGCTCGTCTTTTACCTAATGAGGGCGGGAGGGCCGAGCAACTGGTCCGACAACCCATATCCTCCCCTAAGATGTCGGCTGAGAAGAACGCCCCGACAGCACCTAATCGGCTGCGGTGGGAAGGCAATAATGCAGGTCAGTGCCAAAAAAGTAGTAAAAACACAATTTTTAAAAGCGTACCGTCATGCTACATTCCTGGCTCCCGTCTCAGGAATGAACAAACTCTGCTAGTCTGCGCGCGTATGCAGGAGCGCGTCTTTTATCCTAATGAGGACGGGAGGGCCGAGCAACTGGTCTGACAACCCATATCCTCCCCTAAGATGGCGGCTGAGAAGAACGCCCCGACAGCACCTAATCGGCTGCGGTGGGAAGGCAATAATGCAGGTCAGTGCCAAAAAAGAAGTAAAAACACAATTTTTAAAAGCGTACCGCTATTCTACATTCCCGGCTTCCGCCTCAGGATTGAACGAACTCTGCTAGTCTGCGCGCGGAGGCAGGAGCGCGTCTTTTACCTAATGAGGGCGGGAGGGCCGAGCAACTGGTCCCACAACCCAAATCCTCCCCTAAGATGGCGGCTGAGGAGAACCCCCCGACAGCACCTAATCGGCTGCCGTGGGAAGGCAATAATGCAGGTCAGTGCCAAAAAAGAAGTAAAAACACAATTTTTAAAAGCGTACCGCTATGCTACATTCCCGGCTTCTGCCTCAGGAATGAACAAACTCTGCTAGTCTGCGCATGTGGGCAGGAGCGCGTCTTTTATCCTAATGAGGGCGGGAGGGCTGAGCAACTGGTCCGACAACCCAAATCCTCCCCTAAGATGGCGGCTGAGGAGAACCCCCCGACAGCACCTAATCGGCTGCGGTGGGAAGGCAATAATGCAGGTCAGTGCCAAAAAAGAAGTAAAAACACAATTTTTAAAAGCGTACCGCCATGCTACATTCCTGGCTTCCATCTCAGGAATGAACGAACTCTGCTAGTCTGCGCGATTGGACAGGAGCGCGTCTTTTATCCTAATGAGGGCGGGAGGGCCGAGCAACTGGTCCGACAACCCATATCCTCCCCTAAGATGGCGGCTGAGAAGAACGCCCCGACAGCACCTAATCGGCTGCGGTGGGAAGGCAATAATGCAGGTCAGTGCCAAAAAAGAAGTAAAAACACAATTTTTAAAAGCGTACAGCTATTCTACATTCCCGGCTTCCGCCTCAGGAATGAACGAACTCTGCTAGTCTGCGCGCGTAGGCAGGAGCGCGTCTTTTATCCTAATGAGGGCTGGAGGGCCGAGCAACTGGTCCGACAACCCAAATCCTCCCCTAAGATGGTGGCTGAGGAGAACCCCCCGACAGCACCTAATCGGCTGCGGTGGGAAGGCAATAATGCAGGTCAGTGCCAAAAAAGAAGTAAAAACACAATTTTTAAAAGCGTACCGCTATGCTACATTCCTGGCTTCCGCCTCAGGAATGAACAAACTCTGCTAGTCTGCACGCGTGGGCAGGAGCGCGTCTTTTATCCTAATGAGGGAGGGAGGGCCGAGCAACTGGTCCCACAACCCAAATCCTCCCCTAAGATGGCGGCTGAGGAGAACCCCCCGACAGCACCTAATCGGCTGCGGTGGGAAGGCAATAATGCAGGTCAGTGCCAAAAAAGAAGTAAAAACACAATTTTTAAAAGCGCACCGCTATGCTACATTCCCAGCTTCCACCTCAGGTACAAACAAACTCTGCTAGTCTGCGCATGTGGGCAGGAGCGCGTCTTTTATCCTAATGAGGGCGGGAGGGTTGAGCAACTGGTCCGACAACCCAAATCCTCCCCTAAGATGGCGGCTGAGGAGAACCCCCCGACAGCACCTAATCGGCTGCGGTGGGAAGGCAATAATGCAGGTCAGTGCCAAAAAAGAAGTCAAAACAAAATTTTTAAAAGCGTACCGCCATGCTACATTCCTGGCTTCCGCCTCAGGAATGAACGAACTCTGCTAGTCTGCGCGAGTGGGCAGGAGCGCGTCTTTTATCCTAATGAGGGCGGGAGGGCCGAGCAACTGGTCCGACAACCCAAATCCTCCCCTAAGATAGTGGCTGAGGAGAACCCCCCGACAGCACCTAATCGGCTGCGGTTGGAACGCAATAATGCAGGTCAGTGCCAAAAAAGAAGTAAAAACACAATTTTTAAAAGCGTACCGCTGTGCTACATTCCTGGCTTCCGCCTCAGGAATGAACGGACTCTGCTAGTCTGCGCTAGTGGGCAGGAGCTCGTCTTTTACCTAATGAGGGCGGGAGGGCCGAGCAACTGGTCCCACAACCCAAATCCTCCCCTAAGATGGCGGCTGAGGAGAACCCCCCGACAGCACCTAATCGGCTGCTGTGGGAAGGCAAAAATGCAGGTCAGTGCCAAAAAAGAAGTAAAAACACAATTTTTAAAAGCGCACCGCTATGCTACATTCTAAGCTTCCGCCTCAGGAATAAACAAACTCTGCTAGTCTGCGCATGTGGGCAGGAGCGCGTCTTTTATCCTAATGAGGGCGGGAGGGCTGAGCAACTGGTCCGACAACCCAAATCCTCCTCTAAGATGGCGGCTGAGGAGAACCCCCCGACAGCACCTAATCGGCTGCGGTGGGAAGGCAATAATGCAGGTCAGTGCCAAAAAAGAAGTAAAAACACAATTTTTAAAAGCGTACCGCCATGCTACATTCCTGGCTTCCGTCTCAGGAATGAACGAACTCTGCTAGTCTGCGCGAGTGGGCAGGAGCGTGTCTTTTATCATAATGAGGGCGGGAGGGCCAAGCAACTGGTCCGACAACCCATATTCTCCCCTAAGATGGCGGCTGAGAAGAACGCCCCGACAGCACCTAATCGGCTGCGGTGGGAAGGCAATAATGCAGGTCAGTGCCAAAAAAGAAGTAAAAAAACAATTTTTAAAAGCGCACTGCTATGCTACATTCCCAGCTACTGCCTCAGGAATAAACAAACTCTGCTAGTCTGCGCATGTGGGCAGGAGCGCGTCTTTTATCCTAATGAGGGCGGGAGGGCTGAGCAACTGGTCCGACAACCCAAATCCTCCCCTAAGATGGCGGCTGAGGAGAACCCCCCGACAGCACCTAATCGGCTGCGGTGGGAAGGCAATAATGCAGGTCAGTGCCAATAAAGAAGTAAAAACACAATTTTTAAAAGCGTACCGCCATGCTACATTCCTGGCTTCCGTCTCAGGAATGAACAAACTCTGCTAGTCTGCGCGCGTAGGCAGGAGCGCGTCTTTTATCCTAATGAGGGCGGGAGGGCTGAGCAACTGGTCCGACAACCCAAATCCTCCCCTAAGATGGCGGCTGAGGAGAACCCCCCGACAGCACCTAATCGGCTGCGGTGGGAAGGCAATAATGCAGGTCAGTGCCAAAAAAGAAGTAAAAACACTATTTTTAAAAGCGTACCGTCATGCTACATTCCTGGCTTCCGTCTCAGGAATGAACAAACTCTGCTAGTCTGCGCGAGTGGACAGGAGCGCGTCTTTTATCCTGATGAGGGCAGGAGGGCCGAGCAACTGGTCCGACAACCCATATCCTCCCCTAAGATGGCGGCTGAGAAGAAAGCCCCGACAGCACCTAATCGGCTGCGGTGGGAAGGCAATAATGCAGGTCAGTGCCAAAAAAGAAGTAAAAACACAATTTTTAAAAGCGCACTGTCATGCTACATTCCTGGCTTCCATCTCAGGAATGAACGAACTCTGCTAGTCTGCGCGAGTGGGCAGGAGCGCGTCTTTTATCCTAATGAGGGCGGGAGGGGCGAGCAACTGGTCCGACAACCCAAATCCTCCCCTAAAATGTCGGCTGAGGAGAACCCCCCGACAGCACCTAATCGGCTGCGGTGGGAAGGCAATAATGCAGGTCAGTGCCAATAAAGAAGTAAAAACACAATTTTTAAAAGCGTACCGCCATGCTACATTCCCGGCTTCCGCCTCAGGAATGAACGAACTCTGCTAGTCCGCGCTAGTGAGCAGGAGCTCGTCTTTTACCTAATGAGGGCGGGAGGGCCGAGCAACTGGCCCCACAACCCAAATCCTCCCCTAAGATGGCGGCTGAGGAGAACCCCCCGACAGCACCTAATCGGCTGCGGTGGGAAGGCAATAATGCAGGTCAGTGCCAAAAAAGAAGTAAAAACACAATTTTTAAAAGCGTACCGCTGTGCTACATTCCTGGCTTCCGCCTCAGGAATGAACGAACTCTGCTAGTCTGCGCGCGTACGCAGGAGCGCGTCTTTTATCCTAATGAGGGCGGGAGGGCCGAGCAACTGGTCCGACAACCCAAACCCTCCCCTAAGATAGTGGCTGAGGAGAACCCTCCGACAGCACCTAATCGGCTGAAGTGGGAAGGCAATAATGCAGGTCAGTGCCAAAAAAGAAGTAAAAACACAATTTTTAAAAGCGTACCGCTGTGCTACATTCCTGGCTTCCGCCTCAGGAATGAACGAACTCTGCTAGTCTGCGCTAGTGGGCAGGAGCTTGTCTTTTACCTAATGAGGGCGGGAGGGCCGAGCAACTGGTCCCACAACCCAAATCCTCCCCTAAGATGGCGGCTGAGGAGAACCCCCCGACAGCACCTAATCGGCTGCTGTGGGAAGGCAAAAATGCAGGTCAATGCCAAAAAAGAAGTAAAAACACAATTTTTAAAAGCGCACCGCTATGCTACATTCCCAGCTTCCGCCTCAGGAATAAACAAACTCTGCTAGTCTGCGCATGTGGGCAGGAGCGCGTCTTTTATCCTAATGAGGGCGGGAGGGCTGAGCAACTGGTCCGACAACCCAAATCCTCCTCTAAGATGGCGGCTGAGGAGAACCCCCCGACAGCACCTAATCGGCTGCGGTGGGAAGGCAATAATGCAGGTCAGTGCCAAAAAAGAAGTAAAAACACAATTTTTAAAAGCGTACCGCCATGCTACATTCCTGGCTTCCGTCTCAGGAATGAACGAACTCTGCTAGTCTGCGCGAGTGGGCAGGAGCGTGTCTTTTATCATAATGAGGGCGGGAGGGCCAAGCAACTGGTCCGACAACCCATATTCTCCCCTAAGATGGCGGCTGAGAAGAACGCCCCGACAGCACCTAATCGGCTGCGGTGGGAAGGCAATAATGCAGGTCAGTGCCAAAAAAGAAGTAAAAAAACCATTTTTAAAAGCGCACTGCTATGCTACATTCCCAGCTACTGCCTCAGGAATAAACAAACTCTGCTAGTCTGCGCATGTGGGCAGGAGCGCGTCTTTTATCCTAATGAGGGCGGGAGGGCTGAGCAACTGGTCCGACAACCCAAATCCTCCCCTAAGATGGCGGCTGAGGAGAACCCCCCGACAGCACCTAATCGGCTGCGGTGGGAAGGCAATAATGCAGGTCAGTGCCAATAAAGAAGTAAAAACACAATTTTTAAAAGCGTACCGCCATGCTACATTCCTGGCTTCCGTCTCAGGAATGAACAAACTCTGCTAGTCTGCGCGCTTAGGCAGGAGCGCGTCTTTTATCCTAATGAGGGCGGGAGGGCCGAGCAACTGGTCCGACAACCCAAATCCTCCCCTAAGATGGTGGCTGAGGAGAAACCCCCGACAGCACCTAATCGGCTGCGGTGGGAAGGCAATAATGCAGGTCAGTGCCAAAAAAGAAGTAAAAACACTATTTTTAAAAGCGTACCGTCATGCTACATTCCTGGCTTCCGTCTCAGGAATGAACAAACTCTGCTAGTCTGCGCGAGTGGACAGGAGCGCGTCTTTTATCCTGATGAGGGCGGGAGGGCCGAGCAACTGGTCCGACAACCCATATCCTCCCCTAAGATGGCGGCTGAGAAGAAAGCCCCGACAGCACCTAATCGGCTGCGGTGGGAAGGCAATAATGCAGGTCAGTGCCAAAAAAGAAGTAAAAACACAATTTTTAAAAGCGCACTGTCATGCTACATTCTTGGCTTCCATCTCAGGAATGAACGAACTCTGCTAGTCTGCGCGAGTGGGCAGGAGCGCGTCTTTTATCCTAATGAGGGCGGGAGGGGCGAGCAACTGGTCCGACAACCCAAATCCTCCCCTAAAATGGCGGCTGAGGAGAACCCCCCGACAGCACCTAATCGGCTGCGGTGGGAAGGCAATAATGCAGGTCAGTGCCAATAAAGAAGTAAAAACACAATTTTTAAAAGCGTACCGCCATGCTACATTCCCGGCTTCCGCCTCAGGAATGAACGAACTCTGCTAGTCCGCGCTAGTGAGCAGGAGCTCGTCTTTTACCTAATGAGGGCGGGAGGGCCGAGCAACTGGCCCCACAACCCAAATCCTCCCCTAAGATGGCGGCTGAGGAGAACCCCCCGACAGCACCTAATCGGCTGCGGTGGGAAGGCAATAATGCAGGTCAGTGCCAAAAAAGAAGTAAAAACACAATTTTTAAAAGCGTACCGCTATGCTACATTACCGGCTTCCGCCTCAGGAATGAACAAACTCTGCTAGTCTGCGCGCGTAGGCAGGAGCGCGTCTTTTATCCTAATGAGGGCGGGAGGGCCGAGCAACTGGTCCGACAACCCAAATCCTCCCCTAAGATGGTGGCTGAGGAGAAACCCCCGACAGCACCTAATCGGCTGCGGTGGGAAGGCAATAATGCAGGTCAGTGCCAAAAAAAAAGTAAAAACACAATTTTTAAAAGCGTACCGTCATGCTACATTCCTGGCTTCCGTCTCAGGAATGAACAAACTCTGCTAGTCTGCGCAAGTGGACAGGAGCGCGTCTTTTATCCTAATGAGGACGGGAGGGCCGAGCAACTGGTCCGACAACCCATATCCTCCCCTAAGATGGCGGCTGAGAAGAACGCCCCGACAGCACCTAATCAGCTGCTATGGGAAGGCAATAATGCAGGTCAGTGCCAAAAAAGAAGTAAAAACACAATTTTTAAAAGCGTACCGCTATTCTACATTCCCGGCTTCCGCCTCAGGAATGAACAAACTCTGCTAGTCTGCGCGAGTGGACAGGAGCGCGTCTTTTATCCTAATGAGGACGGGAGGGCCGAGCAACTGGTCCGACAACCCATATCCTCCCCTAAGATGGCGGCTGAGAAGAACGCCCCGACAGCACCTAATCGGCTGCGGTGGGAAGGCAATAATGCAGGTCAGTGCCAAAAAAGAAGTAAAAACACAATTTTTAAAAGCGTACCGTCATGCTACATTCCTGGCTTCCGTCTCATGAATGAACAAACTCTGCTAGTCTGCGCGCGTACGCAGGAGCGCGTCTTTTATCCTAATGAGGACGGGAGGGCCGAGCAACTGGTCCGACAACCCATATCCTCCCCTAAGATGGCGGCTGAGAAGAACGCCCCGACAGCACCTAATCCGCTGCGGTGGGAAGGCAATAATGCAGGTCAGTGCCAAAAAAGAAGTAAAAACACAATTTTTAAAAGCGTACCGCTATTCTACATTCCCGGCTTCCGCCTCAGGAATGAACGAACTCTGCTAGTCTGCGCGCGTAGGCAGGAGCGCGTCTTTTATCCTAATGAGGGCTGGAGGGCCGAGCAACTGGTCCGACAACCCAAATCCTCCCCTAAGATGGTGGCTGAGGAGAAACCCCAGACAGCACCTAATCGGCTGCGGTGGGAAGGCAATAATGCAGGTCATTACCAAAAAAGAAGTAAAAACACAATTTTTAAAAGCGCACCGCTATGCTACATTCCCAGCTTCCGCCTCAGGAATAAACAAACTCTGCTAGTCTGCGCATGTGGGCAGGAGCGCGTCTTTTATCCTAATGAGGGCGGGAGGGCTGAGCAACTGGTCCGACAACCCAAATCCTCCCCTAAGATGGCGGCTGAGGAGAACCCCCCGACAGCACCTAATCGGCTGCGGTGGGAAGGCAATAATGCAGGTCAGTGCCAAAAAAGAAGTAAAAACACAATTTTTAAAAGCGTACCGCCATGCTACATTCCTGGCTTCCGCCTCAGGAATGAACGAACTCTGCTAGTCTGCGCGAGTGGGCAGGAGCGCGTCTTTTATCCTAATGAGGGCAGGAGGGCCGAGCAACTGGTCCGACAACCCAAATCCTCCCCTAAGATGGCAGCTGAGAAGAACGCCCCGACAGCACCTAATTGGCTGCGGTGGGAAGGCAATAATGCAGGTCAGTGCCCAAAAAGAAGTAAAAACACAATTTTTAAAAGCGTACCGCTATGCTACATTCCCGGCTTCCGCCTCAGGAATGAACGAACTCTGCTAGTATGCGCGCGTGCGCAGGAGCGCGTCTTTTATCCTAATGAGGGCGGGAGGGCCGAGCAACTGGTCCGACAACCCAAATCCTCCCCTAAGATAGTGGCTGAGGAGAACCCCCCGACAGCACCTAATCGGCTGCGGTGGGAAGGCAATAATGCAGGTCAGTGCCAAAAAAGAAGTAAAAACACAATTTTTAAAAGCGTACCGCTGTGCTACATTCCTGGCTTCCGCCTCAGGAATGAACGAACTCTGCTAGTCTGCGCTAGTGGGCAGGAGCTCGTCTTTTACCTAATGAGGGCGGGAGGGCCGAGCAACTGGTCCCACAACCCAAATCCTCCCCTAAGATGGCGGCTGAGGAGAACCCCCCGACAGCACCTAATCGGCTGCGGTGGGAAGGCAATAATGCAGGTCAGTGCCAAAAAAGAAGTAAAAACACAATTTTTAAAAACGCACCGCTATACTACATTCCCAGCTTCCGCCTCAGGAATAAACAAACTCTGCTAGTCTGCGCATGTGGGCAGGAGCGCGTCTTTTATCCTAATGAGGGCGGGAGGGCTGAGCAACTGGTCCGACAACCTAAATCCTCCTCTAAGATGGCGGCTGAGGAGAACCCCCCGACAGCACCTAATCGGCTGCGGTGGGAAGGCAATAATGCAGGTCAGTGCCAAAAAAGAAGTAAAAACACAATTTTTAAAAGCGTACCGCCATGCTACATTCCTGGCTTCCGTCTCAGGAATGAACGAACTCTGCTAGTCTGCGCGAGTGGGCAGGAGCGTGTCTTTTATCATAATGAGGGCGGGAGGGCCGAGCAACTGGTCCGACAACCCATATTCTCCCCTAAGATGGCGGCTGAGAAGAACGCCCCGACAGCACCTAATCGGCTGCGGTGGGAAGGCAATAATGCAGGTCAGTGCCAAAAAAAAAGTACAAACACAACTTTTTAAAAGCGTACCACTATGCTACATTCCTGGCTTCCGCCTCAGGAATGAACGAACTCTGCTAGTCTGCGCTAATGAGCAGGAGCTCGTCTTTTACCTAATGAGGGCGGGAGGGCCGAGCAACTGGTCCCACAACCCAAATCCTCCCCTAAGATGGTGGCTGAGGAGAAACCCCCGACAGCACCTAATCGGCTGCGGTGGGAAGGCAATAATGCAGGTCAGTGCCAAAAAAGAAGTAAAAACACTATTTTTAAAAGCGTACCGTCATGCTACATTCCTGGCTTCCGTCTCAGGAATGAACAAACTCTGCTAGTCTGCGCGAGTGGACAGGAGCGCGTCTTTTATCCTAATGAGGGCGGGAGGGCCGAGCAACTGGTCCGACAACCCATATCCTCCCCTAAGATGGCGGCTGAGAAGAACGCCCCGACAGCACCTAATCGGCTGAGGTGGGAAGGCAATAATGCAGGTCAGTGCCAAAAAAGAAGTAAAAACACAATTTTTAAAAGCGTACCGTCATGCTACATTCCTGGCTTCCATCTCAGGAATGAACGAACTCTGCTAGTCTGCGCGAGTGGACAGGAGCACGTCTTTTATCCTAATGAGGGCGGGAGGGCCGAGCAACTGGTCCGACAACCCATATCCTCCCCTAAGATGGCGGCTGAGAAGAACGCCCCGACAGCACCTAATCGGCTGCGGTGGGAAGACAATAATGCAGGTCAGTGCCAAAAAAGAAGTAAAAACACAATTTTTAAAAGCGTACAGCTATTCTACATTCCCGGCTTCCGCCTCAGGAATGAACGAACTCTGCTAGTCTGCGCGCATAGGCAGGAGCGCGTCTTTTATCCTAATGAGGGCTGGAGGGCCGAACAACTGGTCCGACAACCCAAATCCTCCCCTAAGATGGTGGCTGAGGAGAACCCCCCGACAGCACCTAATCGGCTGCGGTGGGAAGGCAATAATGCAGGTCAGTGCCAAAAAAGAAGTAAAAACACAATTTTTAAAAGCGTACCGCTGTGCTACATTCCTGGCTTCCGCCTCAGGAATGAACGAACTCTGCTAGTCTGCGCTAGTGGGCAGGAGCTCGTCTTTTACCTAATGAGGGCGGGAGGGCCGAGCAACTGGTCCCACAACCCAAATCCTCCCCTAAGATGGCGGCTGAGGAGAACCCCCCGACAGCACCTAATCGGCTGCTGTGGGAAGGCAATAATGCAGGTCAGTGCCAAAAAAGAAGTAAAAACACAATTTTTAAAAGCGCACCGCTATGCTACATTCCCAGCTTCCGCCTCAGGAATAAACAAACTCTGCTAGTCTGCGCATGTGGGCAGGAGCGCGTCTTTTATCCTAATGAGGGCGGGAGGGCTGAGCAACTGGTCCGACAACCCAAATCCTCCTCTAAGATGGCGGCTGAGGAGAACCCCCCGACAGCACCTAATCGGCTGCGGTGGGAAGGCAATAATGCAGGTCAGTGCCAAAAAAGAAGTAAAAACACAATTTTTAAAAGCGTACCGCCATGCTACATTCCTGGCTTCCGTCTCAGGAATGAACGAACTCTGCTAGTCTGCGCGAGTGGGCAGGAGCGTGTCTTTTATCATAATGAGGGCGGGAGGGCCAAGCAACTGGTCCGACAACCCATATTCTCCCCTAAGATGGCGGCTGAGAAGAACGCCCCGACAGCACCTAATCGGCTGCGGTGGGAAGGCAATAATGCAGGTCAGTGCCAAAAAAGAAGTAAAAACACTATTTTTAAAAGCGTACCGTCATGCTACATTCCTGGCTTCCGTCTCAGGAATGAACAAACTCTGCTAGTCTGCGCGAGTGGACAGGAGCGCGTCTTTTATCCTGATGAGGGCGGGAGGGCCGAGCAACTGGTCCGACAACCCATATCCTCCCCTAAGATGGCGGCTGAGAAGAACGCCCCGACAGCACCTAATCGGCTGTGGTGGGAAGGCAATAATGCAGGTCAGTGCGAAAAAAGAAGTAAAAACACAATTTTTAAAAGCGTACCGTCATGCTACATTCCTGGCTTCCATCTCAGGAATGAACGAACTCTGCTAGTCTGCGCGAGTGGGCAGGAGCGCGTCTTTTATCCTAATGAGGGCGGGAGGGGCGAGCAACTGGTCCGACAACCCAAATCCTCCCCTAAGATGGCGGCTGAGGAGAACCCCCCGACACCACCTAATCGGCTGCGGTGGGAAGGCAATAATGCAGGTCAGTGCCAATAAAGAAGTAAAAACACAATTTTTAAAAGCGTACCGCCATGCTACATTCCCGGCTTCCGCCTCAGGAATGAACGAACTCTGCTAGTCTGCGCGCGTAGGCAGGAGCGCGTCTTTTATCCCAATGAGGGCGGGAGGGCCGAGCAACTGGTCCGACAACCCAAATCCTCCCCTAAGATGGTGGCTGAGGAGAACCCCCCGACAGCACCTAATCGGCTGCGGTGGGAAGGCAATAATGCAGGTCAGTGCCAAAAAAAAAGTAAAAACACAACTTTTTAAAAGCGTACCACTATGCTACATTCCTGGCTTCCGCCTCAGGAATGAACGAACTCTGCTAGTCCGCGCTAGTGAGCAGGAGCTCGTCTTTTACCTAATGAGGGCGGGAGGGCCGAGCAACTGGCCCCACAACCCAAATCCTCCCCTAAGATGGCGGCTGAGGAGAACCCCCCGACAGCACCTAATCGGCTGCGGTGGGAAGGCAATAATGCAGGTCAGTGCCAAAAAAGAAGTAAAAACACAATTTTTAAAAGCGTACCGCTATGCTACATTCCCGGCTTCCGCCTCAGGAATGAACAAACTCTGCTAGTCTGCGCGCGTAGGCAGGAGCGCGTCTTTTATCCTAATGAGGGCGGGAGGGCCGAGCAACTGGTCCGACAACCCAAATCCTCCCCTAAGATGGTGGCTGAGGAGAAACCCCCGACAGCACCTAATCGGCTGCGGTGGGAAGGCAATAATGCAGGTCAGTGCCAAAAAAGAAGTAAAAACACAATTTTTAAAAGCGTACCGTCATGCTACATTCCTGGCTTCCGTCTCAGGAATGAACAAACTCTGCTAGTCTGCGCAAGTGGACAGGAGCGCGTCTTTTATCCTAATGAGGACGGGAGGGCCGAGCAACTGGTCCGACAACCCATATCCTCCCCTAAGATGGCGGATGAGAAGAACGCCCCGACAGCACCTAATCAGCTGCGGTGGGAAGGCAATAATGCAGGTCAGTGCCAAAAAAGAAGTAAAAACACAATTTTTAAAAGCGTACCGCTATTTTACATTCCCGGCTTGCGCCTCAGGAATGAACAAACTCTGCTAGTCTGCGCGAGTGGACAGGAGCGCGTCTTTTATCCTAATGAGGACGGGAGGGCCGAGCAACTGGTCCGACAACCCATATCCTCCCCTAAGATGGCGGCTGAGAAGAACGCCCCGACAGCACCTAATCGGCTGCGGTGGGAAGGCAATAATGCAGGTCAGTGCCAAAAAAGAAGTAAAAACACAATTTTTAAAAGCGTACCGTCATGCTACATTCCTGGCTTCCGTCTCAGGAATGAACAAACTCTGCTAGTCTGCGCGCGTACGCAGGAGCGCGTCTTTTATCCTAATGAGGACGGTAGGGCCGAGCAACTGGTCCGACAACCCATATCCTCCCCTAAGATGGCGGCTGAGAAGAACGCCCCGACAGCACCTAATCGGCTGCGGTGGGAAGGCAATAATGCAGGTCAGTGCCAAAAAAGAAGTAAAAACACAATTTTTAAAAGCGTACCGCTATTCTACATTCCCGGCTTCCGCCTCAGGAATGAACGAACTCTGCTAGTCTGCGCGCGTAGGCAGGAGCGCGTCTTTTATCCTAATGAGGGCTGGAGGGCCGAGCAACTGGTCCGACAACCCAAATCCTCCCCTAAGATGGTGGCTGAGGAGAAACCCCCGACAGCACCTAATCGGCTGCGGTGGGAAGGCAATAATGCAGGTCATTGCCAAAAAAGAAGTAAAAACACAATTTTTAAAAGCGTACTGCTATGCTACATTCCTGCCTTCCGCCTCAGGAATGAACAAACTCTGCTAGTCTGCACGCGTGGGCAGGAGCGCCTCTTTTATCCTAATGAGGGAGGGAGGGCCGAGCAACTGGTCCCACAACCCAAATCCTCCCCTAAGATGGCGGCTGAGGAGAACCCCCCGACAGCACCTAATCGGCTGCGGTGGGAAGGCAATAATGCAGGTCAGTGCCAAAAAAGAAGTAAAAACACAATTTTTAAAAGCGCACCGCTATGCTACATTCCCATCTTCCGCCTCAGGAATAAACAAACTCTGCTAGTCTGCGCATGTGGGCAGGAGCGCGTCTTTTATCCTAATGAGGGTGGGAGGGCTGAGCAACTGGTCCGACAACCCAAATCCTCCCCTAAGATGGCGGCTGAGGAGAACCCCCCGACAGCACCTAATCGGCTGCGGTGGGAAGGCAATAATGCAGGTCAGTGCCAAAAAAGAAGTAAAAACACAACTTTTAAAAGCGTACCGCCATGCTACATTCCTGGCTTCCGCCTCAGGAATGAACGAACTCTGCTAGTCTGCGCGAGTGGGCAGGAGCGCGTCTTTTATCCTAATGAGGGCGGGAGGGCCGAGCAACTGGTCCGACAACCCAAATCCTCCCCTAAGATGGCAGCTGAGAAGAACGCCCCGACAGCACCTAATTGGCTGCGGTGGGAAGGCAATAATGCAGGTCAGTGCCAAAAAAGAAGTAAAAACACAATTTTTAAAAGCGTACCGCTATGCTACATTCCCGGCTTCCGCCTCAGGAATGAACAAACTCTGCTAGTCTGCGCGCGTGCGCAGGAGCGCGTCTTTTATCCTAATGAGGACGGGAGGGCCGAGCAACTGGTCCGACAACCCATATCCTCCCCTAAGATGGCGGCTGAGAAGAACATCCCGACAGCACCTAATCAGCTGCGGTGGGAAGGCAATAATGCAGGTCAGTGCCAAAAAAGAAGTAAAAACACAATTTTTAAAAGCGTACCGCTATTCTACATTCCCGGCTTCCGCCTCAGGAATGAACAAACTCTGCTAGTCTGCGCGAGTGGACAGGAGCGCGTCTTTTATCCTAATGAGGACGGGAGGGCCGAGCAACTGGTCCGACAACCCATATCCTCCCCTAAGATGGCGGCTGAGAAGAACGCCCCGACAGCACCTAATCGGCTGCGGTGGGACGGCAATAATGCAGGTCAGTGCCAAAAAAGAAGTAAAAACACAATTTTTAAAAGCGTACCGTCATGCTACATTCCTGGCTTCCGTCTCATGAATGAACAAACTCTGCTAGTCTGCGCGCGTACGCAGGAGCGCGTCTTTTATCCTAATGAGGACGGGAGGGCCGAGCAACTGGTCCGACAACCCATATCCTCCCCTAAGATGGCGGCTGAGAAGAACGCCCCGACGGCACCTAATCGGCTGTGGTGGGAAGGCAATAATGCAGGTCAGTGCTAAAAAAGAAGTAAAAACACAATTTTTAAAAGCGTACCACTATGCTACATTCCTGGCTTCCGCCTCAGGAATGAACAAACTCTGCTAGTCTGCACGCGTGGGCAGGAGCGCCTCTTTTATCCTAATGAGGGAGGGAGGGCCGAGCAACTGGTCCCACAACCCAAATCCTCCCCTAAGATGGCGGCTGAGGAGAACCCCCCGACAGCACCTAATCGGCTGCGGTGGGAAGGCAATAATGCAGGTCAGTGCCAAAAAAGAAGTAAAAACACAATTTTTAAAAGCGCACCGCTATGCTACATTCCCAGCTTCCGCCTCAGGATTAAACAAACTCTGCTAGTCTGCGCATGTGGGCAGGAGCGCGTCTTTTATCCTAATGAGGGCGGGAGGGCTGAGCAACTGGTCCGACAACCCAAATCCTCCCCTAAGATGGCGGCTGAGGAGAACCCCCCGACAGCACCTAATCGGCTGCGGTGGGAAGGCAATAATGCAGGTCAGTGCCAAAAAAGAAGTAAAAACACAATTTTTAAAAGCGTACCGCCATGCTACATTCCTGGCTTCCGCCTCAGGAATGAACGAACTCTGCTAGTCTGCGCGAGTGGGCAGGAGCGCGTCTTTTATCCTAATGAGGGCGGGAGGGCCGAGCAACTGGTCCGACAACCTAAATCCTCCCCTAAGATGGCAGCTGAGAAGAACGCCCCGACAGCACCTAATTGGCTGCGGTGGGAAGGCAATAATGCAGGTCAGTGCCAAAAAAGAAGTAAAAACACAATTTTTAAAAGCGTACCGCTATGCTACATTCCCGGCTTCCGCCTCAGGAATGAACGAACTCTGCTAGTCTGCGCGCGTGCGCAGGAGCGCGTCTTTTATCCTAATGAGGGCGGGAGGGCCGAGCAACTGGTCCGACAACCCAAATCCTCCCCTAAGATAGTGGCTGAGGAGAACCCCCCGACAGCACCTAATCTGCTGCGGTGGGAAGGCAATAATGCAGGTCAGTGCCAAAAAAGAAGTAAAAACACAATTTTTAAAAGCGTACCGCTGTGCTACATTCCTGGCTTCCGCCTCAGGAATGAACGAACTCTGCTAGTCTGCGCTAGTGGGCAGGAGCTCGTCTTTTACCTAATGAGGGCGGGAGGGCCGAGCAACTGGTCCCACAACCCAAATCCTCCCCTAAGATGGCGGCTGAGGAGAACCCCCCGACAGCACCTAATCGGCTGCTGTGGGAAGGCAATAATGCAGGTCAGTGCCAAAAAAGAAGTAAAAACACAATTTTTAAAAGCGCACCGCTATGCTACATTCCCAGCTTCCGCCTCAGGAATAAACAAACTCTGCTAGTCTGCGCATGTGGGCAGGAGCGCGTCTTTTATCCTAATGAGGGCGGGAGGGCTGAGCAACTGGTCCTACAACCCAAATCCTCCTCTAAGATGGCGGCTGAGGAGAACCCCCCGACAGCACCTAATCGGCTGCGGTGGGAAGGCAATAATGCAGGTCAGTGCCAAAAAAGAAGTAAAAACACAATTTTTAAAAGCGTACCGCCATGCTACATTCCTGGCTTCCGTCTCAGGAATGAACGAACTCTGCTAGTCTGCGCGAGTGGGCAGGAGCGTGTCTTTTATCATAATGAGGGCGGGAGGGCCAAGCAACTGGTCCGACAACCCATATTCTCCCCTAAGATGGCGGCTGAGAAGAACGCCCCGACAGCACCTAATCGGCTGCGGTGGGAAGGCAATAATGCAGGTCAGTGCCAAAAAAGAAGTAAAAACACTATTTTTAAAAGCGTACCATCATGCTACATTCCTGGCTTCCGTCTCAGGAATGAACAAACTCTGCTAGTCTGCGCGAGTGGACAGGAGCGCGTCTTTTATCCTGATGAGGGCGGGAGGGCCGAGCAACTGGTCCGACAACCCATATCCTCCCCTAAGATGGCGGCTGAGAAGAACGCCCCGACAGCACCTAATCGGCTGTGGTGGGAAGGCAATAATGCAGGTCAGTGCCAAAAAAGAAGTAAAAACACAATTTTTAAAAGCGTACCGTCATGCTACATTCCTGGCTTCCATCTCAGGAATGAACGAACTCTGCTAGTCTGCGCGAGTGGGCAGGAGCGCGTCTTTTATCCTAATGAGGGCGGGAGGGGCGAGCAACTGGTCCGACAACCCAAATCCTCCCCTAAGATGGCGGCTGAGGAGAACCCCCCGACACCACCTAATCGGCTGCGGTGGGAAGGCAATAATGCAGGTCAGTGCCAATAAAGAAGTAAAAACACAATTTTTAAAAGCGTACCGCCATGCTACATTCCCGGCTTCCGCCTCAGGAATGAACGAACTCTGCTAGTCTGCGCGCGTAGGCAGGAGCGCGTCTTTTATCCCAATGAGGGCGGGAGGGCCGAGCAACTGGTCCGACAACCCAAATCCTCCCCTAAGATGGTGGCTGAGGAGAACCCCCCGACAGCACCTAATCGGCTGCGGTGGGAAGGCAATAATGCAGGTCAGTGACAAAAAAAAAGTAAAAACACAACTTTTTAAAAGCGTACCACTATGCTACATTCCTGGCTTCCGCCTCAGGAATGAACGAACTCTGCTAGTCCGCGCTAGTGAGCAGGAGCTCGTCTTTTACCTAATGAGGGCCGGAGGGCCGAGCAACTGGCCCCACAACCCAAATCCTCCCCTAAGATGGCGGCTGAGGAGAACCCCCCGACAGCACCTAATCGGCTGCGGTGGGAAGGCAATAATGCAGGTCAGTGCCAAAAAAGAAGTAAAAACACAATTTTTAAAAGCGTACCGCTATGCTACATTCCCGGCTTCCGCCTCAGGAATGAACAAACTCTGCTAGTCTGCGCGCGTAGGCAGGAGCGCGTCTTTTATCCTAATGAGGGCGGGAGGGCCGAGCAACTGGTCCGACAACCCAAATCCTCCCCTAAGATGGTGGCTGAGGAGAAACCCCCGACAGCACCTAATCGGCTGCGGTGGGAAGGCAATAATGCAGGTCAGTGCCAAAAAAGAAGTAAAAACACAATTTTTAAAAGCGTACCGTCATGCTACATTCCTGGCTTCCGTCTCAGGAATGAACAAACTCTGCTAGTCTGCGCAAGTGGACAGGAGCGCGTCTTTTATCCTAATGAGGACGGGAGGGCCGAGCAACTGGTCCGACAACCCATATCCTCCCCTAAGATGGCGGCTGAGAAGAACGCCCCGACAGCACCTAATCAGCTGCGGTGGGAAGGCAATAATGCAGGTCAGTGCCAAAAAAGAAGTAAAAACACAATTTTTAAAAGCGTACCGCTATTCTACATTCCCGGCTTCCGCCTCAGGAATGAACAAACTCTGCTAGTCTGCGCGAGTGGACAGGAGCGCGTCTTTTATCCTAATGAGGACGGGAGGGCCGAGCAACTGGTCCGACAACCCATATCCTCCCCTAAGATGGCGGCTGAGAAGAACGCCCCGACAGCACCTAATCGGCTGCGGTGGGAAGGCAATAATGCAGGTCAGTGCCAAAAAAGAAGTAAAAACACAATTTTTAAAAGCGTACCGTCATGCTACATTCCTGGCTTCCGTCTCAGGAATGAACAAACTCTGCTAGTCTGCGCGCGTACGCAGGAGCGCGTCTTTTATCCTAATGAGGACGGTAGGGCCGAGCAACTGGTCCGACAACCCATATCCTCCCCTAAGATGGCGGCTGAGAAGAACGCCCCGACAGCACCTAATCGGCTGCGGTGGGAAGGCAATAATGCAGGTCAGTGCCAAAAAAGAAGTAAAAACACAATTTTTAAAAGCGTACCGCTATTCTACATTCCCGGCTTCCGCCTCAGGAATGAACGAACTCTGCTAGTCTGCGCGCGTAGGCAGGAGCACGTCTTTTATCCTAATGAGGGCTGGAGGGCCGAGCAACTGGTCCGACAACCCAAATCCTCCCCTAAGATGGTGGCTGAGGAGAAACCCCCGACAGCACCTAATCGGCTGCGGTGGGAAGGCAATAATGCAGGTCATTGCCAAAAAAGAAGTAAAAACACAATTTTTAAAAGCGTACTGCTATGCTACATTCCTGCCTTCCGCCTCAGGAATGAACAAACTCTGCTAGTCTGCACGCGTGGGCAGGAGCGCCTCTTTTATCCTAATGAGGGAGGGAGGGCCGAGCAACTGGTCCCACAACCCAAATCCTCCCCTAAGATGGCGGCTGAGGAGAACCCCCCGACAGCACCTAATCGGCTGCGGTGGGAAGGCAATAATGCAGGTCAGTGCCAAAAAAGAAGTAAAAACACAATTTTTAAAAGCGCACCGCTATGCTACATTCCCATCTTCCGCCTCAGGAATAAACAAACTCTGCTAGTCTGCGCATGTGGGCAGGAGCGCGTCTTTTATCCTAATGAGGGTGGGAGGGCTGAGCAACTGGTCCGACAACCCAAATCCTCCCCTAAGATGGCGGCTGAGGAGAACCCCCCGACAGCACCTAATCGGCTGCGGTGGGAAGGCAATAATGCAGGTCAGTGCCAAAAAAGAAGTAAAAACACAACTTTTAAAAGCGTACCGCCATGCTACATTCCTGGCTTCCGCCTCAGGAATGAACGAACTCTGCTAGTCTGCGCGAGTGGGCAGGAGCGCGTCTTTTATCCTAATGAGGGCGGGAGGGCCGAGCAACTGGTCCGACAACCCAAATCCTCCCCTAAGATGGCAGCTGAGAAGAACGCCCCGACAGCACCTAATTGGCTGCGGTGGGAAGGCAATAATGCAGGTCAGTGCCAAAAAAGAAGTAAAAACACAATTTTTAAAAGCGTACCGCTATGCTACATTCCCGGCTTCCGCCTCAGGAATGAACGAACTCTGCTAGTCTGCGCGCGTGCGCAGGAGCGCGTCTTTTATCCTAATGAGGACGGGAGGGCCGAGCAACTGGTCCGACAACCCATATCCTCCCCTAAGATGGCGGCTGAGAAGAACATCCCGACAGCACCTAATCAGCTGCGGTGGGAAGGCAATAATGCAGGTCAGTGCCAAAAAAGAAGTAAAAACACAATTTTTAAAAGCGTACCGCTATTCTACATTCCCGGCTTCCGCCTCAGGAATGAACAAACTCTGCTAGTCTGCGCGAGTGGACAGGAGCGCGTCTTTTATCCTAATGAGGACGGGAGGGCCGAGCAACTGGTCCGACAACCCATATCCTCCCCTAAGATGGCGGCTGAGAAGAACGCCCCGACAGCACCTAATCGGCTGCGGTGGGACGGCAATAATGCAGGTCAGTGCCAAAAAAGAAGTAAAAACACAATTTTTAAAAGCGTACCGTCATGCTACATTCCTGGCTTCCGTCTCATGAATGAACAAACTCTGCTAGTCTGCGCGCGTACGCAGGAGCGCGTCTTTTATCCTAATGAGGACGGGAGGGCCGAGCAACTGGTCCGACAACCCATATCCTCCCCTAAGATGGCGGCTGAGAAGAACGCCCCGACGGCACCTAATCGGCTGCGGTGGGAAGGCAATAATGCAGGTCAGTGCTAAAAAAGAAGTAAAAACACAATTTTTAAAAGCGTACCACTATGCTACATTCCTGGCTTCCGCCTCAGGAATGAACAAACTCTGCTAGTCTGCACGCGTGGGCAGGAGCGCCTCTTTTATCCTAATGAGGGAGGGAGGGCCGAGCAACTGGTCCCACAACCCAAATCCTCCCCTAAGATGGCGGCTGAGGAGAACCCCCCGACAGCACCTAATCGGCTGCGGTGGGAAGGCAATAATGCAGGTCAGTGCCAAAAAAGAAGTAAAAACACAATTTTTAAAAGCGCACCGCTATGCTACATTCCCAGCTTCCGCCTCAGGATTAAACAAACTCTGCTAGTCTGCGCATGTGGGCAGGAGCGCGTCTTTTATCCTAATGAGGGCGGGAGGGCTGAGCAACTGGTCCGACAACCCAAATCCTCCCCTAAGATGGCAGCTGAGGAGAACCCCCCGACAGCACCTAATCGGCTGCGGTGGGAAGGCAATAATGCAGGTCAGTGCCAAAAAAGAAGTAAAAACACAATTTTTAAAAGCGTACCGCCATGCTACATTCCTGGCTTCCGCCTCAGGAATGAACGAACTCTGCTAGTCTGCGCGAGTGGGCAGGAGCGCGTCTTTTATCCTAATGAGGGCGGGAGGGCCGAGCAACTGGTCCGACAACCTAAATCCTCCCCTAAGATGGCAGCTGAGAAGAACGCCCCGACAGCACCTAATTGGCTGCGGTGGGAAGGCAATAATGCAGGTCAGTGCCAAAAAAGAAGTAAAAACACAATTTTTAAAAGCGTACCGCTATGCTACATTCCCGGCTTCCGCCTCAGGAATGAACGAACTCTGCTAGTCTGCGCGCGTGCGCAGGAGCGCGTCTTTTATCCTAATGAGGGCGGGAGGGCCGAGCAACTGGTCCGACAACCCAAATCCTCCCCTAAGATAGTGGCTGAGGAGAACCCCCCGACAGCACCTAATCTGCTGCGGTGGGAAGGCAATAATGCAGGTCAGTGCCAAAAAAGAAGTAAAAACACAATTTTTAAAAGCGTACCGCTGTGCTACATTCCTGGCTTCCGCCTCAGGAATGAACGAACTCTGCTAGTCTGCGCTAGTGGGCAGGAGCTCGTCTTTTACCTAATGAGGGCGGGAGGGCCGAGCAACTGGTCCCACAACCCAAATCCTCCCCTAAGATGGCGGCTGAGGAGAACCCCCCGACAGCACCTAATCGGCTGCGGTGGGAAGGCAATAATGCAGGTCAGTGCCAAAAAAGAAGTAAAAACACAATTTTTAAAAACGCACCGCTATGCTACATTCCCAGCTTCCGCCTCAGGAATAAACAAACTCTGCTAGTCTGCGCATGTGGGCAGGAGCGCGTCTTTTATCCTAATGAGGGCGGGAGGGCTGAGCAACTGGTCCGACAACCTAAATCCTCCTCTAAGATGGCGGCTGAGGAGAACCCCCCGACAGCACCTAATCGGCTGCGGTGGAAAGGCAATAATGCAGGTCAGTGCCAAAAAAGAAGTAAAAACACAATTTTTAAAAACGCACCGCTATGCTACATTCCCAGCTTCCGCCTCAGGAATAAACAAACTCTGCTAGTCTGCGCATGTGGGCAGGAGCGTGTCTTTTATCATAATGAGGGCGGGAGGGCCGAGCAACTGGTCCGACAACCCATATTCTACCCTAAGATGGCGGCTGAGAAGAACGCCCCGACAGCACCTAATCGGCTGCGGTGGGAAGGCAAAAATGCAGGTCAGTGCCAAAAAAAAAGTAAAAACACAACTTTTTAAAAGCGTACCACTATGCTACATTCCTGGCTTCCGCCTCAGGAATGAACGAACTCTGCTAGTCTGCGCTAATGAGCAGGAGCTCGTCTTTTACCTAATGAGGGCGGGAGGGCCGAGCAACTGGTCCCACAACCCAAATCCTCCCCTAAGATGGCGGCTGAAGAGAACCCCCCGACAGCACCTAATCGGCTGCGGTGGGAAGGCAATAATGCAGGTCAGTGCCAAAAAAGAAGTAAAAACACAATTTTTAAAAGCGTACCGCTATGCTACATTCCCGGCTTCCGCCTCAGGAATGAACAAACTCTGCTAGTCTGCGCGCGTAGGCAGGAGCGCGTCTTTTATCCTAATGAGGGCGGGAGGGCCGAGCAACTGGTCCGACAACCCAAATCCTCCCCTAAGATGGTGGCTGAGGAGAAACCCCCGACAGCACCTAATCGGCTGCGGTGGGAAGGCAATAATGCAGGTCAGTGCCAAAAAAGAAGTAAAAACACTATTTTTAAAAGCGTACCGTCATGCTACATTCCTGGCTTCCGTCTCAGGAATGAACAAACTCTGCTAGTCTGCGCGAGTGGACAGGAGCGCGTCTTTTATCCTAATGAGGGCGGGAGGGCCGAGCAACTGGTCCGACAACCCATATCCTCCCCTAAGATGGCGGCTGAGAAGAACGCCCCGACAGCACCTAATCGGCTGCGGTGGGAAGGCAATAATGCAGGTCAGTGCCAAAAAAGAAGTAAAAACACAATTTTTAAAAGCGTACCGTCATGCTACATTCCTGGCTTCCATCTCAGGAATGAACGAACTCTGCTAGTCTGCGCGAGTGGACAGGAGCACGTCTTTTATCCTAATGAGGGCGGGAGGGCCGAGCAACTGGTCCGACAACCCATATCCTCCCCTAAGATGGCGGCTGAGAAGAACGCCCCGACAGCACCTAATCGGCTGCGGTGGGAAGGCAATAATGCAGGTCAGTGCCAAAAAAGAAGTAAAAACACAATTTTTAAAAGCGTACAGCTATTCTACATTCCCGGCTTCCGCCTCAGGAATGAACGAACTCTGCTAGTCTGCGCGCGTAGGCAGTAGCGCGTCTTTTATCCTAATGAGGGCTGGAGGGCCGAGCAACTGGTCCGACAACCCAAATCCTCCCCTAAGATGGTGGCTGAGGAGAACCCCCCGACAGCACCTAATCGGCTGCGGTGGGAAGGCAATAATGCAGGTCAGTGCCAAAAAAAGAAGTAAAAACACAATTTTTAAAAGCGTACCGCTGTGCTACATTCCTGGCTTCCGCCTCAGGAATGAACGAACTCTGCTAGTCTGCGCTAGTGGGCAGGAGCTCGTCTTTTACCTAATGAGGGCGGGAGGGCCGAGCAACTGGTCCCACAACCCAAATCCTCCCCTAAGATGGCGGCTGAGGAGAACCCCCCGACAGCACCTAATCGGCTGCTGTGGGAAGGCAATAATGCAGGTCAGTGCCAAACAAGAAGTAAAAACGAAATTTTTAAAAGCGCACCGCTATGCTACATTCCCAGCTTCCGCCTCAGGAATAAACAAACTCTGCTAGTCTGCGCATGTGGGCAGGAGCGCGTCTTTTATCCTAATGAGGGCGGGAGGGCTGAGCAACTGGTCCGACAACCCAAATTCTCCCCTAAGATGGCGGCTGAGGAGAACCCCCCGACAGCACCTAATCGGCTGCGGTGGGAAGGCAATAATGCAGGTCAGTGCCAAAAAAGAAGTAAAAACACAATTTTTAAAAGCGTACCGCTATTCTACATTCCCGGCTTCCGCCTCAGGAATGAACGAACTCTGCTAGTCTGCGCGCGTAGGCAGGAGCGCGTCTTTTATCCTAATGAGGGCTGGAGGGCCGAGCAACTGGTCCGACAACCCAAATCCTCCCCTAAGATGGTGGCTGAGGAGAAACCCCCGACAGCACCTAATCGGCTGCGGTGGGAAGGCAATAATGCAGGTCATTGCTAAAAAAGAAGTAAAAACACAATTTTTAAAAGCGTACCACTATGCTACATTCCTGGCTTCCGCCTCAGGAATGAACAAACTCTGCTAGTCTGCACGCGTGGGCAGGAGCGCCTCTTTTATCCTAATGAGGGAGGGAGGGCCGAGCAACTGGTCCCACAACCCAAATCCTCCCCTAAGATGGCGGCTGAGGAGAACCCCCCGACAGCACCTAATCGGCTGCGGTGGGAAGGCAATAATGCAGGTCAGTGCCAAAAAAGAAGTAAAAACACAATTTTTAAAAGCGCACCGCTATGCTACATTCCCAGCTTCCGCCTCAGGATTAAACAAACTCTGCTAGTCTGCGCATGTGGGCAGGAGCGCGTCTTTTATCCTAATGAGGGCGGGAGGGCTGAGCAACTGGTCCGACAACCCAAATCCTCCCCTAAGATGGCGGCTGAGGAGAACCCCCCGACAGCACCTAATCGGCTGCGGTGGGAAGGCAATAATGCAGGTCAGTGCCAAAAAAGAAGTAAAAACACAATTTTTAAAAGCGTACCGCCATGCTACATTCCTGGCTTCCGCCTCAGGAATGAACGAACTCTGCTAGTCTGCGCGAGTGGGCAGGAGCGCGTCTTTTATCCTAATGAGGGCGGGAGGGCCGAGCAACTGGTCCGACAACCTAAATCCTCCCCTAAGATGGCAGCTGAGAAGAACGCCCCGACAGCACCTAATTGGCTGCGGTGGGAAGGCAATAATGCAGGTCAGTGCCAAAAAAGAAGTAAAAACACAATTTTTAAAAGCGTACCGCTGCTAGAGCGCGCGAGGCCACCCGACCAATAGTTTTCGCCGTTTCCGGCTTCAGGGCCCATATACTTTTCTAATCACCATATACATCGATCAGGTGACTTCACGAGCTCTACCAATTTGGTGTGTGTGTGTTCCCTGCTACCAATTCTCAGTGCACCCGACTTGCCATCCACCGATGCAGGTGCCTAATGACCACAATGAATCAGGGAGCTAGCTGTAAAGGAAAGGCAACAAAATACAAACCCAACCAATAATATTCAAATACTGTGTAAATGACCACGGACAACTGGAAGTTTTAAAATGTTTATCTAAAGTTCAGTATTTTCTTGCATGAGATACAGTAAAATAAGGCAATCAATAACCAAGATAATGTAAATCACATATGCATAAAGAAATAATGGCAGAGTAATCATCAAGTACTAATAAAATGTAACGAGAAAAGATACTTATGCAAGTCAGTATTATCTAAACAGTGATAGACTAAGTGTGTGTGATTATAGAAGAACTTATAATGAATAACACGCTTCACTTAAGGTGAAAGGGCCTTTGAACAACCTAGGCAACGAAGTTCTAGACCATATCAGGAAATGACACACTGCTATGCAAAATATAATTTCTAACAAATGAGAAGACATAGAAATAACTTTACAAAATTTAAATGACTTTCAATAGTTGCGGAAAGGCATGGAAAATATCACATTTGCAATGTTGAACTTTATTGAAGCAAAAGTTAGAAATTCAGAAGGTGCAAGAATTTCAAGAGATTTCGGAGCAGTATTTACCTAGAAAGGTGTGGAAACCAAACCCTGGCCACGGGTCAGTTAAAGTCAGGAAACCCTCAAGGAAGGATACCCCTCAAAGGACAGCAGGTGCAGAATGGACACCCAGGACAGGACAGGATACCCTCGGAATAAGAGTCAGGACAGGACCTCAGGACAGGACAGCAAACCCTCAGGACAGGACCCTCTTCAGGACAGGACCGGAACCCACAGTTAGGAAGCAACGCCTGCGCTCCACCCGCTCTGCAGATATCGATCAAGACCCCGATTGGGTCAGCGAACTCCCAGCTAAGTGCCTTGCCAGCACTTTAAGGTTCAGTAAAACCTTAGTCTATGGTCAAATTCGGACAGAGTGCTCCGCAGCTCTCTGTATTTTCAGTCACCTATTGAGTGCGTTGGGTCAGTGACAGGTCAGCTAAACCAGACAAGTCGGACGGTTCACTAGGTGAACCCAGGGTAGATATACAGTTTTGGGACAGTGTACCACCCCCCAATGTTGCAAAGTGTCAGAATCCCTCAATTTCGATTGGTCCTAAGGTAGGATTTGGGTAACACACCAATCACAATATGCGATTTGAAGCCTTCATTTACATATTTTGGGACCGCCTAGCATGTTTGGGTTCCCATGAGCTAACAGTAGCACATCAATACATTGTAACATATAAGAAGCCACATTCGCTGTTCTCGCAGGGCAGAGGTGACTTTCTCAGGAGCATCTCGCCCATCACTGCCAGCTGGCTATGTTCCATCAGCCAAGGTCCCTCGTGCTGCCGAATGTCGCACAGGCGCAGAAGGGACCTCCAATATGGCTCTCCTCTCACTCAGACCCCCATTGCCCGCGGTACATGAAAAGTAAGCGAAAACAAATTAATACATAATAATGTCATTATGAAAACACATCACAGGGTTTGTACTTTCAACTCATCATCAAGAAATAATCTTATGCAATTTAAATGTTAGCTACATTTAGACGAAATACAAGAGCAGTGGCACGAGCAGTACCACATGACAAGCACAGCTATGAATTACGCATGCGCATAACTTTCCCTCCACTTCTGCAGACGCGTCAGGACACGTGAGTGTGGCTGACGCATGCGCAGTAACTAAAATACAAGCGGCGGCCATTTTTAGAGGACATGGATTAATTTCATTAGAAATACACATAGGCAAGCGTCTCAAACTTTACTCAAACTTAATATAAACGTTAGTAAAACATACACGGGTTACCTTATTACACATAAATGAGGTTCTTGATTTCGGCAAGCCGCAAAATATGCGAAGCTTTGCTTCATCAATCCCCTCTTTGATGATATCTACTATCATCACAAATTATAATGGAACCAGATGCCAACTTTCTTTCACACTTTATAAAGTTCTATTTCTTCCAGCAACCGTTCTAGCTTTTCTCTTTCAGTTTTAGCAGGGTGAGAAGTCTTCACCTTTTTGTATATCTGATCATTCACTTCCTCTAATTCAATCTCATCCACACTTCGTTTCACCCCTCTTGCATTAACCTCGTGCTTTCTGGTGCGCTTGCGGTATTTACAGCATAAGAAAATGGAAAGTATAATAAGACCTATAATACCAATTGGCATCAGAATTTTGAATAATAAGCTTTTACCTATGCCAGCAAGCCAATGACCTACATTTGAGAGACCATCTACCAGTCTCTTCCAGGCACTATCAACCTCGAGTGGTTTGAGTTCCTTTGCCAAATTAGTAATGTTTCTCACATATCTTTTGATCTGTACACTTTTGTCCGGAATATAAGTGCAACAATGTTGCGCCTTCAACATCCGGCAGACTCCGCCCTCTTTCGCTAATAAGGTGTCAAGAGCAAGTCGATTTTGTAAAACCATTGATCTGATCGCAACCATTTCAGTATTGACCAGCAGGAATCCATGAGCTGTTTCAGTAGACAGCACATCTACTATAGTAGACAATTTGCAAATTCTATGAGTGTTCAGAACCACTCCCACTCCAGGTATCAGTGCACTGAAAATACTACCCATAATTTCACCTATACTTTCTCTTTTACTACGCACTAAGCCATTAGTATCTTCATTGCTTCCAGCTTTCCCATTCACATGGTATATTTTCGGGAAGACAATGCCAAAGTAGCAGCTTCCATACCAGTGATCCGGCAATTTGAAATAAGCCTTGTCCCCACAAATATAATAAATTCCAGGAAACACAGGCTCTGACCCATTTTTGAAACCCCAACCTCCAATTACCTTGTAATTATGTTCGCATTCACTGGAACCAATGAAAACATTATTATAATAGCTAGTCTTCTCGCGGTGAAGACATAGCTTGCCTTTCTTTTCAAAATCCAGCAACAGAGCAGGACCCGCTCCACCAGATGAGGTGCCTTCCATGTTTTCTGCCCATTTTGGCTTTTTCTGACTTTCGTCATTAGCCTTCTTCTGAATTTTAATTCTCCTTTTCTCTGCCATGTTCAGGAACATCTTTTCCTGCTCACGCAAAGAACAAGTCAAGTTATCTCTGTGTGCGTCTGCTATGTCAATGTTCCCTATAGTCAGAAAGTAGTCTCCCATATATCTTATGGTGTCAGTTTTGGTATGTACAGGATTCAAGTTCCCACGTATAGGTAGTTCAGAAAAGATCACGTCATTGTTAGAGTAATAATACTGTAACGGTCCCCTTTTGTAAAATAAACTAGCTAAAATGCTACAGGAAATTCCATAAGTTAATGGCAGATGATGGTATGTCACGCCTTCAGCCACCGAAGTAGGTAGCTTCATGCAGACATAGCAATCCTCAATTTCCATAGTCTCTACATAGTGTATTAACAAGTTTGCGAAAACATTTAAATGTGTCCTGTTCTTCATGCCATGATAATGTAGTCCTTTCTCATCTGATGCTTCTAAGTCTCGTTTAGTTTGTCTCAATGCTCTCTCATGTCTTTCTACACTCTGTGTTGTCAGCTCCTCACTGTCAGTATTTACAACTTCAGTAGGGACAATGTTAGTATCTTTACTTACAGCAAAGGGAATGAAAATTGTTAATCCTATCCAGATAACTATCAGTACTACTATACTACATATACACACCTTGCAACACGTCTTAAAACGGCTGCAACTAGGTCTACCATTCACTGTTGAATCAGACATTTTAGCTCAGAAGGAGTCTCTTGAACCCCTCTTTGTTGCTTTACACAATTAGCTTACTTTGTGCAAATTCACGGTGGCTCGTCTTCCTCTTCAGCTGAGTACTCTGGGACAGGTTCTCCGTCACTCACGTCAGTTATATCAAGATCTTCAAGCTCCTCCAAAACCAGTGTCCATTCAGGAGACTTGTACTTTTTGTTTTGTCTTTTTATTCGCTCACTCCTTCTTTTGGAAGAGTCTTCTTCTTGCTCTGCTATTCGTGCACTTCTTCTTGCTTCTGCACGTTTTTCTTCCACTGTCTTTATCCTTAGTCTCAGTCTTTTTACAAACCTAGGCTCAAGGTTGTTTCTTTTCTTTAGTCTCTTAGCCGGTACTTGGACTTCACTTTCTTTTCTTATTCTCTTGTTCTCTTTATCTTGTGGTAATTCTTCTCCACTTTCTTCTCCTACTTCCCTTATCTGACTAGTTCCAGGGCTAGCATCAAATTCTTCTGCCTGGTTGCTAATCTGGCCTTGTTCAGGAATATTTTGTTTTTGGCTTTCAATTGTCTCTGTTTCTGTTTCTGTTTCTGTTTCCTGAACCCGTTTTTCTAACCCTATCTGATCCTGTTCAAGCACTTCGATCTCTTGATTTTCTTCTGCTCGAACTATTACTCTATGTCTAGTCTGTCCCTTATCCACATCAGGAGTTAATGGAGGAGTATCGAACACTTGCTCTGTATCCTGCACTTGTTCAATATCAGGTACTTGTTCAGTCTCAGGTACTTGTTCAGTATCAGGTACTTGCTCAGTATCGGATATTTGTTCAGTCTTATTCACTGGATCTGTATCAATCACGTGCTCTGTCCCTGTCTGACCTTCTCCTTCCTCAGTTTTGATTTGGATCTCAAGTGGCTGAGGTTCTTCGCCTGTGCCTTGCTTTTCCTGACTAGTCCACTCTCTACCTTCACTAAGTCGTTCTCTTGTTCTGATAGGATCTTCGGTCAGATCAATCATCGGTATCCATTCTTCTGGCCATATGCTTGGCAGCTCGTCTTCAGCTACTCCTGGCTCAGTTTCCTGGACTTCTTCAGCAGGCTGGTTTCTTGGCAGTTCGCAGTCAACTACTCCTGGGCCAACGTCTGCTGTTCCTGCAACCTGACTGGTGCTGGGCTGCTCGTTGTCAGTTGCTACTGGTCTGGCTTCTTCAGGGTCCTCTGCTGGTTGCCCTGGTTCTTCAAATCCTTTGTCTGGCAATACCTTCTGGGTGTGTCCGGCGTGGATCCACTGGGGAACACCTGCGACTTTCACTGCAGTGGTTGTCACCAGGATTACTTGGCGCTTCTTTCCCCACCTGGGTGCCAGACAGCTTGATCGAGTGTGCTTCTTTATTTTGACCCAGTCTCCTGGAACCAAGTTGTGGAGAGGAGTCGTTGGATTAAGGATGCCGTCGTCTCCAATCTGGCGAGAGATAGAACGCACTTGGTCACCCAATCTTCTGCAGTATTCAAGCACCAAATCATCAGTAATACTCAACAGTTTGCTTCCTGGCACCCATGCTTGTCTCATCACTCTTCCCATAATGATTTCATGGGGACTTAGGCCTGTCTTGCGGTCTGGAACACTTCTTAGTCCCATCAGGACCAGGGGCAGGGCCTTCACCCAGTTCATGCCAGTAGCATCTGTCAGCTTTGCTAGTCTGTTTTTGATAGTTCCATTTACTTGTTCCACTATTCCAGAAGCCTCTGGATGGTATGCACAATGAAGTTTCTGCCTTATCCCAAAGGCCTTACACAGTTCAGCCATTATTTCATTGTGGAAATGTCCACCTTGGTCTGATTCAATAATGTATGGTATTCCGAACCTAGGTATCAGCTCTTTTAGTAAACACTTTGCTACTGTCAGTGCGTCACTCTTGGGAGTAGGGTAAGCTTCTACCCATTTTGAAAATACACAAACAATGACAAGGACATATCGTTTCCCTTCACAACGGGGCATGGTGATGAAATCAACCTGTATTTTTATAAAGGGACCCCCTGACCTCCCAATCTTGCTCAGTTCAACCATTGTCCTCTTGCCTGGGTTCATCTGTTGACATGACAGGCACCTCTGGCAGAGGGACTCTGCTACCTTCCTGAATTTCTTGCTGTACCAAGTCTGTTGAAATACCAGAATCATGGCATCCCTACCAATGTGTGATCCTTCATGTATTAATCTTGCCATTGTGCCAAGCAAGTGTCGGGGTAACACAGGCATACCAGTTGGACCTATGATGACACCATCCACACGTCTCGGTCTACATCCATCCTCCTTCCATTTCTCTCTTTCTTGCCAAGGAGCCGACTCCTGCCACTCTCTCACCTCATCCCATGTAGGCACTTCCTCAAACACCTGAAGCTGGCAGCTGGTTCCTGGCCCCCCTCGTTTTGGATTTATAATATATCGATCTTTGGCACACCATTGAGCCACTCGATCAGCATAATCGTTTCCCAGTGATACTCTGTCCATGCTCCTTTGATGAGCAGCACATTTTACCACTGCCAGTTCTTTGGGCAACTGGATGGCCTCTAAAAGGTCATGAACAACCTTTGCATTCCGAATGGGAGTACCTGAGGAAGTCATGAATTCCCTCTGCATCCATAATTGGCCAAAGTCATGCACAACGCCATAACAGTACTGACTGTCAGTATACACTGTTATGCGTAAGTCCTTCCCAATTTTGCAAGCCATTATCATGGCTATCAATTCGGCTACTTGTGCAGACTTGATGTTATATAGATAGCCTGCTTGTTCAATTTTTTCAAAAGATACTACTGCATAAGCAGCACTCAAGCCTCCTAATTCATGTCTTAGACAGGAACCATCCACAAATAGTTCTTTATCATGCTCCGGCAATGGTACTTCTTTTATGTCTGGGCGTGGCTTGGTACTGAACTCTGTCAGATCAATACAATCATGTTCATCATCATCCCTACCTTCCATTTCCGAGGGGTCAGGAAGTAAGGTGGCAGGGTTCAGAATACCGCACCTAACAATGCTCACATTTGCTGCACCCACAAGAATCCTCTCGTATTTAGTCAGCCGACTAGGGGTGAGATACTGTGTTTTAGTTCTGGTCAATAGGATTACCACTCCATGTGAAACATACACGGTCACAGGATGTCCCATGACAATGGACTCACTCTGCTCCAAACTTGCACAGGTAGCAGCTACTGCTTTTAGACAGCCTGGTAACCCAGCAGCTACTGGGTCCAGTGTGGCAGAGAAATAGGCCACAGGCCTCCTGGTTGTGCCATGTTCTTGAGTCAGGACTGACAATGCGCAATTATCGCGAGTGTCACAGAAAAGGGCAAACTCTTTTGAATAATCTGGCATTCCCAATGCAGGGGCTGTACACAGACAGTTTTTCAATCTGGTGAAAGCCATTAGACTTTCATCGTCCCACTGCACAACATCTGGCATTCCTCTCGTGGTCATTTTTATCAAGGGCCTGGCTAAGGCTGCAAATCCCAGAATCCACTGCCTGCAGTACCCTAATACACCCAGGAACATTCTGACTTCCTTTTGAGTACGGGGCAACTGCATCTTTTGAATTATTCTCACTCTTTCTGAAGTTACTTTTCTGACACCCTTTTCTATCTGGTGTCCCAGATATTTCACTGATTTCGCACAGAACTGTAGTTTGTCAGGGGACACTTTATGCCCTTTCTCACACAGGTGATTTAGGAGAGCAATGGTGTCAACTACACAGTCTCTGTGACTTTTAGACGCCAATAGAAGGTCGTCTATGTACTGTACTAATACAGAGTTCCCAGGTAAGGTCAAAGTCTCTAGACATTTCTTCAAGATCTGATTAAAGATAGAGGGGCTCTCTGTATACCCTTGAGGGACCCGGTTCCAACAATACACGTGACCCTCGAAGGCAAATGAGAAAAGAAATTTGCTGTCGGGGTGCAGGGGTATCGAAAAGAATGCATGACACAAATCAATCACAGTGAACCACTCAGCATCCCAAGGAATCTGGTACAGAATTACTGCAGGGTTCGGGACAATAGGGCAGCAAGGAACTACAATCTTGTTAACCTTTCTCAGGTCCTGCACTACCCTATACTTGCCACTAGGCTTTTTGATGCCCATAATCGGTGAGTTGCATGGGCTGCTCATCACTTCTTGTATGATGTTTCCTTCCAATAATTTTTGTATCTCCAGAGTGACACCTGCTTTCACTTCAGCATTCATTCGGTAGGGCCTAGTGTTAGGATATACTGCATTGTCCTTGATGGCTATTTGTATGGGGTCCACATCTTTCATCAAACCCACATCTTTTCCAGTGAAATCCCACACTTCTGGCTTTACGGCTTCCTGGAGTTCTTGGGGCAAGTCCTGCAGGGTCAATCTTTTAATTTCTGAGTCAGGTCTAAGCAATAATAATTTATAAATGCCGTCTTCATCTGGGGTCTGTATTTCGACACCCTTTGGTGTGCAAAAGATGGTACAGTTCATTTTACACAGCAAATCACGTCCCAGTAAATTTACTGGACTGGTGTCACAGACTACAAATCTATGCATCTGTTTAAAATTTCCAATTGAAATCTCCATTGGTTCGGTAACAGGAGTACTAATCAATTGATTAGATACACCTACTACTTGGATGTTTTCTCCCGAGAGGGGCAGGTTTGGAACGTCCACTGTTCTTACAGTAGAACGGGTAGCGCCAGTGTCCAACAGAAAGGTGACATCATTTCCGTCAACCTTTCCTTCAATATATGGTCCAGACTGGTCTACCGGCAAGGAAGCGCCAAGTACGCACTCCTCGTCCTCCCCTCTCAGGCCCCGTCAGTCCTGATCATTACAAAGGAAGGTATCATTCAGCAGATACTGCGAAGTTGCTGTATTTCTGTTCTCCCCGCTTTCCCAAACCTCTATCTCTTCATTTTCTCCCTGTCTTCCCCTGTATACCTGTTTGGGTGCTCGAGGCACCTGAACTGTTTTTACCTGGGGTTGAGTCTTTCTTGGTCTTTCTTTCTGCGTCTGTGGAATTAAATCAGGAGTTGTCTCATTAACATCGACTAATTGGGGACACTCGTTTCGCCAGTGTCCAATTTCGCCGCACTGATGGCAGGGAAATTTTTTCATAGCCTCTTCCCTGCTAAATTTGGGCCGGGGCTTTCCTCCACCCCCTCCCCCAGGACTTTTGTTCTCAGCATTTTTAACCATGTTACTCAATTGTTTTTCCTGCTGTTCTGCGAGCTTCACCTGAGCCCACATAACCTTCTCCTTAAGGGCCTTTTTCTTTTCTGCCATCTCGTCCTCGCAGTACTTAGCGTACCGCAGGACCTCATCCATTTTCTTAGTATGCCAACAGATTTTATTGTCTTTTATCCACTGACAAATTTCAGGTCTTAAACCATTTACAAACCTGTAAATAAAGTGTGTCATATCCTTCAGGTCGATGTTGTCAATACCACTGTATGTTTTAAATACCTGCAATAACCTCTCATAGAAGGAATGCACTGTCTCGTCCCTTTCCTGTGTTGTTCTATCTATTTTTGTCCAATCAGTTTCCTTGGCGGGCACCTTTTCTTTCAAGTGCTGAATTACCTGCTCATATTTTCGCATGACTTCCTTTGATGGCTCCCCTGTGACCTTGTCTCTGGGATACTCTTCACTGGGCCAATTTATGTTTATTTTACACTGGGTCCATAAATCTACTGGAACCACAATGTCGAAAAACCCATCCAGGTCTTTCCACAGACATTTCTGTACCTTCACGAACCTCTCCACCTGCCGGTACCAGTCAACTGGTTTCTCTCTTAATTTTGGAAAATCGTTCGTGAAGGACACAATATCCTGTCTAGACCAGGGGACATGCACATATTTCCCTCCTGGAACTTCGCGCATGGGGCATAACTGCTCAGGTTTTTCTACCTCTCTTAAAGCAAACTCGGGAGTCACTTGTCGGGAGCGAACCTCTTCCCTCTTTTTCGCCCACCTGCTTCTCCATTTTTCCACATCTCCCCATTTCTGCAGTACCCCCATTAATTCTTTAATCTGTAGCTTCTTTCCTGCCACATTCAGGTGTTCTATATCCTTGTCTGAGAAGTCTGCTCTGTACGGTTTCTGTAAGGGCTTGGATTTTGAGATATCTACCCCCATACTAATTGCTGTTTCGGTCAGTTTTTCATGGAGCACCCTGGTGTTCCTTGTAAAGCTTTTACATATGAACGACAATTCTTCCTCAGAGTAGGTATTCAATCTATTCAACCCCACATTTCCTGCCATTAATTCTTCTATTTCAACCCTCAGCTTGTAGAGGTCTAAAGGCTTTGTTTGCGGAGTCTGCTTTTCTAATTCACGACTCCAACTCTCAATTTCATCCGGAGTTACCAGAGAGACATTCCTAGTACCTGTTGCTGTCTCTAATTTAATTTCCTTTGCATTAAAAGGGTTATACCTCAGCTGTGTTCCCTTTGCGGTCTGTTTGTTTGGCAATTCCAAGAATGCAACTTCAGACTCGCACTCACTGGACTGATCATCTATGATGATCGGTTCCTGTCTCGGGGTTGCTATGACTGGGGTCATGACTGGAGTAATCGGATTTCCCTGACCATTTCCGTATAACGGGACCACCGGTCCAATAGTTACTGGAATAGTCAATGCCTCAGGACTGGTATTTATCTGAGAAATTTTCTGAATTATTTCTGTTCTTTGTCTAGCTAGAGCCTCTTGCTCCTTTTCCACTAGTACCCTTCTTAGAGTTGTGTCATGTAATATCTGTGGGGTCAATGGAGGAGTAAAACTCGGGGCAGTAGGCGGAGGAGTAAAACTCGGGGCAGTAGGATGCGTTTCACTTGGTCCTCCACCATAATTTGGCTTCGGGAATAAAGTTCCAGTATTAAAGGACCTGCGCTCTTCCCCATATGGAGGTTGAACAAAAGGCAGTCCTGAATTCGATGGTTTCTCTTCGCTTTCATACAAGGGTCTGGGGAAAAAAGTTTTTGTACGTGAATATTTTTCTTCCTGACTTGCGGGCACTTTGGGATATATATCCCTTGTTTCCGCCAGTTCGGGTTTCTCAGGATAGGGTAATACTTGACCACCCCCTCCCAGTCCCAGGGACCTGTCTTCTTCCTTTTGGAAGGGGCGTCGGGGAACATCTCCTACACTGGAAGGTCGGGTTCCCTCATTGTAAGGTGGCGGACTTCTGGTACAGATGTCATCTATTAGTTCATCATCTGAATCCCCTAGGGCCCCCCAATGCTTACATTTTTCAGTACTTTTCCCACCCGCTGCAGGGTTATGACATGCCGGCATCATGGGAAACAGACCCTCAACAATCATGCTCTGCCTCCACTGTTTCATCCTTTTATCCCTGGACTCCTGTTTCAGCCTGGGGTACCACTTGGTCAAACCCTTGTCCATTCGGGGTCTTTCTCTTTCAAAAGCCTCAATCTCCCATTCCTCTAATGCTTCATACTGCGTTAGTCTCGGTCTGGGATGCAGTTCATTCATTCGGGTTCTTAAATTAAATAAGATCCTACCATTGAAAGTACCATCTAACGGAAAAGCCAATACTCCGTCATCTTTTGTGTACTTCACCCAATTCTCCAGCCACACACAGGTATTGTACCCTCGGTCAAACATCATGAATGAGGCAGGAGTATTGGGTGCTGGGACAAGAACACCTTCCCTAGATTTAATGGGTTTGTCCGTTTTAAAATAATTTTTCACCTTATTTACAAGGGACATTTTTCTCTTGGTTCCGTACATAATATCGTATCTGTTAGCCTTCCACTGATCCCTTTCAAACCCTAGATGCCTTGGATCAGGTCGCGTCTCTGTAGTCCGCGAGTGCCACATACGACTTCTGCGCTAACTTTGTTTACAAACTACCTCCAATCAGAATGCGTTTCAGAAAATTCGTGCAACCAATGGGTGCGCGACACAAAATAAGCTCTGCCAATGGGTGCGCGGCCCCTTCGTGAGACAGTTCCCACGCTCCGGCGCTCACCCCTCCTTTACAATTTCAGCTCCGCTACCCGCCCGCTGTTTCTACCAATCCCAGCGCGGCACAGAGTGACGTCAGAGGCGCTTCTCGACTGACTCCCTCCCTTCACAAGGTAACGGAAACTTTCTTACTTTTAAAGTGCTCAGTGCTTGGTTATTTTACAACAAATACACATTCGCCACAGTGCTCAAGTGTCTAGACAGAGATAGAATTCTATTACTGCAAGTAAACTACTTCCATTTACTTTTCACTTGCTGCGGGCAGATCTCTTCCGCCTACCCTTCACTCTAGCATCGGTGAACCTGTTATTCCCCTAAACTCATCCACTTCTTTCCGGGATATGTTCCGAGTTTAAGGTTTCTCAGCGGACCCCTCTGCTTTCACGCTAGCTCCGAGGAACCTGCTACTCTTCCGATGTGACCCTTACTAGGTTACGCCACTATGGGAATTTTGCCAATGAACCCCGTTACTGTCATTTATTCACACATGTATTCAGAAAACCCTAGTTAGTGCTTCCCGGTTATCCTAACCTGCACCTAACTTTCCTCGAACCTGTGACCTCAGGACAATGGATTCTATTCACCACTTGCCCTTTCAATTCCCCGGGGAGTTCGGACAACACTTAACAAGTCAATTTACAAATGCATTGATTAGTACATATAACAATATAAGAACAAGAATAATGACAATACAGTAATTCATAAATTTCAGCAGCGTATTCACAAGAGAGTGATCAGTTCCCTCAGAACAGCCGCTCTTGTAGCAGCATTAATATAATAGCAGCTTCCGACTTAACTAGCCTAACTAGTCCCTGCCTTACTCTCAACTAGTCCCTAACCATCCTCTGATCTACCAGAAAAACTGCTAGAGCGCGCGAGGCCACCCGACCAATAGTTTTCGCCGTTTCCGGCTTCAGGGCCCATATACTTTTCTAATCACCATATACATCGATCAGGTGACTTCACGAGCTCTACCAATTTGGTGTGTGTGTGTTCCCTGCTACCAATTCTCAGTGCACCCGACTTGCCATCCACCGATGCAGGTGCCTAATGACCACAATGAATCAGGGAGCTAGCTGTAAAGGAAAGGCAACAAAATACAAACCCAACCAATAATATTCAAATACTGTGTAAATGACCACGGACAACTGGAAGTTTTAAAATGTTTATCTAAAGTTCAGTATTTTCTTGCATGAGATACAGTAAAATAAGGCAATCAATAACCAAGATAATGTAAATCACATATGCATAAAGAAATAATGGCAGAGTAATCATCAAGTACTAATAAAATGTAACGAGAAAAGATACTTATGCAAGTCAGTATTATCTAAACAGTGATAGACTAAGTGTGTGTGATTATAGAAGAACTTATAATGAATAACACGCTTCACTTAAGGTGAAAGGGCCTTTGAACAACCTAGGCAACGAAGTTCTAGACCATATCAGGAAATGACACACTGCTATGCAAAATATAATTTCTAACAAATGAGAAGACATAGAAATAACTTTACAAAATTTAAATGACTTTCAATAGTTGCGGAAAGGCATGGAAAATATCACATTTGCAATGTTGAACTTTATTGAAGCAAAAGTTAGAAATTCAGAAGGTGCAAGAATTTCAAGAGATTTCGGAGCAGTATTTACCTAGAAAGGTGTGGAAACCAAACCCTGGCCACGGGTCAGTTAAAGTCAGGAAACCCTCAAGGAAGGATACCCCTCAAAGGACAGCAGGTGCAGAATGGACACCCAGGACAGGACAGGATACCCTCGGAATAAGAGTCAGGACAGGACCTCAGGACAGGACAGCAAACCCTCAGGACAGGACCCTCTTCAGGACAGGACCGGAACCCACAGTTAGGAAGCAACGCCTGCGCTCCACCCGCTCTGCAGATATCGATCAAGACCCCGATTGGGTCAGCGAACTCCCAGCTAAGTGCCTTGCCAGCACTATAAGGTTCAGTAAAACCTTAGTCTATGGTCAAATTCGGACAGAGTGCTCCGCAGCTCTCTGTATTTTCAGTCACCTATTGAGTGCGTTGGGTCAGTGACAGGTCAGCTAAACCAGACAAGTCGGACGGTTCACTAGGTGAACCCAGGGTAGATATACAGTTTTGGGACAGTGTACCACCCCCCAATGTTGCAAAGTGTCAGAATCCCTCAATTTCGATTGGTCCTAAGGTAGGATTTGGGTAACACACCAATCACAATATGCGATTTGAAGCCTTCATTTACATATTTTGGGACCGCCTAGCATGTTTGGGTTCCCATGAGCTAACAGTAGCACATCAATACATTGTAACATATAAGAAGCCACATTCGCTGTTCTCGCAGGGCAGAGGTGACTTTCTCAGGAGCATCTCGCCCATCACTGCCAGCTGGCTATGTTCCATCAGCCAAGGTCCCTCGTGCTGCCGAATGTCGCACAGGCGCAGAAGGGACCTCCAATATGGCTCTCCTCTCACTCAGACCCCCATTGCCCGCGGTACATGAAAAGTAAGCGAAAACAAATTAATACATAATAATGTCATTATGAAAACACATCACAGGGTTTGTACTTTCAACTCATCATCAAGAAATAATCTTATGCAATTTAAATGTTAGCTACATTTAGACGAAATACAAGAGCAGTGGCACGAGCAGTACCACATGACAAGCACAGCTATGAATTACGCATGCGCATAACTTTCCCTCCACTTCTGCAGACGCGTCAGGACACGTGAGTGTGGCTGACGCATGCGCAGTAACTAAAATACAAGCGGCGGCCATTTTTAGAGGACATGGATTAATTTCATTAGAAATACACATAGGCAAGCGTCTCAAACTTTACTCAAACTTAATATAAACGTTAGTAAAACATACACGGGTTACCTTATTACACATAAATGAGGTTCTTGATTTCGGCAAGCCGCAAAATATGCGAAGCTTTGCTTCATCACCGCTATGCTACATTCCCGGCTTCCGCCTCAGGAATGAACGAACTCTGCTAGTCTGCGCGCGTGCGCAGGAGCGCGTCTTTTATCCTAATGAGGGCGGGAGGGCCGAGCAACTGGTCCGACAACCCAAATCCTCCCCTAAGATAGTGGCTGAGGAGAACCCCCCGACAGCACCTAATCTGCTGCGGTGGGAAGGCAATAATGCAGGTCAGTGCCAAAAAAGAAGTAAAAACACAATTTTTAAAAGCGTACCGCTGTGCTACATTCCTGGCTTCCGCCTCAGGAATGAACGAACTCTGCTAGTCTGCGCTAGTGGGCAGGAGCTCGTCTTTTACCTAATGAGGGCGGGAGGGCCGAGCAACTGGTCCCACAACCCAAATCCTCCCCATAGATGGCGGCTGAGGAGAACCCCCCGACAGCACCTAATCGGCTGCGGTGGGAAGGCAATAATGCAGGTCAGTGCCAAAAAAGAAGTAAAAACACAATTTTTAAAAACGCACCGCTATGCTACATTCCCAGCTTCCGCCTCAGGAATAAACAAACTCTGCTAGTCTGCGCATGTGGGCAGGAACGCGTCTTTTATCCTAATGAGGGCGGGAGGGCTGAGCAACTGGTCCGACAACCTAAATCCTCCTCTAAGATGGCGGCTGAGGAGAACCCCCCGACAGCACCTAATCGGCTGCGGTGGGAAGGCAATAATGCAGGTCAGTGCCAAAAAAGAAGTAAAAACACAATTTTTAAAAGCGTACCGCCATGCTACATTCCTGGCTTCCGTCTCAGGAATGAACGAACTCTGCTAGTCTGCGCGAGTGGGCAGGAGCGTGTCTTTTAACATAATGAGGGCGGGAGGGCCGAGCAACTGGTCCGACAACCCATATTCTCCCCTAAGATGGCGGCTGAGAAGAACGCCCCGACAGCACCTAATCGGCTGCGGTGGGAAGGCAAAAATGCAGGTCAGTGCCAAAAAAAAAGTAAAAACACAACTTTTTAAAAGCGTACCACTATGCTACATTCCTGGCTTCCGCCTCAGGAATGAACGAACTCTGCTAGTCTGCGCTAATGAGCAGGAGCTCGTCTTTTACCTAATGAGGGCGGGAGGGCCGAGCAACTGGTCCCACAACCCAAATCCTCCCCTAAGATGGCGGCTGAAGAGAACCCCCCGACAGCACCTAATCGGCTCCGGTGGGAAGGCAATAATGCAGGTCAGTGCCAAAAAAGAAGTAAAAACACAATTTTTAAAAGCGTACCGCTATGCTACATTCCCGGCTTCCGCCTCAGGAATGAACAAACTCTGCTAGTCTGCGCGCGTAGGCAGGAGCGCGTCTTTTATCCTAATGAGGGCGGGAGGGCCGAGCAACTGGTCCGACAACCCAAATCCTCCCCTAAGATGGTGGCTGAGGAGAAACCCCCGACAGCACCTAATCGGCTGCGGTGGGAAGGCAATAATGCAGGTCAGTGCCAAAAAAGAAGTAAAAACACTATTTTTAAAAGCGTACCGTCATGCTACATTCCTGGCTTCCGTCTCAGGAATGAACAAACTCTGCTAGTCTGCGCGAGTGGACAGGAGCGCGTCTTTTATCCTAATGAGGGCGGGAGGGCCGAGCAACTGGTCCGACAACCCATATCCTCCCCTAAGATGGCGGCTGAGAAGAACGCCCCGACAGCACCTAATCGGCTGCGGTGGGAAGGCAATAATGCAGGTCAGTGCCAAAAAAGAAGTAAAAACACAATTTTTAAAAGCGTACCGTCATGCTACATTCCTGGCTTCCATCTCAGGAATGAACGAACTCTGCTAGTCTGCGCGAGTGGACAGGAGCACGTCTTTTATCCTAATGAGGGCGGGAGGGCCGAGCAACTGGTCCGACAACCCATATCCTCCCCTAAGATGGCGGCTGAGAAGAACGCCCCGACAGCACCTAATCGGCTGCGGTGGGAAGGCAATAATGCAGGTCAGTGCCAAAAAAGAAGTAAAAACACAATTTTTAAAAGCGTACAGCTATTCTACATTCCCGGCTTCCGCCTCAGGAATGAACGAACTCTGCTAGTCTGCGCGCGTAGGCAGGAGCGCGTCTTTTATCCTAATGAGGGCTGGAGGGCCGAGCAACTGGTCCGACAACCCAAATCCTCCCCTAAGATGGTGGCTGAGGAGAACCCCCCGACAGCACCTAATCGGCTGCGGTGGGAAGGCAATAATGCAGGTCAGTGCCAAAAAAAGAAGTAAAAACACAATTTTTAAAAGCGTACCGCTGTGCTACATTCCTGGCTTCCGCCTCAGGAATGAACGAACTCTGCTAGTCTGCGCTAGTGGGCAGGAGCTCGTCTTTTACCTAATGAGGGCGGGAGGGCCGAGCAACTGGTCCCACAACCCAAATCCTCCCCTAAGATGGCGGCTGAGGAGAACCCCCCGACAGCACCTAATCGGCTGCTGTGGGAAGGCAATAATGCAGGTCAGTGCCAAAAAAGAAGTAAAAACACAATTTTTAAAAGCGCACCGCTATGCTACATTCCCAGCTTCCACCTCAGGAATAAACAAACTCTGCTAGTCTGCGCATGTGGGCAGGAGCGCGTCTTTTATCCTAATGAGGGCGGGAGGGCTGAGCAACTGGTCCGACAACCCAAATCCTCCTCTAAGATGGCGGCTGAGGAGAACCCCCCGACAGCACTTAATCGGCTCCGGTGGGAAGGCAATAATGCAGGTCAGTGCCAAAAAAGAAGTAAAAACACAATTTTTAAAAGCGTACCGCCATGCTACATTCCTGGCTTCCGTCTCAGGAATGAACGAACTCTGCTAGTCTGCGCGAGTGGGCAGGAGCGTGTCTTTTATCATAATGAGGGCGGGAGGGCAAAGCAACTGGTCCGACAACCCATATTCTCCCCTAAGATGCCGGCTGAGAAGAACGCCCCGACAGCACCTAATCGGCTGCGGTGGGAAGGCAATAATGCAGGTCAGTGCCAAAAAAGAAGTAAAAACACTATTTTTAAAAGCGTACCGTCATGCTACATTCCTGGCTTCCGTCTCAGGAATGAACAAACTCTGCTAGTCTGCGCGAGTGGACATGAGCGCGTCTTTTATCCTGATGAGGGCGGGAGGGGCGAGCAACTGGTCCGACAACCCAAATCCTCCCCTAAGATGGCGGCTGAGGAGAACCCCCCGACAGCACCTAATCAGCAGCGGTGGGAAGGCAATAATGCAGGTCAGTGCCAAAAAAGAAGTAAAAACACAATTTTTAAAAGCGTACCGTCATGCTACATTCCCGGCTTCCGCCTCAGGAATGAACAAACTCTGCTAGTCTGCGCGAGTGGACAGGAGCGCGTCTTTTATCCTAATGAGGACGGGAGGGCCGAGCAACTGGTCCGACAACCCATATCCTCCCCTAAGATGGCGGCTGAGAAGAACGCCCCGACAGCACCTAATCGGCTGCGGTGGGAAGGCAATAATGCAGGTCAGTGCCAATAAAGAAGTAAAAACACAATTTTTAAAAGCGTACCGCCATGCTACATTCCCGGCTTCCGCCTCAGGAATGAACGAACTCTGCTAGTCTGCGCGCGTAGGCAGGAGCGCGTCTTTTATCCCAATGAGGGCGGGAGGGCCGAGCAACTGGTCCGACAACCCAAATCCTCCCCTAAGATGGTGGCTGAGGAGAACCCCCCGACAGCACCTAATCGGCTGCAGTGGGAAGGCAATAATGCAGGTCAGTGCCAAAAAAAAAGTAAAAACACAACTTTTTAAAAGCGTACCACTATGCTACATTCCTGGCTTCCGCCTCAGGAATGAACGAACTCTGCTAGTCCGCGCTAGTGAGCAGGAGCTCGTCTTTTACCTAATGAGGGCGGGAGGGCCGAGCAACTGGCCCCACAACCCAAATCCTCCCCTAAGATGGCGGCTGAGGAGAACCCCCCGACAGCACCTAATCGGCTGCGGTGGGAAGGCAATAATGCAGGTCAGTGCCAAAAAAGAAGTAAAAACACAATTTTTAAAAGCGTACCGCTATGCTACATTCCCGGCTTCCGCTTCAGGAATGAACAAACTCTGCTAGTCTGCGCGCGTAGGCAGGAGCGCGTCTTTTATCCTAATGAGGGCGGGAGGGCCGAGCAACTGGTCCGACAACCCAAATCCTCCCCTAAGATGGCAGCTGAGAAGAACGCCCTGACAGCACCTAATTGGCTGCGGTGGGAAGGCAATAATGCAGGTCAGTGCCAAAAAAGAAGTAAAAACACAATTTTTAAAAGCGTACCGCTATGCTACATTCCCGGCTTCCGCCTCAGGAATGAACGAACTCTGCTAGTCTGCGCGCGTAGGCAGGAGCGCGTCTTTTATCCCAATGAGGGCGGGAGGGCCGAGCAACTGGTCCGACAACCCAAATCCTCCCCTAAGATAGTGGCTGAGGAGAACCCCCCGACAGCACCTAATCGGCTGCGGTGGGAAGGCAATAATGCAGGTCAGTGCCAAAAAAGAAGTAAAAACACAATTTTTAAAAGCGTACCGTCATGCTACATTCCTGGCTTCCGTCTCAGGAATGAACAAACTCTGCTAGTCTGCGCAAGTGGACAGGAGCGCGTCTTTTATCCTAATGAGGACGGGAGGGCCGAGCAACTGGTCCGACAACCCATATCCTCCCCTAAGATGGCGGCTGAGAAGAACGCCCCGACAGCACCTAATCAGCTGCGGTGGGAAGGCAATAATGCAGGTCAGTGCCAAAAAAGAAGTAAAAACACAATTTTTAAAAGCGTACCGTCATGCTACATTCCCGGCTTCCGCCTGAGGAATGAACAAACTCTGCTAGTCTGCGCGAGTGGACAGGAGCGCGTCTTTTATCCTAATGAGGACGGGAGGGCCGAGCAACTGGTCCGACAACCCATATCCTCCCCTAAGATGGCGGCTGAGAAGAACGCACCGACAGCACCTAATCGGCTGCGGTGGGAAGGCAATAATGCAGGTCAGTGCCAATAAAGAAGTAAAAACACAATTTTTAAAAGCGTACCGCCATGCTACATTCCCGGCTTCCGCCTCAGGAATGAACGAACTCTGCTAGTCTGCGCGCGTAGGCAGGAGCGCGTCTTTTATCCCAATGAGGGAGGGAGGGCCGAGCAACTGGTCCGACAACCCAAATCCTCCCCTAAGATGGTGGCTGAGGAGAACCCCCCGACAGCACCTAATCGGCTGCGGTGGGAAGGCAATAATGCAGGTCAGTGCCAAAAAAAAAGTAAAAACACAACTTTTTAAAAGCGTACCACTATGCTACATTCCTGGCTTCCGCCTCAGGAATGAACGAACTCTGCTAGTCCGCGCTAGTGAGCAGGAGCTCGTCTTTTACCTAATGAGGGCGGGAGGGCCGAGCAACTGGCCCCACAACCCAAATCCTCCCCTAAGATGGCGGCTGAGGAGAACCCCCCGACAGCACCTAATCGGCTGCGGTGGGAAGGCAATAATGCAGGTCAGTGCCAAAAAAGAAGTAAAAACACAATTTTTAAAAGCGTACCGCTATGCTACATTCCCGGCTTCCGCCTCAGGAATGAACAAACTCTGCTAGTCTGCGCGCGTAGGCAGGAGCGCGTCTTTTATCCTAATGAGGGCGGGAGGGCCGAGCAACTGGTCCGACAACCCAAATCCTCCCCTAAGATGGTGGCTGAGGAGAAACCCCCGACAGCACCTAATCGGCTGCGGTGGGAAGGCAATAATGCAGGTCAGTGCCAAAAAAGAAGTAAAAACACAATTTTTAAAAGCGTACCGTCATGCTACATTCCTGGCTTCCGTCTCAGGAATGAACAAACTCTGCTAGTCTGCGCAAGTGGACAGGAGCGCGTCTTTTATCCTAATGAGGACGGGAGGGCCGAGCAACTGGTCCGACAACCCATATCCTCCCCTAAGATGGCGGCTGAGAAGAACGCCCCGACAGCACCTAATCAGCTGCGGTGGGAAGGCAATAATGCAGGTCAGTGCCAAAAAAGAAGTAAAAACACAATTTTTAAAAGCGTACCGTCATGCTACATTCCCGGCTTCCGCCTCAGGAATGAACAAACCCTGCTAGTCTGCGCGAGTGGACAGGAGCGCGTCTTTTATCCTAATGAGGACGGGAGGGCCGAGCAACTGGTCCGACAACCCATATCCTCCCCTAAGATGGCGGCTGAGAAGAACGCCCCGACAGCACCTAATCGGCTGCGGTGGGAAGGCAATAATGCAGGTCAGTGCCAAAAAAGAAGTAAAAACACAATTTTTAAAAGCGTACCGCTATTCTACATTCCCGGCTTCCGCCTCAGGAATGAACGAACTCTGCTAGTCTGCGCGCGTAGGCAGGAGCGCGTCTTTTATCCTAATGAGGGCTGGAGGGCCGAGCAACTGGTCCGACAACCCAAATCCTCCCCTAAGATGGTGGCTGAGGAGAAACCCCCGACAGCACCTAATCGGCTGCGGTGGGAAGGCAATAATGCAGGTCAGTGCCAAAAAAGAAGTAAAAACACAATTTTTAAAAGCGTACCGCTATGCTACATTCCCGGCTTCCGCCTCAGGAATGAACAAACTCTGCTAGTCTGCGCGCGTAGGCAGGAGCGCGTCTTTTATCCTAATGAGGGCGGGAGGGCCGAGCAACTGGTCCGACAACCCAAATCCTCCCCTAAGATGGTGGCTGAGGAGAAACCCCCGACAGCACCTAATCGGCTGCGGTGGGAAGGCAATAATGCAGGTCAGTGCCAAAAAAGAAGTAAAAACACAATTTTTAAAAGCGTACCGTCATGCTACATTCCTGGCTTCCGTCTCAAGAATGAACAAACTCTGCTAGTCTGCGCAAGTGGACAGGAGCGCGTCTTTTATCCTAATGAGGACGGGAGGGCCGAGCAACTGGTCCGACAACCCATATCCTCCCCTAAGATGGCGGCTGAGAAGAACGCCCCGACAGCACCTAATCAGCTGCGGTGGGAAGGCAATAATGCAGGTCAGTGCCAAAAAAGAAGTAAAAACACAATTTTTAAAAGCGTACCGTCATGCTACATTCCCGGCTTCCGCCTCAGGAATGAACAAACCCTGCTAGTCTGCGCGAGTGGACAGGAGCGCGTCTTTTATCCTAATGAGGACGGGAGGGCCGAGCAACTGGTCCGACAACCCATATCCTCCCCTAAGATGGCGGCTGAGAAGAACGCCCCGACAGCACCTAATCGGCTGCGGTGGGAAGGCAATAATGCAGGTCAGTGCCAAAAAAGAAGTAAAAACACAATTTTTAAAAGCGTACCGCTATTCTACATTCCCGGCTTCCGCCTCAGGAATGAACGAACTCTGCTAGTCTGCGCGCGTAGGCAGGAGCGCGTCTTTTATCCTAATGAGGGCTGGAGGGCCGAGCAACTGGTCCGACAACCCAAATCCTCCCCTAAGATGGTGGCTGAGGAGAAACCCCCGACAGCACCTAATCGGCTGCGGTGGGAAGGCAATAATGCAGGTCATTGCCAAAAAAGAAGTAAAAACACAATTTTTAAAAGCGTACCTCTATGCTACATTCCTGGCTTCCGCCTCAGGAATGAACAAACTCTGCTAGTCTGCACGCGTGGGCAGGAGCGCCTCTTTTATCCTAATGAGGGAGGGAGGGCCGAGCAACTGGTCCCACAACCCAAATCCTCCCCTAAGATGGCGGCTGAGGAGAACCCCCCGACAGCACCTAATCGGCTGCGGTGGGAAGGCAATAATGCAGGTCAGTGCCAAAAAAGAAGTAAAAACACAATTTTTAAAAGCGCACCGCTATGCTACATTCCCAGCTTTCGCCTCAGGAATAAACAAACTCTGCTAGTCTGCGCATGTGGGCAGGAGCGCGTCCTTTATCCTAATGAGGGCGGGAGGGCTGAGCAACTGGTCCGACAACCCAAATCCTCCCCTAAGATGGCGGCTGAGGAGAACCCCCCGACAGCACCTAATCGGCTGCGGTGGGAAGGCAATAATGCAGGTCAGTGCCAAAAAAGAAGTAAAAACACAATTTTTAAAAGCGTACCGCCATGCTACATTCCTGGCTTCCGCCTCAGGAATGAACGAACTCTGCTAGTCTGCGCGAGTGGGCAGGAGCGCGTCTTTTATCCTAATGAGGGCGGGAGGGCCGAGCAACTGGTCCGACAACCCAAATCCTCCCCTAAGATGGCAGCTGAGAAGAACGCCCTGACAGCACCTAATTGGCTGCGGTGGGAAGGCAATAATGCAGGTCAGTGCCAAAAAAGAAGTAAAAACACAATTTTTAAAAGCGTACCGCTATGCTACATTCCCGGCTTCCGCCTCAGGAATGAACGAACTCTGCTAGTCTGCGCGCGTGCGCAGGAGCGCGTCTTTTATCCTAATGAGGGCGGGAGGGCCGAGCAACTGGTCCGACAACCCAAATCCTCCCCTAAGATAGTGGCTGAGGAGAACCCTCCGACAGCACCTAATCGGCTGCGGTGGGAAGGCAATAATGCAAGTCAGTGCCAAAAAAGAAGTAAAAACACAATTTTTAAAAGCGTACCGCTGTGCTACATTCCTGGCTTCCGCCTCAGGAATGAACGAACTCTGCTAGTCTGCGCTAGTGGGCAGGAGCTCGTCTTTTACCTAATGAGGGCGGGAGGGCCGAGCAACTGGTCCCACAACCCAAATCCTCCCCTAAGATGGCGGCTGAGGAGAACCCCCCGACAGCACCTAATCGGCTGCGGTGGGAAGGCAATAATGCAGGTCAGTGCCAAAAAAGAAGTAAAAACACAATTTTTAAAAACGCACCGCTATGCTACATTCCCAGCTTCCGCCTCAGGAATAAACAAACTCTGCTAGGCTGCGCATGTGGGCAGGAGCGCGTCTTTTATCCTAATGAGGGCGGGAGGGCTGAGCAACTGGTCCGACAACCTAAATCCTCCTCTAAGATGGCGGCTGAGGAGAACCCCCCGACAGCACCTAATCGGCTGCGGTGGGAAGGCAATAATGCAGGTCAGTGCCAAAAAAGAAGTAAAAACACAATTTTTAAAAGCGTACCGCCATGCTACAATCCTGGCTTCCGTCTCAGGAATGAACAAACTCTGCTAGTCTGCGCGAGTGGGCAGGAGCGTGTCTTTTATCATAATGAGGGCGGGAGGGCCGAGCAACTGGTCCGACAACCCATATTCTCCCCTAAGATGGCGGCTGAGAAGAACGCCCCGACAGCACCTAATCGGCTGCGGTGGGAAGGCAATAATGCAGGTCAGTGCCAAAAAAAAAGTAAAAACACAACTTTTTAAAAGCGTACCACTATGCTACATTCCTGGCTTCCGCCTCAGGAATGAACGAACTCTGCTAGTCTGCGCTAATGAGCAGGAGCTCGTCTTTTACCTAATGAGGGCGGGAGGGCCGAGCAACTGGTCCCACAACCCAAATCCTCCCCTAAGATGGCGGCTGAAGAGAACCCCCCGACAGCACCTAATGGGCTGCTGTGGGAAGGCAATAATGCAGGTCAGTGCCAAAAAAGAAGTAAAAACACAATTTTTAAAAGCGTACCGCTATGCTACATTCCCGGCTTCCGCCTCAGGAATGACCAAACTCTGCTAGTCTGCGCGCGTAGGCAGGAGCGCGTCTTTTATCCTAATGAGGGCGGGAGGGCCGAGCAACTGGTCCGAAGACCCAAATCCTCCCCTAAGATGGTGGCTGAGGAGAAACCCCCGACAGCACCTAATCGGCTGCGGTGGGAAGGCAATAATGCAGGTCAGTGCCAAAAAAGAAGTAAAAACACTATTTTTAAAAGCGTACCGTCATGCTACATTCCTGGCTTCCGTCTCAGGAATGAACAAACTCTGCTAGTCTGCGCGAGTGGACAGGAGCGCGTCTTTTATCCTAATGAGGGCGGGAGGGCCGAGCAACTGGTCCGACAACCCATATCCTCCCCTAAAATGGCGGCTGAGAAGAACGCCCCGACAGCACCTAATCGGCTGCGGTGGGAAGGCAATAATGCAGGTCAGTGCCAAAAAAGAAGTAAAAACACAATTTTTAAAAGCGTACCGTCATGCTACATTCCTGGCTTCCATCTCAGGAATGAACAAACTCTGCTAGTCTGCGCGAGTGGACAGGAGCACGTCTTTTATCCTAATGAGGGCGGGAGGGCCGAGCAACTGGTCCGACAACCCATATCCTCCCCTAAGATGGCGGCTGAGAAGAACGCCCCGACAGCACCTAATCGGCTGCGGTGGGAAGGCAATAATGCAGGTCAGTGCCAAAAAAGAAGTAAAAACACAATTTTTAAAAGCGTACAGCTATTCTACATTCCCGGCTTCCGCCTCAGGAATGAACGAACTCTGCTAGTCTGCGCGCGTAGGCAGGAGCGCGTCTTTTATCCTAATGAGGGCTGGAGGGCCGAGCAACTGGTCCGACAACCCAAATCCTCCCCTAAGATGGTGGCTGAGGAGAACCCCCCGACAGCACCTAATCGGCTGCGGTGGGAAGGCAATAATGCAGGTCAGTGCCAAAAAAGAAGTAAAAACACAATTTTTAAAAGCCTACCGCTATGCTACATTCCTGGCTTCCGCCTCAGGAATGAACAAACTCTGCTAGTCTGCACGCCTGGGCAGGAGCGCGTCTTTTATCCTAATGAGGGAGGGAGGGCCGAGCAACTGGTCCCACAACCCAAATCCTCCCCTAAGATGGCGGCTGAGGAGAACCCCCCGACAGCACCTAATCGGCTGCGGTGGGAAGGCAATAATGCAGGTCAGTGCCAAAAAAGAAGTAAAAACACAATTTTTAAAAGCGTACAGCTATTCTACATTCCCGGCTTCCGCCTCAGGAATGAACGAACTCTGCTAGTCTGCGCACGTAGGCAGGAGCGCGTCTTTTATCCTAATGAGGGCTGGAGAGCCGAGCAACTGGTCCGACAACCCAAATCCTCCCCTAAGATGGTGGCTGAGGAGAACCCCCCGACAGCACCTAATCGGCTGCGGTGGGAAGGCAATAATGCAGGTCAGTGCCAAAAAAGAAGTAAAAACACAATTTTTAAAAGCCTACCGCTATGCTACATTCCTGGCTTCCGCCTCAGGAATGAACAAACTCTGCTAGTCTGCACGCCTGGGCAGGAGCGCGTCTTTTATCCTAATGAGGGAGGGAGGGCCGAGCAACTGGTCCCAAAACCCAAATCCTCCCCTAAGATGGCGGCTGAGGAGAACCCCCCGACAGCACCTAATCGGCTGCGGTGGGAAGGCAATAATGCAGGTCAGTGCCAAAAAAGAAGTAAAAACACAATTTTTAAAAGCGTACCGCCATGCTACATTCCTGGCTTCCGCCTCAGGAATGAACGAACTCTGCTAGTCTGCGCGAGTGGGCAGGAGCGCGTCTTTTATCCTAATGAGGGCGGGAGGGCCGAGCAACTGGTCCAACAACCCAAATCCTCCCCTAAGATGGCGGCTGAGAAGAACGCCCCGACAGCACCTAATTGGCTGCGGTGGGAAGGCAATAATGCAGGTCAGTGCCAAAAAAGAAGTAAAAACACAATTTTTAAAAGCGTACCGCTATGCTACATTCCCGGCTTCCGCCTCAGGAATGAACGAACTCTGCTAGTCTGCGCGCGCACGCAGGAGCGCGTCTTTTATCCTAATGAGGGCGGGAGGGCCGAGCAACTGGTCCGACAACCCAAATCCTCCCCTAAGATAGTGGCTGAGGAGAACCCCCCGACAGCACCTAATCGGCTGCGGTGGGAAGGCAATAATGCAGGTCAGTGCCAAAAAAGAAGTAAAAACACAATTTTTAAAAGCGTACCGCTGTGCTACATTCCTGGCTTCCGCCTCAGGAATGAACGAACTCTGCTAGTCTGCGCTAGAGGGCAGGAGCTCGTCTTTTACCTAATGAGGGCGGGAGGGCCGAGCAACTGGTCCCACAACCCAAATCCTCCCCTAAGATGGCGGCTGAGGAGAACCCCCCGACAGCACCTAATCGGCTGCAGTGGGAAGGCAATAATGCAGGTCAGTGCCAAAAAAGAAGTAAAAACACAATTTTTAAAAGCGCACCGCTATGCTACATTCCCAGCTTCCGCCTCAGGAATAAACAAACTCTGCTAGTCTGCGCATGTGGGCAGGAGCGCGTCTTTTATCCTAATGAGGGCGGGAGGGCTGAGCAACTGGTCCGACAACCCAAATCCTCCTCTAAGATGGCGGCTTAGGAGAACCCCCCGACAGCACCTAATCGGCTGCGGTGGGAAGGCAATAATGCAGGTCAGTGCCCAAAAAGAAGTAAAAACACAATTTTTAAAAGCGTACCGCCATGCTACATTCCTGGCTTCCGTCTCAGGAATGAACGAACTCTGCTAGTCTGCGCGAGTGGGCAGGAGCGTGTCTTTTATCATAATGAGGGCGGGAGGGCCGAGCAACTGGTCCGACAACCCATATTCTCCCCTAAGATGGCGGCTGAGAAGAACGCCCCGACAGCACCTAATCGGCTGCGGTGGGAAGGCAATAATGCAGGTCAGTGCCAAAAAAGAAGTAAAAACACAATTTTTAAAAGCGCACTGCTATGCTACATTCCCAGATACTGCCTCAGGAATAAACAAACTCTGCTAGTCTGCGCATGTGGGCAGGAGCGCGTCATTTATCCTAATGAGGGCGGGAGGGCTGAGCAACTGGTCCGACAACCCAAATCCTCCCCTAAGATGGCGGCTGAGGAGAACCCCCCGACAGCACCTAATCGGCTGCGGTGGGAAGGCAATAATGCAGGTCAGTGCCAATAAAGAAGTAAAAACACAATTTTTAAAAGCGTACCGCCATGCTACATTCCTGGCTTCCGCCTCAGGAATGAACGAACTCTGCTAGTCTGCGCGAGTGGGCAAGAGCGCGTCTTTTATCCTAATGAGGGCGGGAGGGACGAGCAACTGGTCCGACAACCCAAATCCTCCCCTAAGATGGCGGCTGAGGAGAACCCCCCGACAGCACCTAATCGGCTGCGGTGGGAAGGCAATAATGCAGGTCAGTGCCAATAAAGAAGTAAAAACACAATTTTTAAAAGCGTACCGCCATGCTACATTCCTGGCTTCCGCCTCAGGAATGAACGAACTCTGCTAGTCTGCGCTAGTGAGCAGGAGCTCGTCTTTTACCTAAAGGGGGCGGGAGGGCCGAGCAACTGGTCCCACAACCCAAATCCTCCCCTAAGATGGCGGCTGAGGAGAACCCCCCGACAGCACCTAATCGGCTGCGGTGGGAAGGCAATAATGCAGGTCAGTGCCAAAAAGGAAGTAAAAACACAATTTTTAAAAGCGTACCGCTATGCTACATTCCCGGCTTCCGCCTCAGGAATGAACAAACTCTGCTAGTCTGCGCGCGTAGGCAGGAGCGCGTCTTTTATCCTAATGAGGGCGGGAGGGCCAAGCAACTGGTCCGACAACCCAAATCCTCCCCTAAGATGGTGGCTGAGGAGAAACCCCCGACAGCACCTAATCGGCTGCGGTGGGAAGGCAATAATGCAGGTCAGTGCCAAAAAAGAAGTAAAAACACAATTTTTAAAAGCGTACCGTCATGCTACATTCCTGGCTTCCGTCTCAGGAATGAACAAACTCTGCTAGTCTGCGCAAGTGGACAGGAGCGCGTCTTTTATCCTAATGAGGACGGGAGGGCCGAGCAACTGGTCCGACAACCCAAATCCTCCCCTAAGATGGCGGCTGAGGAGAACCCCCCGACAGCACCTAATCGGCTGTGGTGGGAAGGCAATAATGCAGGTCAGTGCCAATAAAGAAGTAAAAACACAATTTTTAAAAGCGTACCGCCATGCTACATTCCTGGCTTCCGCCTCAGGAATGAACGAACTCTGCTAGTCTGCGCTAGTGAGCAGGAGCTCGTCTTTTACCTAAAGGGGGCGGGAGGGCCGAGCAACTGGTCCCACAACCCAAATCCTCCCCTAAGATGGCGGCTGAGGAGAACCCCCCGACAGCACCTAATCGGCTGCGGTGGGAAGGCAATAATGCAGGTCAGTGCCAAAAAGGAAGTAAAAACACAATTTTTAAAAGCGTACCGCTATGCTACATTCCCGGCTTCCGCCTCAGGAATGAACAAACTCTGCTAGTCTGCGCGCGTAGGCAGGAGCGCGTCTTTTATCCTAATGAGGGCGGGAGGGCCAAGCAACTGGTCCGACAACCCAAATCCTCCCCTAAGATGGTGGCTGAGGAGAAACCCCCGACAGCACCTAATTGGCTGCGGTGGGAAGGCAATAATGCAGGTCAGTGCCAAAAAAGAAGTAAAAACACAATTTTTAAAAGCGTACCGTCATGCTACATTCCTGGCTTCCGTCTCAGGAATGAACAAACTCTGCTAGTCTGCGCGAGTGGACAGGAGCGCGTCTTTTATCCTAATGAGGGCGGGAGGGCCGAGCAACTGGTCCGACAACCCATATCCTCCCCTAAGATGGCGGCTGAGAAGAACGCCCCGACAGCATCTAATCATCTGCGGTGGGAAGGCAATAATGCAGGTCAGTGCCAAAAAAGAAGTAAAAACACAATTTTTAAAAGCGCACCGCTATGCTACATTCCCAGCTTCCGCCTCAGGAATAAACAAACTCTGCTAGTCTGCGCGAGTGGACAGGAGCGCGTCTTTTATCCTAATGAGGGCGGGAGGGCTGAGCAACTGGTCCGACAACCCAAATCCTCCCCTAAGATGGCGGCTGAGGAGAACCCCCCGACAGCACCTAATCGGCTGCGGTGGGAAGGCAATAATGCAGGTCAGTGCCAAAAAAGAAGTAAAAACACAATTTTTAAAAGCGTACCGCCATGCTACATTCCTGGCTTCCGCCTCAGGAATGAACGAACTCTGCTAGTCTGCGCGAGTGGGCAGGAGCGCGTCTTTTATCCTAATGAGGGCGGGGGGGCCGAGCAACTGGTCCGACAACCCAAATCCTCCCCTAAGATGGCGGCTGAGAAGAACGCCCCGACAGCACCTAATTGGCTGCGGTGGGAAGGCAATAATGCAGGTCAGTGCCAAAAAAGAAGTAAAAACACAATTTTTAAAAGCGTACCGCTATGCTACATTTTCGGCTTCCGCCTCAGGAATGAACGAACTCTGCTAGTCTGCGCGCGTACGCAGGAGCGCGTCTTTTATCCTAATGAGGGCGGGAGGGCCGAGCAACTGGTCCGACAACCCAAATCCTCCCCTAAGATAGTGGCTGAGGAGAACCCCCTGAAAGCACCAAATCGGCTGCGGTGGGAAGGCAATAATGCAGGTCAGTGCCAAAAAAGAAGTAAAAACACAATTTTTAAAAGCGTACAGCTATTCTACATTCCCGGCTTCCGCCTCAGGAATGAACGAACTCTGCTAGTCTGCGCGCGTAGGCAGGAGCGCGTCTTTTATCCTAATGAGGGCTGGAGGGCCGAGCAACTGGTCCGACAACCCAAATCCTCCCCTAAGATGGTGGCTGAGGAGAACCCCCCGACAGCACCTAATCGGCTGCGGTGGGAAGGCAATAATGCAGGTCAGTGCCAAAAAAGAAGTAAAAACACAATTTTTAAAAGCCTACCGCTATGCTACATTCCTGGCTTCCGCCTCAGGAATGAACAAACTCTGCTAGTCTGCACGCCTGGGCAGGAGCGCGTCTTTTATCCTAATGAGGGAGGGAGGGCCGAGCAACTGGTCCCACAACCCAAATCCTCCCCTAAGATGGCGGCTGAGGAGAACCCCCCGACAGCACCTAATCGGCTGCGGTGGGAAGGCAATAATGCAGGTCAGTGCCAAAAAAGAAGTAAAAACACAATTTTTAAAAGCGTACAGCTATTCTACATTCCCGGCTTCCGCCTCAGGAATGAACGAACTCTGCTAGTCTGCGCGCGTAGGCAGGAGCGCGTCTTTTATCCTAATGAGGGCTGGAGAGCCGAGCAACTGGTCCGACAACCCAAATCCTCCCCTAAGATGGTGGCTGAGGAGAACCCCCCGACAGCACCTAATCAGCTGCGGTGGGAAGGCAATAATGCAGGTCAGTGCCAAAAAAGAAGTAAAAACACAATTTTTAAAAGCCTACCGCTATGCTACATTCCTGGCTTCCGCCTCAGGAATGAACAAACTCTGCTAGTCTGCACGCCTGGGCAGGAGCGCGTCTTTTATCCTAATGAGGGAGGGAGGGCCGAGCAACTGGTCCCAAAACCCAAATCCTCCCCTAAGATGGCGGCTGAGGAGAACCCCCCGACAGCACCTAATCGGCTGCGGTGGGAAGGCAATAATGCAGGTCAGTGCCAAAAAAGAAGTAAAAACACAATTTTTAAAAGCGTACCGCCATGCTACATTCCTGGCTTCCGCCTCAGGAATGAACGAACTCTGCTAGTCTGCGCGAGTGGGCAGGAGCGCGTCTTTTATCCTAATGAGGGCGGGAGGGCCGAGCAACTGGTCCAACAACCCAAATCCTCCCCTAAGATGGCGGCTGAGAAGAACGCCCCGACAGCACCTAATTGGCTGCGGTGGGAAGGCAATAATGCAGGTCAGTGCCAAAAAAGAAGTAAAAACACAATTTTTAAAAGCGTACCGCTATGCTACATTCCCGGCTTCCGCCTCAGGAATGAACGAACTCTGCTAGTCTGCGCGCGCACGCAGGAGCGCGTCTTTTATCCTAATGAGGGCGGGAGGGCCGAGCAACTGGTCCGACAACCCAAATCCTCCCCTAAGATAGTGGCTGAGGAGAACCCCCCGACAGCACCTAATCGGCTGCGGTGGGAAGGCAATAATGCAGGTCAGTGCCAAAAAAGAAGTAAAAACACAATTTTTAAAAGCGTACCGCTGTGCTACATTCCTGGCTTCCGCCTCAGGAATGAACGAACTCTGCTAGTCTGCGCTAGAGGGCAGGAGCTCGTCTTTTACCTAATGAGGGCGGGAGGGCCGAGCAACTGGTCCCACAACCCAAATCCTCCCCTAAGATGGCGGCTGAGGAGAACCCCCCGACAGCACCTAATCGGCTGCAGTGGGAAGGCAATAATGCAGGTCAGTGCCAAAAAAGAAGTAAAAACACAATTTTTAAAAGCGCACCGCTATGCTACATTCCCAGCTTCCGCCTCAGGAATAAACAAACTCTGCTAGTCTGCGCATGTGGGCAGGAGCGCGTCTTTTATCCTAATGAGGGCGGGAGGGCTGAGCAACTGGTCCGACAACCCAAATCCTCCTCTAAGATGGCGGCTGAGGAGAACCCCCCGACAGCACCTAATCGGCTGCGGTGGGAAGGCAATAATGCAGGTCAGTGCCCAAAAAGAAGTAAAAACACAATTTTTAAAAGCGTACCGCCATGCTACATTCCTGGCTTCCGTCTCAGGAATGAACGAACTCTGCTAGTCTGCGCGAGTGGGCAGGAGCGTGTCTTTTATCATAATGAGGGCGGGAGGGCCGAGCAACTGGTCCGACAACCCATATTCTCCCCTAAGATGGCGGCTGAGAAGAACGCCCCGACAGCACCTAATCGGCTGCGGTGGGAAGGCAATAATGCAGGTCAGTGCCAAAAAAGAAGTAAAAACACAATTTTTAAAAGCGCACTGCTATGCTACATTCCCAGATACTGCCTCAGGAATAAACAAACTCTGCTAGTCTGCGCATGTGGGCAGGAGCGCGTCATTTATCCTAATGAGGGCGGGAGGGCTGAGCAACTGGTCCGACAACCCAAATCCTCCCCTAAGATGGCGGCTGAGGAGAACCCCCCGACAGCACCTAATCGGCTGCGGTGGGAAGGCAATAATGCAGGTCAGTGCCAATAAAGAAGTAAAAACACAATTTTTAAAAGCGTACCGCCATGCTACATTCCTGGCTTCCGCCTCAGGAATGAACGAACTCTGCTAGTCTGCGCGAGTGGGCAAGAGCGCGTCTTTTATCCTAATGAGGGCGGGAGGGACGAGCAACTGGTCCGACAACCCAAATCCTCCCCTAAGATGGCGGCTGAGGAGAACCCCCCGACAGCACCTAATCGGCTGCGGTGGGAAGGCAATAATGCAGGTCAGTGCCAATAAAGAAGTAAAAACACAATTTTTAAAAGCGTACCGCCATGCTACATTCCTGGCTTCCGCCTCAGGAATGAACGAACTCTGCTAGTCTGCGCTAGTGAGCAGGAGCTCGTCTTTTACCTAAAGGGGGCGGGAGGGCCGAGCAACTGGTCCCACAACCCAAATCCTCCCCTAAGATGGCGGCTGAGGAGAACCCCCCGACAGCACCTAATCGGCTGCGGTGGGAAGGCAATAATGCAGGTCAGTGCCAAAAAGGAAGTAAAAACACAATTTTTAAAAGCGTACCGCTATGCTACATTCCCGGCTTCCGCCTCAGGAATGAACAAACTCTGCTAGTCTGCGCGCGTAGGCAGGAGCGCGTCTTTTATCCTAATGAGGGCGGGAGGGCCAAGCAACTGGTCCGACAACCCAAATCCTCCCCTAAGATGGTGGCTGAGGAGAAACCCCCGACAGCACCTAATCGGCTGCGGTGGGAAGGCAATAATGCAGGTCAGTGCCAAAAAAGAAGTAAAAACACAATTTTTAAAAGCGTACCGTCATGCTACATTCCTGGCTTCCGTCTCAGGAATGAACAAACTCTGCTAGTCTGCGCAAGTGGACAGGAGCGCGTCTTTTATCCTAATGAGGACGGGAGGGCCGAGCAACTGGTCCGACAACCCAAATCCTCCCCTAAGATGGCGGCTGAGGAGAACCCCCCGACAGCACCTAATCGGCTGCGGTGGGAAGGCAATAATGCAGGTCAGTGCCAATAAAGAAGTAAAAACACAATTTTTAAAAGCGTACCGCCATGCTACATTCCTGGCTTCCGCCTCAGGAATGAACGAACTCTGCTAGTCTGCGCTAGTGAGCAGGAGCTCGTCTTTTACCTAAAGGGGGCGGGAGGGCCGAGCAACTGGTCCCACAACCCAAATCCTCCCCTAAGATGGCGGCTGAGGAGAACCCCCCGACAGCACCTAATCGGCTGCGGTGGGAAGGCAATAATGCAGGTCAGTGCCAAAAAGGAAGTAAAAACACAATTTTTAAAAGCGTACCGCTATGCTACATTCCCGGCTTCCGCCTCAGGAATGAACAAACTCTGCTAGTCTGCGCGCGTAGGCAGGAGCGCGTCTTTTATCCTAATGAGGGCGGGAGGGCCAAGCAACTGGTCCGACAACCCAAATCCTCCCCTAAGATGGTGGCTGAGGAGAAACCCCCGACAGCACCTAATCGGCTGCGGTGGGAAGGCAATAATGCAGGTCAGTGCCAAAAAAGAAGTAAAAACACAATTTTTAAAAGCGTACCGTCATGCTACATTCCTGGCTTCCGTCTCAGGAATGAACAAACTCTGCTAGTCTGCGCGAGTGGACAGGAGCGCGTCTTTTATCCTAATGAGGGCGGGAGGGCCGAGCAACTGGTCCGACAACCCATATCCTCCCCTAAGATGGCGGCTGAGAAGAACGCCCCGACAGCACCTAATCATCTGCGGTGGGAAGGCAATAATGCAGGTCAGTGCCAAAAAAGAAGTAAAAACACAATTTTTAAAAGCGCACCGCTATGCTACATTCCCAGCTTCCGCCTCAGGAATAAACAAACTCTGCTAGTCTGCGCGAGTGGACAGGAGCGCGTCTTTTATCCTAATGAGGGCGGGAGGGCTGAGCAACTGGTCCGACAACCCAAATCCTCCCCTAAGATGGCGGCTGATGAGAACCCCCCGACAGCACCTAATCGGCTGCGGTGGGAAGGCAATAATGCAGGTCAGTGCCAAAAAAGAAGTAAAAACACAATTTTTAAAAGCGTACCGCCATGCTACATTCCTGGCTTCCGCCTCAGGAATGAACGAACTCTGCTAGTCCGCGCGAGTGGGCAGGAGCGCGTCTTTTATCCTAATGAGGGCGGGGGGGCCGAGCAACTGGTCCGACAACCCAAATCCTCCCCTAAGATGGCGGCTGAGAAGAACGCCCCGACAGCACCTAATTGGCTGCGGTGGGAAGGCAATAATGCAGGTCAGTGCCAAAAAAGAAGTAAAAACACAATTTTTAAAAGCGTACCGCTATGCTACATTTTCGGCTTCCGCCTCAGGAATGAACGAACTCTGCTAGTCTGCGCGCGTACGCAGGAGCGCGTCTTTTATCCTAATGAGGGCGGGAGGGCCGAGCAACTGGTCCGACAACCCAAATCCTCCCCTAAGATAGTGGCTGAGGAGAACCCCCTGAAAGCACCAAATCGGCTGCGGTGGGAAGGCAATAATGCAGGTCAGTGCCAAAAAAGAAGTAAAAACACAATTTTTAAAAGCGTACCGCTATGCTACATTCCTGGCTTCCGCCTCAGTAATGAACAAACTCTGCTAGTCTGCACGCGTGGGCAGGAGCGCGTCTTTTATCCTAATGAGGGAGGGAGGGCAGAGCAACTGGTCCCACAACCCAAATCCTCCCCTAAGATGGCGGCTGAGGAGAACCCCCCGACAGCACCTAATCGGCTGCGTTGGGAAGGCAATAATGCAGGTCAGTGCCAAAAAAGAAGTAAAACCACAATTTTTAAAAGCGCACCGCTATGCTACATTCCCAGCTTCCACCTCAGGAATAAACAAACTCTGCTAGTCTGCGCATGTGGGCAGGAGCGCGTCTTTTATCCTAATGAGGGCGGGAGGGTTGAGCAACTGGTCCGACAACCCAAATCCTCCCCTAAGATAGTGGCTGAGGAGAACCCCCCGACAGCACCTAATCGGCTGCGGTGGGAAGGCAATAATGCAGGTCAGTGCCAAAAAAGAAGTAAAAACACAATTTTTAAAAGCGTACCGTTGTGCTACATTCCTGGCTTCCGCCTCAGGAATGAACGAACTCTGCTAGTTTGCGCTAGTGGGCAGGAGCTCGTCTTTTACCTAATGAGGGCGGGAGGGTCGAGCAACTGGTCCGACAACCCAAATCCTCCCCTAAGATGGCGGCTGAGGAGAACCCCCCGACAGCACCTAATCGGCTCCGGTGGGAAGGCAATAATGCAGGTCAGTGCCAAAAAAGAAGTAAAAACACAATTTTTAAAAGCGCACCGCTATGCTACATTCCCAGCTTCCGCCTCAGGAATAAACAAACTCTGCTAGTCTGCGCATGTGGGCAGGAGCACGTCTTTTATCCTAATGAGGGCGGGAGGGCTGAGCAACTGGTCCGACAACCCAAATCCTCCTCTAAGATGGCGGCTGAGGAGAACCCCCCGACAGCACCTAATCGGCTGCGGTGGGAAGGCAATAATGCAGGTCAGTGCCAAAAAAGAAGTAAAAACACAATTTTTAAAAGCGCACTGCTATGCTACATTCCCAGCTACTGCCTCAGGAATAAACAAACTCTGCTAGTCTGCGCATGTGGGCAGGAGCGTGTCTTTTATCCTAATGAGGGCGGGAGGGCTGAGCAACTGGTCCGACAACCCAAATCCTCCCCTAAGATGGCGGCTGAGGAGAACCCCCCGACAGCACCTAATCGGCTGCGGTGGGAAGGCAATAATGCAGGTCAGTGCCAAAAAAGAAGTAAAAACACAATTTTTAAAAGCGCACCGCTATGCTACATTCCCAGCTTCCGCCTCAGGAATAAACAAACTCTGCTAGTCTGCGCATGTGGGCAGGAGCACGTCTTTTATCCTAATGAGGGCGGGAGGGCTGAGCAACTGGTCCGACAACCCAAATCCTCCTCTAAGATGGCGGCTGAGGAGAACCCCCCGACAGCACCTAATCGGCTGCGGTGGGAAGGCAATAATGCAGGTCAGTGCCAAAAAAGAAGTAAAAACACAATTTTTAAAAGCGCACTGCTATGCTACATTCCCAGCTACTGCCTCAGGAATAAACAAACTCTGCTAGTCTGCGCATGTGGGCAGGAGCGTGTCTTTTATCCTAATGAGGGCGGGAGGGCTGAGCAACTGGTCCGACAACCCAAATCCTCCCCTAAGATGGCGGCTGAGGAGAACCCCCCGACAGCACCTAATCGGCTGCGGTGGGAAGGCAATAATGCAGGTCAGTGCCAATAAAGAAGTAAAAACACAATTTTTAAAAGCGTACCGCCATGCTACATTCTTGGCTTCCGCCTCAGGAATGAACGAACTCTGCTAGTCTGCGCGAGTGGGCAGGAGCGCGTCTTTTATCCTAATGAGGGCGGGAGGGGCGAGCAACTGGTCCGACAACCCAAATCCTCCCCTAAGATGGCGGCTGAGGAGAACCCCCCCGACAGCACCTAATCGGCTGCGGTGGGAAGGCAATAATGCAGGTCAGTGCCAATAAAGAAGTAAAAACACAATTTTTAAAAGCGTACCGCCATGCTACATTCCCGGCTTCCGCCTCAGGAATGAACGAACTCTGCTAGTCTGCGCGCGTAGGCAGGAGCGCGTCTTTTATCCCAATGAGGGTGGGAGGGCCGAGCAACTGGTCCGACAACCCAAATCCTCCCCTAAGATGGTGGCTGAGGAGAACCCCCCGACAGCACCTAATCGGCTGCGGTGGGAAGGCAATAATGCAGGTCAGTGCCAAAAAAAAAGTAAAAACACAACTTTTTAAAAGCGTACCACTATGCTACATTCCTGGCTTCCGCCTCAGGAATGATCGAACTCTGCTAGTCTGCGCTAGTGAGCAGGAGCTCGTCTTTTCCCTAATGAGGGCGGGAGGGCCGAGCAACTGGTCCCACAACCCAAATCCTCCCCTAAGATGGCGGCTGAGGAGAACCCACCGACAGCACCTAATCGGCTGCGGTGGGAAGGCAATAATGCAGGTCAGTGCCAAAAAAGAAGTCAAAACACAATTTTTAAAAGCGTACCGCTATGCTACATTCCCGGCTTCCGCCTCAGGAATGAACAAACTCTGCTAGTCTGCGCGCGTAGGCAGGAGCGCGTCTTTTATCCTAATGAGGGCGGGAGGGCCGAGCAACTGGTCCGACGACCCAAATCCTCCCCTAAGATGGTGGCTGAGGAGAAACCCCCGACAGCACCTAATCGGCTGCGGTGGGAAGGCAATAATGCAGGTCAGTGCCAAAAAAGAAGTAAAAACACTATTTTTAAAAGCGTACCGTCATGCTACATTCCTGGCTTCCGTCTCAGGAATGAACAAACTCTGCTAGTCTGCGCGAGTGGACAGGAGCGCGTCTTTTATCCTAATGAGGGCGGGAGGGCCGAGCAACTGGTCCGACAACCCATATCCTCCCCTAAGATGGCGGCTGAGAAGAACGCCCCGACAGCACCTAATCGGCTGCGGTGGGAAGGCAATAATGCAGGTCAGTGTCAAAAAAGAAGTAAAAACACAATTTTTAAAAGCGTACCGTCATGCTACATTCCTGGCTTCCATCTCAGGAATGAACGAACTCTGCTAGTCTGCGCGAGTGGACAGGAGCACGTCTTTTATCCTAATGAGGGCGGGAGGGCCGAGCAACTGGTCCGACAACCCATATCCTCCCCTAAGATGGCGGCTGAGAAGAACGCCCCGACAGCACCTAATCGGCTGCGGTGGGAAGGCAATAATGCAGGTCAGTGCCAAAAAAGGAGGAAAAACACAATTTTTAAAAGCGTACAGCTATTCTACATTCCCGGCTTCCGCCTCAGGAATGAACGAACTCTGCTAGTCTGCGCGCGTAGGCAGGAGCGCGTCTTTTATCCTAATGAGGGCTGGAGGGCCGAGCAACTGGTCCGACAACCCAAATCCTCCCCTAAGATGGTGGCTGAGGAGAACCCCCCGACAGCACCTAATCGGCTGCGGTGGGAAGGCAATAATGCAGGTCAGTGCCAAAAAAGAAGTAAAAACACAATTTTTAAAAGCCTACCGCTATGCTACATTCCTGGCTTCCGCCTCAGGAATGAACAAACTCTGCTAGTCTGCACGCCTGGGCAGGAGCGTGTCTTTTATCCTAATGAGGGAGGGAGGGCCGAGCAACTGGTCCCACAACCCAAATCCTCCCCTAAGATGGCGGCTGAGGAGAACCCCCCGACAGCACCTAATCGGCTGCGGTGGGAAGGCAATAATGCAGGTCAGTGCCAAAAAAGAAGTAAAAACACAATTTTTAAAAGCGCACCGCTATGCTACATTCCCAGCTTCCACCTCAGGAATAAACAAACTCTGCTAGTCTGCGCATGTGGGCAGGAGCGCGTCTTTTATCCTAATGAGGGCGGGAGGGTTGAGCAACTGGTCCGACAACCCAAATCCTCCCCTAAGATGGCGGCTGAGGAGAACCCCCCGACAGCACCTAATCGGCTGCGGTGGGAAGGCAATAATGCAGGTCAGTGCCAAAAAAGAAGTAAAAACACAATCTTTAAAAGCGTACCGCCATGCTACATTCCTGGCTTCCGCCTCAGGAATGAACGAACTCTGCTAGTCTGCGCGAGTGGGCAGGAGCGCGTCTTTTATCCTAATGAGGGCGGGAGGGCCGAGCAACTGGTCCGACAACCCAAATCCTCCCCTAAGATGGCGGCTGAGAAGAACGCCCCGACAGCACCTAATTGGCTGCGGTGGGAAGGCAATAATGCAGGTCAGTGCCAAAATAGAAGTAAAAACACAATTTTTAAAAGCGTACCGCTATGCTACATTCCCGGCTTCCGCCTCAGGAATGAACGAACTCTGCTAGTCTGCGCGCGTACGCAGGAGCGCGTCTTTTATCCTAATGAGGGCGGGAGGGCCGAGCAACTGGTCCGACAACCCAAATCCTCCCCTAAGATAGTGGCTGAGGAGAACCCCCCGACAGCACCTAATCGGCTGCGTTGGGAAGGCAATAATGCAGGTCAGTGCCAAAAAAGAAGTAAAAAAACAATTTTTAAAAGCGTACCGCTGTGCTACATTCCTGGCTTCCGCCTCAGGAATGAACGAACTCTGCTAGTCTGCGCTAGAGGGCAGGAGCTCGTCTTTTACCTAATGAGGGCGGGAGGGCCGAGCAACTGGTCCCACAACCCAAATCCTCCCCTAAGATGGCGGCTGAGGAGAACCCCCCGACAGCACCTAATCGGCTGCGGTGGGAAGGCAATAATGCAGGTCAGTGCCAAAAAAGAAGTAAAAACACAATTTTTAAAAGCGCACCGCTATGCTACATTCCCAGCTTCCGCCTCAGGAATAAACAAACTCTGCTAGTCTGCGTATGTGGGCAGGAGCGCGTCTTTTATCCTAATGAGGGCGGGAGGGCTGAGCAACTGGTCCGACAACCCAAATCCTCCTCTAAGATGGCGGCTGAGGAGAACCCCCCGACAGCACCTAATCGGCTGCGGTGGGAAGGCAATAATGCAGGTCAGTGCCAAAAAAGAAGTAAAAACACAATTTTTAAAAGCGTACCGCCATGCTACATTCCTGGCTTCCGTCTCAGGAATGAACGAACTCTGCTAGTCTGCGCGAGTGGGCAGGAGCGTGTCTTTTATCATAATGAGGGCGGGAGGGCCGAGCAACTGGTCCGACAACCCATATTCTCCCCTAAGATGGCGGCTGAGAAGAACGCCCCGACAGCACCTAATCGGCTGCGGTGGGAAGGCAATAATGCAGGTCAGTGCCAAAAAAGAAGTAAAAACACAATTTTTAAAAGCGCACTGCTATGCTACATTCCCAGCTACTGCCTCAGGAATAAACAAACTCTGCTAGTCTGCGCATGTGGGCAGGAGCGCGTCATTTATCCTAATGAGGGCGGGAGGGCTGAGCAACTGGTCCGACAACCCAAATCCTCCCCTAAGATGGCGGCTGAAGAGAACCCCCCGACAGCACCTAATCGGCTGCGGTGGGAAGGCAATAATGCAGTTCAGTGCCAATAAAGAAGTAAAAACACAATTTTTAAAAGCGTACCGCCATGCTACATTCCTGGCTTCCGCCTCAGGAATGAACGAACTCTGCTAGTCTGCGCGAGTGGGCAGGAGCGCGTCTTTTATCCTAATGAGGGCGGGAGGGACGAGCAACTGGTCCGACAACCCAAATCCTCCCCTAAGATGGCGGCTGAGGAGAACCCCCCGACAGCACCTAATCGGCTGCGGTGGGAAGGCAATAATGCAGGTCAGTGCCAATAAAGAAGTAAAAACACAATTTTTAAAAGCGTACCGCCATGCTACATTCCTGGCTTCCGCCTCAGGAATGAACGAACTCTGCTAGTCTGCGCTAGTGAGCAGGAGCTCGTCTTTTACCTAATGGGGGCGGGAGGGCCGAGCAACTGGTCCGACAACCCAAATCCTCCCCTAAGATGGTGGCTGAGGAGAACCCCCCGACAGCACCTAATCGGCTGCGGTGGGAAGGCAATAATGCAGGTCAGTGCCAAAAAAGAAGTAAAAACACAATTTTTAAAAGCGTACCGCTATGCTACATTCCTGGCTTCCGCCTCAGGAATGAACAAACTCTGCTAGTCTGCACGCGTGGGCAGGAGCGCGTCTTTTATCCTAATGAGGGAGGGAGGGCCGAGCAACTGGTCCCACAACCCAAATCCTCCCCTAAGATGGCGGCTGAGGAGAACCCCCCGACAGCACCTAATCGGCTGCGGTGGGAAGGCAATAATGCAGGTCAGTGCCAAAAAAAGAAGTAAAAACACAATTTTTAAAAGCGCACCGCTATGCTACATTCCCAGCTTCCGCCTCAGGAATAAACAAACTCTGCTAGTATGCGCATGTGGGCAGGAGCGTGTCTTTTATCCTAATGAGGGCGGGAGGGCTGAGCAACTGGTCCGACAACCCAAATCCTCCCCATAGATGGTGGCTGAGGAGAACCCCCCGACAGCACCTAATCGGCTGCGGTGGGAAGGCAATAATGCAGGTCAGTGCCAAAAAAGAAGTAAAAACACAATTTTTAAAAGCGTACTGCCATGCTACATTCCTGGCTTCCGACTCAGGAATGAACGAACTCTGCTAGTCTGCGCGAGTGGGCAGGAGCGCGTCTTTTATCCTAATGAGGGCTGGAGGGCCGAGCAACTGGTCCGACAACCCAAATCCTCCCCTAAGATGGCGGCTGAGAAGAACGCCCCGACAGCACCTAATTGGCTGCGGTGGGAAGGCAATAATGCAGGTCAGTGCCAAAAAAGAAGTAAAAACACAATTTTTAAAAGCGTACCGCTATGCTACATTTTCGGCTTCCGCCTCAGGAATGAACGAACTCTGCTAGTCTGCGCGCGTACGCAGGAGCGCGTCTTTTATCCTAATGAGGGCGGGAGGGCCGAGCAACTGGTCCGACAACCCAAATCCTCCCCTAAGATAGTGGCTGAGGAGAACCCCCCGAAAGCACCTAATCGGCTGCGGTGGGAAGGCAATAATGCAGGTCAGTGCCAAAAAAGAAGTAAAAACACAATTTTTAAAAGCGTACCGCTATGCTACATTCCTGACTTCCGCCTCAGTAATGAACAAACTCTGCTAGTCTGCACGCGTGGGCAGGAGCGCGTCTTTTATCCTAATGAGGGAGGGAGGGCAGAGCAACTGGTCCCACAACCCAAATCCTCCCCTAAGATGGCGGCTGAGGAGAACCCCCCGACAGCACCTAATCGGCTGCGGTGGGAAGGCAATAATGCAGGTCAGTGCCAAAAAAGAAGTAAAAACACAATTTTTAAAAGCGCACCGCTATGCTACATTCCCAGCTTCCACCTCAGGAATAAACAAACTCTGCTAGTCTGCGCATGTGGGCAGGAGCGCGTCTTTTATCCTAATGAGGGCGGGAGGGTTGAGCAACTGGTCCGACAACCCAAATCCTCCCCTAAGATAGTGGCTGAGGAGAACCCCCCGACAGCACCTAATCGGCTGCGGTGGGAAGGCAATAATGCAGGTCAGTGCCAAAAAAGAAGTAAAAACACAATTTTTAAAAGCGTACCGTTGTGCTACATTCCTGGCATCCGCCTCAGGAATGAACGAACTCTGCTAGTTTGCGCTAGTGGGCAGGAGCTCGTCTTTTACCTAATGAGGGCGGGAGGGTCGAGCAACTGGTCCGACAACCCAAATCCTCCCCTAAGATGGCGGCTGAGGAGAACCCCCCGACAGCACCTAATCGGCTGCGGTGGGAAGGCAATAATGCAGGTCAGTGCCAAAAAAGAAGTAAAAACACAATTTTTAAAAGCGCACCGCTATGCTACATTCCCAGCTTCCGCCTCAGGAATAAACAAACTCTGCTAGTCTGCGCATGTGGGCAGGAGCGCGTCTTTTATCCTAATGAGGGCGGGAGGGCTGAGCAACTGGTCCGACAACCCAAATCCTCCTCTAAGATGGCGGCTGAGGAGAACCCCCCGACAGCACCTAATCGGCTGCGGTGGGAAGGCAATAATGCAGGTCAGTGCCAAAAAAGAAGTAAAAACACAATTTTTAAAAGCGCACTGCTATGCTACATTCCCAGCTACTGCCTCAGGAATAAACAAACTCTGCTAGTCTGCGCATGTGGGCAGGAGCGTGTCTTTTATCCTAATGAGGGCGGGAGGGCTGAGCAACTGGTCCGACAACCCAAATCCTCCTCTAAGATGGCGGCTGAGGAGAACCCCCCGACAGCACCTAATCGGCTGCGGTGGGAAGGCAATAATGCAGGTCAGTGCCAATAAAGAAGTAAAAACACAATTTTTAAAAGCGTACCGCCATGCTACATTCCTGGCTTCCGCCTCAGGAATGAACGAACTCTGCTAGTCTGCGCGAGTGGGCAGGAGAGCGTCTTTTATCCTAATGAGGGCGGGAGGGGCGAGCAACTGGTCCGACAACCCAAATCCTCCCCTAAGATGGCGGCTGAGGAGAACCCCCCCGACAGCACCTAATCGGCTGCGGTGGGAAGGCAATAATGCAGGTCAGTGCCAATAAAGAAGTAAAAACACAGTTTTTAAAAGCGTACCGCCATTCTACATTCCCGGCTTCCGCCTCAGGAATGAACGAACTCTGCTAGTCTGCGCGCGTAGGCAGGAGCGCGTCTTTTATCCCAATGAGGGCGGGAGGGCCGAGCAACTGGTCCGACAACCCAAATCCTCCCCTAAGATGGTGGCTGAGGAGAACCCCCCGACAGCACCTAATCGGCTGCGGTGGGAAGGCAATAATGCAGGTCTGTGCCAAAAAAAGAAGTAAAAACACAACTTTTTAAAAGCGTACCACTATGCTACATTCCTGGCTTCCGCCTCAGGAATGAACGAACTCTGCTAGTCTGCGCTAGTGAGCAGGAGCTCGTCTTTTCCCTAATGAGGGCGGGAGGGCCGAGAAACTGGTCCCACAACCCAAATCCTCCCCTAAGATGGCGGCTGAGGAGAAACCCCCGACTTCACCTAATCGGCTGCGGTGGGAAGGCAATAATGCAGGTCAGTGCCAAAAAAGAAGTCAAAACACAATTTTTAAAAGCGTACCGCTATGCTACATTCCCGGCTTCCGCCTCAGGAATGAACAAACTCTGCTAGTCTGCGCGCGTAGGCAGGAGCGCGTCTTTTATCCTAATGAGGGCGGGAGGGCCGAGCAACTGGTCCGACAACCCAAATCCTCCCCTAAGATAGTGGCTGAGGAGAAACCCTCGACAGCACCTAATCGGCTGCGGTGGGAAGGCAATAATGCAGGTCAGTGCCAAAAAATAAGTAAAAACACAATTTTTAAAAGCGTACCGTCATGCTACATTCCTGGCTTCCGTCTCAGGAATGAACAAACTCTGCTAGTCTGCGCAAGTGGACAGGAGCGCGTCTTTTATCCTAATGAGGACGGGAGGGCCGAGCAACTGGTCCGACAACCCATATCCTCCCCTAAGATGGCGGCTGAGAAGAACGCCCCGACAGCACCTAATCGGCTGCGGTGGAAAGGCAATAATGCAGGTCAGTGCCAAAAAAGAAGTAAAAACACAATTTTTAAAAGCGTACCGTCATGCTACATTCCTGGCTTCCGTCTCAGGAATGAACGAACTCTGCTAGTCTGCGCGAGTGGACAGGAGCGCGTCTTTTATCCTAATGAGGGCGGGAGGGCCGAGCAACTGGTCCGACAACCCATATCCTCCCCTAAGATGGCGGCTGAGAAGAACGCCCCGACAGCACCTAATCAGCTGCGGTGGGAAGGCAATAATGCAGGTCAGTGCCAAAAAAGAAGTAAAAACACAATTTTTAAAAGCGTACCGCTTTCTACATTCCCGGCTTCCGCCTCAGGAATGAACGAACTCTGCTAGTCTGCACGCGTGGGCAGGAGCGCGTCTTTTATCCTAATGAGGGAGGGAGGGCCGAGCAACTGGTCCCACAACCCAAATCCTCCCCTAAGATGGCGGCTGAGGAGAACCCCCCGACAGCACCTAATCGGCTGCGGTGGGAAGGCAATAATGCAGGTCAGTGCCAAAAAAGAAGTAAAAACACAATTTTTAAAAGCGCACCGCTATGCTACATTGCCAGCTTCCGCCTCAGGAATAAACAAACTCTGCTAGTCTGCGCATGTGGGCAGGAGCGCGTCTTTTATCCTAATGAGGGCGGGAGGGCTGAGCAACTGGTCCGACAACCCAAATCCTCCCCTAAGATGGCGGCTGAGGAGAACCCCCCGACAGCACCTAATCGGCTGCGGTGGGAAGGCAATAATGCAGGTCAGTGTCAAAAAAGAAGTAAAAACACAATTTTTAAAAGCGTACCGCCATGCTACATTCCTGGCTTCTGCCTCAGGAATGAACGAACTCTGCTAGTCTGCGCGAGTGGGCAGGAGCGCGTCTTTTATCCTAATGAGGGCGGGAGGGCCGAGCAACTGGTCCGACAACCCAAATCCTCCCCTAAGATGGCGGCTGAGAAGAACGCCCCGACAGCACCTAATTGGCTGCGGTGGGAAGGCAATAATGCAGGTCAGTGCCAAAAAAGAAGTAAAAACACAATTTTTAAAGCGTACCGCTATGCTACATTTTCGGCTTCCGCCTCAGGAATGAACGAACTCTGCTAGTCTGCACGCGTACGCAGGAGCGCGTCTTTTATCCTAATGACGGCGGGAGGGCCGAGCAACTGGTCCGACAACCCAAATCCTCCCCTAAGATAGTGGCTGAGGAGAACCCCCTGACAGCACCTAATCGGCTGCGGTGGGAAGGCAATAATGCAGGTCAGTGCCAAAAAAGAAGTAAAAACACAATTTTTAAAAGCGTACCGCTGTGCTACATTCCTGGCTTCCGCCTCAGGAATGAACGAACTCTGCTAGTCTGCGCTAGTGGGCAGGAGCTCGTCTTTTACCTAATGAGTGCGGGAGGGCCGAGCAACTGGTCCCACAACCCAAATCCTCCCCTAAGATGGCGGCTGAGGAGAACCCCCCGACAGCACCTAATCGGCTGCGGTGGGAAGGCAATAATGCAGGTCAGTGCCAAAAAAGAAGTAAAAACACAATTTTTAAAAGCGCACCGCTATGCTACATTCCCAGCTTCCGCCTCAGGAATAAACAAACTCTGCTAGTCTGCGCATGTGGGCAGGAGCGCGTCTTTTATCCTAATGAGGGCGGGAGGGCTGAGCAACTGGTCCGACAACCCAAATCCTCCCCTAAGATGGCGTCTGAGGAGAACCCCCCGACAGCACCTAATCGGCTGCGGTGGGAAGGCAATAATGCAGGTCAGTGCCAATAAAGAAGTAAAAACACAATTTTTAAAAGCGTACCGCCATGCTACATTCCCGGCTTCCGCCTCAGGAATGAACGAACTCTGCTAGTCTGCGCGCGTAGGCAGGAGCGCGTCTTTTATCCCAATGAGGGCGGGAGGGCCGAGCAACTGGTCCGACAACCCAAATCCTCCCCTAAGATGGTGGCTGAGGAGAACCCCCCGACAGCACCTAATCGGCTGCGGTGGGAAGGCAATAATACAGGTCAGTGCCAAAAAAGAAGTAAAAACACAAGTTTTTAAAAGCGTACCGCTGTGCTACATTCCTGGCTTCTGCCTCAGGAATGAACGAACTCTGCTAGTCTGCGCTAGTGGGCAGGAGCTCGTCTTTTACCTAATGAGGGCGGGAGGGCCGAGCAACTGGTCCCACAACCCAAATCCTCCCCTAAGATGGCGGCTGAGGAGAACCCCCCGACAGCACCTAATCGGCTGCGGTGGGAAGGCAATAATGCAGGTCAGTGCCAAAAAAGAAGTAAAAACACAATTTTTAAAAACGCACCGCTATGCTACATTCCCAGCTTCCGCCTCAGGAATAAACAAACTCTGCTAGTCTGCGCATGTGGGCAGGAGCGCGTCTTTTATCCTAATGAGGGCGGGAGGGCTGAGCAACTGGTCCGACAACCTAAATTCTCCTCTAAGATGGCGGCTGAGGAGAACCCCCCGACAGCACCTAATCGGCTGCGGTGGGAAGGCAATAATGCAGGTCAGTGCCAAAAAAGAAGTAAAAACACAATTTTTAAAAGCGTACCGCCATGCTACATTCCTGGCTTCCGTCTCAGGAATGAACGAACTCTGCTAGTCTGCGCGAGTGGGCAGGAGCGTGTCTTTTATCATAATGAGGGCGGGAGGGCCGAGCAACTGGTCCGACAACCCATATTCTCCCCTAAGATGGCGGCTGAGAAGAACGCCCCGACAGCACCTAATCGGCTGCGGTGGGAAGGCAATAATGCAGGTCAGTGCCAAAAAAAAAGTAAAAACACAACTTTTTAAAAGCGTACCACTATGCTACATTCCTGGCTTCCGCCTCAGGAATGAACGAACTCTGCTAGTCTGCGCTAATGAGCAGGAGCTCGTCTTTTACCTAATGAGGGCGGGAGGGCCGAGCAACTGGTCCCACAACCCAAATCCTCCCCTAAGATGGCGGCTGAAGAGAACCCCCCGACAGCACCTAATCGGCTGCGGTGGGAAGGCAATAATGCAGGTCAGTGCCAAAAAAGAAGTAAAAACACAATTTTTAAAAGCGTACCGCTATGCTACATTCCCGGCTTCCGCCTCAGGAATGAACAAACTCTGCTAGTCTGCGCGCGTAGGCAGGAGCGCGTCTTTTATCCTAATGAGGGTGGGAGGGCCGAGCAACTGGTCCGACAACCCAAATCCTCCCCTAAGATGGTGGCTGAGGAGAAACCCCCGACAGCACCTAATCGGCTGCGGTGGGAAGGCAATAATGCAGGTCAGTGCCAAAAAAGAAGTAAAAACACTATTTTTAAAAGCGTACCGTCATGCTACATTCCCAGCTACTGCCTCAGGAATAAACAAACTCTGCTAGTCTGCGCATGTGGGCAGGAGCGCGTCATTTATCCTAATGAGGGCCGGAGGGCTGAGCAACTGGTCCGACAACCCAAATCCTCCCCTAAGATGGCGGCTGAGGAGAACCCCCCGACAGCACCTAATCGGCTGCGGTGGGAAGGCAATAATGCAGGTCAGTGCCAAAAAAGAAGTAAAAACACAATTTTTAAAAGCGTACCGTCATGCTACATTCCTGGCTTCCATCTCAGGAATGAACGAACTCTGCTAGTCTGCGCGAGTGGACAGGAGCACGTCTTTTATCCTAATGAGGGCGGGAGGGCCGAGCAACTGGTCCGACAACCCATATCCTCCCCATAGATGGCGGCTGAGAAGAACGCCCCGACAGCACCTAATCGGCTGCGGTGGGAAGGCAATAATGCAGGTCAGTGCCAAAAAAGAAGTAAAAACACAATTTTTAAAAGCGTACAGCTATTCTACATTCCCGGCTTCCGCCTCAGGAATGAACGAACTCTGCTAGTCTGCGCGCGTAGGCAGGAGCGCGTCTTTTATCCTAATGAGGGCTGGAGGGCCGAGCAACTGGTCCAACAACCCAAATCCTCCCCTAAGATGGTGGCTGAGGAGAACCCCCCGACAGCACCTAATCGGCTGCGGTGGGAAGGCAATAATGCAGGTCAGTGCCAAAAAAGAAGTAAAAACACAATTTTTAAAAGCGTACCGCTATGCTACATTCCTGGCTTCCGCCTCAGGAATGAACAAACTCTGCTAGTCTGCACGCCTGGGCAGGAGCGCGTCTTTTATCCTAATGAGGGAGGGAGGGCCGAGCAACTGGTCCCACAACCCAAATCCTCCCCTAAGATGGCGGCTGAGGAGAACCCCCCGACAGCACCTAATCGGCTGCGGTGGGAAGGCAATAATGCAGGTCAGTGCCAAAAAAGAAGTAAAAACACAATTTTTAAAAGCGCACCGCTATGCTACATTCCCAGCTTCCACCTCAGGAATAAACAAACTCTCCTAGTCTGCGCATGTTGGCAGGAGCGCGTCTTTTATCCTAATGAGGGCGGGAGGGTTGAGCAACTGGTCCGACAACCCAAATCCTCCCCTAAGATGGCGGCTGAGGAGAACCCCCCGACAGCACCTAATCGGCTGCGGTGGGAAGGCAATAATGCAGGTCAGTGCCAAAAAAGAAGTAAAAACACAATTTTTAAAAGCGTACCGCCATGCTACATTCCTGGCTTCCGCCTCAGGAATGAACGAACCTTGCTAGTCTGCGCGAGTGGGCAGGAGCGCGTCTTTTATCCTAATGAGGGCGGGAGGGCCGAGCAACTGGTCCGACAACCCAAATCCTCCCCTAAGATGGCGGCTGAGAAGAACGCCCCGACAGCACCTAATTGGCTGCGGTGGGAAGGCAATAATGCAGGTCAGTGCCAAAAAAGAAGAAAAAACACAATTTTTAAAAGCGTACCGCTATGCTACATTCCCGGCTAACGCCTCAGGATTGAACGAACTCTGCTAGTCTGCGCGCGTACGCAGGAGCGCGTCTTTTATCCTAATGAGGGCGGGAGGGCCGAGCAACTGGTCCGACAACCCAAATCCTCCCCTAAGATAGTGGCTGAGGAGAACCCCCCGACAGCACCTAATCGGCTGCGGTGGGAAGGCAATAATGCAGGTCAGTGCCAAAAAAGAAGTAAAAACACAATTTTTAAAAGCGTACCGCTGTGCTACATTCCTGGCTTCCGCCTTAGGAATGAACGAACTCTGCTAGTCTGCGCTAGAGGGCAGGAGCTCATCTTTTACCTAATGAGGGCGGGAGGGCCGAGCAACTGGTCCCACAACCCAAATCCTCCCCTAAGATGGCGGCTGAGGAGAATCCCCCGACAGCACCTAATCGGCTGCGGTGGGAAGGCAATAATGCAGGTCAGTGCCAAAAAAGAAGTAAAAACACAATTTTTAAAAACGCACCGCTATGCTACATTCCCAGCTTCCGCCTCAGGAATAAACAAACTGCTAGTCTACGCATGTGGGCAGGAGCGCGTCTTTTATCCTAATGAGGGCGGGAGGGCTGAGCAACTGGTCCGACAACCCAAATCCTCCTCTAAGATGGCGGCTGAGGAGAACCCCCCGACAGCACCTAATCGGCTGCGGTGGGAAGGCAATAATGCAGGTCAGTGCCAAAAAAGAAGTAAAAACACAATTTTTTTTTTTTTTTTTAATTTTCCCCAAAACCTTTATTGCACTTTGCACATTACACAGCGGAATGCCTACAACCCTGCGGGCCGGCCGCCATTGTAAGATCGTTACTCACAACCTACATCAGTAGAATGCGTATTTAAGCCAAGATCATAATAGTATTTATCAAAACATGCTGCGTTTGAAAAGTGCAGTAGTAGCAAATAAAACATTCGGAAAATGCGGTTTTGATGATATTTTTCGCTTTTTCTGTTTAAAACAACAAACTAGCAACATTAACCTGTTAGGAATGACAGTACGGTCTGCTACAAAACAATACAGTGCAAGCTATGAGCGCCGTTTCAGAGGACAGTAAGTCGAACCACATTTCCTAGTGCCCAAACATGTCCATCATGCAATACCTTATCCCTCACTGCCTGACCCAACACGGCACACCCCGCCCGAAACCCACCCATGCCTCCACCTCCCCACTCCCCTCCTTCTCAATCCTCATCACTTCCGTCATCAGAGTCGCCCTGGTCGTCCTCGGGCAAGGGCTCACAAATATCTCCCCTAAATACATTCCATTTTAGCCAAATCTTATTCCATTTCCCCGGGCAGGCTCGGCTATAATATATTGCCCTTTCGGTTAACATTACTTTGTCCATGGTTCGGCACCACTGGGATCTAGTCGGCAAGTCTGCTGCCCCCCAACGCTGTGCTAAGTCGCGTTTCGCCACCATGACCCCTGCTGTGACCCAGAGTTGTTCATATCTGGACAGGTCAGTAGGCTCCCATATATTCAGTAAGCACCTCCGTGGGTCAGGCAATAGGGATTGATCTAGTGTTTGTGAGAGTGTGCGGTGTATTTGTCTCCAGTACTCCTGGATTTTGGGACAGTCCCATATGGTGTGGAAGAATGTGCCCTCCTCACCGCATCCGCGCAAACAGTAAGGATGGGGCGCACGCTGTATGCGGTGCAGCACTGTCCTCGTGTAGTAAACCCTGTGGAGGATCTTAAATTGTATTAGTCTCATGCGTGCAGAGATGCCCACTACCCTGGGTGATTCAAGTGCCGCGTTCCAGTCGTGTTCATCCATATCGTGAATGTCCCCCTCCCATTTCTCTTTTAGGTGGAGTGTCGGATCTGGGGTATTATTAAGCAACTTACGATATGTGAGGGACGTCGCTTTCTCTAGCATGTAGTCAGTGAGGAGGCGATCTTCCAGAGGAGAAGACTCCGGTAGAGGTGTGCCGGGTGGTAGTATTGTGAGCAGTGCGTGGCGGATTTGGACGTATCTGTAAAGTTCCCTGTCACTGAAATCATACAGCTCTTGTAGTCGGGCAAAGGGTAGTACATCCTCCCTCTCCCACAGATCCCCTACCGTGGAGACGCCAATCGTGTCCCATTGTGCGAACCCCTTGGTGTTTCTGAGATTGCCCAGTGCTCGAGAGTCCCACAACGGGGTCATCTTGGTTATCTTCCCCTTCCAACCCAGGGCCGCCGTCGCCGTGTGCCATATTTGAACAGTTAGTTTCGTGGGACCTAGTAGCTTCCGTATCTTGCGGCTATCATACAATGGACCTAACAAACTATTCACGCCCAGTTGTGTCCTATCTGAATGAAATGCTGGGTCAGTATGTGGCGCATGGATCCACTGATTAATCGGCTTGAGGTGTGCCGCCCAGTAGTACAATTTCAGATTCGGTAGTGCGAGACCCCCGCTATACCAGTCTCTGTGTAGCTTTGATTGTGCCACTCGTGCCGGGAGGTTACCCCATAGAAGGTTGGAGACCAGAGCCGCCACTTTCTGGAAGAACTTAGGTGGTACATGATATGGTGAGTTCTCAAGGACATATAAAAACCGCGGTAGTGCCATCATCTTATAAAGTGCCGCCCTGCCCAAGAGCGTCAACGGTAGGCCCGACCAAAATTCTACATCTCGTTTAAGCCGGACCAGGTGCGGATTCAGGTTCTTATCCATGAATTCCGCCGGGTCCCTAGTGACATGGATTCCTAGGTATTTAAAGGACGTACCCGCCCGCTTCAGTGGGCACGCACTATCGAGGTTCGGGGCTGGACCCTGCAGAACGTACACTTCCGACTTGGCCCAGTTCAGTGTATAGCCTGAGACACTACCGTGTGTGTCGCAGATGCGCAACAACGCTGGTATGCCTTCATCGGGGTCGGTTAGGTATACTAGCATGTCATCGGCATATAACGACAGCCGATCTTCCCAACCCCCTGGCCATGTTATGCCTTTGACCAGGGGTGAAGCTCGTATGAGGGTTGCAAGGGGTTCCAGAGAGATGGCAAACAGCAAGGGCGACAGAGGGCACCCCTGCCGCGTGCCCCTGCCCAATGGGAATGCATGCGAAATATGGCCATTAGCCACCACGTGTGCCATTGGGTCCGTGTACAGCAGCCTGACCCATGCAAGAAAACGAGGGCCAAAGCCCATATGCGTCAGCGTCTCAAACAAGTATTCCCACTCCACCAGGTCGAATGCCATTTTGGCGTCAAGCGTTAGAATCACCGCTGGCGAGTTAATGGCGTCTGCCCTGGCCAGCACCCCATGTAGTCGTCGCAGGTTTAACGCCGTGTTTCTGTGCGGCATAAACCCGGACTGATCCGGATGGATGATCGATGATAGATGGGGCAGAATCCTTTGAGCTAGGAGCTTAGCCAGGATTTTCACTTCCGCGTTTAGTAGGGAAATGGGTCGATAGGAGGAACAGTCCTCCGGCGGCTTACCCGGCTTGGGAATTGTCACAATAGTCGCCACTCGTTGGTCCAGCGGAAGGGAGCCCTTTACGAGACTGTCTCTGAACATCCCCAACAAATGTACACTGAGGGTCTCCGGCATCGCCTGGTACCATTCTATGGGTATACCATTCGGTCCCATCGCCTTGCCTGGGTTCAGTGCCCGGATGGCCAGTTGGATTTCCTCCACAGTGATATCTGCCTCCAATTCACTTGATGCCTCTGGTGACAGTGTTTGGACCTCAATTGGAGCCAAGAGAGCTCTTGCGGTCTCAGATGTGACTATCCGTTCCGGGGTGTACACTTGTTGGAAGTGGGCCGCTAGTATCTCCGTGATGCGCCTAGGATCTGAATGCGGCACCCCATGCATGTCCGTGAGCCGTTGTATCCCCTTGTAGGTGGTCTCACGCTTATCTAGCCATGCTAGCATTTTCCCTGCTTTGTCCCCCACATCATAAATTCTATTTTGAGTATCTGTAATGTATCCTTTAACGACCACGCGTAGATGGTCGTTATATAACTGCTGTTGGAGAGTGAGTGCGTGTAGGGTGGAGGGAGAGGGGTGTAGTTCATGAGCCGTGGTCCGTTCTCTCAGTGCCACCTCTAAAGCAGTCAGTGCCTGGGATTGTTGCCTCTTGTACCCGGTTATCGTGCTAACTGCTTGCCCTCTCAGGACCGTCTTATAGGCTTCCCATAGTGTCGCTGAGGAGCGTACTGAGTGCACATTTTCAAGAAAGTAATGTTTTGTGGCACGTTTAAGGGCCTTGCGGACCTGTGGAACTTTAAAGTAGGATGCATGAATGGGGTAAATGCGTTTGCGCGCTCTCGTGTGCATGGTGAGGTTTAGTGTGAGGGGCGAGTGGTCTGAGATACCCCGAGGGTGTATCACTAGGTTATCTACGTGGTGAAGGCCACTGCCCATCGACAGAAAGTAGTCGATGCGGGATAGGCTTCCATGCACTGCAGAGAGAAAGGTGTATTGATTTGCGCCCGGGTGCAAATGCCTCCAGATGTCAGTCATTCCCATGGCCACTGCAAACCGCCACAGGTACGTGTCCCCCCCTGCCAGGGCCGGTGGTGGGTGTTTATCTAGTTGCGTGTCCATGACTGCGTTGAAGTCTCCCCCCAGGATAACCTCACCCTCCGGGAGAGTCAGAAGGAAGTCCCCTAGTCTCGGGAGGTGTACCGAGTGCAATGCCGGAGGAATATATACTGACACAAGATTAAAAAGTGACCCCTCCCATTGCCCATGCACAGCCGCGAAGCAGCCTTGGTCATCTGTTTGGGACGATAGAGGCATGAATTGTGAGTTCTTTTTTAGTAGAATGCCGGACCCCCTGGAACCGGACGTGAAGTCAGAATGAGCCCACATTTTGTAACCCCGTCTATCCAGCGCTTTTGCAGCCCCCCCTACCAGGTGAGTTTCCTGCAGCAAAGCCACGGTAGGCCGCAGTCGCTTAATAGCAGCCAATACTAACCCCCGCTTAACCTTATCTCCCAAACCCCGTACATTCCAGGACAACAAGGACAGAGTTGGGCACTGTGTATCGGTGGATTCCGTTCCCCTTAGTGGTGCCATGTTGTTAGCCATTGGGGACTATGAGGTACGAGATGGAGCACTCAGGAGGTACCAGTGGTCCAGTAGCTGCACCACCGCACAGTGAAGAGCCTAAAGACGCCTCGGGGGCCCCTGTCTGCGTGTATTGCATCCCATAACGGTGGAAACATCGTGTATACCTATATGGGTACAGTCTCAGCGGGAATAGCACAAAGCAACTTCTCCCCTCCGTCCTCGTGCCCAACTGTGTCAAGCGGACCGACACGCCCCCCGAGTGGCATGGTGTAGTATTTGGCCGTACATATGCGTTCCTAACAAACAATTTCGTAACCTTTAAAAAACAACCCGTCCCTCTTAGGAACAACACAACTGTAACTCTTTCCCCCCTCCCTGCTCCCCTGCTCCCCGGACAAACCCCCGCCCGGGACCCCAACTTCGCAGAGTGCTTTAGTCCCTCCCCAACCACCTTACTTTCTCGTGGGGTCGATGAGTTCCTTACAGGCACCAGCTGTGCCCACCCTACTCAGCTGCTGCGGTACCCAGGTCCATAACATTTCCGCTCGACTTGGTCCGCTACAGAGAGTCATTAAACCGGGGCCGGCTGCCCCGAGTCGAAGAGGTTCTGCGACGCCTCAAAATCAGTTTCATCCGTGCCGTCTTGGCGCGGTGAGGGAGTCTTCTGTACATTCCGCTGGCTGCCGCTTCGGTGTTCGGTCTGTTCCCTGCTTGTGCGACGTTGTCGTCCAGTCCGTCGCCAACCGTCGAGCCAGTCCCGGGCCACTTCCGGATTGTCGAAAAACCAAGTCTTACCCTCGGCGACCACCCTCAGTTTGGCCGGGAATAACATGGAGTATGGAAGGTCCCTGTCCCTCAGCGTTTTCTTAACCTCCGTGAACGATTTGCGACGTCTGGCCACCTCCGCCGTGTAGTCCGGGAAGAAGGCCAAGGTAGCGTTCTGGATCTTGACAGGGGGGGAGACTCTCGCAGCCTGCAGGATGGCGTCCCTGTCCCTGAAATTGAAGAGTCTCGCCAGCACAGGCCTTGGAGCAGCACCAGTTTTGGGCGGTCCGCCCGGGACCCTGTGTGCCCTCTCCACAGAGAAGAAGTGGGAGAGCCCCTTCGGCTGTAGTTTGGTCTTGATGAGATCCTCAACGTAGAGGTCCATGGCTCCCTTACCCTCCGTCTCTGGAAGGCCAAGGATTCGCACATTATTCCTTCGCGAGCGTCCTTCTTGGTCGTCCAGCTTGTCCTGCAGCAGCCTGGTGACCTTCTCCATCCGTTCCATGGCCGTTTGGAGCTCCGATGTATCCTCCACCAGGGACTTCGTCACCACCTCGACCTGGGACACTCTTTCTGACATTTTTTGAAAGTCCGCTCGCAGCAGTGTGACTTCAGTCGAGATAGATCCAACCGTGGTTTTGACATCCGACAGCGTTCTCATGATGTCCTCCAACGTTACCTTTGCGGTTTCATCCACCTCCTGAGCTGTCCCGGCGGAGGTACGTCCGCCGGGTTGGGATCTGGCATGTTGACTGTAGGCAAACTTGTCTAGCTTGGCCTGTGTTGAGCCACTCCTGTTCGTCTTCCCCGTCATATCGGGAGGTCCTCAAGACACGGTCTCAAACCTCCCGTGCCTGGACGACGGAGGAGGCCGCGTCCGGAGTTGGGTGCCACGGAGGAAAGTGTTGTCGCGCGGATGGAGGAGACCCTCCGGCTTAGTCTCACTGCGAGCAGCCCCTCCGTCGCCCCGGTGCAGCTTGATGACAATATCGTTCGGATTGCCGCCGGATGCGTGTGCACTGTTGCGCCACCACACTCCCTTCGTCTCTGGAGCGTGCAATGTCCGGTCCGAACACCAAGATGTCCGCCGGCGGGACCCCCCGGCTCTAGTGTGTCGCTACGGGGTACTTACTGGACGCTCGTTGCCTGACTGTTCAGGGATTCAGCAGGGTGCCCGTAGAGCCAACTCTTAGTCCCGGGCGTTACAGAGGCCTTATAATGCACGTGGCAAGAGCACCGTTGTATTGTCCAGTTTTCATAAAGCATTAATGTTTTCAGATCGTATTTTCCTTATTAATGTTGTGCAATTAGTTTTGCGGTTTAGGTCTGTTGCACTGGTCGAGAGGAACTGCAGATCCCCTTCGCTCTTGACATTGGTGTCCTTATTGCGGAGAAGAGTCGTGGCTCTCCAGGTCTCCCTCTGGCTCTCTGGCTTACCCCGGACTCCGCAGCTCTGAGCAGTGCTGCTCGGCCGTGTCAGCTTGCCCCACTGAGTAAGCGCTGAATAGTCCCCCAGGGGCACTCGCCGCGTCCCTCCGCAGGTCGGACCCCAGTCCTCGCTGTCCGACAATCTCAGGGGGGGGGGGGGCCAGCGACTGCACTGTCCGGTTCCAAATATTGTAGTCCGCAGCCGCACCGCGTCTCCCTAAGGCATCCGGCGCAGTCCGCTGATGTGCTTTCAGTCGCCCGCCTCCGAGAGGCTACACCCCTTCCCCCTCCAACGGGGCACCCACCGGCAGGCTCAGTGTCCGCTGCGTCCCAAGGCCCGGTTCCGACCGCCCGGAGGACGTCTGGTGTCTGGTGCGGGTGGGTCGGATGCGCCGGCTGGGCACCGGGGGTCTGCCCCACCAGTATGCCGGCCTGGTCTCACTTCCGCCGGGGCTGGAGGCTTACTTCAGTCCGGTGCCGCCGTCCCCAGTGCAGGCCAAACCGCGTCAGACGATGCCGGTGCGGATTGCAGCCGCCGTTCGTCCCCAAAAGCGGATCAGGATCTACCGCTTCGGACCCAGTCCCCGCCGCAGCTGCTTCAGGTGGGTTGTTGACCGGATTTGTGTGTCGGATCGTTGGTAGGCCACAGTGCCCTCAGGAGCTCCTACGTTATGCTGCCGCCATGCTTGGCTGCTAGCCACGCCCCCCAAAAAACACAATTTTTAAAAGCGTACCGCCATGCTACATTCCTGGCTTCCGTCTCAGGAATGAACGAACTCTGCTAGTCTGCGCGAGTGGGCAGGAGCGTGTCTTTTATCATAATGAGGGCGGGAGGGCCGAGCAACTGGTCCGACAACCCATATTCTCCCCTAAGATGGCGGCTGGGAAGAACGCCCCGACAGCACCTAATCGGCTGCGGTGGGAAGGCAATAATGCAGGTCAGTGCCAAAAAAGAAGTAAAAACACAATTTTTAAAAGCGCACTGCTATGCTACATTCCCAGCTACTGCCTCAGGAATAAACAAACTCTGCTAGTCTGCGCATGTGGGCAGGAGCGCGTCATTTATCCTAATGAGGGCGGGAGGGCTGAGCAACTGGTCCGACAACCCAAATCCTCCCCTAAGATGGCGGCTGAGGAGAACCCCCCGACAGCACCTAATCGGCTGCGGTGGGAAGGCAATAATGCAGGTCAGTGCCAATAAAGAAGTAAAAACACAATTTTTAAAAGCGTACCGCCATGCTACATTCCTGGCTTCCGCCTCAGGAATGAACGAACTCTGCTAGTCTGCGCGAGTGGGCAGGAGCGCGTCTTTTATCCTAATGAGGGCGGGAGGGGCGAGCAACTGGTCCGACAACCCAAATCCTCCCCTAAGATGGCGGCTGAGGAGAACCCCCCGACAGCACCTAATCGGCTGCGGTGGGAAGGCAATAATGCAGGTCAGTGCCAATAAAGAAGTAAAAACACAATTTTTAAAAGCGTACCGCCATGCTACATTCCTGGCTTCCGCCTCAGGAATGAACGAACTCTGCTAGTCTGCGTTAGTGAGCAGGAGCTCGTCTTTTACCTAATGAGGGCGGGAGGGCCGAGCAACTGGTCCCACAACCCAAATCCTCCCCTAAGATGGCGGCTGAGGAGAACCCCCCGACAGCACCTAATCGGCTGCGGTGGGAAGGCAATAATGCAGGTCAGTGCCAAAAAAGAAGTAAAAACACAATTTTTAAAAGCGTACCGCTATGCTACATTCCCGGCTTCCGCCTCAGGAATGAACAAACTCTGCTAGTCTGCGCGCGTAGGCAGGAGCGCGTCTTTTATCCTAATGAGGGCGGGAGGGCCGAGCAACTGGTCCGACAACCCAAATCCTCCCCTAAGATGGTGGCTGAGGAGAAACCCCCGACAGCACCTAATCGGCTGCGGTGGGAAGGCAATAATGCAGGTCAGTGCCAAAAAAGAGTAAAAACACAATTTTTAAAAGCGCACTGCTATGCTACGTTCCCAGCTACTGCCTCAGGAATAAACAAACTCTGCTAGTCTGCGCATGTGGGCAGGAGCGCGTCATTTATCCTAATGAGGGCGGGAGGGCTGAGCAACTGGTCCGACAACCCAAATCCTCCCCTAAGATGGCGGCTGAGGAGAACCCCCCGACAGCACCTAATCGGCTGCGGTGGGAAGGCAATAATGCAGGTCAGTGCCAATAAAGAAGTAAAAACACAATTTTTAAAAGCGTACCGCCATGTTACATTCCTGGCTTCCGCCTCAGGAATGAACGACCTCTGCTAGTCTGCGCGAGTGGGCAGGAGCGCGTCTTTTATCCTAATGAGGGCGGGAGGGGCGAGCAACTGGTCCGACAACCCAAATCCTCCCCTAAGATGGCGGCTGAGGAGAACCCCCCGACAGCACCTAATCGCTGCGGTGGGAAGGCAATAATGCAGGTCAGTGCCAATAAAGAAGTAAAAACACAATTTTTAAAAGCGTACCGCCATGCTACATTCCTGGCTTCCGCCTCAGGAATGAACGAACTCTGCTAGTCTGCGTTAGTGAGCAGGAGCTCGTCTTTTACCTAATGAGGGCGGGAGGGCCGAGCAACTGGTCCCACAACCCAAATCCTCCCCTAAGATGGCGGCTGAGGAGAACCCCCCGACAGCACCTAATCGGCTGCGGTGGGAAGGCAATAATGCAGGTCAGTGCCAAAAAAGAAGTAAAAACACAATTTTTAGAAGCGTACCGCTATGCTACATTCCCGGATTCCGCCTCAGGAATGAACAAACTCTGCTAGTCTGCGCGCGTAGGCAGGAGCGCGTCTTTTATCCTAATGAGGGCGGGAGGGCCGAGCAACTGGTCCGACAACCCAAATCCTCCCCTAAGATGGTGGCTGAGGAGAAACCCCCGACAGCACCTAATCGGCTGCGGTGGGAAGGCAATAATGCAGGTCAGTGCCAAAAAAGAAGTAAAAACACAATTTTTAAAAGCGTACCGTCATGCTACATTCCTGGCTTCCGTCTCAGGAATGAACAAACTCTGCTAGTCTGCGCAAGTGGACAGGAGCGCGTCTTTTATCCTAATGAGGACGGGAGGGCCGAGCAACTGGTCCGACAACCCATTTCCTCCCCATAGATGGCGGCTGAGAAGAACGCCCCGACAGCACCTAATCGGCTGCGGTGGGAAGGCAATAATGCAGGTCAGTGCCAAAAAAGAAGTAAAAACACAATTTTTAAAAGCGTACCGTCATGCTACATTCCTGGCTTCCGTCTCAGGAATGAACGAACTCTGCTAGTCTGCGCGAGTGGACAGGAGCGCGTCTTTTATCCTAATGAGGGCGGGAGGGCCGAGCAACTGGTCCGACAACCCATATCCTCCCCTAAGATGGCGGCTGAGAAGAACGCCCCGACAGCACCTAATCAGCTGCGGTGGGAAGGCAATAATGCAGGTCAGTGCCAAAAAAGAAGTAAAAACACAAGTTTTTTAAAGCGCACCGCTATGCTACATTCCCAGCTTCCACCTCAGGAATAAACAAACTCTGCTAGTCTGCGCATGTGGGCAGGAGCGCGTCTTTTATCCTAATGAGGGCGGGAGGGTTGAGCAACTGGTCCGACAACCCAAATCCTCCCCTAAGATAGTGGCTGAGGAGAACCCCCCGACAGCACCTAATCGACTGCGGTGGGAAGGCAATAATGCAGGTCAGTGCCAAAAAAGAAGTAAAAACACAATTTTTAAAAGCGTACCGTTGTGCTACATTCCTGGCTTCCGCCTCAGGAATGAACGAACTCTGCTAGTCTGCGCTAGTGGGCAGGAGCTCGTCTTTTACCTAATGAGGGCGGGAGGGCCGAGCAACTGGTCCGACAACCCAAATCCTCCCCTAAGATGGCGGCTGAGGAGAACCCCCCGACAGCACCTAATCGGCTGCGGTGGGAAGGCAATAATGCAGGTCAGTGCCAATAAAGAAGTAAAAACACAATTTTTAAAAGCGTACCGCCATGCTACATTCCCGGCTTCCGCCTCAGGAATGAACGAACTCTGCTAGTCTGCGCGCGTAGGCAGGAGCGCGTCTTTTATCCCAATGAGGGCGGGAGGGCCGAGCAACTGGTCCGACAACCCAAATCCTCCCCTAAGATGGTGGCTGAGGAGAACCCCCCGACAGCACCTAATCGGCTGCGGTGGGAAGGCAATAATGCAGGTCAGTGCCAAAAAAGAAGTAAAAACACACTTTTTAAAAGCGTACCGCTGTGCTACATTCCTGGCTTCCGCCTCAGGAATGAACGAACTCTGCTAGTCTGCGCTAGTGGGCAGGAGCTCGTCTTTTACCTAATGAGGGCGGGAGGGCCGAGCAACTGGTCCCACAACCAAAATCCTCCCCTAAGATGGCGGCTGAGGAGAACCCCCCGACAGCACCTAATCGGCTGCGGTGGGAAGGCAATAATGCAGGTCAGTGCCAAAAAAGAAGTAAAAACACAATTTTTAAAAACGCACCGCTATGCTACATTCCCAGCTTCCGCCTCAGGAATAAACAAACTCTGCTAGTCGGCGCATGTGGGCAGGAGCGCGTCTTTTATCCTAATGAGGGCGGGAGGGCTGAGCAACTGGTCCGACAACCTAAATCCTCCTCTAAGATGGCGGCTGAGGAGAACACCCCGACAGCACCTAATCGGCTGCAGTGGGAAGGCAATAATGCAGGTCAGTACCAAAAAAGAAGTAAAAACACAATTTTTAAAAGCGTACCGCCATGCTACATTCCTGGCTTCCGTCTCAGGAATGAACGAACTCTGCTAGTCTGCGCGAGTGGGCAGGAGCGTGTCTTTTATCATAATGAGGGCGGGAGGGCCGAGCAACTGGTCCGACAACCCATATTCTCCCCTAAGATGGCGGCTGAGAAGAACGCCCCGACAGCACCTAATCGGCTGCGGTGGGAAGGCAGTAATGCAGGTCAGTGCCAAAAAAAAAGTAAAAACACAACTTTTTAAAAGCGTACCACTATGCTACATTCCTGGCTTCCGCCTCAGGAATGAACGAACTCTGCTAGTCTGCGCTAATGAGCAGGAGCTCGTCTTTTACCTAATGAGGGCGGGAGGGCCGAGCAACTGGTCCCACAACCCAAATCCTCCCCTAAGATGGCGGCTGAAGAGAACCCCCCGACAGCACCTAATCGGCTGCGGTGGGAAGGCAATAATGCAGGTCAGTGCCAAAAAAGAAGTAAAAACACAATTTTTAAAAGCGTACCGCTATGCTACATTCCCGGCTTCCGCCTCAGGAATGAACAAACTCTGCTAGTCTGCGCGCGTAGGCAGGAGCGCGTCTTTTATCCTAATGAGGGTGGGAGGGCCGAGCAACTGGTCCGACAACCCAAATCCTCCCCTAAGATGGTGGCTGAGGAGAAACCCCCGACAGCACCTAATCGGCTGCGGTGGGAAGGCAATAATGCAGGTCAGTGCCAAAAAAGAAGTAAAAACACTATTTTTAAAAGCGTACCGTCATGCTACATTCCTGGCTTCCGTCTCAGGAATGAACAAACTCTGCTAGTCTGCGCGAGTGGACAGGAGCGCGTCTTTTATCCTAATGAGGGCGGGAGGGCCGAGCAACTGGTCCGACAACCCATATCCTCCCCTAAGATGGCGGCTGAGAAGAACGCCCTGACAGCACCTAATCGGCTGCGGTGGGAAGGCAATAATGCAGGTCAGTGCCAAAAAAGAAGTAAAAACACAATTTTTAAAAGCGTACCGTCATGCTACATTCCTGGCTTCCATCTCAGGAATGAACGAACTCTGCTAGTCTGCGCGAGTGGACAGGAGCACGTCTTTTATCCTAATGAGGGCGGGAGGGCCGAGCAACTGGTCCGACAACCCATATCCTCCCCTAAGATGGCGGCTGAGAAGAACGCCCCGACAGCACCTAATCGGCTGCGGTGGGAAGGCAATAATGCAGGTCAGTGCCAAAAAAGAAGTAAAAACACAATTTTTAAAAGCGTACAGCTATTCTACATTCCCGGCTTCCGCCTCAGGAATGAACGAACTCTGCTAGTCTGCGCGCGTAGGCAGGAGCGCGTCTTTTATCCTAATGAGGGCTGGAGGGCCGAGCAACTGGTCCGACAACCCAAATCCTCCCCTAAGATGGTGGCTGAGGAGAACCCCCCGACAGCACCTAATCGGCTGCGGTGGGAAGGCAATAATGCAGGTCAGTGCCAAAAAAGAAGTAAAAACACAATTTTTAAAAGCGTACCGCTATGCTACATTCCTGGCTTCTGCCTCAGGAATGAACAAACTCTGCAAGTCTGCACGCCTGGGCAGGAGCGCGTCTTTTATCCTAATGAGGGAGGGAGGGCCGAGCAACTGGTCCCACAACCCAAATCCTCCCCTAACATGGCGGCTGAGGAGAACCCCCCGACAGCACCTAATCGGCTGCGGTGAGAAGGCAATAATGCAGGTCAGTGCCAAAAAAGAAGTAAAAACACAAGTTTTTTAAAGCGCACCGCTATGCTACATTCCCAGCTTCCACCTCAGGAATAAACAAACTCTGCTAGTCTGCGCATGTGGGCAGGAGCGCGTCTTTTATCCTAATGAGGGCGGGAGGGTTGAGCAACTGGTCCGACAACCCAAATCCTCCCCTAAGATGGCGGCTGAGGAGAACCCCCCGACAGCACCTAATCGGCTGCGGTGGGAAGGCAATAATGCAGGTCAGTGCCAAAAAAGAAGTAAAAACACAATTTTTAAAAGCGTACCGCCATGCTACATTCCTGGCTTCCGCCTCAGGAATGAACGAACTCTGCTAGTCTGCGCGAGTGGGCAGGAGCGCGTCTTTTATCCTAATGAGGGCGGGAGGGCCGAGCAACTGGTCCGACAACCCAAATCCTCCCCTAAGATGGCGGCCGAGAAGAACGCCCCGACAGCACCTAATTGGCTGCGGTGGGAAGGCAATAATGCAGGTCAGTGCCAAAAAAGAACTAAAAACACAATTTTTAAAAGCGTACCGCTATGCTACATTCCCGGCTTCCGCCTCAGGAATGAACGAACTCTGCTAGTCTGCGCGCGTACGCAGGAGCGCGTCTTTTATCCTAATGAGGGCGGGAGGGCCGATCAACTGGTCCGACAACCCAAATCCTCCCCTAAGATAGTGGCTGAGGAGAACCCCCCGACAGCACCTAATCGGCTGCGGTGGGAAGGCAATAATGCAGGTCAGTGCCAAAAAAGAAGTAAAAACACAATTTTTAAAAGCGTACCGCTGTGCTACATTCCTGGCTTCCGCCTCAGGAATGAACGACCTCTGCTAGTCTGCGCTAGAGGGCAGGAGCTCGTCTTTTACCTAATGAGGGCGGGAGGGCCGAGCAACTGGTCCCACAACCCAAATCCTCCCCTAAGATGGCGGCTGAGGAGAACCCCCCGACAGCACCTAATCGGCTGCGGTGGGAAGGCAATAATGCAGGTCAGTGCCAAAAAAGAAGTAAAAACACAATTTTTAAAAGCGCACCGCTATGCTACATTCCCAGCTTCCGCCTCAGGAATAAACAAACTGCTAGTCTGCGCATGTGGGCAGGAGCGCGTCTTTTATCCTAATGAGGGCGGGAGGGCTGAGCAACTGGTCCGACAACCCAAATCCTCCTCTAAGATGGCGGCTGAGGAGAACCCCCCGACAGCACCTAATCGGCTGCGGTGGGAAGGCAATAATGCAGGTCAGTGCCAAAAAAGAAGTAAAAACACAATTTTTAAAAGCGTACCGCCATGCTACATTCCTGGCTTCCGTCTCAGGAATGAACGAACTCTGCTAGTCTGCGCGAGTGGGCAGGAGCGTGTCTTTTATCATAATGAGGGCGGGAGGGCCGAGCAACTGGTCCGACAACCCATATTCTCCCCTAAGATGGCCGCTGAGAAGAACGCCCCGACAGCACCTAATCGGCTGCGGTGGGAAGGCAATAATGCAGGTCAGTGCCAAAAAAGAAGTAAAAACACAATTTTTAAAAGCGCACTGCTATGCTACATTCCCAGCTACTGCCTCAGGAATAAACAAACTCTGCTAGTCTGCGCATGTGGGCAGGAGCGCGTCATTTATCCTAATGAGGGCGGGAGGGCTGAGCAACTGGTCCGACAACCCAAATCCTCCCCTAAGATGGCGGCTGAGGAGAACCCCCCGACAGCACCTAATCGGCTGCGGTGGGAAGGCAATAATGCAGGTCAGTGCCAATAAAGAAGTAAAAACACAATTTTTAAAAGCGTACCGCCATGCTACATTCCTGGCTTCCGCCTCAGGAATGAACGAACTCTGCTAGTCTGCGCGAGTGGGCAGGAGCGCGTCTTTTATCCTAATGAGGGCGGGAGGGGCGAGCAACTGGTCCGACAACCCAAATCCTCCCCTAAGATGGCGGCTGAGGAGAACCCCCCGACAGCACCTAATCGGCTGCGGTGGGAAGGCAATAATGCAGGTCAGTGCCAATAAAGAAGTAAAAACACAATTTTTAAAAGCGTACCGCCATGCTACATTCCTGGCTTCCGCCTCAGGAATGAACGAACTCTGCTAGTCTGCGCTAGTGAGCAGGAGCTCGTCTTTTACCTAATGAGGGCGGGAGGGCCGAGCAACTGGTCCCACAACCCAAATCCTCCCCTAAGATGGCGGCTGAGGAGAACCCCCCGACAGCACCTAATCGGCTGCGGTGGGAAGGCAATAATGCAGGTCAGTGCCAAAAAAGAAGTAAAAACATAATTTTTAAAAGCGTACCGCTATGCTACATTCCCGGCTTCCGCCTCAGGAATGAACAAACTCTGCTAGTCTGCGCGCGTAGGCAGGAGCGTGTCTTTTATCCTAATGAGGGCGGGAGGGCCGAGCAACTGGTCCGACAACCCAAATCCTCCCCTAAGATGGTGGCTGAGGAGAAACCCCCGACAGCACCTAATCGGCTGTGGTGGGAAGGCAATAATGCAGGTCAGTGCCAAAAAAGAAGTAAAAACACAATTTTTAAAAGCGTACCGTCATGCTACATTCCTGGCTTCCGTCTCAGGAATGAACAAACTCTGCTAGTCTGCGCAAGTGGACAGGAGCGCGTCTTTTATCCTAATGAGGACGGGAGGGCCGAGCAACTGGTCCGACAACCCATATCCTCCCCTAAGATGGCGGCTGAGAAGAACGCCCCGACAGCACCTAATCGGCTGCGGTGGGAAGGCAATAATGCAGGACAGTGCCAAAAAAGAAGTAAAAACACAATTTTTAAAAGCGTACCGTCATTCTACATTCCTGGCTTCCGTCTCAGGAATGAACGAACTCTGCTAGTCTGCGCGAGTAGGCAGGAGCGCGTCTTTTATCCTAATGAGGGCTGGAGGGCCGAGCAACTGGTCCGACAACCCAAATCCTCCCCTAAGATGGTGGCTGAGGAGAACCCCCCGACAGCACCTAATCGGCTGCGGTGGGAAGGCAATAATGCAGGTCAGTGCCAAAAAAGAAGTAAAAACACAATTTTTAAAAGCGTACCGCTATGCTACATTCCTGGCTTCCGCCTCAGGAATGAACAAACTCTGCTAGTCTGCACGCGTGGGCAGGAGCGCGTCTTTTATCCTAATGAGGGAGGGAGGGCCGAGCAACTGGTCCCATAACCCAAATCCTCCCCTAAGATGGCGGCTGAGGAGAACCCCCCGACAGCACCTAATCGGCTGCGGTGGGAAGGCAATAATGCAGGTCAGTGCCAAAAAAAGAAGTAAAAACACAATTTTTAAAAGCGCACCGCTATGCTACATTCCCAGCTTCCGCCTCAGGAATAAACAAACTCTGCTAGTCTGCGCATGTGGGCAGGAGCGTGTCTTTTATCCTAATGAGGGCGGGAGGGCTGAGCAACTGGTCCGACAACCCACATCCTCCCCTAAGATGGCGGCTGAGGAGAACCCCCCGACAGCACCTAATCGGCTGCGGTGGGAAGGCAATAATGCAGGTCAGTGCCAAAAAAGAAGTAAAAACACAATTTTTAAAAGCGTACCGCCATGCTACATTCCTGGCTTCCGCCTCAGGAATGAACGAACTCTGCTAGTCTGCGCGAGTGGGCAGGAGCACGTCTTTTATCCTAATGAGGGCGGGAGGGCCGAGCAACTGGTCCGACAACCCAAATCCTCCCCTAAGATGGCGGCTGAGAAGAACGCCCCGACAGCACCTAATTGGCTGCGGTGGGAAGGCAATAATGCAGGTCAGTGCCAAAAAAGAAGTAAAAACACAATTTTTAAAAGCGTACCGCTATGCTACATTTTCGGCTTCCGCCTCAGGAATGAACGAACTCTGCTAGTCTGCGCGCGTACGCAGGAGCGCGTCTTTTATCCTAATGAGGGCGGGAGGGCCGAGCAACTGGTCCGACAACCCAAATCCTCCCCTAAGATAGTGGCTGAGGAGAACCCCCCGAAAGCACCTAATCGGCTGCGGTGGGAAGGCAATAATGCAGGTCAGTGCCAAAAAAGAAGTAAAAACACAATTTTTAAAAGCGTACCGCTATGCTACATTCCTGACTTCCGCCTCAGGAATGAACAAACTCTGCTAGTCTGCACGCGTGGGCAGGAGCGCGTCTTTTATCCTAATGAGGGAGGGAGGGCAGAGCAACTGGTCCCACAATCCAAATCCTCCCCTAAGATGGCGGCTGAGGAGAACCCCCCGACAGCACCTAATCGGCTGCGGTGGGAAGGCAATAATGCAGGTCAGTGCCAAAAAAGAAGTAAAAACACAATTTTTAAAAGCGCACCGCTATGCTACATTCCCAGCTTCCACCTCAGGAATAAACAAACTCTGCTAGTCTGCGCATGTGGGCAGGAGCGCGTCTTTTATCCTAATGAGGGCGGGAGGGTTGAGCAACTGGTCCGACAACCCAAATCCTCCCCTAAGATAGTGGCTGAGGAGAACCCCCCGACAGCACCTAATCGGCTGCGGTGGGAAGGCAATAATGCAGGTCAGTGCCAAAAAAGAAGTAAAAACACAATTTTTAAAAGCGTACCGTTGTGCTACATTCCTGGCTTCCGCCTCAGGAATGAACGAACTCTGCTAGTCTGCGCTAGTGGGCAGGAGCTCGTCTTTTACCTAATGAGGGCGGGAGGGCCGAGCAACTGGTCCGACAACCCAAATCCTCCCCTAAGATGGCGGCTGAGGAGAACCCCCCGACAGCACCTAATCGGCTGCGGTGGGAAGGCAATAATGCAGGTCAGTGCCAAAAAAGAAGTAAAAACACAATTTTTAAAAGCGCACCCCTATGCTACATTCCCAGCTTCCGCCTCAGGAATAAACAAACTCTGCTAGTCTGCGCATGTGGGCAGGAGCGCGTCTTTTATCCTAATGAGGGCGGGAGGGCTGAGCAACTGGTCCGACAACCCAAATCCTCCTCTAAGATGGCGGCTGAGGAGAACCCCCCGACAGCACCTAATCGGCTGCGGTGGGAAGGCAATAATGCAGGTCAGTGCCAAAAAAGAAGTAAAAACACAATTTTTGAAAGCGCACTGCTATGCTACATTCCCAGCTACTGCCTCAGGAATAAACAAACTCTGCTAGTCTGCGCATGTGGGCAGGAGCGTGTCTTTTATCCTAATGAGGGCGGGAGGGCTGAGCAACTGGTCCGACAACCCAAATCCTCCCCTAAGATGGCGGCTGAGGAGAACCCCCCGACAGCACCTAATCGGCTGCGGTGGGAAGGCAATAATGCAGGTCAGTGCCAATAAAGAAGTAAAAACACAATTTTTAAAAGCGTACCGCCATGCTACATTCCTGGCTTCCGCCTCAGGAATGAACGAACTCTGCTAGTCTGCGCGAGTGGGCAGGAGCGCGTCTTTTATCCTAATGAGGGCGGGAGGGGCGAGCAACTGGTCCGACAACCCAAATCCTCCCCTAAGATGGCGGCTGAGGAGAACCCCCCGACAGCACCTAATCGGCTGCGGTGGGAAGGCAATAATGCAGGTCAGTGCCAATAAAGAAGTAAAAACACAATTTTTAAAAGCGTACCGCCATGCTACATTCCCGGCTTCCGCCTCAGGAATGAACGAACTCTGCTAGTCTGCGCGCGTAGGCAGGAGCGCGTCTTTTATCCCAATGAGGGCGGGAGGGCCGAGCAACTGGTCCGACAACCCAAATCCTCCCCTAAGATGGTGGCTGAGGAGAACCCCCCGACAGCACCTAATCGGCTGCGGTGGGAAGGCAATAATGCAGGTCAGTGCCAAAAAAAAAGTAAAAACACAACTTTTTAAAAGCGTACCACTATGCTACATTCCTGGCTTCCGCCTCAGGAATGAACGAACTCTGCTAGTCTGCGCTAGTGAGCAGGAGCTCGTCTTTTACCTAATGAGGGCGGGAGGGCCAAGCAACTGGTCCCACAACCCAAATCCTCCCCTAAGATGGCGGCTGAGGAGAACCCCCCGACAGCACCTAATCGGCTGCGGTGGGAAGGCAATAATGCAGGTCAGTGCCAAAAAAGAAGTAAAAACACAATTTTTAAAAGCGTACCGCTATGCTACATTCCCGGCTTCCGCCTCAGGAATAAACAAACTCTGCTAGTCTGCGCGCGTAGGCAGGAGCGCGTCTGTTATCCTAATGAGGGCGGGAGGGCCGAGCAACTGGTCCGACAACCCAAATCCTCCCCTAAGATGGTGGCTGAGGAGAAACCCTCGACAGCACCTAATCGGCTGCGGTGGGAAGGCAATAATGCAGGTCAGTGCCAAAAAAGAAGTAAAAACACAATTTTTAAAAGCGTACCGTCATGCTACATTCCTGGCTTCCGTCTCAGGAATGAACAAACTCTGCTAGTCTGCGCAAGTGGACAGGAGCGCGTCTTTTATCCTAATGAGGACGGGAGGGCCGAGCAACTGGTCCGACAACCCATATCCTCCCCTAAGATGGCGGCTGAGAAGAACGCCCCGACAGCACCTAATCGGCTGCGGTGGGAAGGCAATAATGCAGGTCAGTGCCAAAAAAGAAGTAAAAACACAATTTTTAAAAGCGTACCGTCATGCTACATTCCTGGCTTCCGTCTCAGGAATGAACGAACTCTGCTAGTCTGCGCGAGTGGACAGGAGCGCGTCTTTTATCCTAATGAGGGCGGGAGGGCCGAGCAACTGGTCCGACAACCCATATCCTCCCCTAAGATGGCGGCTGAGAAGAACGCCCTGACAGCACCTAATCAGCTGCGGTGGGAAGGCAATAATGCAGGTCAGTGCCAAAAAAGAAGTAAAAACACAATTTTTAAAAGCGTACCGCTATTCTACATTCCCGGCTTCCGCCTCAGGAATGAACGAACTCTGCTAGTCTGCGCGCGTAGGCAGGAGCGCGTCTTTTATCCTAATGAGGGCTGGAGGGCCGAGCAACTGGTCCGACAACCCAAATCCTCCCCTAAGATGGTGGCTGAGGAGAACCCCCCGACAGCACCTAATCGGCTGCGGTGGGAAGGCAATAATGCAGGTCAGTGCCAAAAAAGAAGTAAAAACACAAGTTTTTAAAAGCGTACCGCTATGCTACATTCCTGACTTCCGCCTCAGGAATGAACAAACTCTGCTAGTCTGCACGCGTGGGCAGGAGCGCGTCTTTTATCCTAATGAGGGAGGGAGGGCAGAGCAACTGGTCCCACAACCCAAATCCTCCCCTAAGATGGCGGCTGAGGAGAACCCCCCGACAGCACCTAATCGGCTGCGGTGGGAAGGCAATAATGCAGGTCAGTGCCAAAAAAGAAGTAAAAACACAATTTTTAAAAGCGCACCGCTATGCTACATTCCCAGCTTCCACCTCAGGAATAAACAAACTCTGCTAGTCTGCGCATGTGGGCAGGAGCGCGTCTTTTATCCTAATGAGGGCGGGAGGGCCAAGCAACTGGTCCGACAACCCAAATCCTCCCCTAAGATAGTGGCTGAGGAGAACCCCCCGAAAGCACCTAATCGGCTGCGGTGGGAAGGCAATAATGCAGGTCAGTGCCAAAAAAGAAGTAAAAACACAATTTTTAAAAGCGTACCGCTATGCTACATTCCTGACTTCCGCCTCAGGAATGTACAAACTCTGCTAGTCTGCACGCGTGGGCAGGAGCGCGTCTTTTATCCTAATGAGGGAGGGAGGGCAGAGCAACTGGTCCCACAACCCAAATCCTCCCCTAAGATGGCGGCTGAGGAGAACCCCCCGACAGCACCTAATCGGCTGCGGTGGGAAGGCAATAATGCAGGTCAGTGCCAAAAAAGAAGTAAAAACACAATTTTTAAAAGCGCACCGCTATGCTACATTCCCAGCTTCCACCTCAGGAATAAACAAACTCTGCTAGTCTGCGCATGTGGGCAGGAGCGCGTCTTTTATCCTAATGAGGGCGGGAGGGTTGAGCAACTGGTCCGACAAACCAAATCCTCCCCTAAGATAGTGGCTGAGGAGAACCCCCCGACAGCACCTAATCGGCTGCGGTGGGAAGGCAATAATGCAGGTCAGTGCCAAAAAAGAAGTAAAAACACAATTTTTAAAAGCGTACCGTTGTGCTACATTCCTGGCTTCCGCCTCAGGAATGAACGAACTCTGCTAGTCTGCGCTAGTGGGCAGGAGCTCGTCTTTTACCTAATGAGGGCGGGAGGGCCGAGCAACTGGTCCGACAACCCAAATCCTCCCCTAAGATGGCGGCTGAGGAGAACCCCCCGACAGCACCTAATCGGCTGCGGTGGGAAGGCAATAATGCAGGTCAGTGCCAAAAAAGAAGTAAAAACACAATTTTTAAAGCGCACCGCTATGCTACATTCCCAGCTTCCGCCTCAGGAATAAACAAACTCTGCTAGTCTGCGCATGTGGGCAGGAGCGCGTCTTTTATCCTAATGAGGGCGGGAGGGCTGAGCAACTGGTCCGACAACCCAAATCCTCCTCTAAGATGGCGGCTGAGGAGAACCCCCCGACAGCACCTAATCGGCTGCGGTGGGAAGGCAATAATGCAGGTCAGTGCCAAAAAAGAAGTAAAAACACAATTTTTAAAAGCGCACTGCTATGCTACATTCCCAGCTACTGCCTCAGGAATAAACAAACTCTGCTAGTCTGCGCATGTGGGCAGGAGCGTGTCTTTTATCCTAATGAGGGCGGGAGGGCTGAGCAACTGGTCCGACAACCCAAATCCTCCCCTAAGATGGCGGCTGAGGAGAACCCCCCGACAGCACCTAATCGGCTGCGGTGGGAAGGCAATAATGCAGGTCAGTGCCAATAAAGAAGTAAAAACACAATTTTTAAAAGCGTACCGCCATGCTACATTCCTGGCTTCCGCCTCAGGAATGAACGAACTCTGCTAGTCTGCGCGAGTGGGCAGGAGCGCGTCTTTTATCCTAATGAGGGCGGGAGGGGCGAGCAACTGGTCCGACAACCCAAATCCTCCCCTAAGATGGCGGCTGAGGAGAACCCCCCGACAGCACCTAATCGGCTGCGGTGGGAAGGCAATAATGCAGGTCAGTGCCCAAAAAAAAGTAAAAACACAACTTTTTAAAAGCGTACCACTATGCTACATTCCTGGCTTCCGCCTCAGGAATGAACGAACTCTGCTAGTCTGCGCTAGTGAGCAGGAGCTCGTCTTTTACCTAATGAGGGCGGGAGGGCCGAGCAACTGGTCCCACAACCCAAATCCTCCCCTAAGATGGCGGCTGAGGAGAACCCCCCGACAGCACCTAATCGGCTGCGGTGGGAAGGCAATAATGCAGGTCAGTGCCAAAAAAGAAGTAAAAACACAATTTTTAAAAGCGTACCGCTATGCTACATTCCCGGCTTCCGCCTCAGGAATAAACAAATTCTGCTAGTCTGCGCGCGTAGGCAGGAGCGCGTCTTTTATCCTAATGAGGGCGGGAGGGCCGAGCAACTGGTCCGACAACCCAAATCCTCCCCTAAGATGGTGGCTGAGGAGAAACCCTCGACAGCACCTAATCGGCTGCGGTGGGAAGGCAATAATGCAGGTCAGTGCCAAAAAAGAAGTAAAAACACAATTTTTAAAAGCGTACCGTCATGCTACATTCCTGGCTTCCGTCTCAGGAATGAACAAACTCTGCTAGTCTGCGCAAGTGGACAGGAGCGCGTCTTTTATCCTAATGAGGACGGGAGGGCCGAGCAACTGGTCCGACAACCCATATCCTCCCCTAAGATGGCGGCTGAGAAGAACGCCCCGACAGCACCTAATCGGCTGCGGTGGGAAGGCAATAATGCAGGTCAGTGCCAAAAAAGAAGTAAAAACATAATTTTTAAAAGCGTACCGTCATGCTACATTCCTGGCTTCCGTCTCAGGAATGAACGAACTCTGCTAGTCTGCGCGAGTGGACAGGAGCGCGTCTTTTATCCTAATGAGGGCGGGAGGGCCGAGCAACTGGTCCGACAACCCATATCCTCCCCTAAGATGGCGGCTGAGAAGAACGCCCCGACAGCACCTAATCAGCTGCGGTGGGAAGGCAATAATGCAGGTCAGTGCCAAAAAAGAAGTAAAAACACAATTTTTAAAAGCGTACCTCTATTCTACATTCCCGGCTTCCGCCTCAGGAATGAACGAACTCTGCTAGCCTGCACGCGTGGGCAGGAGCGCGTCTTTTATCCTAATGAGGGAGGGAGGGCCGAGCAACTGGTCCCACAACCCAAATCCTCCCCTAAGATGGCGGCTGAGGAGAACCCCCCGACAGCACCTAATCGGCTGCGGTGGGAAGGCAATAATGCAGGTCAGTGCCAAAAAAGAAGTAAAAACACAATTTTTAAAAGCGCACCGCTATGCTACATTCCCAGCTTCCGCCTCAGGAATAAACAAACTCTGCTAGTCTGCGCATGTGGGCAGGAGCGCGTCTTTTATCCTAATGAGGGCGGGAGGGCTGAGCAACTGGTCCGACAACCCAAATCCTCCCCTAAGATGGCGGCTGAGGAGAACCCCCCGACAGCACCTAATCGGCTGCGGTGGGAAGGCAATAATGCAGGTCAGTGCCAAAAAAGAAGTAAAAACACAATTTTTAAAAGCGTACCGCCATGCTACATTCCTGGCTTCCGCCTCAGGAATGAACGAACTCTGCTAGTCTGCGCGAGTGGGCAGGAGCGCGTCTTTTATCCTAATGAGGGCGGGAGGGCCGAGCAACTGGTCCATCAACCCAAATCCTCCCCTAAGATGGCGGCTGAGAAGAACGCCCGACAGCACCTAATTGGCTGCGGTGGGAAGGCAATAATGCAGGTCAGTGCCAAAAAAGAAGTAAAAACACAATTTTTAAAAGTGTACCGCTATGCTACATTTTCGGCTCCCGCCTCAGGAATAAACAAACTCTGCTAGTCTGCGCGCGTAGGCAGGAGCGCGTCTTTTATCCTAATGAGGGCGGGAGGGCCGAGCAACTGGTCCGACAACCCAAATCCTCCCCTAAGATGGTGGCTGAGGAGAAACCCTCGACAGCACCTAATCGGCTGCGGTGGGAAGGCAATAATGCAGGTCAGTGCCAAAAAAGAAGTAAAAACACAATTTTTAAAAGCGTACCGTCATGCTACATTCCTGGCTTCCGTCTCAGGAATGAACAAACTCTGCTAGTCTGCGCAAGTGGACAGGAGCGCGTCTTTTATCCTAATGAGGACGGGAGGGCCGAGCAACTGGTCCGACAACCCATATCCTCCCCTAAGATGGCGGCTGAGAAGAACGCCCCGACAGCACCTAATCGGCTGCGGTGGGAAGGCAATAATGCAGGTCAGTGCCAAAAAAGAAGTAAAAACACAATTTTTAAAAGCGTACCGTCATGCTACATTCCTGGCTTCCGTCTCAGGAATGAACGAACTCTGCTAGTCTGCGTGAGTGGACAGGAGCGCGTCTTTTATCCTAATGAGGGCGGGAGGGCCGAGCAACTGGTCCGACAACCCATATCCTCCCCTAAGATGGCGGCTGAGAAGAACGCCCCGACAGCACCTAATCAGCTGCGGTGGGAAGGCAATAATGCAGGTCAGTGCCAAATCAGAAGTAAAAACACAATTTTTAAAAGCGTACCTCTATTCTACATTCCCGGCTTCCGCCTCAGGAATGAACGAACTCTGCTAGTCTGCACGCGTGGGCAGGAGCGCGTCTTTTATCCTAATGAGGGAGGGAGGGCCGAGCAACTGGTCCCACAACCCAAATCCTCCCCTAAGATGGCGGCTGAGGAGAACCCCCGACAGCACCTAATCGGCTGCGGTGGGAAGGCAATAATGCAGGTCAGTGCCAAAAAAGAAGTAAAAACACAATTTTTAAAAGCGCACCGCTATGCTACATTCCCAGCTTCCGCCTCAGGAATAAACAAACTCTGCTAGTCTGCGCATGTGGGCAGGAGCGCGTCTTTTATCCTAATGAGGGCGGGAGGGCTGAGCAACTGGTCCGACAACCCAAATCCTCCCCTAAGATGGCGGCTGAGGAGAACCCCCCGACAGCACCTAATCGGCTGCGGTGGGAAGGCAATAATGCAGGTCAGTGCCAAAAAAGAAGTAAAAACACAATTTTTAAAAGCGTACCGCCATGCTACATTCCTGGCTTCCGCCTCAGGAATGAACGAACTCTGCTAGTCTGCGCGAGTGGGCAGGAGCGCGTCTTTTATCCTAATGAGGGCGGGAGGGCCGAGCAACTGGTCCGACAACCCAAATCCTCCCCTAAGATGGAGGCTGAGAAGAACGCCCCGACAGCACCTAATTGGCTGCGGTGGGAAGGCAATAATGCAGGTCAGTGCCAAAAAAGAAGTAAAAACACAATTTTTAAAAGCGTACCGCTATGCTACATTTTCGGCTTCCGCCTCAGGAATGAACGAACTCTGCTAGTCTGCGCGCGTACGCAGGAGCGCGTCTTTTATCCTAATGAGGGCGGGAGGGCCGAGCAACTGGTCCGACAACCCAAATCCTCCCCTAAGATAGTGGCTGAGGAGAACCCCCTGACAGCACCTAATCGGATGCGGTGGGAAGGCAATAATGCAGGTCAGTGCCAAAAAAGAAGTAAAAACACAATTTTTAAAAGCGTACCGCTGTGCTACATTCCTGGCTTCCGCCTCAGGAATGAACGAACTCTGCTAGTCTGCGCTAGTGGGCAGGAGCTCGTCTTTTACCTAATGAGTGCGGGAGGGCCGAGCAACTGGTCCCACAACCCAAATCCTCCCCTAAGATGGCGGCTGAGGAGAACCCCCCGACAGCACCTAATCGGCTGCGGTGGGAAGGCAATAATGCAGGTCAGTGCCAAAAAAGAAGTAAAAACACAATTTTTAAAAGCGCACCGCTATGCTACATTACCAGCGTCCGCCTCAGGAATAAACAAACTCTGCTAGTCTGCGCATGTGGGCAGGAGCGCGTCTTTTATCCTAATGAGGGCGGGAGGGCTGAGCAACTGGTCCGAAAACCCAAATCCTCCCCTAAGATGGCGTCTGAGGAGAACCCCCCGACAGCACCTAATCGGCTGCGGTGGGAAGGCAATAATGCAGGTCAGTGCCAATAAAGAAGTAAAAACACAATTTTTAAAAGCGTACCGCCATGCTACATTCCTGGCTTCCGCCTCAGGAATGAACGAACTCTGCTAGTCTGCGCGAGTGGGCAGGAGCGCGTCTTTTATCCTAATGAGGGCGGGAGGGCCGAGCAACTGGTCCGACAACCCAAATCCTCCCCTAACATGGCGGCTGAGGAGAACCCCCCGACAGCACCTAATCGGCTGCGGTGGGAAGGCAATAATGCAGGTCAGTGCCAATAAAGAAGTAAAAACACAATTTTTTAAAGCGTACCGCCATGCTACATTCCCGGCTTCCGCCTCATGAATGAACGAACTCTGCTAGTCTGCGCGCGTAGGCAGGAGCGCGTCTTTTATCCCAATGAGGGCGGGAGGGCCGAGCAACTGGTCCGACAACCCAAATCCTCCCCTAAGATGGTGGCTGAGGAGAACCCCCCGACAGCACCTAATCGGCTGCGGTGGGAAGGCAATAATGCAGGTCAGTGCCAAAAAAAAAGTAAAAACACAACTTTTTAAAAGCGTACCACTATGCTACATTCCTGGCTTCCGCCTCAGGAATGAACGAACTCTGCTAGTCTGCGCTAGTGAGCAGGAGCTCGTCTTTTACCTAATGAGGGAGGGAGGGCCGAGCAACTGGTCACACAACCCAAATCCTCCCCTAAGATGGCGGCTGAGGAGAACCCCTCGACAGCACCTAATCGGCTGCGGTGGGAAGGCAATAATGCAGGTCAGTGCCAAAAAAGAAGTAAAAACACAATTTTTAAAAGCGTACCGCTATGCTACATTCCTGCCTTCCGCCTCAGGAATGAACAAACTCTGCTAGTCTGCGCGCGTAGGCAGGAGTGCGTCTTTTATCCTAATGAGGGCGGGAGGGCCGAGCAACTGGTCCGACAACCCAAATCCTCCCCTAAGATGGTGGCTGAGGAGAAACCCTCGACAGCACCTAATCGGCTGCGGTGGGAAGGCAATAATGCAGGTCAGTGCCAAAAAAGAAGTAAAAACACAATTTTTAAAAGCGTACCGTCATGCTACATTCCTGGCTTCCGTCTCAGGAATGAACAAACTCTGCTAGTCTGCGCGAGTGGACAGGAGCGCGTCTTTTATCCTAATGAGGGCGGGAGGGCCGAGCAACTGGTCCGACAACCCAAATCCTCCCCTAAGATGGCGGCTGAGGAGAACCCCCCGACAGCACCTAATCGGCTGCTGTGGGAAGGCAATAATGCAGGTCAGTGCCAAAAAAGAAGTAAAAACACAATTTTTAAAAGCGCACCGCTATGCTACATTCCCAGCTTCCGCCTCAGGAATAAACAAACTCTGCTAGTCTGCGCATGTGGGCAGGAGCGCGTCTTTTATCCTAATGAGGGCGGGAGGGCTGAGCAACTGGTCCGACAACCCAAATCCTCCCCTAAGATGGCGGCTGAGGAGAACACCCCGACAGCACCTAATCGGCTGCGGGGGGAAAGGCAATAATGCAGGTCAGTGCCAAAAAAGAAGTAAAAACACAATTTTTAAAAGCGTACCGCCATGCTACATTCCTGGCTTCCGCCTCAGGAATGAACGAACTCTGCTAGTCTGCGCGAGTGGGCAGGAGCGCGTCTTTTATCCTAATGAGGGCGGGAGGGCCGAGCAACTGGTCCGACAACCCAAATCCTCCCCTAAGATGGCGGCTGAGAAGAACGCCCCGACAGCACCTAATTGGCTGCGGTGGGAAGGCAATAATGCAGGTCAGTGCCAAAAAAGAAGTAAAAACACAATTTTTAAAAGCGTACCGCTATGCTACATTTTCGGCTTCCGCCTCAGGAATGAACAAACTCTGCTAGTCTGCGCGTGTACGCAGGAGCGCGTCTTTTATCCTAATGAGGGCGGGAGGGCCGAGCAACTGGTCCGACAACCCAAATCCTCCCCTAAGATAGTGGCTGAGGAGAACCCCCTGACGGGACCTAATCGGCTGCGGTGGGAAGGCAATAATGCAGGTCAGTGCCAAAAAAGAAGTAAAAACACAATTTTTAAAAGCGTACCGTCATGCTACATTCCTGGCTTCCGTCTCAGGAATTAACAAACTCTGCTAGTCTGCGCGAGTGGACAGGAGCGCGTCTTTTATCCTAATGAGGACGGGAGGGCCGAGCAACTGGTCCGACAACCCATATCCTCCCCTAAGATGGCGGCTGGGAAGAACGCCCCGACAGCACCTAATCGGCTGCGGTGGGAAGGCAATAATGCAGGTCAGTGCCAAAAAAGAAGTAAAAACACAATTTTTAAAAGCGTACCGTCATGCTACATTCCTGGCTTCCGTCTCAGGAATGAACGAACTCTGCTAGTCTGCGCGAGTGGACAGGAGTGCGTCTTTTATCCTAATGAGGGCGGGAGGGCCGAGCAACTGGTCCGACAACCCATATCCTCCCCTAAGATGGCGGCTGAGGAGAACGCCCCGACAGCACCTAATCAGCTGCGGTGGGAAGGCAATAATGCAGGTCAGTGCCAATAAAGAAGTAAAAACACAATTTTTAAAAGCGTACCGCCATGCTACATTCCCGGCTTCCGCCTCAGGAATGAACGAACTCTGCTAGTCTGCGCGCGTAGGCAGGAGCGCGTCTTTTATCCCAATGAGGGCGGGAGGGCCCAGCAACTGGTCCGACAACCCAAATCCTCCCCTAAGATGGTGGCTGAGGAGAACCCCCCGACAGCACCTAATCGGCTGCGGTGGGAAGGCAATAATGCAGGTCAGTGCCAAAAAAAAAGTAGAAACACAACTTTCTAAAAGCGCACCACTATGCTACATTCCTGGCTTCCGCCTCAGGAAAGAACGAACTCTGCTAGTCTGCGCTAGTGAGCAGGAGCTCGTCTTTTACCTAATGAGGGCGGGAGGGCCGAGCAACTGGTCCCACAACCCAAATCCTCCCCTAAGATGGCGGCTGAGGAGAACCCCCCGACAGCACCTAATCGGCTGCGGTGGGAAGGCAATAATGCAGGTCAGTGCCAAAAAAGAAGTAAAAACACAATTTTTAAAAGCGTACCGCTATGCTACATTCCCGGCTTCCGCCTCAGGAATGAACAAACTCTGCTAGTCTGTGCGCGTAGGCAGGAGCGCGTCTTTTATCCTAATGAGGGCGGGAGGGCCGAGCAACTGGTCCGACAACCCAAATCCTCCCCTAAGGCGGTGGCTGAGGAGAAACCCCCGACAGCACCTAATCGGCTGCGGTGGGAAGGCAATAATGCAGGTCAGTGCCAAAAAAGAAGTAAAAACACAATTTTTAAAAGCGTACCGTCATGCTACATTCCTGGCTTCCGTCTCAGGAATGAACAAACTCTGCTAGTCTGCGCGAGTGGACAGGAGCGCGTCTTTTATCCTAATGAGGACGGGAGGGCCGAGCAACTGGTCCGACAACCCATATCCTCCCCTAAGATGGCGGCTGGGAAGAACGCCCCGACAGCACCTAATCGGCTGTGGTGGGAAGGCAATAATGCAGGTCAGTGCCAAAAAAGAAGTAAAAACACAATTTTTAAAAGCGTACCGCTATTCTACATTCCCGGCTTCCGCCTCAGGAATGAACAAACTCTGCTAGTCTGCGCGCGTAGGCAGGAGCGCGTCTTTTATCCTAATGAGGGCTGGAGGGCCGAGCAACTGGTCCGACAACCCAAATCCTCCCCTAAGATGGTGGCTGAGGAGAACCCCCCGACAGCACCTAATCGGCTGCGGTGGGAAGGCAATAATGCAGGTCATTGCCAAAAAAGAAGTAAAAACACAATTTTTAAAAGCGTACCGCTATGCTACATTCCTGGCTTCCGCCTCAGGAATGAACAAACTCTGCTAGTCTGCACGCGTGGGCAGGAGCGCCTCTTTTATCCTAATGAGGGAGGGAGGGCCGAGCAACTGGTCCCACAACCCAAATCCTCCCCTAAGATGGCGGCTGAGGAGAACCCCCCGACAGCACCTAATCGGCTGCGGTGGGAAGGCAATAATGCACGTCAATGCCAAAAAAGAAGTAAAAACACAATTTTTAAAAGCGTACCGCCATGCTACATTCCTGGCTTCCGCCTCAGGAATGAACGAACTCTGCTAGTCTGCGCGAGTGGGCAGGAGCGCGTCTTTTATCCTAATGAGGGCGGGAGGGCCGAGCAACTGGTCCGACAACCCAAATCCTCCCCTAAGATGGCGGCTGAGAAGAACGCCCCGACAGCACCTAATTGGCTGCGGTGGGAAGACAATAATGCAGGTCAGTGCCAAAAAAGAAGTAAAAACACAATTTTTAAAAGCGTACCGCTATGCTACATTTTCGGCTTCCGCCTCAGGAATGAACGAACTCTGCTAGTCTGCGCGCGTACGCAGGAGCGCGTCTTTTATCCTAATGAGGGCGGGAGGGCCGAGCAACTGGTCTGACAACCCAAATCCTCCCCTAAGATAGTGGCTGAGGAGAACCCCCCGACAGCACCTAATCGGCTGCGGTGGGAAGGCAATAATGCAGGTCAGTGCCAAAAAAGAAGTAAAAACACAATTTTTAAAAGCGTACCGCTGTGCTACATTCCTGGCTTCCGCCTCAGAAATGAACGAACTCTGCTAGTCTGCGCTAGTGGGCAGGAGCTCGTCTTTTACCTAATGAGGGCGGGAGGGCCGAGCAACTGGTCCCACAACCCAAATCCTCCCCTAAGATGGCGGCTGAGGAGAACCCCCCGACAGCACCTAATCGGCTGCGGTGGGAAGGCAATAATGCAGGTCAGTGCCAAAAAAGAAGTAAAAACACAATTTTTAAAAGCGCACCGCTATGCTACATTCCCAGCTTCCGCCTCAGGAATAAACAAATTCTGCTAGTCTGCGCATGTGGGCAGGAGCGCGTCTTTTATCCTAATGAGGGCGGGAGGGCTGAGCAACTGGTCCGACAACCCAAATCCTCCCCTAAGATGGCGTCTGAGGAGAACCCCCCGACAGCACCTAATCGGCTGCGGTGGGAAGGCAATAATGCAGGTCAGTGCCAATAAAGAAGTAAAAACACAGTTTTTAAAAGCGTACCGCCATGCTACATTCCTGGCTTCCGCCTCAGGAATGAACGAACTCTGCTAGTCTGCGCGAGTGGGCAGGAGCGCGTCTTTTATCCTAATGAGGGCGGGAGGGCCGAGCAACTGGTCCGACAACCCAAATCCTCCCCTAAGATGGTGGCTGAGGAGAACCCCCAGACAGCACCTAATCGGCTGCGGTGGGAAGGCAATAATGCAGGTCAGTGCCAATAAAGAAGTAAAAACACAATTTTTAAAAGCGTACCGCCATGCTACATTCCCGGCTTCCGCCTCAGGAATGAACGAACTCTGCTAGTCTGCGCGCGTAGGCAGGAGCGCGTCTTTTATCCCAATGAGGGCGGGAGGGCCGAGCAACTGGTCCGACAACCCAAATCCTCCCCTAAGATGGTGGCTAATAATAATAATAATAAATAATAATACACATTTGTAAAGCGCACAATCACCCGTAAGGGTCTCTAGGCGCTGGGGGCCGTCGGGAAGATTAAGCGAGCTATTGCCCAGAGTCACATGGTGCTGGGCTAACCTGCCGCCGGAGCCGGGGATCGAACCCTGATACCCAGATTCCAGCGTCAGTCGCCCTGGCCGCGGCGCCACACCTCTCCCACAGACTAAGGCTGAGGAGAACCCCTCGACAGCACCTAATCGGCTGCGGTGGGAAGGCAATAATGCAGGTCAGTGCCAAAAAAAAAGTAAAAACACAACTTTCTAAAAGCGCACCACTATGCTACATTCCTGGCTTCCGCCTCAGGAATGAACGAACTCTGCTAGTCTGCGCTAGTGAGCAGGAGCTCGTCTTTTACCTAATGAGGGCGGGAGGGCCGAGCAACTGGTCCCACAACCCAAATCCTCCCCTAAGATGGCGGCTGAGGAGAACCCCCCGACAGCACCTAATCGGCTGCGGTGGGAAGGCAATAATGCAGGTCAGTGCCAAAAAAGAAGTAAAACGACAATTTTTAAAAGCGTACCGCTATGCTACATTCCCGGCTTCCGCCTCAGGAATGAACAAACTCTGCTAGTCTGCGCGCGTAGGCAGGAGCGCGTCTTTTATCCTAATGAGGGCGGGAGGGCCGAGCAACTGGTCCGACAACCCAAATCCTCCCCTAAGATGGTGGCTGAGGAGAAACCCCCGACAGCACCTAATCGGCTGCGGTGGGAAGGCAATAATGCAGGTCAGTGCCAAAAAAGAAGTCAAAACACAATTTTTAAAAGCGTACCGTCATGCTACATTCCTGGCTTCCGTCTCAGGAATGAACAAACTCTGCTAGTCTGCGCGAGTGGACAGGAGCGCGTCTTTTATCCTAATGAGGACGGGAGGGCCGAGCAACTGGTCCGACAACCCATATCCTCCCCTAAGATGGCGGCTGGGAAGAACGCCCCGACAGCACCTAATCGGCTGCGGTGGGAAGGCAATAATGCAGGTCAGTGCCAAAAAAGAAGTAAAAACACAATTTTTAAAAGCGTACCGTGATGCTACATTCCTGGCTTCCGTCTCAGGAATGAACGAACTCTGCTAGTCTGCGCGAGTGGACAGGAGTGCGTCTTTTATCCTAATGAGGGCGGGAGGGCCGAGCAACTAGTCCGACAACCCATATCCTCCCCTAAGATGGCGGCTGAGAAGAACGCCCCGACAGCACCTAATCAGCTGCGGTGGGAAGGCAATAATGCAGGTCAGTGCCAAAAAAGAAGTAAAAACACAATTTTTAAAAGCGTACCGCTATTCTACATTCCCGGCTTCCGCCTCAGGAATGAACAAACTCTGCTAGTCTGCGCGCGTAGGCAGGAGCGCGTCTTTTATCCTAATGAGGGCTGGAGGGCCGAGCAACTGGTCCGACAACCCAAATCCTCCCCTAAGATGGTGGCTGAGGAGAACCCCCCGACAGCACGTAATCGGCTGCGGTGGGAAGGCAATAATGCAGGTCATTGCCAAAAAAGAAGTAAAAACACAATTTTTAAAAGCGTACCGCTATGCTACATTCCTGGCTTCCGCCTCAGGAATGAACAAACTCTGCTAGTCTGCACGCGTGGGCAGGAGCGCCTCTTTTATCCTAATGAGGGAGGGAGGGCCGAGCAACTGGTCCCACAACCCAAATCCTCCCCTAAGATGGCGGCTGAGGAGAACCCCCCGACAGCACCTAATCGGCTGCGGTGGGAAGGCAATAATGCAGGTCAGTGCCAAAAAAGAAGTAAAAACACAATTTTTAAAAGCGTACCGCCATGCTACATTCCTGGCTTCCGCCTCAGGAATGAACGAACTCTGCTAGTCTGCGCGAGTGGGCAGGAGCGCGTCTTTTATCCTAATGAGGGCGGGAGGGCCGAGCAACTGGTCCGACAACCCAAATCCTCCCCTAAGATGGCGGCTGAGAAGAACGCCCCGACAGCACCTAATTGGCTGCGGTGGGAAGGCAATAATGCAGGTCAGTGCCAAAAAAGAAGTAAAAACACAATTTTTAAAAGCGTACCGCTATGCTACATTTTCGGCTTCCGCCTCAGGAATGAACGAACTCTGCTAGTCTGCGCGCGTACGCAGGAGCGCGTCTTTTATCCTAATGAGGGCGGGAGGGCCGAGCAACTGGTCCGACAACCCAAATCCTCCCCTAAGATAGTGGCTGAGGAGAACCCCCCGACAGCACCTAATCGGCTGCGGTGGGAAGGCAATAATGCAGGTCAGTGCCAAAAAAGAAGTAAAAACACAATTTTTAAAAGCGTACCGCTGTGCTACATTCCTGGCTTCCGCCTCAGAAATGAACGAACTCTGCTAGTCTGCGCTAGTGGGCAGGAGCTCGTCTTTTACCTAATGAGGGCGGGAGGGCCGAGCAACTGGTCCCACAACCCAAATCCTCCCCTAAGATGGCGGCTGAGGAGAACCCCCCGACAGCACCTAATCGGCTGTGGTGGGAAGGCAATAATGCAGGTCAGTGCCAAAAAAGAAGTAAAAACACGATTTTTAAAAGCGCACCGCTATGCTACATTCCCAGCTTCCGCCTCAGGAATAAACAAATTCTGCTAGTCTGCGCATGTCGGCAGGAGCGCGTCTTTTATCCTAATGAGGGCGGGAGGGCTGAGCAACTGGTCCGACAACCCAAATCCTCCTCTAAGATGGCGGCTGAGGAGAACCCCCCGACAGCACCTAATCGGCTGCGGTGGGAAGGCAATAATGCAGGTCAGTGCCAAAAAAGAAGTAAAAACACAATTTTTAAAAGCGTACCGCCATGCTACATTCCTGGCTTCCGTCTCAGGAATGAACGAACTCTGCTAGTCTGCGCGAGTGGGCAGGAGCGTGTCTTTTATCATAATGAGGGCGGGAGGGCCGAGCAACTGGTCCGACAACCCATATTCTCCCCTAAGATGGCGGCTGAGAAGAACGCCCCGAAAGCACCTAATCGGCTGCGGTGGGAAGGCAATAATGCAGGTCAGTGCCAAAAAAGAAGTAAAAACACAAATTTTTAAAAGCGTACCGCTATGCTACATTCCCGGCTTCCGCCTCAGGAATGAACGAACTCTGCTAGTCTGCGCGCATAGGCAGGAGTGCGTCTTTTATCCTAATGAGGGCGGGAGGGCCGAGCAACTGGTCCGACAACCCAAATCCTCCCCTAAGATGGTGGCTGAGGAGAACCCCCCGACAGCACCTAATCGGCTGCGGTGGGAAGGCAATAATGCAGGTCAGTGCCAAAAAAGAAGTAAAAACACAATTTTTAAAAGCGCACCGCTATGCTACACTCCCAGCTTCCGCCTCAGTAATAAACAAACTCTGCTAGTCTGTGCATGTGGGAAGGAGCGCGTCTTTTATCCTAATGAGGGCGGGAGGGCTGAGCAACTGGTCCGACAACCCAAATCCTCCCCTAAGATGGCGGCTGAGAAGAACGCCCCGACAGCACCTAATCGGCTGCGGTGGGAAGGCAATAATGCAGGTCAGTGCCAAAAAAGAAGTAAAAACACAATTTTTAAAAGCGTACCACTATGCTACATTCCCGGCTTCCGCCTCAGGAATGAACGAACTCTGCTAGTCTGCGCGCGTAGGCAGGAGCCCGTCTTTTATCCTAATGAGGACGGGAGGGCCGAGCAACTGGTCCGACAACCCATATCCTCCCCTAAGATGGCGGCTGGGAAGAACGCCCCGACAGCACCTAATCGGCTGCGGTGGGAAGGCAATAATGCAGGTCAGTGCCAAAAAAGAAGTAAAAACACAATTTTTAAAAGCGTACCGTGATGCTACATTCCTGGCTTCCGTCTCAGGAATGAACGAACTCTGCTAGTCTGCGCGAGTGGACAGGAGTGCGTCTTTTATCCTAATGAGGGCGGGAGGGCCGAGCAACTAGTCCGACAACCCATATCCTCCCCTAAGATGGCGGCTGAGAAGAACGCCCCGACAGCACCTAATCAGCTGCGGTGGGAAGGCAATAATGCAGGTCAGTGCCAAAAAAGAAGTAAAAACACAATTTTTAAAAGCGTACCGCTATTCTACATTCCCGGCTTCCGCCTCAGGAATGAACAAACTCTGCTAGTCTGCGCGCGTAGGCAGGAGCGCGTCTTTTATCCTAATGAGGGCTGGAGGGCCGAGCAACTGGTCCGACAACCCAAATCCTCCCCTAAGATGGTGGCTGAGGAGAACCCCCCGACAGCACGTAATCGGCTGCGGTGGGAAGGCAATAATGCAGGTCATTGCCAAAAAAGAAGTAAAAACACAATTTTTAAAAGCGTACCGCTATGCTACATTCCTGGCTTCCGCCTCAGGAATGAACAAACTCTGCTAGTCTGCACGCGTGGGCAGGAGCGCCTCTTTTATCCTAATGAGGGAGGGAGGGCCGAGCAACTGGTCCCACAACCCAAATCCTCCCCTAAGATGGCGGCTGAGGAGAACCCCCCGACAGCACCTAATCGGCTGCGGTGGGAAGGCAATAATGCAGGTCAGTGCCAAAAAAGAAGTAAAAACACAATTTTTAAAAGCGTACCGCCATGCTACATTCCTGGCTTCCGCCTCAGGAATGAACGAACTCTGCTAGTCTGCGCGAGTGGGCAGGAGCGCGTCTTTTATCCTAATGAGGGCGGGAGGGCCGAGCAACTGGTCCGACAACCCAAATCCTCCCCTAAGATGGCGGCTGAGAAGAACGCCCCGACAGCACCTAATTGGCTGCGGTGGGAAGGCAATAATGCAGGTCAGTGCCAAAAAAGAAGTAAAAACACAATTTTTAAAAGCGTACCGCTATGCTACATTTTCGGCTTCCGCCTCAGGAATGAACGAACTCTGCTAGTCTGCGCGCGTACGCAGGAGCGCGTCTTTTATCCTAATGAGGGCGGGAGGGCCGAGCAACTGGTCCGACAACCCAAATCCTCCCCTAAGATAGTGGCTGAGGAGAACCCCCCGACAGCACCTAATCGGCTGCGGTGGGAAGGCAATAATGCAGGTCAGTGCCAAAAAAGAAGTAAAAACACAATTTTTAAAAGCGTACCGCTGTGCTACATTCCTGGCTTCCGCCTCAGAAATGAACGAACTCTGCTAGTCTGCGCTAGTGGGCAGGAGCTCGTCTTTTACCTAATGAGGGCGGGAGGGCCGAGCAACTGGTCCCACAACCCAAATCCTCCCCTAAGATGGCGGCTGAGGAGAACCCCCCGACAGCACCTAATCGGCTGTGGTGGGAAGGCAATAATGCAGGTCAGTGCCAAAAAAGAAGTAAAAACACGATTTTTAAAAGCGCACCGCTATGCTACATTCCCAGCTTCCGCCTCAGGAATAAACAAATTCTGCTAGTCTGCGCATGTGGGCAGGAGCGCGTCTTTTATCCTAATGAGGGCGGGAGGGCTGAGCAACTGGTCCGACAACCCAAATCCTCCTCTAAGATGGCGGCTGAGGAGAACCCCCCGACAGCACCTAATCGGCTGCGGTGGGAAGGCAATAATGCAGGTCAGTGCCAAAAAAGAAGTAAAAACACAATTTTTAAAAGCGTACCGCCATGCTACATTCCTGGCTTCCGTCTCAGGAATGAACGAACTCTGCTAGTCTGCGCGAGTGGGCAGGAGCGTGTCTTTTATCATAATGAGGGCGGGAGGGCCGAGCAACTGGTCCGACAACCCATATTCTCCCCTAAGATGGCGGCTGAGAAGAACGCCCCGAAAGCACCTAATCGGCTGCGGTGGGAAGGCAATAATGCAGGTCAGTGCCAAAAAAGAAGTAAAAACACAAATTTTTAAAAGCGTACCGCTATGCTACATTCCCGGCTTCCGCCTCAGGAATGAACGAACTCTGCTAGTCTGCGCGCATAGGCAGGAGTGCGTCTTTTATCCTAATGAGGGCGGGAGGGCCGAGCAACTGGTCCGACAACCCAAATCCTCCCCTAAGATGGTGGCTGAGGAGAACCCCCCGACAGCACCTAATCGGCTGCGGTGGGAAGGCAATAATGCAGGTCAGTGCCAAAAAAGAAGTAAAAACACAATTTTTAAAAGCGCACCGCTATGCTACACTCCCAGCTTCCGCCTCAGTAATAAACAAACTCTGCTAGTCTGTGCATGTGGGAAGGAGCGCGTCTTTTATCCTAATGAGGGCGGGAGGGCTGAGCAACTGGTCCGACAACCCAAATCCTCCCCTAAGATGGCGGCTGAGAAGAACGCCCCGACAGCACCTAATCGGCTGCGGTGGGAAGGCAATAATGCAGGTCAGTGCCAAAAAAGAAGTAAAAACACAATTTTTAAAAGCGTACCACTATGCTACATTCCCGGCTTCCGCCTCAGGAATGAACGAACTCTGCTAGTCTGCGCGCGTAGGCAGGAGCCCGTCTTTTATCCTAATGAGGGCGGGAGGGCCGAGCAACTGGTCCGACAACCCAAATCCTCCCCAAAGATGGTGGCTGAGCAGAACCCCCCGACAGCACCTAATCGGCTGCGGTGGGAAGGCAATAATGCAGGTCAGTGCCAAAAAAGAAGTAAAAACACAATTTCTAAAAGCGTACTGCTATGCTACATTCCTGGCTTCCGCCTCAGGAATGAACAAACTCTGCTAGTCTGCACGCGTGGGCAGGAGCGCATCTTTTATCCTAATGAGGGCTGGATGGCCGAGCAACTGGTCCGACAACCCAAATCCTCCCCTAAGATGGCGGCTGAGGAGAACCCCCCGACAGCACCTAATCGGCTGCGGTGGGAAGGCAATAATGCAGGTCTGTGCCAAAAAAGAAGTAAAAACACAATTTGTAAAAGCGTACCGCTATGCTACATTCCCGGCTTCCGCCTCAGGAATGAACGAACTCTGCTAGTCTGCGCGCGTGGGCAGGAGCGGGTCTTTTATCCTAATGAGGACGGGAGGGCCGAGCAACTGGTCCCACAACCCAAATCCTCCCCTAAGATGGCGGCTGAGGAGAACCCCCCGACAGCACCTAATCGGCTGCAGTGGGAAGGCAATAATGCAGGTCAGTGCCAAAAAAGAAGTAAAAAAACAATTTTTAAAAGCGTACGGCTATGCTACATTCCCGGCTTCTGCCTCAGGAATGAACGAACTCTGCTAGTCTGCGCACATGGGCAGGAGCGTGTCTTTTATCCTAATGAGGGCGGGAGGGCCGAGCAACTGGTCCGACAACCCAAATCCTCCCCTAAGATGGCGGCTGAGGAAACCCCCCCGACAGCACCTAATCGGCTGCGGTGGGAAGGCAATAATGCAGGTCAGTGCCAAAAAAGAAGTAAAAACACAATTTTTAAAAGCGCACCGCTATGCTACATTCCCGGCTTCTGCCTCAGGAATGAACGAACTCTGCTTGTAACTATTACATTGCTAATTGAATCTGTGCAGTTTAATCTAATTTCCTGCCTGTCCTTTTTATCTATCTATCTATCTATCTATCTATCTATCTATCTATCTATCTATCTATCTATCTATCTAACAGCCCCTGATTCCCCTCATGAATAAAATCACCCCCCCCCGCAAGGGGAGATGGGCCACAACCACTCAAGAAGGATACTCACAACCGATAAAAAACTGCCCCAATTATGTGGGAGGAGGTGGGTTAAAAGTGGTACAACCATATGATTTCAGAATAGTTACACCAGCTGACAATACATCAAAAAACGTGGGTTGTTTTTTATATTGGTGAGGGCCTGGCAGCTTCCCCAACAATAAGGTTTCACGAAGACCATGAAAGAACAAAATAAGAATTGCTAAAAGGCTTTGGGCCAATACCAAACCTTTTGGCTTTATTATTTATTTATTTATTTACTTGAGTTGTATATAGCACTAGCTAGACACGTAGGTATCAGAGCGCTTTACATGAGGGACGTTACATAAGTTACAGGTTACACATTGTTACAGAAGATACATCAGATTACAAGTTACATCAGTTGGTTCATGGCAAGTCGAAGGAAAAGGGGGTAATGAAAAAAGGGCAATGGGGAGGGAAATAAAGCAGGGAGACGAAGGAAAGTCTGCCCAATGTCCGGCTGGGTAGGTGACGGCCGAGGGGGAAGTCCACAGCCCATCTTCTCAATAGCTATCAGGTAGCTCCACCGGGCATGAGCCAAATACTTGTAATATAGTGCTTGATATTGCACTGCAGTCATTTCTAAGATACTACAGGAGTGATGTTTACTTAATGGTAGTCAAAGTCCATCAAAACAAAAGGAGAGCCAGAGTGCTTTGCACAAACTGTTCTTCAAGGATCAGCATCGCTGCGGCAACCGGGTACCGCTGAACCCATCATTTTAGAGTAAATTATAATATTTACCATGCCATGGGGGACAGAAACCCTGAGATTACAGTAGATTTCTAGAGCAAACACTGCTCTTCATACTCAAGCTGGCTGCCTACAGTCAAGGTTCTCCAACCTCAGCTCAGCTCAATGCTAAGAAGACAGAGGTCCTGATCGTGGGCAAACATAGTAACCTTTGGGGTGAAAAGTGGTGGCCTTCAGAGCTAGGTGTTACTCCAACTCCGGTTTCGGAGGTTAAAAACTTAGGTGTCTGGCTAGACTCTGCCCTCAGCTTCTGCAGCCACACAAAAAAAGTGGCAGCTACTTGTTTCGGGATTTTGCGAGGGCTTAGGCCCATCCTGAAATTTTTTGATGCCCCCACTAGGCAGCTGATTATGCAGGCTACTATTTTATCACGGCTTGACTATGCCAGTTCGCTCCTGTTGGGGGCCAATCAGACAGACGTTGCCCGTATGCAGCGTGTTCAAAATGCTGCTGCCAGAGCCCTGGTGGGTCTACCGAGGTTCTGCTCCGTGAAAGAAACTATCCGGACGCTACACTGGCTGCCCATGGCACAACGGATTGACTTTAAGACCTTATGTCTGTCTTTTAAGATCCTCAAATTGTCCTCCCCCCAGATCCTTGAGAATCTCCTCATTCCCTATGTTCCTTCCCGTTCCCTAAGGTCTTTGGGTCAAAACCTGGTTGTCGTCCCACGGGTCAAGCTCTGCCGAGCCGGAGGACGATCCTTCCGTGTTTTAGCTGCTAAATTATGGAACTCACTTCCATCCCAAATTCGTGCACTGGATAAGTTGCTTGACTTCAGGAGGGCTATCAAAACCCATTTGTTCCCTTCTGTACTTTAGCATTTCGCCTTCCTGCTCTCTGATTCTCTGATGTCTTTTGTGTTATGTCTTTTATGCCTGTCCAAAGCGCCGGGACGCCCCTTTGCTGGGGCAGCTGTGCGCTATAAAAGTGCTGATAACATAACATAACCAGTAGCTCTTGAGCTACTGTAGCTCTCTAACTATCGCTGAGTAGCTCACCTGTGTGCATCCCAGCGTAATAAATTAGAAAGCTTTTGCTTGGTTGAATTATTATAAACATAAAAGATTGAAATTATACAGCACTAATAATATTAGCAGCTTTCAATGCGTTTCATTGAACATAAGTAGCTCTCAGTATAGAAAAGGTTGGAGACCCCAATTTCCTGCATTTGTAAGTCGATTACGCCTCAATTTCAATAATCCTGCAAAGCTTAAGGAACATTACTTTTCAAGATAGCACAGAATTCAACAGATGAGAAACGAAAAAAACCATAAGATGCTTGAATTCAGAGGCAGGGTGGGGACTAGGAAGTATGGGGGAGAGAGAGGTGTGAGGGATGTGGCAAGGAAAGCAGAGGAGTAAATGAAACAGAAGGCAACACTCATCAGGGAATATTCCATGATCTGGGGAGATGTCTGCAGAGGCGGTAATCATCAAATTACTACACACTGATAGGTCATCAAAAGGAACTGCAGCGTGGCACAGCTTCAACTCAAATGTATTCCAAAACCAAATTATTTACACCCACCAAGGAATCAAATTGCTTGAGATGTTTTTTATGAAAGCCAGATGGGAAAATGTCTCATTTCAGACACAGTACATTGTTTTGAACCGAGGGGTGTTTGAGGTGCAGTGCAGAACATCCAATCTCTATATTTTTTGTTTGTGTTTTTATTAGTGTTGTCCATTTTATGTTCCATATTTTGTCCGTTTTTCTACATTGACCTGTGTAATAAGTCCAATGAACTCTGGTGTACTTTTAAGAATTATGTTTTATTGATACATTTCTTACATGTCAGTAAGTATCAAGCATAAGTAGTACAGAGTAGAAAGCCCAAAGTGCAAGCCCCACCAGGAGCAGCTTCCTTGCTGCTCAGCCCATCCTCTCAACTGCCACTCCACACACAGGCATACGAGCATTCCATTCTCTCATCACACATACCAACATTCCAAGATCATTCACACTGGCTGAGCAGCAAGGCAGATAACTAGGAAAGGTGCAATACTCTAAATACAAGTATACTACTCCCTGGAAATCCTGATTGAGACACAAACTCTCTTTAAAGCCCAAATAGGGCGTTTTTTTGTTCCTATTGTTTTAATAGGTAAGACCTGTCGCAAATTAGGTGGATAAACTCCACAAATTCTAATTAGGCACAGCACAGAACTAGGGAAAACACATATTATTACTCAGATACCCTTTATATCAAGGTCTGAGACTCAGAATGCTGCAGAAACTGAGGGGCTTATTTACAAGATCCCTGCGCCATCGGTATGTGACTTTTTCCCATATTATAAGTGGTGCACCATCGGCGCAAAGGGCTTTCAAACAAGACCCTGAGTGCCTGTAAACGACTAACCTGACAGTGTCAGCATTTACCAGCTACACTGCCATGGGGTGTTGCAAAATAAGTCACAATGAGCCACAATAATTCTCTTTCTATCAGTGCTGAGTTGGTTACGTTGATGAAACCTATAGATTTTTGTATGATTTGCCCTATCATGTGTAGGGGTGGTCGAAATCACAAAACATTTGTTGAGCAATATGCATAATGTCGCCAAATTATGCGTATAGGGTCAAATCTATTTGTCTACTACCTCTCATAAATGGCATATCTCCCATACAGAAGCTACCAGAGAAACTACCTGGAAACTGCATTGAGGACAAAATGTCTATAGACCACGGATCTATTGTTCGACAAGACCTTGTCTATTCTAATCAGAATCCCCCCAAAATAACACAAAATTGCATGCACATGAAATTACATTTTGCCCTTGCTTATTCTTGCGGCCTAGGGTGGCCAGATACGCCATCCTTCACATTCGTGTCATCTGATAATTTATCAGAATATTGAAGTTCAAAATAAGGACCTGAAACAATATTGACTTCAGTATATTGACTACCACTATATCACCAGGGTAAGTTGCATAGGTCAGAGTAAATTTATTATTATTCACTTCACATATAGGCCCTAATTACGATGTCAGACAGACTTGAGTCTGCCCGACACCGTTTCGGTGTGGGAACCGAGCGACTATAGGTCAGTGGTTCTGAACACCCTATTACAATGCGACCGCAAACACCCATTTCCCTAGGGGAGTTTGTGCAGGGATTGGAAACCGGCCGCAGCACAAGCTCCCATAGAGAAATGGGAGTTATTGTAAATCCCTGCACAGCATGGCAGGCACCTCACGGTGCAAGGATTTACAGAGGGCCCCCATAGTGTTATGTTTAAGTCTTCCTGAGAATCTTAACTATGTCATTTGTGTGATGTATTATATGTTCTCGATTTTACTGTGTAGAATTCTGTGTCGAACCTCAGTGAGACAGTTGTAAATTGGATCCAGGTCCGTGAGGGTTGTACATCAAGTCCTAAGAATAAACTTCCATTTCTGAACTTATTTATGAGAAGAGAATAATTTTTAACACATAGGTGCCCCCCAGGCCCCCAACCGGAGTCTGTAGAGGCAAGAGGGCCCCCGAAGTCACTTTACGACAGGCTTTTCATGTCAGAAAGCTAGACTTGAAAAGCCTGACAGAAACCGAAATCATAATCTCGACGTCAGAAACGCCCTCCGTAGGGGATTATGTTCGGCCTTCGACTGGTCGACGTGCTCTATTGAACTCCAACCGATTTAAACTCCAACCACCTACATTGTAATTAGGTGGTTGGACTTTAAACCAAGGATGTCGGTTGGAAAACCTCCGACCTGTGGTCGGAGGCATTTCGACCTACATCTTAATGAGCCCCATAGTCTCTTGATCATTTAGAATATAGTAGTGAATAATATAGAACAATCCTTATTTTTATAGGGCGAAATAAAAAACTATATTGTGGTAGAACATCCTCTATTGCAATGGGTGCCACTCTAGGCTGGACCTCTACCCTTCTTATTTTGCACCTCACTATGAAAAGAGGATGGTGCGAGGGGTTGGAAGAAAGACTGTATTGAAATGAAATGGCGACCTTACACAAGTCATATCAGAGATTGTTTGCCATTAACTACCAAGAAACATTATATTACAGGCAACAAGGCCACATCTAGATTGTGTTCAAAGTAGCTAGCAATTGGTGTTACTTTTAGAAATATGGTGGAAACAGACCTTAATTTGTAAGACAGGGCCAGATTATGAGTCTGGCTGTCCATGGACCGCCAGACTCACAGCGGCACGGCGGTCTTCCGACTGCCCTATTACAATTAGGGTGATCGGACTGCCATTCCAGCACCAAAACCACCAGAGACCCTGAGGCACCACCAAGCATATTACGATTTTCCTCACAGCAAGCGGTCTCCTAGAGGTTCTTCCTCCATGAAACTTCTGGCAGAGAAGAAAGAAAGGGGGACCTAAAAGGTCACCTCTTGCCCATGTGCATGGGGGGTCCATGCAGGGGAGCAGATGATGTGCCCCCCTGTAACTTTGCACCCCTAGTTTCTGCACAGGAAGGAATGCATGACATGGTGCAAATTATTTCCATGCAGGAACTATGAGCCTTTAAACTGCACCACCTGCCCACCAGACCACAAAAATACTTGTAATCTAGTGGGTGGGAGTTTTAGCATTGCGGGAACATAGCGTGGGGTGCTGCCTGCTCCAGCACAGCCAAAACTCATAATCAGGCCCTAATTGTTGGTGCCCAAAGTTGTTCTCAGAGCCCCGTAGGCACTGTCGAATGTCGGAATTGTTGAATCAATACCAATACGAAGGGTTGTGCATCTTACTTCCACCACCCTAGCACTCCTTATCGCTTTCTCTCACACTTGCAGGTTCTTTTTCATCCTTCCATTCTCCTTGTTTTACCCTCTTTCTCTTCTTTTCTTTTCATAATTTGCAGGATTTTTCTCTCTTTTGCACTGGGACAAATTCTGTTGAGCTAAAGTAAGTGCTGGTCCCCAAAAATGAATGCCGGTTCCCACATCCTACAACCACCAACACAAATTAAGCACTGGAATTGCAAAGAAAATAAAGGGGGTTCTATTGTATGATCTCCCAAAGTGGTGAAATGTAAAAGACCTTTCGGAAAAATGTTTTTGCGGTTATTTGACATTTTTGCCAGGGCTGCTCTGGATAAGTAAAATATCCTATGCAAATCAGTTACCAAGGTAACAAAGCTTTAAACTTTGTGAGTCTGTGATAGGGGTGAAAATGTAACATTTGAAACTGTCTAATTTGTTTTTATTACGGCATTGTGAGTTCAACTATGACTGATGTTTTTACATGCCTGCAGCCTTTGATTGCTCACCTTCATCTCAGTGAACCTAATGTTCTCTTTTCAATCATTTTAAACAAAGAAAACATGTATTGTTTGTGAACAGTGTTTGCTCTTTAAGAGTTCCTCTACTTGGTGAGATCACAGAATTTAAATGTAGCAAGGAATCTTCTCGAAGCAATGGCTGTGAGAGTGATGGTGAATTTGGAGTCCATGTCATCTGGTGGAATGCTAGGGCAATGGGTTTGGGAAGGACCCAGTAATAAATAAGTATTTTATCAATTTTTAAGTACAATTTTACATCCCCACTCAGAAAATGTAGTCTCGTGATTCCTCCCTCTGTCTTTGAACCCATTGCTGAAGGTGGGCATACACTTCTAGCCAGATTTCCAAAGACACTAGTAGCTTCTCTCAAAGTCATCCTCCATAATTCAACCAACCATGTCAAAGGTACCACAAAGTCAGACCACATTCCCCTTCTCCTGAAAAGCCCTCACTGTCTTCCCCCTTAAATCCACAATTTGCTTCGCAATGGGTTACATTGCTCACAAAGTCCCTCATCTCAGTTTTCACAGCTATGTGATGAGAAAAGAAGCACATTTACTCCTTGAAAATCCGGCCTTCTTCTACCAAGTGGCAAGTCTCCAGAACCACTGATCACAGTTTTAACCGCAGACTGCTCCATTAGGAGCAAAGATAAAAACTCATCTATTCATATTCTGTCTCAATGTCTGCTTCGTTGTGCACACGGCTAGGTATGGGCTACGTAAATACCACTTACGGATAAACATAACGCCGCAAGCCAAATTAAATGGGATATTGAGGTTGAAGGACTAGGATGGCCTATATCTCGCTTATGTTGGATGATTTGCTGGGACAGAGAGGGTTATATTTATCAAACATTCACACAATGCAATGCAGCAAGCCACCTTGCTTCGGTGTTTAGACAGAATATCGGAACCAGACATATCATGGGACAAAATATCGTGTCAAGAATATCGAGGAATAAAATATCATGAAGATACATTTCTATAGGTAAGCAAAGTTTTACTATATATCACTCCAAATATATGTACCTTTAATATATATCTATATATATATATATATCTATCTATTACCTACTGGCGGTCGCCAGTAGGTATATATAGTTAGGATTTTTTCTCTATGGGATTTTTGAAAATTCTATGTCTAATAACTTTGGCGTTTGTGGACGGAATTGGCTGAAATTTTCAGGAAAATTGAACTTTGTTTCTGAGCAGCCCCTGAAAATTTGGGGGGGGGTTCGTCAAGGGGGGGCCGAGAAAAAAGGGGGGTCCCAAAACGCGTTTTTCCCATGTTAATTTCCATAGGGCGGTTGGCCTCACTTTTAGCCCGAACGGCTGAATGGATTTGCACGAAACTTGGCAAAATTGTAGGGACTGGTAGCCCGATGTGCCTTTGCTAGGTCTCAATATATGTGCTCCAGTGGATTTTGAGAAATTAACGTTCAAAAAAAGATATATATCTGTAAGCGCGCTCTGGGCAGCGCTCCGGTTCGCGTACTTGACGCGTAACGGAACTTCGCGTACCGAAGCTGATTGGCTCTCCGGTGTCTGTCAACATTCCAAACAGTCTGTAGCGGCCGCCATCTTGTCTCTCGGTAGGATCGAGAGACAAGAGGAGGCCAAAGCGAAGGGGCAAATGACCATAAGGGGGCATAGTAGATCCTCCCTGACCCCCTAGGTTTGATGTAGAGGCTTTAAAAGGGCCCCGCAGGGCAAAAAAAAAAAAAAAAAAAATTGTTTTTTTGCGTGGGGAGCGCCCGGTCCGCGAACCGGGAAGCGTTCTGGGAAGCGTACTAAAAGGAAAAAAGAATGATAGACTTTTCTAATATTGTATGTTAATTGATTGTTTGTTTTGTTGATTATTTTTTAATTTCTTTATTTTTTAAGCAATTATTTATCATTGTGATTGTGTTTCAAAATTTAATAAAATGTCTAACATTTCACTGTCTGAAATGTCGTTATTTTCATTGAACATAGCTTGTAATGTTTGAGTGTGTAAAATGTCCTCATTTTCAAGGAGGACATCTACTGCTTGCACACATTGCAGTAGTTCTTGGTCCCAAGTTTCATCCATACATTCTATATAATTTGGATCAATTATTTCTTGGTTGCTCTCTTGCAGGACAATTTGAAATGAAACTTTCTGTTCGCCTTCCATTTTGCCTGAAATTTGGATAAAAAAAATATATATTAGTACAGATAGGGCACTGTTGGGATTAATTTTAGTTAGGCAGTTTTTATCAGTGAATTTATCTTTGGGCAGTGTATAGTATCAGAGTGGAAGTAGGAATATAAAAAAGTGTATGTGATTTAACGTAAGTAAATTCATAAGTATACAAGAGAAACCTAACTCCATCCATAACTATAACAGAGAAGTCTATCTAAATCTATAACTACTACAGGGGGATAGTATATAACTATCAGAAAAAGTTTACCATATTAACTTATAGTGCACAATATACTTCAGTTTTTAAAATAACAACTTACCTTTACAAAGAAGTTGAAGTGATTAGTGAAAATCCAATTGAAATGTACACCAGGAAGTAGTAGTCAAAATGGCTGTGTTCCCTTCTCTTCCTTTAAATATATTCAGGTATATAACGAATCAAATGTCAGGTAAAAAAAGTAGAAAATGAAAGTAACATTTTCATTGGTTGTCAATTCCAACACTTCAGATGTGTTCTGTGAAGTAATTTACCTCACGGTATTTAGAAAGGTCTACAGGCTAAATGGCTAAATGGAATTTCAATCAAATTTGTGAAAATGGTAGGGATTGGTATGTAGTATGAGCAATTCTATATTTGGTGAAAGTGTCTCCAGTCGTTTTTCTGTAAATTACTTTCCCACCTTTTTTGATGGAGCGCTTCCCGGGGAGCGCCCCAGTACGCGAACTGGCGAGCGCCCCGGTACGCGAACCTGAAGCGTTACGGGAGTCCACCATTTTGTGTTTCGGTCGAATTAAGATACAAGATGGAGGGCACATAATGTTCAGAATGGGTAGAAGGGGACACGGTAGACGTATTTTGACCCCCTAGGTTTTCTGAGGATGGCTGAGGAGGCCCATATGTGCGGAAAAAAAAACATTTTTTTAAAAAATTTCGCGCGGTTAGCTTCCGGTTCGCGTACCGGGTAGCGCTCCGGGGAGCGTACTTTGTTGAAAATTAGTGAAAAAAGTTAGAGTAAAATAATAATTGTGAGTGATCAGATGTAGGGTAGCTCTGAGAAGAGCTTTTGGGTTTATGGTACATTTAGGTACTTATAAGTAGGTACCAATGCACAGTCTTAAATTCAGAATGAAAACTCTGTTCCCTTCATCTGAGAAGTGAACTCCATCTCCTCTGTAGATATCTTGCATGTAGTAACGCAAGTTATTGTTGTACATGGAGCCCATTCCATGGTCTCTCATGTAAGCTGAAACAGATTTGTTTACATGCTTCCTCGACTTCTCAATTTGTGGACAAAATTGGTTCGACCACCTCCATTTCTGTCTTTGGCATATATTTGAATATACCAAGGCAGTTTGAGGAAAAAGGGCCATTAATTGTTCAAAGGTGTCCTTTAAAAGCATTTCCAGACCTACCCCAGTCAAAGTGCCCAAATCATTACCTCCACAGTGCACAATTAACAGGTCAGGTTTTGGCAAATGCATAAAGGTTTTCACCAATGGTATCAATTGGTGACATTTTAATCCTCTGTGGCCAAACCACTTAATTTCCACATCTTGTAAATTGAGGTTAGGTAAATTTCTGTTCTCAGCATACCTCTGAGCCCAATAGATGTAACTATGTCCAACAATCCAGACAGAAAACATGGTGAGAGAAGGTTCTGCTGCAGTCAGATGAAGTGTGGCAATGAAATGGCAGTTGAAAAAATAAGAGTTTAAAATGAAAAAAACTGTGGAGTTTCTGTGTTAATGAAGCAGTAACAGTGATTGGTGGATTTTGATTGCTGAAAACAGAAAGTTAGGGTGCATGGATGAGTTCTTTGAAAGATGTATTTTGAATGGTCAATAAAAAATCATTAAATGAAAGATTGCACTGGATATGCAGGTGCACTGAGAGTTCAGAGTTCAATTGAAACATTGTTGTGTGAACTTGCAAACACCAGAGGTCTTCCAGGAGGTGGTTGCTATGCAAAAAAGGCAGAGAGGGCAGAGGGGGGAAGGGTTTTGATTTGAAAAAAGTGAGGGAAGAGTTTTGATTGGGTGACATGAGAGATATGTGTGATGAATTACAGCATTTCTGTGCTTTCTATAGCTGCAGCCTCTGGAGTGCATACCCTTTGTTCTGCTGAAGACAAATTGGTGTATTTCTGAGACTGTTTTGAAACTCATAAAGTATTTGCTAAGGTGAGAAAAGATTTATTTAATTTAGATAGAGAATAGTGTGTTTTAAGGAGAAAATTATGAAGAAAGTTGTGTTTTTAAAATGTTGCTTTGTCTCAAGTGTTTTACAAATAGATTATGTTTCTTTGAGAAATTGTAATTGGAGAAAATGTGAAGTATTAGTACTGACAGGGTGTTTTTGTGCATAGGAGCTGTGCAGTGTTTTCAAATTATGACTTGAAAATCGTTTTTGAGGAAAAGGAATGCTTTTAAAATTTATGACAAGGAAATAATGGTGTCTGCTTCTTTATAAGGCATTTGAGTGTCTCTGATGTTATTTTTCCCATTTTAATTTAAGACCTTTCCCCGTGGTGCAAATTCCTTGTAAATATGCTCTCACCTGTGCTTGGCAAATTTAGATTTTGAGTCTTTGAGTTACATAGCCTTGTTAAAAGTGACCCAAAAATGCTGCAAAGGCAATCAAAAAACGCTTTCATGTGTCTTAAGGACATTTTCAGTCATTTCCCCATGTGCAGTGTTTTCAAATTATGACTTGAAAATCGTTTTTGAGGAAAAGGAATGCTTTTAAAATTTATGACAAGGAAATAATAGTGTCTGCTTCTTTATAAGGCATTTGAGTGTCTCTGATGTTATTTTTCCCATTTTAATTTAAGACCTTTCTCCGTGGGGCAAATTCCTTGTAAATATGCTCGCACCTGTGCTTGGCAAATTTAGATTTTGAGTCTTTGAGTTACATAGCCATGTTAAAAGTGACCCAAAAATGCTGCAAAGGCAATCAAAAAACGCTTTCATGTGTCTTAAGGATATTTTCAGTCATTTCCCCATGTGCAGTGTTTTCAAATTATGACTTGAAAATCGTTTTTGAGGAAAAGGAATGCTTTTAAAATTTATGACAAGGAAATAATGGTGTCTGCTTCTTTATAAGGCATTTGAGTGTCTCTGATGTTATTTTTCCCATTTTAATTTAAGACCTTTCCCCGTGGTGCAAATTCCTTGTAAATATGCTCGCACCTGTGCTTGTCAAATTTAGATTTTGAGTCTTTGAGTTACATAGCCATGTTAAAAGTGACCCAAAAATGCTGCAAAGGCAATCAAAAAACGCTTTCATGTGTCTTAAGGACATTTTCAGTCATTTCCCCATGTGCAGTGTTTTCAAATTATGACTTGAAAATCGTTTTTGAGGAAAAGGAATGCTTTTATAATTTATGACAAGGAAATAATGGTGTCTGCTTCTTTATAAGGCATTTGAGTGTCTCTGATGTTATTTTTCCCATTTTAATTTAAGACCTTTCTCCGTGGGGCAAATTCCTTGTAAATATGCTCGCACCTGTGCTTGGCAAATTTAGATTTTGAGTCTTTGAGTTACATAGCCATGTTAAAAGTGACCCAAAAATGCTGCAAAGGCAATCAAAAAACGCTTTCATGTGTCTTAAGGACATTTTCAGTCATTTCCCCATGTGCAGTGTTTTCAAATTATGACTTGAAAATCGTTTTTGAGGAAAAGGAATGCTTTTAAAATTTATGACAAGGAAATAATGGTGTCTGCTTCTTTATAAGGCATTTGAGTGTCTCTGATGTTATCTTTCCCATTTTAATTTAAGACCTTTCCCCGTGGTGCAAATTCCTTGTAAATATGCTCGCACCTGTGCTTGGCAAATTTAGATTTTGAGTCTTTGAGTTACATAGCCATGTTAAAAGTGACCCAAAAATGCTGCAAAGGCAATCAAAAAACGCTTTCATGTGTCTTAAGGACATTTTCAGTCATTTCCCCATGTGCAGTGTTTTCAAATTATGACTTGAAAATCGTTTTTGAGGAAAAGGAATGCTTTTAAAATTTATGACAAGGAAATAATGGTGTCTGCTTCTTTATAAGGCATTTGAGTGTCTCTGATGTTATTTTTCCCATTTTAATTTAAGACCTTTCTCCGTGGGGCAAATTCCTTGTAAATATGCTCGCACCTGTGCTTGGCAAATTTAGATTTTGAGTCTTTGAGTTACATAGCCATGTTAAAAGTGACCCAAAAATGCTGCAAAGGCAATCAAAAAACGCTTTCATGTGTCTTAAGGACATTTTCAGTCATTTCCCCATGTGCAGTGTTTTCAAATTATGACTTGAAAATCGTTTTTGAGGAAAAGGAATGCTTTTAAAATTTATGACAAGGAAATAATGGTGTCTGCTTCTTTATAAGGCATTTGAGTGTCTCTGATGTTATTTTTCCCATTTTAATTTAAGACCTTTCCCCGTGGTGCAAATTCCTTGTAAATATGCTCGCACCTGTGCTTGGCAAATTTAGATTTTGAGTCTTTGAGTTACATAGCCATGTTAAAAGTGACCCAAAAATGCTGCAAAGGCAATCAAAAAACGCTTTCATGTGTCTTAAGGACATTTTCAGTCATTTCCCCATGTGCAGTGTTTTCAAATTATGACTTGAAAATCGTTTTTGAGGAAAAGGAATGCTTTTAAAATCTATGACAAGGAAATAATGGTGTCTGCTTCTTTATAAGGCATTTGAGTGTCTCTGATGTTATCTTTCCCATTTTAATTTAAGACCTTTCCCCGTGGTGCAAATTCCTTGTAAATATGCTCGCACCTGTGCTTGGCAAATTTAGATTTTGAGTCTTTGAGTTACATAGCCATGTTAAAAGTGACCCAAAAATGCTGCAAAGGCAATCAAAAAACGCTTTCATGTGTCTTAAGGACATTTTCAGTCATTTCCCCATGTGCAGTGTTTTCAAATTATGACTTGAAAATCGTTTTTGAGGAAAAGGAATGCTTTTAAAATTTATGACAAGGAAATAATGGTGTCTGCTTCTTTATAAGGCATTTGAGTGTCTCTGATGTTATTTTTCCCATTTTAATTTAAGACCTTTCTCCGTGGGGCAAATTCCTTGTAAATATGCTCGCACCTGTGCTTGGCAAATTTAGATTTTGAGTCTTTGAGTTACATAGCCATGTTAAAAGTGACCCAAAAATGCTGCAAAGGCAATCAAAAAACGCTTTCATGTGTCTTAAGGACATTTTCAGTCATTTCCCCATGTGCAGTGTTTTCAAATTATGACTTGAAAATCGTTTTTGAGGAAAAGGAATGCTTTTAAAATTTATGACAAGGAAATAATGGTGTCTGCTTCTTTATAAGGCATTTGAGTGTCTCTGATGTTATTTTTCCCATTTTAATTTAAGACCTTTCCCCGTGGTGCAAATTCCTTGTAAATATGCTCGCACCTGTGCTTGGCAAATTTAGATTTTGAGTCTTTGAGTTACATAGCCATGTTAAAAGTGACCCAAAAATGTTGAAGAGAAATGAAATGAAGAAGCAGACACCATTATTTCCTTGTCATAAATTTTAAAAGCATCCCTTTTCCTCACAAACGATTTTAATTTCATTTTAAGTCATTTCCCCATGAATGTAGGTATACAATTGATTTATATGTTGTGTTTAAAAACGTTTTTTGAAATCAATTACATTTCTGGATATGTACTGCTAGAGCTTCATGCACCTTAAACAAACCTCTGGATAGGCTACACCTTATCGTCATCCTGAATTAATCATTTAAAATGCTAGGGACAGATTTATGATAGGTGTATGCCTCTTTTGCGCCACTGTGCGTCACTTTTGTGACGCAGTGGCGGTGCAAAAGATTTGCTATGTGGCGACAAAATTACAAATTGATGCATCTAGGCAGATGTGTCATGCTGTAAAAAACCTGTGCCACATGAAACCGATGCAGAAGTGATGCAAAAGATGCACCATGTTGCAAGACAGGCCTCACTTCATCTCCAACAAGATAAGAAGCTGAGTCTTCTGTAAATGTGAAAATTGTTGTATACACTGCTCAACTTCTGTGTACTCTTTGATATGCTAGACTCCATCTGCACTATGAGGTACCTAAGCAAAGGAAACACAGGTGATGTAATTGTAAAATGAGGAAAAGAAACTCCACATTTTTCAATTACATCACCTGTGTTTCTTAAGTTTACGAATGACATTGTGCAGATGAAGTTAAGGTCTGTCCACGGACACAAAAGAGGTCTGGCCTTTGTTCAAGAGTGAAGTGCACATGACTTACTTCATTAGTAGGCCTTCACATGTATTATCTCCTCTGTATTCTTCAACAAGCGTAAATTTGATCTGCAACCCTGAGTAGGCCTCACCTTAAACAAACCTCTGGATAGGCCACACCTTATGGTCATCCTGAATCAATCATTTAACATGTTAGGGACAGATTTATGATAGCCGTGCGCCTCTTTTGCGCTGCTGTGCGTCACTTTTGTGACGCAGCGGTGGTGCAAAAGATTTGCTATGTGGCGACATATTTAAAAATTGATGCATCTAGGCAGATGTGTCATGCTGTAAAGTCCTGTGCCACATGAAACCTGCGTCAGTTTTCATATAGGTGTTTTGTTGCAAGGTATGCATTAATTTGCAAGAAAGCCCTGTAAAACTAACACAGTGAAATTTAGAAGATTTCACTGAGTCAGCTTTATAGCATTGCTGAATCAAATGCTTATGCCTGTTTGAAACAGGCATAAGAAGTGATGCACCATGCACTGTGAGGGTTCCTCCTGTGCATTGCAGTAGACATGTCGCGCTTATGACTTGATTCCTGCAATGTGCTGCTTTTGTGGCACAGATGTGTGACGCATCTGTGCTGTTTTTGCTCAATGGTGCTCCACATTGTAAATTCGGCACACTATGGCTGGCAGAGCAGCGGTGCACATTAACTGGTGCATCCGTGGGGATGCGCCATTTAGCATAAATCTGCCCCTGTACATTTAAGTATGAGCAGGGGACACAGAGTCGGTGAGGCTTATCCAAGGTTAAGAAGAGATGAGTCATGTTCACTGAAAACTTGGACATAGGCTTCACTTCCTCAATATTATTAATAAACATATAAAATATATTTTTGGATTTAAAGAAGAAAACATTTTACAGCTACAGATATTAGCTTTTAAAAAACCAATGATATTCACTGAAAAAACCATAGGTTATAGACCATATATAGTTAGGAATTAGCATTTACAAAACCTTGAAAATTCACTGAAAAACCATAGGTTATAGACCATATATAGTTAGGAATTAGCATTTAAAAAACCTTATTTTACTCACACAAAACCATTGAAATTCCATATATAGTTAGTTGTACTAACTATATATCGCGCACCCGCAATCCACTGCTGATCATGTCACATATTACATCATTCATGACATGGTCAGTGACATCACTGATGACATCACTGATGACATCTCAAATGACATCACTGATGACATCACTGATGACAACATCCAGTGACTGTATGTTTCTGTAAAGTTAAAATATGTCTTACATATTGAAGAATGAGTGGATGTATAAGTGTCTGGATGAAGGATTTAGTAGGTGCGTGACTGACTGTATGAGTGAGTGATTAAATGTGTCTCACTGAATGCATGGGTTAGTGACTAAACTGTCTTAATTTGTGCATCATTATGTCTGTTGTTCTGTAAACTGCTGCATGTGTTGATCATTAGCTATACGAGAGGCTATATGTGTTATTAATTGGTTGCCCAAGTATTTCTATGGGAGATTGAGTTTGTGTGGGGGTGGCTGGAAGGTGTGTGACTCTATGCATAGATGTGTGAGCAGTTTATTCACTAGGTGTATGAGTTCAAGAGTGCATGTGGAAACAGCTACATGGGCAGTTGACTGTGTGCATGAGTGTATTGATGAGTGAATGGATATCTCAATGCTACATGTCATAGTAAGTACATATGTAAAACACAGTACATGTGAGAGTTGGCATATATAAATAACTGTGCATGAGAGCCACTGAATGAGTGAGTGGTTGTATCGATCATTGTGAACTTGTATCAGGGATTGTATAAGAGAGTAAATATGTGTTATTATATGTTTCAATAAGTAAGGTGTGTTTAACTGTATAGTTGAAGAAATGGAGGTGAGATTGTTTCTTTGCATGACTGACTGGGTGTGTGAGTAACTCCATGGATGAGTGGCAGTGTGTGAGTGTCTGTATACACTGAGTGTATCTAAGGTTATATTAGAGTCTGAAGAGGTTTATCGTATTAGCACAAGAATGATGTCAAATGAGATGTCATCAGTGATGTCATCAGTGATGTCATTTGAGATGTCATCAGTGATGTCATCAGTGATGTCACTGACCATGTCATGAATGATGTAATATGTGACATGATCAGCAGTGGATTGCGGGTGCGCAATATATAGTTAGTGCAACTAACTATATATGGAATTTCAATGGTTTTGTGTGAGTAAAATAAGGTTTTTTAAATGCTAATTCCTAACTATATATGGTCTATAACCTATGGTTTTTTCAGTGAATTTTCAAGGTTTTGTAAATGCTAATTCCTAACTATATATGGTCTATAACCTATGGTTTTTTCAGTGAATTTCAATGGTTTTTTAATAGCAAATATCATAAGCTGTCGAATGTCAAGTACGTGGTAAGTGAAAACATTTTCGTGTTTATGCACACTGATCTGCTTTGAATGGTGCCCCCCCCCCTCATTTCTATTAGGAGTACTCTCTCTTTGCAGATAGTGAAAGGTAGTTAACGCAGGCCTTTGCCCCCGTTGTAATCCGTCGTGCCTGCTTCTCTCTCCATTTGATTGATTGTTATCCAAGTATTTACTGTTTTAGAATTAGTTCTCTTTGGTTCATTCTCTATTTACAAACAAACACAGAGTCGCAATACTCTGTTTAGTCTTTGCAGATAACGAAAAATCGTGTAAAAAAAAAGAAAAGGAATCGAGCAAAATCAGTAGGCCACTAATGGGATCTCTTTTTGACCTCGCTAAAATAGAAACATTAGGAACAACCCCTCATGACAAATACAAAACTAGTGAGATGAACTGAACTCCACACAATGATGGCTGCAAAACAGCTCGGCTCCGCCACCCACCCCGCCCAAAATAACGATAAAGAACGGCTGCCATGATTGGTTGCGGAATGACCACGACGGAGCTACGAAATGGTGCTGCTCTCATGCTAACCCCAGCTTCAGTCTGAAACATCCAGAAACACTGTAGACTACCAATTCGATCAGTTCCGGTAGCGCCCCAATGTAACCCGGTAGAGAAGAACTAGCCCTCCCCTCTTTGACTGATGGTTCTTGTTGCCTGTCCCTTCTGTTGTCATTTAACAGAACTATTTAGCCTGCTGAAAGGGGTTGTGTTCCGACCGCTGGTTGGTGGAGACATTTTGACTATATTCTGGACCTGCGTTGTCGCGTAATGCGTCATATGACGCGCCGCGTTAGCGCATCCGGAAGTCATCCGGGGCGCGCAGCGCGTAACGTAAGCATAACAAGTCATGTGACTTGTTAATAAAACTTTTCATTGGTTCATTTTACTTTTCTTATTGTAATGATGAAAGGCTTGGTCATATGACCTAAAAATTACGCTTTTCATTACTTCCGAACATTATTTTTTCTTAAATATATGTTATAATGTTCCAGGCTAATGTACTTTCCCGGAAATTTTACAACTGTCCTGCAAGTAAAATATATTCTTTTTTCGAGAAAAAGAGCGTTTCTTCGTCCCATGACGGAGCCGTTGAGCAAAAGAGGGTCGACCTGCTGTCTTAGTCGCCGATACGCCTGAATATGAGATTCTTATCGATCACTTTATGTTGCAGGAATAGAAAACACAACAGCCCTTGACCATTTATCTTTACTGCGTTCCTTCGTATTATACCTTTTACCCTTCATGTAATTGGTCTGCTTTATTTCACTTGCCTTTTAATGATTCTAAAACAGTCACTATTATTAAAAACTTTACCAATGTATATACTACTACCATGTTTTCTTTTAAAAACCTTTATTGTGAAAATTTCATTATACAAATACGAGCCTATAACCACGTGGGCCTGCCACAGAGCAAACTGTAATCGTATATGATGAATAGACATTTACACTGTAGAGGAACGTAACGGGCGGGCCATTAGGTTGCAAGAACTAAGGTGTCTAACAGTTACGGAATTGGTGGACGTACATTTTATAATTAAAATACGACAGGGCCAGTTACAATAAAATTATCTAGATATACATTTGCGGGCAAGTACCATGGGTGACGTTAATTCGAACTTTCAACAGTACAGTAATCAATAACACATCAGAACTTAATATCAATAGGGATGTCGAAATAGTCAATCAATTCTCGTCCCCGCCCGCCATGTGCTTCAAAACTGCATACGTATCTCGTGATTTCAAGGTTCTGCAACCAGTACACAACAAGGAGTTACGAGTCCCATTTATTCCGGCGCCATTTTGGGCGAGGACGGGCAGGTCCAGGATATAGTCAAAATGTCTCTACCAACCATCGACTATGATGATGTTTATATGCTGTATTTATTAGAGTAACACTCATCTGTCCACATGAAATTAATTTGCCACAATCTAAACATGTCATTTTAATCTTTCCAAAGTTCTTCTAAATATTTGGGACCGTTTCCCTTGCCTCTGAAGCTCTCAGTGCCACTTCTTTGATGAATGTACTAGCAGGTCAGGGGTTCTCCTCCAAATCTCTCTTTTATGCAGCACTATAATTAATTGGTGCCACCTCTCCATATGACGATGCATGGTATAGTTACCACAACTATATTTTTTTTCGGTTCCTCTGGAGAGTTCATCGTGGCAGATGAAGCGTGTAACGTACCGGGCATTTACCTTTTTGTGCATGTACAGGAAAGGAAAAAAAAATCGAGCGTCCGAGTTCTAAGGTGTCCCAGGGCCATTTTAGTGGACCAGGCCCAAATCCAAAGAACAGGCCGCCATTTTGAGAGTCCTCTTGCAGCCGCCTGTCGCTGTAGCATCAAGAGCAGCCGAAACTCAGCTGAATGGCAACTGAAACGGTAAAGGGGCCCCCTACTACAGCAGACGAGCCTCCACCTAGGAAGGCCCATTCACGCCGGCTCCCCCCCCCTTCGGGCACCCCACGCCGTTATTCGGAGCAGTATTGTAGGATGGCCACACCAGTGCGGCAACTTGCTAGACATCACCTCGGTGGTAACCGAATCTCAACGCCTTGTGGTGTCTTCTATTCAAAAAACATTGTTATGCTGCCTTCGACCTATTCGCCGCAAGTGCGCACACAACTCAACTGCATAGCTTGCTAGACACCACCTCGGTGCCATCCGGATCTTGGAATCTCAGCACCTTTTGGTGTCTTCTCTTCAGAAAATATTGTTGCGCTGCCTTTGGCCCCATTCGCACATCAGTCCGCTACTGACGCCATCTCACAGGCTAATGGGGCGCCCCACGCCGACTTTCAGCATTGTAGAATGACCACACCAGTACAGCAACTTGCTAGACATCACCTCGGTGCCATCCGGATCTCGGCGCCCCACTGCAGATGAAGTGCCTCTCAACTATGAAACCACCACGGTGACATCCGGATCTTGGCGCGTTGTGCTGCCTTCGGCCTATTCGCACATCGGTCCGCTACTGACGCCATCTCACAGGCTAATGGGGCGACCCACGCCGAGTTTCAGCATTGTAGGATGACCACACCAGTACAGCAACTTGCTAGACATCACCTCGGTGCCATCCGAATCTTGGCATCTCAACGCCTAGTGGTATCTTCCATACAAAAAATATTGTTACGCTGCCTTTGGCCCCATTCGCACATCAGTCCGCAACTTAGACATCACCTCGGTGCCATCCGGATCTTGGCATCTCAGCGCCTTGTGGTGTCAGTCAGAAAATATTGTTGCGCTGCCTTTGGCCCCATTCGCACATCGGTCCGCTACTGACGCCATCTCACAGGCCAACGGGGCGCCCCACGCCGACTTTCAACATTGTAGGATGGCCACAGAAGTGCGACAACTTACTAGACACCACCTCGGTGCCATCCGGATCTTGGCGCGTTGTGCTGCCTTCGGCCTATTCGCACATCGGTCCGCTACTGACGCAAACTCACAGGCCAACGGGGCGCCCCACGCCGACTTTCAGCATTGTAGGATGGCCACACCAGTGCTGCAACTTGCTGGACACCACCTCGGTGCCATCCGGATCTTGGCGCGTTGTATTGCCTTCGGCCTATTCGCACATCGGTCCGCTACTGACGCCGCCTCACGTGCCAACGTATTTTCTCCGCATTTTATACCCTATGCCGCATAACAGGTCATGTGACTTGTTTATAAAACTTTTCATTGGTTCATTTTACTTTTGGTTTCCTAATGATGGAAGGCTTGATCATATGACCTAAAAACAACACTTTTCATTGGATGAAAACTTTTTTTTTTTTTCCCAAACGATGAAAGCCCCACCTTGTTTCTGGATGTTTCAGACTAAACTGGCGTCAGCATGAGAGCACCACCATCTCGTAGCTCTGTCGTGGTCATTCCGCGAGCAATCATGGCAGCCGCTCCCCACCAGAAGCCTGCAGGAGTCGGGGCCCCCAAAACTTTTGATGAATTCTCAAGGCGGAGGGGACGCTTTCGAGAATGGGGTCCAAGACCTAGCAGACAAGCGTCCGATTTCCAAGGTGTCCCAGGGCCATTTCAGTGGACCAGGCCCAAAAAGGAAAGAGCCTGCCGCCATTTTGAGAGTCCTGTGACAGCCGCCTATCGCTGCACCGCAAGAGTGGGCGCAACTCAGCTGAATTGCGGCTTTTGACACAGTGGACCAAAAACGGACGGAATGGCAACTGAAACGGTAAAGGGGCGCCCCACTACAACAGATGACACTCCACCTGGAGAGGCCCGTTCACGCCGCCTCCCCCGGGGCGCCCCACGCCGTTATTCGGAGCAGCATTGTAGGATACCATTGTAGGATACCAAAACCAGTGCGGCAACTTACTGGACATCACCATCGTTCTGCTGCCTTGGAACTATTCGCACAACAGTTTGCTACTGATGACCCACCCCCCGCGACGCCCCACGCCGTTATTTGCTGGGTGGCAACTTACTAGACATCACTTTCGTGTCATCTAGATTTCGGCGCGTTCTGCTGCCTTGGAACTATTCGCACAACAGTTTGCTACTGATGACCCACCCCCCGCGACGCCCCACGCCGGAAATCTGGACGTTGTGCTGCATTGGGACTATTCGCACAGCCGACCGCTACTTCGTTGTTTTTCCCTAAAAATGTTTATATGTTATTACTATTTTTGTTTTCTTGTATATATTTATAAATTATTAAAGTTTTATAATCTTACTACTTTGTCGGAGTGCTATATATTTTTAATGTGACACATAATTGTAAAAACTTTGATGTACAAAGAGTCATCCCTGGAATCTTCCGCTTCACGCTCGGTCCCCTCCCCAATCACAATACAGGATGGTTTTCAGATAATAGCAACGCTTCTGCTGTGACGGATCTCATCGAGTGTGGGCCTTGATCTACTATAACTCCTTTGAAGAGGGGTGATTCTTTACAGCTGTGGCCATAAACTACATCTGCAGGGCTAGCTGATAGCCTAGGACCGGCCTGGACAATCGGACACAGAGGAAAAGGAGTGTCAGAGGGTGCGGTAGTGAATAGGGCGAAAGGGAGGTGTCGGGCGGGCACAGGGTGTGATTCTCAGGGAAGAGCAGCGCAGATGGGGGGAGGTTTATTACCCATGCATAAGACAGAGAGCGGGGGTGACCACTGCCTGGGTGAGATGCTTGCAAGGGTGGGGAGCCATGCTAAGGATCGACAGCGTGCACAGAGTGGGTCTGGTCAAGGCATCTAAAATGGCTGCCGTGCACGACAAAAGTGTGGCATTTGAAAAAAGACAAGATGGCGCAGACAATGTTTTTCAACACTTCCTGATTTCCTTCGAATCGAACGTTAACAGACGTTGGGGCATATTACCAAAGTTAAGCGATATTTATCCCTAACGATGCATTGCAAAGATTTTTTTACCGTCAGAAATTATCGCAGATAAACCTTGCTATTATCAAGGTTTATCGCAAATACGATAAAAAACGACCGCAATGCATTAATATCGCTGAAAACTCAGCGATATTCATGCATTACCGAGCTAATGCTCTTAGCCATGTTATCCACCTCCCATTGCATAACATGGCTAAGAACTGCTCAGGGCAGCTGTTACTTTTTGGAGATATTCGCGCTTATCTCGAATATTTCCAAAAGTTGATAATAGGAGATAGCGATGTTAGCGACTGTTTCCAGTCGCTAACATCTTGGCATGCCCACTTTGCATGTCATTAGTGATAAATATCACTCACATGCAAAGTGGGGCCCAAGATGGTCGCTATCTCCTACTAGCCGTCGCTAACTGGTGTTAGCAACAGCTAGGTAATACAGATATAATTTTATCTCCGCGAAGCGGAGCGCTGTTACAGATATATATCTTGTTTTTGAACGTTAATTTCTCAAAATGCACTGAAGCACATATATTGAGACCTAGCAAAGGCACATCGGGCTACCAGTCCCTAATATTTTACCAAGTTTCGTGCAAATCCATTCAGCCGTTCGATTATTATTATTATTTTTTTTTTTTGCCCCGCGGGGCCCTTTTTAAACCTCCACATCAAACCTAGGGGGTCAGCGAGGATCTACTATGCCCCCTTATGGTCATTTGCCCCTTCGCTTTGGCTTCCTCTTGTCTCTCGATCCTACCGAGAGACAAGATGGCGGCCGCTACGTACTGTTTGGAATGTTTACAGACACCGGAGAGCCAATCAGCTTCGCTTCGCAAAGCTCCGTAACGCGAAAAGTACGCGAAGCGGTGCGCTGTTACAGATATATATCTTTTTTTGAACGTTAATTTCTCAAAATCCACTGAAGCACATATATTGAGACCTAGCAAAGGCACATCGGGCTACCAGTCCCTACAATTTTGCCAAGTTTCGTGCAAATCCATTCAGCCGTTCGATTATTATTATTATTTTTCTTTTTGCCCCGCGGGGCCCTTTTCAAACCTCCACATCAAACCTAGGGGGTCAGCGAGGATCTACTATTCCCCCTTATGGTCATTTGCCCCTTCGCTTTGGCCTCCTCTTGTCTCTCGATCCTACCGAGAGACAAGATGGCGGCTGCTACGGACTGTTTGGAATGTTGACAGACGCCGGAGAACCAATCAGCTTCGCTTCACAAAGCTCCGTTGCGCGAAAAGTACGCGTCCTGGGACGCTGCCTGGTCCGCTGTTACAGATATATATCTTTTTTTAAACGTTAATTTCTCAAAATCCACTGGAGCACATATATTGAGACCTACAAAAGGCACAACGGGCTACCAGTCCCTACAATTTTGCCAAGTTTCGTGCAAATCCATTCAGCCGTTCGGGCTAAAAGTGAGGCCAACCGCCCTATGGAAAACTCAATGTTAAAAACACGTTTTGGGACCCCCCTTTTTTCTCGGCCCCCCCTTGACGAACCCCCCCCAAATTTTCAAGGGCTGCTCAGAAACAAAATGTGCCATTTTCCTGAAAATTTCAGCCAATTCCGTCCACAAACGCCAAAGTTATTAGACATAGAATTTTCAAAAATCCCATAGAGAAAAAATCCTAACTATATATACCTACTGGCGACCGCCAGTAGGTAATATATATATATATATATATATGTATATATATATATATATATATCTTCAACATACGTAGATATGAAGTTAAGAATAGTAGTTACCTATTTGCACTTACCTTCTCGATACTTTGGTCCTCAATATTTTTGACACAATATTATGTCCAGACGATATTTTTGTTTCAGATATTCTGTAAGTGATCCCTTGCTGCGCTGCTCTGCATAAGAGGAAAAGTGCAGGAAGGCACGATATTTACCATTATAGGGTGCATTCCTGTCATTTCCTAGTGCTTGCACACTTTTTACAGCCTAGCGCCACCGCACGCACCTTTGCATCATGTTGCAAGGGTGCCTGCACTGCGGTTTCCTCTATCTAAGTGTGCTTCAGAATGCAGCACACTTAGAAAGTGGGAACAATGAGGAGAAATAAAGATATTTCTCCTTGTTGCGCCTCTGCCGGGGATGTGTACAATTCTGACTCATTCCCAGGTCTGCCAATATTGGTAAATCTGGGAATGTGTCAGAAATCATTGGAAGATGCATGGGAACACCCACGCTCAACCCACGCTCCACCCTTGTCACGCCTCCGAACTGTAGAGTAGCGCAAGGCAGCAATTTGCCCTGCCTTCCTTTGCTCTAGATTTATCAAGTCACTCAGGGCCACACAAGGTACCTTGCCTGACTTGATAAATCTCATTTAGGTTTCGAGTCACCCTTGCGCCCACTTGTGTGGCACAAGGGAAACGCAAAACCTTGATAAATATGCGCCTCAATGTTATTAAAGCTTGAGAAGCGGCATTCTCCATAGACATTCACAGCAGAGCCCATTTGCTTTGGAGGCTTTGCCCATGAAATGAAGCGAGGTAGACCAACAGGAGGAAATCCTCCGTTAGCGCAGTACCCAGGGCTCTGGAACTACGCAGGTGAGTAGGGGGAACTTTAATCAGCTTCAAGCAGGTAAAAAGGCATAGCTGGCTGCCATATGCGATCTTCTGCCTTGATGAAATTGAACATCACAAATACGTCCATTTTCTCAGGTAGGAAGACCAACAAGATGTCGCAGAGAAATATCCAGATACTCAGGCAGAGATGAGGTGGCTCGTCCCCCTGGTCTGAGAACCATGGCCCTGCTCCCTCTGTTGATGTAGCATTTTCCACCATCCATGAGAGGATCAGTACTCCTGCAATTCTGTGATAGGTAGTGTGCCAGAAGTTCAAAGTATGTGCAGGCAGGAGGGAGACCCACATCAGGGAACGCAAATTGGTCCGATGAGGGTTGACGAAGCAAGGAAGGGTGAAGCGCGTTGGATTCCTTTTGGTGGCAAAGCCAGAAGAATAGAAACGTTATTAGGCAAATTGAAGGACATTGGCAAATTGTTGGCATGTTTGTAGTCTGTTTTTTTGTCTTCACACTTAAAGCATCACTGAGCACTTCAAGGTAAATGGAGTGTATCATGCCACAGTACATTTTATTTATATTTATATACATGTAAATATAAATTTTAATATTATAGTAAGCAGAACCTTGACTGTTTGCTATCTATCTTTCAAGAGTAAATTATACAAAGGGGATAACATGGTTATTCAATTGGAATAAAATACTAATTTAGGTCCAGGGACACCAATGACAAAAATTATCCTGTTTCTTGTTTTATCCCCTTGTCAAAAAGGGGAAGTCCGGTTACGTGGAACTGCAGCTTTTCCATATGGCAGACAGGTAGTTATATATTGTTTATTTAGCCACTCATAGACAGAAAGGGCCATGTTTCTAAATCCATTTATTAGCTGTCTGTTGTTGAAGACCTCTTGTGGATAATACTAATACTCAAGGCAACTGGTATTATGTGGCAAGGGAGGACCAAATTGAGCAGCAGAATTCAGTAAATTGTGCAGGAAGAAATTGCAAATTATGTAGTATAATACCCTACATTTTGTGACAGTATCAGTTCATTATTTTGTCATGTTTACATGTGACAACTGTCTAGATACCTTATTATTACTAGTAGTTGATCGCCCAAATACAGCAATATACAACTGAAAGGTGAATGGTCAACCTTTGCAAAATATCTTCCCCTGCACAGCACCACGTGCTGCCGCATTTTAGTAACGTATGTTCCGTTTGGACTAGAAACCACATTTTTTTGTTAAAATCTGCAAATAATGCAGCAGAGGATGGATTATGTGGCAAATCCATAATTCCTTGGCTCACACCATTGCTTGTCATTGGTTGTCTTTCTTGTCAATATCAATTGTTTTCTTCTTTGATATCTTTTCTTGTGTTTGTCCTTCCCCTGGAGCATAGCTTCATAACCATCCTTTCAACAGGTTAACTTATATCCTTCCACAGCTCACATCAGGAAACTACTTTTCCATTGAGCATGTGACAGAAATGCATATGTTTTCTTGCTCTCTCTCCCATGTTCTGCTTCCCCAGTACTCTTGCCCTCAGTCAGCGCTCTTCATCTTGCTCACCACACCTTTGAGTTTGTCCATTTAGGGCTTTAACTAAAGACTGCACAAACTGCTAGCTGGGCCCCTGTCTCAGGACGAGCATGGTCACCTTCCGGTCATTTATGATCAAACTCCAGTTCCACGGGTGCTGATGGTCTGAACACCATAGCTCACCAACGCTGCGCAGCAGGAAGTTGAGGTCCGTACACATCACCCAGCCCTAATCGTCTGCTCCACCAGCAACACACAATGACTGGCTGCAGCTGAGCTTAGAGGACCACAAGCGGTGACAGCAGGCAGCTCTCTTTCTTTTCAAATTCCATAGTGTTGAGTAGATTAGTAGAGACCCCACAGGAGTCCATATGTGCCTTCGAAAAAGATATGCAGAGGCAAGATGGATATACAGATTACTGGCTGTGGAATTAGGCCTTAATTTAGATGAAGAGCTTCATTACTTGTTGAAATAATTGAGAGATAGAACAGTGATTTCAGTGTCAGTGTACAATATCAGTTTCCTTCTTTTCTAGGAGATCATATTGTTAATAACATCTCGGTAACTGGTTTGGTAGTAAGAGCAAGGACTTAAGTGTAGAGTTCCATATTGTACATTAGACTGGTTGCCCTATGCCAACACCGTGTTTTACATGTTTTAATGCGGCCTTTAAGATGACACCGTTGAATTATGATGTTAGAGTGGTGTATTTGAGGGAGTAATATTTTTTTATTTAATGGCAACCTTAAGTAGCATGATTATACGTGCTTTGGTAAAAGTACCAGGGAGATTTGTGCTTGAGTGGGAACTTGCAATGTACAAATTCACCTGGGAACTTGCTCAGATATCAGATGCCAGTTTCAAGATGGCGTGTACAAGAGCGTTAGCTTAGCACACTATGTACAAAATGGTACTGATATATAGTCATTACACTAAACTTAGTATGGATATTTTCTCTAGTAGGTTTGCTGTTTCAATTGTATGTATTCTAATGATAGTTATGATATATGGTTTGAGCAGTGACTTGTAATGTATCCCTTTTTAGGGAGTTATCTAGATTCGCTCTAAGATGGTGTACAACAGAGCTGCAGCTCGCAATGCATTTGTTTTCTTTCCTGTAACTGCCCATGATACAGATATAATAAAAGATGTTGCAGGGAACCTAATGAAAATATAAATTTGCAGCCGTTACGCCTTTCTTGTTGTTTGTATTTTGAATAGTAGTGTTGATCCACAAATGGACCTTTACTTTATGTGTGAATAAGCCATTTCTTCAACATGGCCATCATAGTAATGAGTAGAGTACGTAGGTCTGTAGACTAGATAGTGTGCATCTGACCAGCAGCTCAGATTGCAAATTGTTTTGTTTTCTACAACTGCCCGTGATACAACTATAATAACAGACGTTGCAGTGAACTTATTTAACCCCTTCAGCGCTGATGACAAAGCCAGCTCGTCATGGGCGTTACCTGCGCTACGCCCATGACGAGCTGGCTTTGTCACGTTACGCGCGATTTTCAAATTTCAGCGCACAGCGGGAAAACCCGCTAGCCCGGTAGAGGTTAAGGTATCAATTTTTTTGTGGTAAAGCTTTTCTTGCTGTTTCTATTTTAAATAGTATTGCTGATCCAAAAATGTACCATCACTTTACGTGTACTTAAGCCATTTCTACAACATGGCAGCCATAGTAAAGAGAAAAGTATCTAGGCCTGTGGTCAAGATTGATGCACTATGTGATTGGTGGAAATGTATTTAAATAGTTTTTATTGTTATGGGACATTTGTATGACTGGCAGAACAGGTTTGTTTAGGGACCCTTAGAATGCAGAACACGAGTATTTGTGTGAGCGGTAGCCTTGGGGGACGGTTAGTCACTCGTGACTTTACTCTTAAATTGAACTAAGTTCAAGGGTGGAAAAGGTTGTTATACCTCATAATTAAGAATATGGGTTTATTTATGTATACAAAATGAGGGTAGCTGTTCCTATAGAGAAAAGTAAAAAGAGGGAAAGCGTGGTTGGAAAGTATTGTGATCAGGAAAATCTTCCTTATCGGAAGATAGGGAAATCTTCCTTATCGGGAGATAGGAAAATCTTCCTTATCGGAAGATAGGAAAATCTTCCTCTTCAGAAGACAGAACCCTCACACATCCGAATGTGTGTCATGCTTCATCATAATAGTGTTTGCTCCTCGTAGGGCCAGCACTGCTATGCCCTATGGGCCCCTCGAGAGGGCTCTTTGGTGGGGGTCTTTTCTTTTTGCCATTATGATGAGTGAAGAAATGTGGAGGTAGGGTAGTATGCATAGTGAGATGCATTTTAAAACTATCTAAGGGGGACCATTAGCTTTTAATCAGTGGTACCCTTTGGAGGGCTAAAAACAAGAATGTGAGTGTTGTCAGTGGGATATTATGAACCGTGACAGGCTCAAAGTGTATCTACTAAGGTCGACATGCTTCACGCCTGAGCAGTCTAGGAGGGATCCATGGCGTTTTTTCAGGACAAACAGATAAAATATCTATACCCTACACAAAAGCGAGATATGTGACTGGGTTTAGAGGTACTCTTTAGAAATAGCTGAGGCTCATTAAACTTACGTGTATGTGGAATCTCTAGCTAGATTTCAAATTCAAATCTTAAAGAATAAAGAAATAGTACGAGAAATGGTCATAGTGCTCATGTGGCCCCATGTGGATTTGCATTTGCGACCTACCCCTCTTAGACCGGCTGGAGCAGGTGTGTAAAGCTGTTTTTAAATCTGCAGAAGATGCTTTTCAGGTGTGGTGTGTTAGCAAGTGCCAATCCCATGTGGAAGATCGCTGGAGGGAAGTGTTAATCAGTGTGGACATCTTGGCTGAGTATATGTGGTGTAAGACGTACACTGCCTTCTTAAAAATAAATAGAGAAAGACTGAGGGTTTAGAAAAGAATCATCCCTTTCTTGTATTCATATGTTGTTCTGAATGAGGCACACATTGGGATCAACGATCCGTGTCCAACAGAGAACAAAACTGGATCTTCCGATTGAAGACCTACACCGGTGGACTGAACGCTATGTGCAACTTATTCAGAATAACATATGAATACAACAAAGGTATGATTCTTCTCTAAACCTTTGCCTCCAGATACCTACATGACAGACATCAAACTTTAATCAGGGCTCCATACCATTTTACGACACATCAATATCTGCAAGATTAATACATCTATGACTGATCTCCCCCAGGCAAACGCAACACTCATAACTACGCAGTAGGCACATTCACTCAAGGCTACCATATTGCTTAATATTAGCACCAACTCTCTCATGCGGAGCACTATGGAATTTCCATTGTGAATTACATATCTACGCAAGGGCACCTGTTGCAACCCAATGTCCTTCACCTTAATGCGGAGCACTATGGATATTTCCATTGTGACACACATATCTCTGCAAGGGCACTTTTTGCAGGTGGCAGCCCACAGAATTGATTGGGAGACATTAGTTCCATATGATAACTTGGGTCAACACCACAACATTGTTTGGTAGACATCTGTCCCATTTAGCAACTTTAGTTAACACTGATACCTGCACTAAAATTGAAACCCAACTTACATGATTATATTTATTTTTATTTTCAATTGACATTCTCATTTTTTCAAACGAATGTGCCAGCAATTAACCAGAGACAGCACACTACTAAGATGGCCGCTGTCTATTCTGCCAGTTCTGTGTTAACAAACTGGGTATTGTCCGCACTCCTTGATGCATCATGAGAAAGAGCCTGAGAGGTGGGAGGTACGGAGAACCAGATTATCCATACCATGGCGATTGCAGCCAGGTCCCCCAGCACTCTGCGAAGGATCAGGCCTGATTTTGCCTGTGAATTATAAGACCTTCTCCGACTCCTCCTATAGTTCCGAAGGGGAATTTGATCAGGCAGGACCTAGCCATTCCAATACTGGACAAGATTACAGTTACCAACCACGCCAGCAACCTTTTTTAGAACAGGGTCAGGGACAATGGCAACCCCCCAGGAACCGAGGCAACAACTGGTCCAGAGGATACCAACGGGGCCAACAATCGGGCAACCAGAATTGGGAAGGAGGCCGTGGCAGACCTCAGAAGCAGGTGTGTTTCCAGCCGGAACAGCACGGCGAGATATCAACCCGCCGCAATGTATATCGTTGGTGAGTCCACCGCCTAACTCAGTAGTGAATATCTCTAACTATCAGCTCTCTGATGATGAGCTAAGTATCCTTGGAAAAGGCTTGTCGTATGTGCCAATCAATATTCCGATCAATTCACCATCAGGTCTGAACTATTCAAGTTTTTCAGGAAAATCCGCCTGAGGTATTTTTTTCGCAATAAGGCACCATTCCACAGCCAAACACACACTGGCTTGCGAATCCCTTCCACTTTTGTCCCACCATCAAGCACTATGTCTCATAAAATTCTGGCATACGAAGCTGTGGTATTACATGATGTTAATCAAATTTTAGAGAGGCGCCGTTACCACACCTTTAACATCAGTAAAAATGAAAAGATGGCCCTCCAATCTCTCGGTAAGAACCGCGAGATTATAATCAAACCAGCGGACAAAGGTGGCGCCATTGTGGTTCAGGATGTGACAATGTACAAAAAAGAAATTTACAAACAACTTGAAGATGGCATCAGCTACAAGAAGCTCAATATCGATCCATCCTTGGCCCTAGCTTCTGACATCTTGACTCTGACCAGAACGGAACTCGATGATGGGTTCCTTACTGAACTCGAATTCAAATACCTCAACCAGCAGACCCCGAGATTGCTGACAATATACACACTCCCGAAGATTCATAAGAATCTGGAAGAACCACCGGGTAGACCCATTGTGTCGGGGTGTGGTTCAATGCTCGAACCTGTAGGTCGATATATTGACTTCTTTTTGAAACTTTTAGCAGAAGCCACTCCAACATATCTTCGCGACACAATCACACCATAAATATTGTGGATGGATTGCCTTTAAATGCTGATAAACCAATTTTGGTCACCTGTGACATTACCTCACTGTATACGAGCATCCCGCAGGAGGAGGCTCTGACAGTTATGACACGCTATTTGGACCAGAGGACTGCCCCAACACCAGTACCAACTGAATTCATTATATCACTCTTGAGGCTGGCCATGATGCATAATTTCTTTATATTTCAAGATCACTTTTACTTGCAAATCAAAGGCGTGGCGATGGGGGCTACCTTTGCCCCTGATCTGGCCATTTTATTCATGGCTGCCTTTGAAGAGGATATCATCCTTAATGACAGGAACCCATACCATGACCATCTTGGTCTATGGGTCCAGTACATAGATGATATTCTATTCATTTGGAATGGGGATGAAAGGCAGTTGTTGGCCTTCCAGGCATGGCTTGATTTACAATCCAGAGACATCAAGTTTACCTTTAAATCAGATGTAGTACAGGTGGATTACCTGGATTTAACAATCTACAACAAAGATGGCTTCCTGCAAACAACCCTCTTTCGTAAGCCAATCGAGCGTAATTCGCTCCTTCAATATGGCAGCCACCATCCCAGATCCCTTAGGGATAATTTGCCCATTGGACAATTTCTGCGACTGCGCAGGAATTGTTCGGATAAAACACACTATATGGAGCAATCGGAAGACCTTATGACGAGGTTAATACTAAGAGGCTACCCTCGACGCCTGGTCAAAAGGGCCAAGAAACGGGCCTGGTACAATCCAAGGGAGTGCTTGTTACAACCCAAACAGAATACCGACCTGCAGAATAATCGGATGGTCTGTGTGACTACCTTCTCCACGGAGAGCAACAGAGTTAAGAAAATCATTAATAAGCATTGGCCACTGCTATCGGACGATATCGATTACACGGCCTTACCCATGCATGCTTTTAAAAGGGGTAAAAACATCAGGGATCATGTTGTCCGGTCCTTTCTCCCCCCGGTGGAACCTAGAACTGTGTTATCGCTTTGGAATCTCCCACCTGTGATAGGCCACCACAGATGTATTAAGTGCAAAGCGTGCCATAATTCGATCCAGACAAAGGTCTTTGAATACAAGGAACACAAGATCCCTTTAAAAACACACACAAACTGTAATTCTTCCAATGTTATTTATGCCATCATTTGAGAATGTGACCTAATTTATATAGGTCAAACCCAGCAAAAAGCCAAAGTTAGGATCCTGCAACACACAAGTAGGATCAAGTGTGAGGTAACTGGGGCTCCATTAGTGGACCATTTCAAATCTGAGAAACACTCACCAGATAATTTTAAATGGGTTGTCTTAGAGAAAGTCACACTGGGCCCTAGAGGTGGGAGTATTTCTAATATCCTCAACATCCGTGAAGCCAAATGGATGTTTCTGTTCAATTCTGTAAAATCAGGACTTAATGAAACAGAAAGTACTTTTGCGCAAATGGCAAATCTATAGTTAATACTACTGTATGTATCTAGGTCACCAGTTAACTGTACGGCCTTTACCATCGTGTCTGATAGGTACGCCGATTGCTGGTTACCTTGATTTCCCAACTGTATCTTGTACATCTAACTGACTAAGTGGAATGTGGTCACTATTAGATATATTAAGTCTGACACTTAATGATTATACGGCCTTTACCATCTTGCATGATAGGTACGCCGTTTGTTAATTGCTCTATCTTTGACATCTGACTGCTCACAATGGATCATATGCATCAGTGACATCACTGATCGATATATGGATTTCGCCATTGATGTGTACTTGTCTCATTACTTATAATTGCAATATTTTCAGGTCCATCGAACTATATGAGATTGACACCTACATTGTCTTTACTGGCACATTGTTGTATAGAATGAGACTCATTATACCGTCCCTCTTGGCACACCTGTGCAACAATTCACCCATTTTTAGGATGTCTTAGACGTGATCTCGGACTGTATGAGATTGATCCTCATAGTGCCCATACTGGCATACCTGTGCACCAAATCCATTTTATGAAATTCACCCGTGTAAACGTTGGGCCTCAATAATTTACCTCTCTGAGTACACTGACAATATTCTCTGAGTGGTTTATGAATATACTTTAATTATTTTTTTAGGATGTCCTATACGCAATTCATCCTGTTTTCGAATGATTATGGTACGTAAACAATCGCGGGTAGTCTGTTTTCTATTTTCTTTGAGGCACCTGGTCACGTGATCGGCACTCCGATCCAGGAAGTCAATAATAATCTTACTCGCGCCTTAACCCTCGACAAATTTGGATTGAACAGACCCCCGCTTAAGCCCTGGCACTACTTCTTCAGGTATGCACTGTTAGACTCTGGTACAAGCATTATTATCCTGCTGAATACAACGCGCGTATTTATCAGCGAGTCCTCTATATTTTCAGAAATTGGACCGACTTATGCGGCCGTTTTATACTCGTAGACTTTGATCTCCACGGAGCTACAAGACGCTTAACATACTCCTGTGACAGTCCGATAACTCACCCTCTAAGGTACGCATTTTGTGACTTTGCGATAGAGTTAAAAGCAATTGGGCATATTATGCTTATGAACATTTACTAGCAGTCGTTTTCACACTTTTAGAAATTGGATCTCTATCTTTGGCTGCCATTACTTTGACCATTTCTTATCTGCATTCAACTAACCAGACCCACTTGAAAGTCACGGATTCTCCCAGTTTCAGGTATGCTGTGACTTTTTATCCGTTGGCCATAATATAAATACGTCTTGACCTGAACCCAAGTAACTATGGCTGAGTTTGTAATTTTAATATTTTGTAGAATACAGATCGACCAGTTAGGCAGATTTACTACTGAAGACACTAACTCTGCTAAACACACCCCCCGCGGCCAGCGGCCCGACTTTTCACTACAGGTATGCTCCTTTTGATCTGCTGCCTGTCTTGACTAAGTTCTCTCTGTACAGTTGGTGACCTGTTTACCAACCTATCCTTTACAGGATCCTGACCCATGTGGCGAATCCCTATCTTCCAAACGATTGTGTTCTACAGATGAGGTAATCCATTCAATGTGTCTCATGCCAGTATTTTGCTGTTATTCGACATCAGGTTGCGTGTAATCTAACCTGGTTGTTTATTTGACAGATATATTGAACGGTATTGAATGGTATTCTATATTTCGAATTGCTGCTCAATCTGCAAGATCTCATTTCCAGTGAATTCTATTATATTGTTTTTCCAAAAACTATTGTTCCTTTTGTGCAAGAAAGTGTGGGGGTCCACTGTGTCCCCACTCACTTTACTGTGAAGGTGTTGCATTCGTGGTAGTCTCTAAATTGACACTATATGTATTGATGTGAATAAACCACAACATGACTTGTTGTTTTTTGTTGTCATGGGCATGATATCGCCCTTGTTGTTCAACCTGCCTTTTGGTGATATTTGGTGATTTTTCAATATGTATATATTCCTCTCATTGCCTTGGTTTCAACATATGTGTTCTCACGGCATTGTTTCCCTCGCTGACCATTTATAACATTTTTATGACTAATATGGATCAATTCGACCATAACTAATATTGAATTATTAATTCTTTGTGCAGATCTACTGCCCCTCATACGTCCTTGTCCTGATGAAGACCCTCTAGCAAGGTTCCACTGTACGCCTGCACCAATTTGGGTCGAAACGTCTTTGGGTCGAAACGTCAACACTTTTTCCCATCCCCAGCCTTTCTCCTGATTTATCATTTGTGATTTTGTTCTGAAAGGCATGAGTTTACTAGACTAATTTATGAATTGTGATCTTCAGCCTATGTTTATTGATTAGGAGTAATTTGTATTGAGGTCATAGTGACCACTGTTCTGTCATTTGTATAGTTTCTTCACTTTTCCATCACTACCTTTCCCTTTCCTTTCTATTAGGGGCACTAATTATGATCAAGTATTGATGTATTTTTATGAACAGTGTTTTATTGAATATTATTGTACACGTTGTGATTAAAAACAATGCTGTTATATTCCTTTGAATTTATTTGAGATATTATTGAATTTTGGTCTATTTGCCTTAGTACCTGGGACCACTTTGTTTGTATCAGCAATTAACCAGAGACAGCACACTACTAAGATGGCCGCTGTCTATTCTGACAGTTCTGTGTTAACAAACTGGGTATTGTCCGCACTCCTTGATGCATCATGAGAAAGAGCCTGAGAGGTGGGAGGTACGGAGAACCAGATTATCCATACCATGGCGATTGCAGCCAGGTCACCCAGCACTATACGAAGGATCAGGCCTGATTATGCCTGTGACTCACTTGGCTTGGCTCAGTCTTTCTCTATTTATTTTATAGAGACAGCATACGCCTTACACAACAAATACTCGGCCAAGACGGCAGCACTAATTAGCACTTGCCTCCCTCAATCTTCCACACTGGATGGGCTCTTGCTAACACGCCACACCTGAGAACCATCCTCAGCCGATATGAAAACAGCTACCCTCCACCCTGCACACTACCTCAAGACGGTCAGAGAGGGGTGAGTCACGATTGCAAATCTGTGTCGGACTACATGTGTAGTATAATCATAGCAGCAAGTCTTTTGGCTTCTCCTGGTAGATGTACTTGCTTTTTTAACTACAACTTATTTGTATTTGCAGATTGAGCCACAGTTAAGATGCGGTTCTCTGCCCTAATCTAAGATGCATTTACCAAAACACCAGCAGGGTAAAATACCTTCCCTACCCATAGCTGGAATATAATATTGTGTGGGTGTATGGCTGGAATACATATGTATGTTTGTCTGTCTTGTTATGATGGTGCCAGGACTATGACAATTGACTGATTAACTGAATATATTCACTCTTCAAAAAGGAGCCATGGCTGCGCTCCAAGCATGTTTTTGTGCATTTGGCAAAACATAGTAATCATGACTATGGGGAGTCCCCATCTATATTTCTTAAGGAGTTATTTGTGGTATGTGTATCACATACATGTGAACCTCTTTTCTTCTACTGTTTATTTATTCTTTTAGGTTGTAATTTGCGATATAGCTCGGGATTCTACATACACACAGGTATAAGGAACCTCAACTGTCTCTAAAGATTACCTCTAAACCCAGTCACATATCCCGCTTTGGTGTTGGGTATGGATAATTTATCTGCCGATCCTGAAAAAACGCCATGGATCCCTCCTAGACCGCTAAGGCGTGAAGCATGTCGACCTTAGTGGATACACTGTGAGACTGTCACTGTTCTTAATATCCCACTGACAACACTCACATTTTTATTTTTAGCCCTCCCAAGGGGACCACTGATTGAAAGCTAACAGTACCCCTTAGGTAGTTTTGAAAAACATCTCACTATACACACTACCCTACCTCCACATTCCTTCACTCAGCATGACGGCAAAAAGAGAAGACCCCCACCAAAGAGCTCTCTCGAGGGGCCCATTGGGCATAGCAGTGCCGGCCGCACGAGGAGCAAAACACAAAGATGAAGTGGAAGATTTTTCTGATCACAATACATTCCAACCACACTTTCCCCCTTTTTACTTTTCTCTATAGGAACAGCTACCCTCCTTTTGTATGTATACTTCTAAATGGGAGCATTGGGTGCTGGACCTTAAATTGCTCCTATCCATCTCCTTTTTTGATTGATTTTTATGGGGTTTGTATGGCATAATTGGAGTGAGAGCAACAGCATAGTTATATGTTTTGAGTGACTACAGAGGTTGTTTTTTAAGTAAGTATGTGGAAAGGAATTATCCTGAGATGACACTGTGCCACAATGTGTTAAAAGGAATCACTCCAAGATGGCGCTTTGCTTGACTCGTTCATTTCTGAATGAGTATGCCAACAAGAATTTAATGAAATGCTAATATTGATCTACTGGAATATTGAATTATATATTTTGATTTAGTCATCTCCACAACTCAGACTGGAGATCCTATGAGTGCGTTGCAGGATACATGATATAAAGGAGTCACTGTGGGATGGAGCCTCCTAGTCTAATGCAAGTATGTGATCAGCATTGGTAATATGAGGAGGATGTATTGGGTGAAAGATTTGTGTGTGGATGTAGGGCAACCTCAGGATATAATTGTTCAATGTGTTGTCTTGGTCAATCAAACTTATGTATGTTTAGATTGAATGTACAAAATTGTATACCTATATTTTCCACATGGATTAACGTCAGGTTTGTATTTTGTTTCTTTCCCTGGTCTTTCCTTTATTTACAGCTCAAATATTTAATGATGTATGTTGCTTCCAATTGAATGCTTATTGTGTCAACAAGGTGACCTCTGTTTCTGTTCCCGCCCGACTGCAGCACTCCCGTCGGACCGCCCACCTCAGGACTTCTCGACGCTCGTCTTCCGACTTCCGGTTTCTCGAGCAGTGCAACGCAACGCCAGCCGTACCTTCGGTCGCCGCAACCGCCGCCTTCACAAAACCAAAATCGAACTTTCCTTGGCATTAAGCGGCAAGTACGGAAGCCGCGTCTTATTGCACAGTGAGGGATAGAGGGGGCGCGGCGCCCGCACCCCCCTATGGGGGGCTTAAGGACACGGCGCGCTGATTAAGATTACAGCGTGTGAAGCGCTAAAGAAAACTTCACCGCACGAGGGGCAGAGCGTGGGCTAGACAAATCCGAGTCAGTAAGAAAAGGACTGCCTGGAGAGAAGCCCGTTAAGTGCACATAGCTGAGAGGCGGGTGGTGGCAGAAGAAAAGCCACTAATGACCAGGAGAGGAGAATACTGCCATTGAAGTTGTAGAGGTGCCTGGATTTCGAATGATGAGGTGAGGAGGGAGTGCGGGCCCACAGAAACAGAGGTAAGTGAAAGGGGCAATCCTACCTAATTTGATTATTTTGCCCTAAAAAGTAAACAATAAAGGGAAGTTAACTGGGGGAGAGGGTAGTTGCACATACCTTCCAGTGTAACAAAGCTCCCTTGCACCCTCAGCTACGTAGCAAAGAAAGAATTCGAAAAGACAAATGGCCTTAGGGAAAACCAAACCACGTAAGGCCCAGAAAAACTCCAAAAAATAAGGAAATAAATCCGGAATGGTGGACGTGACCAATGTATCGAAAAGCCTGGAGAACGCAAATAAAGATATGGCAACACCAACCGGTAGCAGAGTAATGGTTAATGGAGAAACTACACCCCCGAGTTCAACTCCTTTGCCAGCGCCTGCATCCTCTAAGTCAGCTGGCGCAAAAGGGGGGTCGGCGGTATCAAAAACCATTAAGGATTTTATTGGGAAACATTTTAAAGGGAAAGAGACAGCATGTAAGGAGAAAAGTGTATTAGAGACCCCGCAAACCATCGAAGATTCGGCAGAATCTAGCACGGAACCCCTGAACCAGTCCGACTTCAATATCGCTGAGATACCATTGGAACCTCGACTGTCTTCCTCACCAAGGATGTGGCAGTCACTATTCACCCAGGACATAGGAGCAGAGGCGGTGAACGAAGATAAAATAGACAGTAGCAACCACTTGGGTGAAGGGAATTCTGCTGAGCGGGAATTTAGTTTTAATGGACAACAAAGTCTAAAGAGCCCAAATGCTATCGGTCTCAATGCTACAGGTGTGCCTTTATGCAGTTTGGAGGTGACTGGATCAACCAGTTTATCCATGCTTAAGGTTATGTTAATGCTTCAAAAGACTCTGCAGGGTATTTTAGAGGTTTCAGTCCTGAATAATGACATTATAAAAAGACAAGGTGACCAATACAAGGATATAATCGGAGAATTGGTACAGATTAAAAACTTGATGCCCGCATTAGTAAGACCAGTAGAAGCCCAGGAAGAGAATACAGTGGATAGTGAGGAAGTAGCGAGAAGGGCGAGTAGTCATTCGGAGGATGTACCCACAGAATACATATCCTATTGCCCAATGATAATAAAAAGGTATGGGGGAAGGAGCTATAGAATGCAAAAAACAGCAAAGCAAAAGAGGGAGAAAAAGGCCCCAGCTAATTGCAATCCCAAAAAACAACAGGAGCATGAGAGGGGGGCCTCTCCAGCCATAAGATAAAGGATAAGGAGCTAAGGCAAGGAGCCAAAAAACTAAACTTCGCTGAAATAAGAGCAAGTAGCAATAACTCTGACGATCAAAGCAGGAGGATAACAAGGAATAGATTGGGAAAAGGTGAAAAGGCTGCCAGGAGGACCCAACCTGGGGTAAAGAAGAGTACAGTAGTAGATTGGGGGATGGACACATCTGTAGGTGCGGGGCCCTCAAACCTAAGCCAGGTGAAGGGAGCTAGAGCCAGAGACACAGAAGAAGTAAGCAGGCATTCTAGGGGAGAGATGCCAGGTGGAATATTACAACATCGGCAGCCAGAACTGCCTACAGACAACTGGGTTTTTGTAGAACCATTAGGACAGGAAAAGGGGGGGAAAAGAACTAGGAAATTAAACCCTTTAAATCGCTCACAGCTCCTATCAACTTTTGCAATGTGCCCCCAGCCTAAGATATGTCAGTACTGCAGATCTAAAAGAAGTTGGGTTTATGGCGAATAGTAAGGGGGAGGCAATAACTAAGGTCCTACTCCACTCAGCCTTAATAAAAGATGCAATAAAAAAGGCAGAGTCTGAGATGCTTTGGGAAGGAATTAGAATAGTAAAAAGGGAAGAGGTGTTACTGAATAAAACAGGGAACTCTTTCCTTAGGAATCACGCAGCCCTAGGAGAAAGACAAATAAAAATGATTAGCCTGGGGAGAGGCAAGAAAGATGCCCTCGAAATTACGATAAAACCAAAAGATCAGAGGTGGGATGTGGAAGATGTCCTTGCTGGGAATAGATATAGAGAACTGGCATACATGAATGGTGAGGAAGACGGTTATATGAGCAATATTGATTAGGAAAAAGGGTCGTTGCACAGCCTATCCATTCTGTCCTGGAATGTAAATGGACACAATAGAATAATGTCACAGGAAGATTTCAAAAACATCTTGAAGAAAAATGACATTGTATGCCTCCAGGAAACATGGCTGTGCGAGGAAACCCCTGTAACGGAAGGCTTCACTCACCACATAAAACCAGCAAAAACAAACCTAGCAGGTAGACCTTCCGGTGGCCAGATGATGCTGGTCTCAACAAGGATAGCCAAAGACATGGACCCCCTCGAACTCAAGTGTAATTGGGCTTTGGGTAGTAGAGTGTGTACCCTAAACAATATGTTGGGGTCGAAAATCTATGTATTATAAATGTGTACATACAGAAAGGGAAAACAAACAAATATAAGACTGATCTAGAATGTTTAAAATCAGATCTGGAATACCTATGTGATCGCTATCCAAGAGATGTTTTAATGATACTGGGGGATTTCAATCATAGATTAAATCCCATTAAAACGGACCCCTGGTTGAGGGATATGCTGGGAATATATCAAATAGAGCCCACACATTTTCCCTGCTGTGAGATCTCAACTCAAGATGATGAGCTTGGGCAACTGCTGGGGGCTATGGGTCTGGTCTGCGTCTCTCTTCAAGAAAGGAAGCAGAGCGGCCCGCGAATCGTACTTTTAAGGTAGGGCAACAATTGTGCCCAATAGATTATGCATTCATTCAGGCCTGGAATTTTTACCAAATTAAACAATTTGAAATTCTTAGGCTGGAGGGTAGTGATCATTACCCACTGCAGGCAGAACTCCAGGTACTTAGCTCCCCACATAGACAAAAAGTGCTATCAGTAGAGGTGGAATACCCCAAACGACTCACTACGAGAATTACCGATGAATATATAAAACAAGCATTAGAAATGCAATCAGGCTCGGATTTATTTGAATTTGAGCTAATGGCATTGTAAATGCCAATGTATTGTTGCTATGTGTTATGGAGTGTGTTCATGTGGTGTGTACTGCCAGTGATCTCCTTGTGAGTGTGCGAATATTGCACCACTTGCCTGTGATGTCCTTCTTGTGAGTGTGAGAAGCTTGCACCTCTGCTGCCTGTGGTCTCCTTGTGAGTGTAAGAAGCTTGCACTGCTGCTGCCTGTGATGTCGTTCTTGTGAGTGGGAGAAGATTGCACCTCAGCTGGCTGTGGTCTCCTTGTGAGTGTATGCACTGTCATCGCTAGCCTGTAGATATGCACTGTCATCGCTAGCCTGTAGATATGCATTGGCTTCACTAGCCTGTAGATATGCACCGTCATCGCTAGCCTGTAGATATGCACTGTCATCGCTAGCCTGTAGATATGCGCTGTCATTGCTATCCTGTAGATATGCGCTGTCGTCGCTAGCCTGTAGATATGCATTATCATCACTAGCCTGTAGATATGCACTGTCATCGCTAGCCTGTAGATATGCTCTGTCATCGCTAGCCTGTAGATATGCACTGTCATCGCTAGCCTGTCGATATGCATTGGCTTCACTAGCCTGTAGATATGCGCTGTCATTGCTATCCTGTAGATATGCGCTGTCATCGCTAGCCTGTAGATATGCATTTTCATCGCTAGCCTGTAGATATGCACTGTCATCGCTAGCCTGTAGATATGCACTGTCATCGCTAGCCTGTAGATATGCTCTGTCATCGCTAGCCTGTAGATATGCACTGTCATCGCTAGCCTGTAGATATGCATTGGCTTCACTAGCCTGTAGATATGCACTGTCATCGCTGTCATCGCTAGCCTGTAGATATGCATTGGCTTCACTAGCCTGTAGATATGCACCGTCATCGCTAGCCTGTAGATATGCACTGTCATCGCTAGCCTGTAGATATGCACTGTCATCGCAAGCCTGTAGATATGCATTGGCTTCACTAGCCTGTAGATATGCACTGTCAGCGCTAGCCTGTAGATATGCATTGGCTTCACTAGCCTGTAGATATGCGCTGTCATTGCTATCCTGTAGATATGCGCTGTCATCGCTAGCCTGTAGATATGCATTATCATCGCTAGCCTGTAGATATGCACTGTCATCGCTAGCATGTAGCTATGCACTGTCATCGCTAGCCTGTAGATATGCGCTGTCAACGCTAGCCTGTAGATATGCTCTGTCATAGCTAGCCTGTAGATATGCATTGGCTTCACAAGCCTGTAGATATGCACTGTCATCACTAGCCTGTAGATATGCTCTGTCATCGCTAGCCTGTAGATATGCACTGTCATCGCAAGCCTGTAGATATGCATTGGCTTCACTAGCCTGTAGATATGCACTGTCATCGCTAGCCTGTAGATATGCATTGGCTTCACTAGCCTGTAGATATGCGCTGTCATTGCTATCCTGTAGATATGCGCTGTCATCGCTAGCCTGTAGATATGCATTATCATCGCTAGCCTGTAGATATGCACTGTCATCGCTAGCGATGTAGATATGCACTGTCATCGCTAGCCTGTAGATATGCTCTGTCATCGCTAGCCTGTAGATATGCACTGTCATCGCTAGCCTGTAGATATGCATTGGCTTCACTAGCCTGTAGATATGCACTGTCATCGCTAGCCTCTAGATATGCATTGGCTTCACTAGCCTGTAGATATGCGCTGTCATTGCTATCCTGTAGATATGCGCTGTCATCGCTAGCCTGTAGATATGCATTATCATCGCTAGCCTGTAGATATGCACTGTCATCGCTAGCCTGTAGATATGCACTGTCATCGCTAGCCTGTAGATATGCTCTGTCATCGCTAGCCTGTAGATATGCACTGTCATCGCTAGCCTGTAGATATGCATTGGCTTCACTAGCCTGTAGATATGCACTGTCATCGCTAGCCTGTAGATATGCATTGGCTTCACTAGCCTGTAGATATGCACCGTCATCACTAGCCTGTAGATATGCACTGTCATCGCTAGCCTGTAGATATGCACTGTCATCGCAAGCCTGTAGATATGCATTGGCTTCACTAGCCTGTAGATATGCACTGTCATCGCTAGCCTGTAGATATGCATTGGCTTCACTAGCCTGTAGATATGCGCTGTCATTGCTATACTGTAGATATGCGCTGTCATCACTAGCCTGTAGATATGCATTATCATCGCTAGCCTGTAGATATGCACTGTCATCGCTAGCCTGTAGATATGCACTGTCATCGCTAGCCTGTAGATATGCGCTGTCATCGCTAGCCTGTAGATATGCTCTGTCAACGCTAGCCTGTAGATATGCATTGGCTTCACAAGCCTGTAGATATGCACTGTCATCGCTAGCCTGTAGATATGCTCTGTCATCGCTAGCCTGTAGATATGCACTGTCATCGCAAGCCTATAGATATGCATTGGCTTCACTAGCCTGTAGATATGCACTGTCATCGCTAGCCTGTAGATATGCATTGGCTTCACTAGCCTGTAGATATGCGCTGTCATTGCTATCCTGTAGATATGCGCTGTCATCGCTAGCCTGTAGATATGCACTGTCATCGCTAGCCTGTAGATATGCATTGCCTTCACTAGCCTGTAGATATGCACTGTCATCGCTAGCCTGTAGATATGCTCTGTCATCGCTAGCCTGTAGATATGCGCTGTCATTGCTATCCTGTAGATATGCGCTGTCGTCGCTAGCCTGTGCACGCGTAAATTACTTACAGCCTATCACGTCAACGTTACTAAATACACAGCACAGCGAAGACGAATCACTAGGCAGATGCCATGAAAAACTAAGGAATGTGCCAGCCGGACCCCTTTCTGCATTTTTTTTTAACACATAAGAGCTCGGAAGCTCCGCCTCCACTTCGTGGTGGCTTAGGCCCGAGCCCTAACAAGCAGAGGCGAAGCCTATAGGGCTGGCGTTTGTTGCCAGACTTTTAGCTCTGTGAGTGCTTGTTTTGTTTTGTTGTGGCTTTTGCAAAACTCTATTGTCATGGAAACGGCCAGGCACCCATTCATATACATAAATTGGCTAATATATAAAAACAATTGTTCTCAGAAAGCACGTATTGCGTTTATTACTGGCAGTGAACGGAACTACTTCATGGATGTGCAAGGGCAGTTACTGGGAAGTTAGCAATGGCTTTAGTGGGTCAATTTCTGCAAAGTCATATGTAGTGGGCGGGAAGAAACGTGAATGACACAATAACGGGGTAATGCATGAAGAGGGCTCTTTAAAAACTCCTGTTAGTAAGTGTATTAAACATAAAATGTTTGTTCAAATCAGTAGGTCTTGGGTAATGGCAGTCCTAAAAAGTTAGTTACTGGCTATACAATTTCTAGAATATTTTGTGTGTGTTATCGAGGTGGGAGGCTGATGCGTTGATGGTGATTGTTTCCTGCTATGAATTTGTGCGTGTTTTTTCTTTGCAGATTGTCCTAATTGCTTCCGCTTCTCCTCTGCCCTCCAAACAAGCGTGCTCAGCCAAGTACTGCCGACCCCTGAGATTGCTGGGAACGGCTCTTTCTGAGCACTGCGCCTAATGGGCCGGTAGCAGAGTTGGACAGGATGGACGTTTTTCCTGTTTAGCAGGAACACGTTCCTCTGGACAGAGACCGACTAAGCCATTCAGAATCGGGGCACATTTTCGGAAAAACAGGGAGGGGTTTTGCAGACTAGCCCTTGACAGTGCTGATTCTGAAACTATTATCTCCCTTAAGACTGACTCTGACCCAGCCCTAATACCATTTCAAGTGCTCTGACGCATATTGTGCTCTCGAAATCGCCTAATATGCGGTCGACTGTTCCCCACACTTAAAAATTCCCTGTAGTAGGCCGAATGACATGCGGCTGACGAGGCTCCGGTCCTACTCGGGCAATCACAGGTACAGCATCTGCAGAACTAACACATTGCCTCCGCCGCGCCGGCCCTCCGTGGTTGGCTGGTCGAGCACATTCCGCAGGGGCATAGATAAGCATCCCCGCGCCAGACATCGAGTCCAGAAATCTCCGAGCCTTAGGCACACGCTCTGCCCGGCTGCCCCCTCCACTTCACACGGCAGTGAATCACACAGCGAGAGATAAGAACTGAGAAGGAGTCAGCGCTCGTGATGTGTGAAAAGTTCAAACAGGACACCTCTCTTAACCATCTGGATTGCATTACACGGGCACTCTGACAGCTCCTAATTAAGATTAATCACTCTGCCGTGCTCGTTCTCGCACAGAATATGCCACATCGGGCACGCGTAAATTACTTACAGCCTATCACGTCAACGCTACTAAATACACAGCACAGCGAAGACGAATCACTAGGCAGATGCCATAAAAAACTACGGAATGTGCCAGCCGGACCCCTTTCTGCATTTTTTTTTTTAACACATAAGAGCTCGGAAGCTCCGCCTCCACTTCGTGGTGGCTTAGGCCCGAGCCCTAAAAACTGAGTGCACACCAGTTAACCGTGAAATTAGATAACCTAGCACCAGAGGAGGGCATAACCTGGTATGAGGATACAATAAGGGATATGGTGGAATGCCTCAGGATAAAATTAAAAATCGGTAATCGTAAAGCAGTAAATAATGTGAAACCATACCCCAGTAGTACCTTCCATTGGTTCGATGATGAATGTCGGAAGGTAAAGGCTAGTATTAGAAAACAGGAGAGATACCTAAGAGCAAATTATAGTGATGAAGCGGTAATAGAACTTAAGAAACTAAAAATAAAATATAAGGCCACTATTAGAGATAAAAAAAGGACTTTTAATGACAAATGTTGGGGGAATTTACTTGAGACAATTGAAGAAAAGAATGTGAGAGGCTTTTGGAAGTTAATACAGGAATGTACGAGGAAAGTCTCAGGAACCCTACACTGCTCGGTGCCAGAGGTCAAGTGGGTGACATACCTGGAAGAAATCTATGGTATATGGCCAGACAGGGAGGGAAGAACGGCCAACGATTGGCCTGGAATAAGGGAAGAAATTAAAGTACACTTCTCCCCAGATGCCATTAGAGGTATAATAAAGAGACTAAACCTAACACGGGCTGCAGGACCTGATAATTTACCAGCAATTATAATAAAAACTAATATAAATTGGTGGGCGGAGTTTTTTTCTAATATGTTTCAAGAGATCCTAAACACAGGCAAGTTCCCAGATAATTGGAAAGGGGCAATTGTCAGGCCAATACATAAGAAAGGCGATGTAAACTCCCCAAAAAACTACCGCCTAATAAACCTATTGGATATAGGCGAAAAGGTCTTTTCTAAAGCAATTTTGGGTATATTAAAGGACTGGGTGGACAACAAACATATAGTACCACCAGAACAGGGGGGGTTCAAAGAAGGCCACTCAACGGTTGACCACTGTTTTGCTCTTTGGTCCATTGCATGGAAGTCGATCGATCAGGGGGGAAAATTATTCGCCTGTTTCGTGGACTTCCGTGCAGCTTTCGATCTGGTGGACCGGGAGCAACTGTGGTCAACATTGGTTGGGTATGAAATACAGGGTGACCTGCTAGCTCTAATCCAAGAACTGCATACAGAAAACTGGGCACAGATAATTCTGGATAAGGAGGGAGGATTAACGAAGAGAATAGCAATTGGGAACGGTTTAAGGCAGGGATGTGTACTTGCCCCCCTACTATTCTCTCTGTTTTTAGCTGACCTACCCCAAAAATTAAGAGAGGTTAGAGGGGCAAACCCAAAACTAGGAGGAAACCAGATATCATGCCTCCTTTATGCCGATGATCTGGTAATCATGGATCAGACGGAGATGGGGCTCCAAAGAAAACTAAATCGATTAAAAGAATACTGTACTACCAAAAAACTTGTAGTAAACATGGAGAAAACAAAAGTTGTTTGCTTTGGCAGGAGAAAAACAAAGTTCTCTTGGTACGTGGGCACAGTATTGCTTGAGAGGGTAGCTGATTATAGATATCTGGGAATGTGGTTTTCTGGTACCCTGAAATGGTATACTTATTTACAAGCTTTAAAAATGAGGGCTTTGGCTTCCGTGAAAGGTTTAAAAAGATTCAATAATACTTATTGAGAAATGTCGGACAGACCGGTCCTGAAAGCCTATCAAGCAATGGTGCCCCCTCAATTCTTGTATGGAGCCGAAGTTATTTACTTAAGCGGTAAGACCTCCTGGGATAGAGAGGAGGCAAATATATTAAAACGCCTATTTGTACTGCCCAAATCTTCTATGGTACAGGCGGCCAGACTTGAGCTGGGAATTACCTCGTGGGCGATAACCGCCTGTATGGCCCTTGTACGATTCTGGCAGCGATTGGGAGCAGATGAGCTCCTCAAAATCTCCCAGTGGGCCAAAGTGGAAATTACAAAGAGCGACCTACCCTGGGCAAAAGAGACAAGAGCATCAATAAGGAATGCTTGAGGGAGGAGCCAAGATCGCGAGCGTAATGGTCGCCTTTTAGCTCGGCTCCCTGATCATGTATCCTGTATAATATCCTGTCCGGAGACGATACATTATCGGAGAATCGGAAACGGAACACCTCGCTTGTACTCACCATTTGGCCCGGAGGTTTCGACGTGCAGCGGCTCCGAAGTTGTGCCCTCCGCAAGACCGGGGCCTCCGTGGAACTTTGACCGGGACCTAGCCTGTGGGGTCCGACGACTGTCGGCCCCGGTCGAGAGAGTGAACCAATGATGAGAGCCGTTGTGCGAAAATCCCGGCGATCCTGATCCGGGCCTGCCCTGGTGACCGCGCGGCTGATGTGGGTGAGATGCACCGGGGATTGATTCTGTGAAGGGGTCCTCCCCCCGCCGCTGCTTTGACCGGCGGCCCTGGACCTCTGTGCCCGGACTCTGCTTGTTGGGGGCGCCGGTGCTGGTGTAGGCGGAGACCCGCATTGGGCGGACATCCTTTCGGCACCAAGGCTGCCATTGCTGGGAACCCCCCGGAGCTCTGTAAAGTCCTACATTTTTTAACTGTTTTTTGGGGGTCGCGGAGGGCGGCGACTGGGCTGACTTCGCGAAATGGCGGCCGACCCTCTGAAACATGAATCGCCTTGTGGCGGCGGGCTTGGGTTGCCTAATTGCGCGGGGGTCCGGTCTGGTGAGCGTGAGCTTACGGTCAGAGATATCCTGGAAGCTCTGAGATCCCTGCGCGCATCCCTGGCCCCCGATGTCCCTGTGAGTCCGCCACGATCTGCCGCCATTTTGAGCAGCCGTTTCTTCTTGCCACCCTCTTGTTTCAGTGACTCCATTGCCTCGCCCCCCTCGAGTGCTGCGGGTGTTGCTGCCGCTGATCGAAGATCATTTTGTGTGCCGGTGACTTTGGAGCTCCCTGTTTTTCGAGGTTCTGACCCCGGGGACTTGGACATTGTGCCGCGGCCCTGTTCGGCTCGGATGCCTAGAAATATTGGTGGACTGCCGCCTGCACCTGCTCCGATGGCTTCGCCTTTGTCTACTACAGAGACCCCCTCGCCTTCCCAAGCGGCGAAACTGAACTCCTGTTCTTCATCACCCGCGCTGCGATTGCTGATGCATTTAAACTCTCTGCTCGGACTTTTGCTCACTTGCGGACCGATTTACCCCCCATGTCTACATGGTAGTCAACATTTTTTTCGATTGTGTGCTGGTCTTGTATTGAGTATCTCATTTTACACTGTCATGTGGTGGGTGGGATTTGTGGTTCGGAAGGGATGGGGGTGATATGCACGACTCCTGGTTGATTATTGGTATACGACTTAGTGGCGCAGTTGTTTGTACCCATAGAGCGATGGGTGGTCCCCTCCTCTGTAAGTTTTATGGCGCTTGATGGGGTGTCGTCCTGGTCTGTTTTTGCTGCGATTGTCTGGTTGGGCGGAGGGCGGCGGCCGACCATATTGATTTCTGTTCTTATGCTCCTCCCTCCTGTTTTCTTTATTTCTGTTTCTGTTTCTTTTTGTCTCGTTCTTCTCTCTTTCTTTCTTGCTATATTTCGGGTTCTGGTTTAGGGCGACAGGCACGCTGTCTGAAGGGTAGGCCATAGCCTTCTATAGGGGTGCAGGGTGGGATGGGTGGGTTGGGTTCTATTTGTTGTTTGTTTTATGGTTCTATGGCCCTTTTGTATCTCTTTATAGTAATGCCGCGTCTGTCCCTGCCTCCCGTGGTGTGTTCGGGGTGGGGTGTGTGGCGTCGTTAACCCTCCTTTTATGGTTCGGTTGCTTTTCTTCTCGATTGCTGTACCCTCACTGGTGCTGATACTCTTGTTTTCTCCTGTACTCCCGCCACGGGACGCCTGTGTCTTCTTTCTTTCGTTTTTGTATTTCATTTCTTTTTCTCATTGTTCCGTCTTGTCCTCCTCCCCTCCCCCTCTTTCCCCCCTCTTTTCCTCGCCCCCGTCCCCCTCCCTCCTTTTTCCTAGAGGTCACTATGACGGGTTAGTTTTGATGTAATGTTTCTCCGATCCCTCTGTTCTGGCTTAGCTGTGGTTTGGGTGGTGGGCATGTCACGATGATAATGTTCAAGTGTCGATTATGTCTAAATTATCCCGATCTTCCTGTGTGAATTGTGTTGCCTCTCCTGTATTGCGGCCCCATACCCCCTTATTGTCGCTGAGGCTGGTTCTGGGACTTCGGACGTCTCTATATTGAAAGTGAGCCTGTCGTACGCCTTATCCCCATATTCTAAAATTAACCTTTTTTTGCTCCTATGTCTTGGCCCTCTGGTTCCTAGGTATATTCTCCCTTTTTACGATTGTATTGCCTCTGCTTCTTGCTGATTGACTCTGTAATGTTTGCCTTGGAACTTCTGATTGCTTTACGTATTGAGGCCGGCCGATTTGGTTGTAGGCCTAGACTTGTATATCCTTTTGACGCTAATAAAGGTTTTAAAAAAAAAATAAAAAAATAAGGAATGCTTACAGGGTGCTCGATTTGAAGGTCTGCCCGCTACAAGATGATACAATAATAGGTAAGAAAGAACTAAGGCTTCAAGGAACCGACATGTCCCGTACTTATGACCGGGAGTACCTTTCACAAAAAGGCTCGGTAGCCCACATGACATATGCATGGGAGCTTGACCAACATTTTCCATATGTGGACCGGCTACCAAGTCATAACTTAAGGCGGGAAGTCCTAAAAATGAGAATTGGAATAAACCCATGTTACGCTAATAATGGACCTCGAAATCAAATTATAAGATGTAACGGGATCTGCACTTGCACTTTAGGCACTACCTGTAATATTATACACATTTTATTGGATTGTATGTGGTTTTTAGATTTGCGAATGGAGTTTTTATGTCCGATTTTTAAAAATTATAATATTACAAATAGGATGCGAGCCGCTAAATTGTTGATGGAAATGGAGAACTTAGATATAGCCTGTGCCTTGGGGAAATATATGAAAAAAGTTAAGGTGTTCCTCAATTGCACAGAGTAAGATTTAACAATATAAGTCCTCGACATTAAACAAGTGTGAAACAATTAGTGTTTAAAATAGTGCTGCATGATTAAGGAGGTGTTGTATAGGTATGAATTAAGTGTTTTTATTTAAATTAATTGTTATAATACTCCGATTTTAAAATGATAGTTAAAGTATACGTATATTAAGAGGTAATATGCTTATTGATACCGCCGTGCTATGTATTTATTGTGTTTTTATTTTCTCTTGTTTTAGTAAGATAAGAGGTAAAATTTACTTTTATGGTTGTAACAAACCAAATAAAGTTTGTTTTTGACTGACTGACTGACTGACACTGGTGTATCGATTGGCTGTCCAAAAAGAGTATCAGTCAGTGGTATGAAGATTAATGTGCCCATTATAACTATTCAAATGTGCAATGAATTGAAATATTTTCTGACAATTGTTTGTTTGATACAGTTTATGAAAAATGTATTGTTGTGCTATTTCCTATACTTTGTTATTATTGAAGTGTGAAATTAATTTTCTATGAACAGTGAGATGTCGTTATCAGTTTTGGGGTTAGCTACAAGCTGGTTGTAATTTATCATTTTTCTGACCTAAAAGTATTAGACTTGTTGTGTGCTGTTCAGGTTCTGTAACATCTGTCCTTCCATCTATTTTGATGGGGCATGAGAAATGTATTTTACACAGTAGGTTGTCCCCTATTTTAATTTCATTTTGTATAAGAAATGTAATGTTTTTAATTGAACATAAAGTCTTTTTTTAATGTTGCAGCCCTGAAGAAGCTTGTCATTCATGAGCGAAACGCGTTGGCTGCCTTGCTGAGTTTTGTGCTCTTCATCGAAAGAACAATAAAGAATACATCTTAAAGAATTCTGGACTTCCTTGGTTTTTTGACTAAAATCAACTTTACTATTGTTGTTGATGCCTCTTTATTTTGTATGGTTTCAGAATTGTGGATTTGAGACAGCTGATCCAGGGCGATGGGCAATACTCTTACCTAACAAAGGATTTAGAGGAACTAACTGGTAGATGTGGGGAAGAGCCTTTAGCTGTCCATAGTTATTGTGTGATCTAAAAACATGTATGTGTGCCCTGTAGAGGTCAGGACTTACAAGGGTGGTGGAGAGGAAGTCAAGGCTATAATAACAATAGGAGAGGAGATACGGGCATCAGAAAACAACACTCTGCAAGATGAATATACTGTGGCCTTTCAAGAAACCTACAAAGGTGCTAATTATCAAATAACTGTACAACGAAAGGTTACTGAAAGTAAATATGATGTTGCAAAGGTCCCGGTGGAAGGTATGCAAAAGAGGCAAATAAGTTTACGGTTACCTTAGAAACAGATAGTTTGACCTGAACTTGTAAACCATTCATTACACCTACTGAACCTGATATGGACACGTGGCTGCAGCGAATAGCAGGGTGTAGTTTGAAAGAAGCTTTAATTGGAAATGAGACTATAGTCGTACAAGTGTTGTGAACAAGTCAGTGTCTTAATTAGTGCTGAATCAATTATACACAGGACCACTCAAAGGCAAGGAGATTGCAAACAAGCACCTTGGGAACCAGAAGACGGACTACATGGCTACCAAAAAATCAAAACACAAACTTATTTCCATTAGAAGGGTGGCAAAATGTAGTGCTGCCTAGCATGGAAAAAATACTTGCACCAGGAACATTGGAAATGTGAGTTCACACCGTGTGGAAGTCACAATCAACAGGGAAGCTCACTACAATGTTCATTTTCAACATCAGCAAAGAAAAGACAAACTATATTAGCCTCATGGAGCATAGGTGTTGAAAAACTTGTGAATTAAGTCTTTTACATGACTCCTTATGGTATTCTTGTCTTATACTCTTGTAAAGTGCTCCGATACCTCCGGGTCTTGCCAGCGCTATAGAAAACCTTTCAAATAAATAAAAATATTCTTATTAAGTGACACTGTGCAAGTTACGTTGTCCTTGACGCGTCTCTAGGCTGCCTCATAAAAGTCACAAGTGTACTTACCATTTGAAGAACCTGCTCAGTGAAAATGTACCAACGATCCATAAAAAAATGCGCTTGTCAAATGATGGCTCTCTGCTATGGCACTGATTCATAAAGCGATTTAATGCCTTGTGGAGTAGTAAGTGCAATATAAAGGCATTTACAATGCATTATAATTTCACATAATTCAGTTTTGTGTTTGCTAAACCATGTTGTAATATTACTCTCTCTCTCTACTCCAGGTCAAGTAACGGCACCTCTCGATTGACCCCACCATTCATCTTTTATTGAGAAGACAATGGTTTGGTCAATGGAAGGCTGCTAGGGCATTTTTGAGAACAGACAGGGAATAGGTTTAAAGAGCAAGATGGAAATGGACAGATATAACTGCCCCTTATGTGGAAACAAATTATATGTGCCTATTATTCAGCAGAGGATTCATCAGTGCTAATAGAGAGCACAGTATTTTATTTTATTCAATTGTGTTTACAGTGAACTTCCTGCAACATGTAGGGAGACCGAGTCCCAAGAAGGTATGTTAAAACAGAAAATCAGACAGTCTTCTGGTCCCGCGCTTCAATCAGACCAGATACAAAGGCAGGTCCTCAAAGTGCTAGGTCTGCTGCGCTGGAATGCCTTCAGCGGGATCTACAGCGCCATCCAAACTTTGAAAAGTTCCACAAGATCCTGAAACTTTCTGGTTTCACTAATAACCCGTAGTATCTGGTTGCTTCAAGAACTTCTAGCGTCAAGATGCCCGTGGGCGAACGTTCACTCTATAAATAAAATGTTATAAAAACATGTTACAAGCAGAAATGGATTAATAACACATACAGATCTAGACAGAAGACAACGAAAACAGGCACTGGCAATGCCAATAGGTCGGGCTTTAATGTGAAGCATTACTAATAAATGGCATGGAAACGGATATTTATTGCATGGAAGCAAAGAACTGTAGAATAATATCGGTGTAGTTTAAAAGGTCAGGTGACAGTTGCACTGTCAAGCCAGACCTAAACTTCCATGTCAGTTAATGACTCCCCCCATAAAAGTAATACAATCATCACAAAGTAAGGCAGAAGAACAGTCAATTATTCGATTCACAAATGTGGAAAGAATATATAAGATTCAAAAAGTAAATCACAATAAAATAAGTAACAACATTGCAAAATAGTCCATTCGGTGTCTAAAACTCATAGTAATAAAAAAATATTTTCTATGTTTTTTAAGAGAAGAGGCAGGGAAAAAAAGAATAAAGTTATAAATGCAGCAGAAAGAACTAGCTAAAGCATAAAAGGAGCCTGACAGGAAATGGTATGACTAGCATGTTGAATGATATAGAAATCGAAAGTCAATAATGTTTTAGTTATAACTTATTATAAGAATTTTATCAGGTTCTTTTAAAAAATGGTATTCCATATTTGGGAATACATATGCAGAAAAGGAGGTCTGCAATTCCTTGCAGGCTACCCTACCTGCATTTGTGGCCAATCACAATGCAGCACAAATAATGACCGGCCTAAATAATATTGATTATGCAGGTCATTTTGTGACCCTCTTAGAATTGACAATTTTCAATGAGATTTGTTTGCACATGGTCACATATTAAATTACATCGCTGTTCATAAACCATTTGGTGTGTAATTACATATCTGGGTTTGTGAACAGCTATTAGTACTTAGGGCTCATGGTTTGAGGTCGTTTTGTTTTCCCATCAGAGTTTGTGTTCTTCCCACTGTGAGAAGTGCTACTTTATAGTTATTAATCAATTAGTCTTGATATTTTTTAATCTATATTTATGTTTATATTTTTTGACAGTGTAATGATTATCCTTAATTCATCTTTATTGTTAACATTTTTGTATCATTTACAAAGTAACAATCATATTTTTCACGTAAATATACATACATATATTGATGAAAAATAAATACAATTCAATTTGGCCACAAAATGAAATCGTGCCTTACAGACTAACAAAGTTCCCGGTGTTTGTACAAAATATTGAGTAGGAAATATCGAAAGGATAAAATATTGTGTCAAGAATAGCAAGGACAGAAATATTGTGAAGGTAGGTTTCTATGGGTAAGAAAAGTTTTACTATACTCAACTCCACATATATGTATCTTGAAGATAAATATATATATATATATATATATATATATATATATATATATATATATATATATATATCTTTTCAAGGCACATATATGTGGATTTAAGAATAGTAAATATATACTTACCTATTTGCTCTTACCTTCTCAATATTTTGGTTCTTGATATTTTTGACACGATATTCTGTCCACACGATGTTTTTAGTGTCACTATTCTATCAAACAACCAAATTCCTCTAGGTGTAAATGCCCTAAATACGAATTAATGAGAATAGCTTTAGAGAATCAATTCACCACTACCCAACAGTATAAAGTTCCTGTATTTTCAAGACTCCTCATTATTTCCATCTCATCCGCGAGCATTGATCACTTGATGTAATATTGCATTTGTTTGTTAATAAACATTTTGACTTTGTTAATGACAGTTTAATTGTTGAGGTCCAAGTCCTCATTAGTATATATTGCTGAAAGTAGTATATGAGATACCTGTGGAAGCCAAAGTACTTCATTGATCTACTTTCTAATGTGCTTCTCCGTTGTCTTTTGCCGCAAATGCAGAAGCTGGACTACATTGGCACAAGTGAGTCGTCTACGGTCAATGGTCCTGTAAAGTATATTATAAAAAATCCATACACCCCTGACCACACAGATAGATCAAGAAACGTGTTACCTAAGCTTTATACTTGCTCACTGTAAAAGATAATATAGGGTGTTGGGTATGGGTTTGTTTAGGAGAGCAAAGACCACCCAGTCTCATAGTGTGCATTTGAAAAATTGACCCTTGAGTAGTGCAATTATAGATATGTGATGATGGAAAGATTCATTTCATGCACCTCATGAATCTTTTGAATCTTATGGTATATTATTAAAGAAAATGTCAACTGCTTTGTGTAATAACACTATGTTTGCTAATGAACTGTTAGATTTAAGCAATGTTTTCATGACAACTATTAAGGATGCTAAGGGGTTCTGCTAAAATCAATTGTATGTAAATGTATCCTCTGTGGAAAGCCTGAAAATCTAACATGGATGCAGCCGTCATTGACGTATGCTGGGCACCCCTGGCATTGCCTTGGCGACCCATGGCCTCAGAGGTGGGAAAATCAGTGCAAAGAACACAGTGGCAGCTCATCCTTATGGACGTTGGGTGGCGCTCTATTCTCTTTTCTGTCATATGGTTTATTGCTTTAATAGTGCATAATATTATTCACCATTAGTATACTAAAAAATGGAGTACAATTATCTGGAATTTGCCCTTCCATGGCAGATGAGTTAAGTAGAAAATCCTTTTAGATGTATGTTGTGTGTGTGCTTGCGGGTGACAATGTGTTTACGTGAGAGAGCGTGTGAGTAAGTGTGAATGTGTAAGCCTGTGTGTGTGAGTGAAAGTGAAGATCAAAGGGCATTTGATGTCACTTCCGCTACCCTTTTTTGGTGAATTGCCGTCCATGATAAAAGCTCCTTTTGAACTCAACCTGGACTAGTACTTTTAAAGACCTTGAAATGCGTACCTCACCAACAGGCAATACCGGCATTTTTTCCACACGTAGGGCCAGATGTTAGAAGCTTGCATTTTGTGACTTGCAAATTGCGTTGCTTTGCAACTCGCCAAATGCAATGTACAACAGTGTCTCAGACACTGTTTGCGATTCCCAACGGGGTCGCAAATTGCATGCCTCATTAATATTCATGAGGCACAACCCCATTGGGAATGGCTAGCACTCCCAGGGATGGTGGCACGCTGGGGACAGCAGACCACCATGTCTGGTACTGCTTTTTTGATATAGCAGCTTTTTTTATGAAGCACGTTTTCCTTTAAGGAATACGGGATGCATTTACAAAAGAAAAAGGTTTTAAGGGCAGGCAGTGGTCCCTGGGACCACTGCCTGATCGTAAAAAATATTTTCTCACACACACACAAAGGGGAAGGGGTCCCCTCGGGACCCCTTCCCGTTTATGAGTGGTTTACCACCTACTTGAAGTAGGTGGTAAACTGCGAGTGTTTTGCTGCCGCAAATGCAGTCGCAAAACAATAGCACATGGCAGAGAGTGTCACTATGAGGAAGGGACACCCCTTCCTAATAGCGAGAATCGCAAACGCTAATTTGCGAGTCAGTGACCCGCAAAAAAGCGTTTGTACATGCCATGACCCATTTTGTAGTCGCAAACAGGCCGATCTCCCGTTTGCGAGCACAAATAAGGGTCGTACATCTGGCTCTTAAAGTATTATTTCAGATTCCTGTCCAGAAGTAAGAATGGGAAATCAGATCTCGTTTTGTGGGAAAACCATCAAAGTGTGTCAAAGATTAATCTTTCCTGTCATACACTGGATAATGTGGTGGAAAGATAAATTAGGAACTGTAGATTCCTGTGAACGGCTGAAAGGCGCGCCAATATATCCGTTAAGCAAGGGAACAGATATTGCACGAATCAAGTAGAAAAAAAACTGTGCTGAAGAGCTAAAATGATTGTATGACTTGATGTAAGAAATGTAGCTTGAAAGATTCAAATGGGACCATGCAGGTCAATTGTAGACCATTGAGGAAGGGTAAAGACTCACTTTCAAGATGCAAGAAGACACAAGATAGCTGAGGGGTGGGAGTTCCTTCACTGAGCTCTCCAAGGACTTCCAGTCCCTTTGCCCCTTGGTGTCAGCGCCCAATGCCCTGTCGTCCAGTGGGTTGTCACCTGCACTGCTTCATGACCCCCAACAAAGGAGATTGATCATGACTCACTAGAAGGTTCCGGTCGATGTGCGACGACTACAGAGCCGCAATGGAAATCCGTAATGGAAAGCCAGTGTGGTCTTGTCAGCTGCCCTTGGGCCATCACAGAGCGGGCCACAATTAACACCGCCCGAAATAAGCCAAGAAGGAGACTAGCTATGGTCAGAGACTATGGTTTACTACTTCCCTTGAGCCTAGGGTTGTGGTCGGAGGCCACCTGCCTGGACCCGCTATTCTCATTTTCAGCCGTAGAGATTTGTTGATGAGTTGGGACAAGATGTTTGGAGGACCCGCGTGGTGGGCATGGCATTCCAGGTTGGCTATGAGTCCTGCGACATTTTTGCCCTGCTGGGAAAGGTTTTTGTATTTTACTTTGGACATTGTGCATGAAGCTGGGGAGGCCAAGTAGCACATTTACACAGGAGGTGGCATTTCTATATAGGGACACTAAATTCTATATAGAATGGCCATTGCCTCCAAAAATAATATAAGCCTCTCGGCGCCATGATGGAGGCACTCTCATTCATAAAGCACACCTGAGGAGCAAATGTATTGATTGGGACTTTCAAACTCACATCCAAACTATATTTTTCCTTCTTTCAAATTAGGGTGTCCTCGTAATTAATATTGCAATCATTTTCTGAGCCACTGCTATCTTTTTTTAATATATTTTTACTATATTTTATCTTGAAATGTTCTTATTAAATTTTCATTGTAAACTAGTCACTGCCATCATAAAAACTTCTTGCAGGAGGAGTAAACTGTTCTCATGTAAAGTCTTTTGGTTCATTGCCTGTGGCGGCTGGCATGTAAGGAGGGTGGTGGCGGGGAACATCCTTTACCACGAAACTTTTACAACATGGTACCATTACCACGCAGGTTTTACAACGAAAGTCGTTACAACGACTTTCCCTGGAGAGCACTCTAAGATAAGGAATAGTTTAATTTACTATCCAACACCTTCCCTACTATCCACGGGGACTGGAGTTGGAATAGTAAATAAAACTATTCACTACCCAGCGCCCCCCAACGCAAGTCGTTTGTAACGACTTGCGTTGTAAAACCTGCGTTGTAACGGTGCGCATGGTAATACCACGCGTTGTACCGTCATACATCCGTGGTGGCGCGGTGGGGGACAAAATAAATAAATAAATAAATAAATAATTCCACTTACTTTCTTCCTGGCCCAGCGTCCTCCTCACTTGGGTCTCCTCTCCAGTCAGGCTCCAGGTAACTGCAAAAACCAATTCTGGCGCTGCTCTCATGCTGCATTAGAGTAGCCTCTTTCATTGCTCACAAGGGCACTGGAGCCCTATGTGGTCTCTAACCCAGCTGTTTTAAGACAGCTGGGTTAGAGAGGTTTAAACTGCACATGTCTGGCTGGCCGTCGCAAGAGGGCGGCCAAAAAGACATGCACACTTTAATCCTAAGTGCCCTGCCTATCACTGCTTTCTACTGCTGTCTGACGGGCAGCAGCAGAAATCAGAAAGCCCCTCCCCCCTTCCCCACCCCTCTCCCTGGCCTGACGCTCGGCTTGGGTTGGGGGTTTGAAAAATAAAATGGTAATAAATTAACTTTATAATTTTATTTTTCTATCTTTGGGGGTAATTTTTTAGTGTGGCGGCGCTCCATCGCCTTAAGGGAGGTGCCTCCCCTGCGCCATTTCTGTTTCTAGTTTGGACTATATAAAACTTTAAAAATAAATACATAAATAAAAGATTCTGGGTGTCTCATTGGGATAAAAGGATGGATCAAGATATGTGGATTTGTTTGCTCTAGCAAAACAACCTGCTGAAAAAGCTAGTAAATGTTTAATGTAGGAAACAGAAGAAAAGGCAGCAAGGGATCATTTAAAGCAGCACTCCCTACCTATACAACAAATCAAAACGTGATTAAAGGTCAGAGTTGCTCGCCTCCTAGGTCCACTGCCAACAGACCACACAGTTATAGTACATTAGAGAAAGCACAGAGAGGCAACATCAACATGTCAACATGCACAGATGCACAGTAAACAACTCAGTTCGGACTCTTCATTGATGTTGGAATTTGAGCCTTTAATGGATTCGTGGACCACTTATGGCGTAAGAAGATGGAACAATACAGACAAAATGCAGCCAACGCGTTTCGCCCTGAATAGGGCTTCCTCAGGGCACTAATCAAAAAGCTCCAATCCTCTAATGATCAATGACGTCCCAGGATCATTATATCAAACACTTGAGGTTGGTATGCGATCATGCCGATAACACAAACAGCATCACGGGAAGAACTTTCAGTTTGTCTCACCCTTCAGCAGTTACTTAAAACACAACGTACAGTTCTTCAAAAATGTGGCACAGTCCAAGTTCTAGATTCTTTAGTTCACTGTGATAGGTGAAACTCCTAGGGTTGAAAAGGTAGTCCAAATTAATATTTTAAGTAACTGAGCCAATGTTATCTTTTTTACTATATTTTATTTTGAAATAGTCTTATATTACATTTTAATTGTAAACTAGTAACAGCCCTCAGATAAACGTCTTGCAGGGGGAGTTAACTGTTCTCATGTCAAGCCTGCAGGTCCAAACTATTGCTGTTTCTAGTCTGAGCTATATAAAACTTTAAAAATAAATACCTAAATAAAAGATTATGGGAGTCTCATTTGGATAAAGGGATATATCAAGATATGTGGATTTTTTGCTCTAACAAAACAACCTGCTGAAAAAGCTAGTAAATGTTTAATGTCATTGGCTACCCCAAGAGAACCATGTTGTTGGGTTTCATTGCTGATACACCACTTTCAACACATAGTGGGATTTTAACAGTAGTAGATTTATTTTCATATATGTCCCATCTCATAATGCCCTAAAACTAGCATGGGTGTTCTTGAAGCATATGTGTCTCTTACAAGAAATACTATCTGTGGTGTAGATTTGCATATGAGCTAAATTAAAGTTTTGAAAATTCTGCATTTTTTTTGTATAAGAATTAGTAACAGCAAGTGTGTGCTGTCAAGTCATGACCAAAACAATTCTCTACTAATGTGCTATCATAAATCAAGAAAACTATTTTTCTCAGACTCTCTATAAGGACTTCCCTACTGAATTTGAACATGTGATTTGGAAGTCTACAAGAAGATTCCAGCTGTAGCTCACTGAGCTATCTGCCAGCCCAAAAAAAACAGACAATAAAAACATATGGGAAGTTAAAACCGGAAATCCATAAATCTGGCACTGGCAGAAAAGACTGAAAAACAACACTCTACAAAACCACAAACATATTTTTTCAAATGATTAAAAAAGTAAAACCAGGACATAGCCCTGTTCCCACGGTTATGAGTTCATTTCTGACGTGAAGATTTTACAGCCTCCTTTTATTTCAGTTCTGATTTCCAGTGTGTGTGGTGGATGATACAAAGGCATCTCTCTCTCTCTCCCTCCCTCCCTCTCACACACACACAGTGTCTGACATCACTGCCCACGAAAAAGGGTGGGGTGAGATTGCATTGAAATCTGCTCTGTCTGAGGGGGACCGGATTACAGACAGAGGCAGGCAGCAGCGGCCGCGGGGCGTCCAGGCACACAGCTCGAACCCCCAGCGCAACCAAAGGCGTGCACTTGTTCCGAGGAATAAACGCGTAAAAGATACACAGGGACCTGGCAAGCGGCTGTCCCCAGAAGACACGACAACGGTCTCCCGCACCCCTGAAGGTCTTCTGAGGGTCCCCGATTCTGGTTTCTGCAAACAAATTCCAAAAGGGTCTGGTAAGTTTGGCAAAAAAAAAAACGTTTCTGCAGAATTTGTATTTGTGGCGGCTGTAGGCAGATAGATGGCATGTGGGAGGGGGTGAGGGTGGTATCTGGGAGAGCAGGGGAGTGCTGGGAGAGAACGCCGGCAGGCATCCCCATGGCACCGGGGGCATGTGTGGCAGACACCGGCAGGGCGGGGAGGCGTGCTCAGTGACCCGGAGAGTGCCCGGGCGGGGTGTGGAAGACCTCCGGCCGGGCTGCAGATGCCGGATGGATTCTCGGCGACGGTGAGGGTGGGCATCCAGGGGTGGAGAGGCGCCTGGCAGCGGTGGGTGTGGGCAGAGGCAGTGCCAGCGGTGTGGCACGTGTTTGTGGGGCATACGATGTTGTGATGTCGGTGCATTTTGCCTCGGATGTGTGTTGGTTTGTCTGGTTTTACGGAGGAGTTTTCGGTACATTCTTTCCACATACCGGGAGGATGTCTGCGCTGTGGCGGGACAGTGTGAACCACTGCCGGGGGTGGCTGACGGCCAGCGGAGCGCACTTACCCCTCTCAGCTGCAGCCCCGCCATGAGACGGGGTCCTGGCTTTGGAACCCAGAATTATGCGGTGATGCACGTCTCACTTAACTATGTGGTGTGCGCACTCACGTGTGGAGGCGTGCACGCCCAGCTCGGTACTTTCTACCCTCAGTGGTGCGGGCGGATCCCGGACCGGGCGGTCCGCGAGCATCCTCTCCGGCCAGGCTTCCTCTGCCGGTGGCGGCTCCGCCTCCTCGCTGCTGCCCGGGCATGCGCCCTGGGTGCGGGGGCAGGCGGCGCCGGGGGACGGTCAGTCGAGGAGTTCCAAGCAGGAAGGGATGGGCGCCTCAGCGACCCGGGTACCACGGGTTCCTGTGTGTCTGTGTGAATATATATGCATATAAATATATATATACATACAAATATATATATATATATATATATATATATATATATATATATATATATATATATATATATATATATATATATATATATATATATATATATTTATTATTATTATTTTTCGTCCGAACTCCACCCGAAAGTATTAGGACGCTCTTCATGGGGGCACCAGTTACATTTCAAGGGCACGTTCTTTTTTGTGTAGGCTCAGGCTCTAAGGGGCATATTTACAAACCCCTTACGCCACCCGGACATCACTTTTCCCACGTTAAAAATTACGCAAGGGGCTTGTAAATAAGCCCCCAAGTGATTTGCCCACAATCACAGGATGCTGAGCCGACGCCGAGACTCGAACCTGTTTCCCCAGTTATAAAGTCAGCAGCTCTGGCCATTGCGCCACATGTGGGTTTCCTGTCGGTCACCTAGAGACTTTGGGAACACCCTTCAGCTCAGTGAGGGAGGGAGTAATGGGTTGATGCCAGTTAAATTAGCGATGTAGTGAGTAATTGAGCGTGTGAATGGGTGAACCCGTGGATGAGCGATTGGGCTTGGAAGAGAATGAGTCCAGCTGCGAGTGGGTTCGTGACCGAGTGAATGAGTAAGTGAATGCGTGTTTGAGAGTGGGTGAGCATGACTGTGTAGGTAGGTGAGAGAGCAATCCAGTGAAAGTAAGCCAGCGAGTGAGTAGGTGTGAAAAGGTGAGCGAACGAATGAATGAGTGATTTAGTGAACAAATGAGTGAATGAACTAATGGGTGAGTGACTGAATCAGAGTAAGTGAACCAAAAGTGAGTGCAAAGATCGAGAGTCTGAATGAGTGCACAGTCATGTATAGAACACCACATTCATGAAATGGATGACCTCCAGCAGCGCAGTAAGCACTCAGTCCCCAGGGATTAAGTCGCTCGACCTCTCATAAAAAGATAGAGTCAGTGTCACGAGAACCGTGACAAGATGGAGGCCTCCTCCAGATGGGCGCTCCTGACTCAGCAGCCCGCCTCCCACAGGATGTCCTCGCGCTGGGCCGGGATGGGTGTGGGCTCAGCAGTCCGCACAGTCACGCTGCTACAGCTGGCTTGTGCACAGAGGCGGCCATAAGCAGAGTTCGCGAGCAGCCAGGCCAGGAGGGCTGGGGCGACGTCTTGCTCAACGAGTGCCAGGATTTTGGGCCAGCCCGCATCTGTGCCGGCTTCAGTAGCTGGTGGGAATTCTTTGAGGGTCACTCTGATCTGTGCGCACTTCTTTTTTTTTAAAACTTTTGCACTTTCCACAGATTTTTTTTCCAACACTGTGCAAAACCCATGAGCCAGATTTTGGCCGCGCTTGCTGGTCCATTTCCTGAGTTCTCCTTTTCGGAGATGTAGCGTCTAAACCCCCCCACGAATAGCCTATGGGCGCTGTGACTCACCGGCAATCACAGATGAGCGAAGCGCAACATCGGCCCGGCCTTGCATAGGTATGTCGTCATGTCCAGCGCCTTAAGTAGCGCTTAACACCGGCCTATTTTTAGCTTGTTTGTAAGCGCTGTACAACGTGGCGCATTTTGAAAGCGAGTCACAGAAAAATGGCGAGCATTTTTGCCCAGGGTCACACAGTGCAGTGAAGTCAGGAAGCAGATGTTTACAGCTGTCGCCTCCATGCATAAAATGGTAGCAGGAATTACTCTTGTGGGCTTTGGGACCCGAGTCAAAACTTACATTAAGTAATATTGTGACATCACACAGTTGAGTTTAATACCATGATGGTGACTTTAGAGTTGAGTAGTGACCGTGATGGTGAACTCAGAGTTACGTTGGTGACCATGATGAAAACATTGGGGTGAGTTCAAAACTGCCATGGTGAACTAAAATATGGGTTAGGGATCGTGATGGTGGACAAAGAGTTAAGTTAAATACCACAACGGTGAACAAAGAGGTTAGTTACACACCATGTAGGTGAACAGACAATTACATTAGAGATGATGGTGGTGAACAGGGGGTTGAGTTTGAGACTGTTATAGCGCACAGAGATTGGATTAGGAGTTGTGAGGCTGAACAAATAGTTAAAGTACATGGTGGTGAAAAAGTGTTAAATTGTACGTCATGATGGTGAACACGGAGTTGGGGTAGACAGCGCTGATGTACACAGAGTTCAGTTAAAGACCATGGTGAAGGTCACAAAGTTGAGTTAGAGATCACGCTAGTGGACAGAATTGAGTTTACACCTGTGATGGTGAACACAGTTGGATTAGAGAACATCATATTGAACACAGAGATAAGTTAAATACTATGTTGATGAGCAGAATTGAGTTAGAGATCCCAATAGTGAACAGAGTTAAGTTAAAGACGACAATAGTGAACAAAGAGTTGAGGTACAGGTCATAATGGTGAGCAGAGCTGAGTTAGAGATCCCAATAGCGAACAGAGTTGAGTTAAAGATGACAATAGTGAATAAAGGGTTGAGACACAGGTCACAATGGTGAGCAGAGCAGAGTTAGCGATCCCAATAGTGAACAGAGTTGAGTTAAAGACGACAATAGTGAACAAAGAGTTGTCACAGGTCACAATGGTGAGCAGAGTTGAGTTAGAGATCCCAATAGTGAACAGAGTTGAGTTAAAGATGACAACGGTGAACAAAGAGTTGTCACAGGTGAACAGCGATCCCAATAGTGAACAGAGTTGAGTTAAAGATGACAACAGTGAACAAAGAGTTGTCACAGGTGAACAGAGTTGAGTTAAAGGCGACAATAGTGAACAAAGTGTTGAGGTACAGGTCATAATGGTGAGCAGAGCTGAGTTAGAGATCCCAATAGTGAAGAGAGTTCAGTTAAGGACGACAGTAGTGAACAAAGAGTTGAGACACAGGTCACAATGGTGAGCAGAGTTGAGTTAGAGATCCCAATAGTGAACAGAGTTGAGTTAAAGACGACAACAGTAAACAAAGAGTTGAGGCAGAGGTCACAATGGTGAGCAGAGCGGAGTTAGAGATCCCAATAGTGAACAGAGTTGAGTTAAAGACGACAATAGTGAACAAAGAGTTGTCACAGGTCACAATGGTGGGCAGAGCGGAGTTAAAGATCCTAATAGTGAACAGAGTTGAGTTAAGGATGACAGTAGTGAACAAAGAGTTGAGGCACAGGTCACAATGGTGAGAAGAGCGGAGTTAGAGATCCCAATAGCGAACAGAGTTGAGTTAAAGACGACAATAGTGAACAAAGAGTTGAGGCACAGGTCATAATGGTGAGCAGAGCTGAGTTAGAGATCCCAATAGCGAACAGAGTTGAGTTAAAGACAATAGTGAACAAAGAGTTGAGGCACTGGACACAATGGTGAGCAGAGCGGAGTTAGAGATCCCAATAGCGAACAGAGTTGAGTTAAAGACAATAGTGAACAAAGAGTTGAGGCACTGGACACAATGGTGAGCAGAGCGGAGTTAGAGATCCCAATAGCGAACAGAGTGGAGTTAAAGACAATAGTGAACAAAGAGTTGAGGCACTGGACACAATGGTGAGCAGAGCGGAGTTAGAGATCCCAATAGCGAACAGAGTTGAGTTAAAGACAATAGTGAACGAAGAGTTGAGGCACAGGTCACAATGGTGAGCAGAGTGGAGTTAGAGATCCCACCAGTGAACAGAGTTGAGTTAAAGACGACAATAGTGAACAAAGAGTTGAGGCACACGTCACATTGGTGAGCGGAGCTGAGTTAGCTCCGGTGACGTTGGGCATGGATGTCAGCCTCACACATATTGGCGCATTCATTGAAATGCTTCTCATTGGTCAGACATCAACTTTTGCGCTTGTTGAGATTGGCACTATATTAACTTCTTGCTTAAGCCTTTTCTTCACTGTCATAATTGTTTGGGTTGCAAAGTCTCTATTCACAGTGGCCACTTTACTTTTTAGTGCCAAGAGGCTGCTACGTCCATGTACTTTAAAAATACAAATAACATAGCACAGCTTAACAAGTCACAGCATTGGACAATGTAGCATAACAAAGCAGAGCACTGCAGTGAGTGGCCTTGACTCAGTACACCCTTCGGGTGTTAAGTCGCGCTCTACAAATCCAGATAACATAACAATATAGTCCAAAGCCAATCAAAGCAGGGGTACCAGGGCTTACATAAACCAGTGCCAGTCATCCCATTGACAAACGGATACTTACCATAGAGTAGGTGTGCAGCAGACACGCCTGTGAACTTTAGAACTTCCTCTGAGTGTTACTCATTGTGTCATGTGCACAGAACAGGTTTGTCCGGGCAGGGCCCGAAAACAAGCGCGTCCAACGCCCATGAGCATGAACGAGGAACGGAGGGAGGCGCTTTCCATTCACAATAGCAGTATCAGGGTGTAGACAGGAATCTCTACAACCATTGTCTGCAGATAGACGAACAAGCAGTGGCAAAGCCAACACGTTTGGCACTGTCAACCTTTTGGCTCTGCCAATGTTTGTTTTGTCATGTTGGGGAATCTGCAAGGCCCTGGATTCATCTTAAAAAGCATTATTTAAAAGCAAAAGTTGTATTTTGTTTGCAAAAAAGGACACATTGTAGTATTCCCTGGCACTGAAGGAAACTGCTGTGTTTGTGGATGTGCTCATTGCCACCTCACAGGGGAGTTAGCCAATGGCTAAAGTGGGATGGCCCATCATCCCATGCTGTATGCAGCAGTGGGTGGAAGAAAAATGTGCATGACACAATAACAGACCAATGGATGAAGATGGCTGGCTAAACGCTCCTATGAGTAAATGTATTATAAATTTAATTTCAGTAAAATCAAAGGTCTTGGCTAACAACGGATGTATGACGGTACGACGCGTACCGTCACAACGCGTGCTGTTACAACGCGTTTTTTACAACGCAAGTCGTGACAACGACTTGCGTTGGGGGCGCGGATCGAGAATAGTATAATTTACTATTCTAACACCAGTCCCCGTGGACACTAGGGAAGGTGTTGGAATAGTAAATATACTATTCTTAATCCTGTAGCGCCCTCCAGCGCAAGTCGTGGTTACGACTTGCGTTGTAAAGGACGCGTCGTAACAGCACTGCGTTGAAACATCCGCGGTGTAAAGGATGTTTCCCCTAACAACAGCTCTAAACACGATTAAATCCAGCATTAACGTGAGACTGATGTCAGGCGTGGCAAAACACTAAATGGCCATTTATTTAATGAAATAGAACATCTCAACCTTTAATTGATGTGTAATCAACAAGTCGTTTGGGGCTTCGTGCTCCGGCTCAAGTAGCTGCTGATGAACATACTCTTCAAGATTCCAACATGTGTCTGCACTCATGGTGGATTTTCTCAATTTCTAATAGAATATCCAATATTTTACTATAGGCAGATTTCCCCCTTGCTTGTTCAGAGAAAAGCCACGCATGACAGTAATCACTGAGACAGCATGTAATACCCTGTCCAGATGTCAGCATGTTAGTTGACACTTGATGTGCCATCTGCCACCCCACTATGATTACACTACGTGAGACCAGGAAAGTGCTCAGTACCCACATTCACAATACTCACCTCATGATGGGGGTTTTCAGACGCTCTGTGGGCACATTTTATATTTGTTGAGCTTAATGTAATGTTTGCTGCTGTTATCTACGATCAGATGAGGAGCTATGACCGTAAATGATGCTGCGTGCCAACAACATCCCCAGAAGACAGCATCAGTATTACAATATATGATAGGGATGTATGACGTTACAACGCATGCTATTACAACACATGCCTTTACGACGCAAGTTTTACAACGACTTGCGTTGGGGGGCGCTGGATAGTGAATAGTTTAATTTACTATTCCAACTCCAGTCCCCGTGGATAGTAGGGAAGGTGTTGGATAGTAAATTAAAACTATTCCCTATCCTAGAGCGCCACCCAGCGCAAGTTGTTGTAAAAGTTGCGTTGTAATGGTTGCGTTGTAAAGGTACTTCGTTGTAACAGTTGCGTTGTAAAGGATGTTTCCAATGTAATAGCATAACTTTATATTATGTGTGTGTGTGTGTGTATATATATATATATATATATATATATATATATATATATATATATATATATATATATATATATATATATTAGCTCCAGAAATACAGAGCTTCACCTGAAACTTTGGTAGAGGAAGTCATAAAATCCAGGGTTTTATATTTTTCGAAATGATTCCATAATTTCAGAAGGCAAAATACCTCCTTCCTTTCTAGAAGGCAAGTGACTTATATGACAAAAACAAGCATTGGTAAAGCCAATAGGTCTGGCATTGTCTGCTAGCCTTTTGGCTTCGTCAATGTTTGTTTTGTCTCTGATTTTGCAAAACTTTATGCTTGGGGATGCTGCTGGGCCCTTGTAAATCTAAAAAAAAGAAATTGGCTAAAAGCAAAATAGTTTTTTGGTCTCATAAAGAGCTCTGACAGGAGCAACTTTGTGTATGGATGTGCTCTTTGTGAAGGAAGCCAATGGCTAAATAGTCTGAACCATTGCCCGATGCTGTCTGATGTAGTAGGTGGAAGAATTATGTGAGTGGCACAATAACAGACCAATGGATAAAGAGTATGACAAAGATATATTTTTAGCAAATTCAAGAGGTCTTGGCTAATGCCAGACCTAAAACATAATAATAGGCGAATAGTCATGCAGGGTCTGTCGGTCTTATGTTTATAATCATTTGCATTTTTGGGGTCCGTCACTTAATCCATAAAGCTTAATCAGGGCACTGGGGCTCCTTAGTGCACCAATTGTGAAGGTGAGATCTGCTGGCATTATTCTTTGGGACGATACCATGCCATATTTGTATTTTCCTAATGTATCGATTTTAAGAACATACTCCGCTTTTACGTGAAATCTTCTCTCTTTATCATTTAAGAGCCACAGAATTTGTGCCAAAGCCTACAACTTAAAGATTGATTATTCTCAGAGATCCGTGTCACTTTCCACAATACATCAAATTCCTTCTAGTTCCGAATTTCAATTCAATTAGCCTTTTCAGAATAAATAAGTGCAAACTAGGCTCGTCAAAATTGCTCCACCGAAGGTACCAGACTCATTGTGCTCTAGAGCAGAGCACAATGAGTCTGGTACCCTCGGTCAGGCAATTTTCAAGATAAGTTCATTGCTAACTACAGTTTAGAACATTGGAATGTTGAGCGCTCCATTGAAGATAATGGAGTAGCTCCGGGCTTCTAATGGCTGGTATACGCCTGGTGCTCCAACATACCAATGCTTGTCTTTCACAGCACCAGCTGTCAACAAAGGCCTTGTGGATCCAGATGGGATTTCAACCCCCTCAGGCGCCGTGAGGCCTTTGTTTTACTAATTAGAACATTCAGTCCTGATGGGGCTGAATGTTCTAATATCCTTATAGCCTGCCGTAGCTGGGCTAAACGGACCATTAAATGCCTGCTCACTTGTTAAAGGCCCTCGCCTTTGGCTCCGGCCTTTAACGCTGGAACGGGCCTTTAATGGCCGGCATAGCCCGCTTCGGCTTTAATCAAAGATGGCGTGAACGAAAAGGGCCTCACGTGTCACTATTCGAAATTCTATCCCTTGAGACCACAGTGTAAATTCACCCAAGACCTCCTTTGGACTTCCTGCTCGAGCCCGGAAAGAAAAGAAGCCGCCACGCCTGACCTCACTGGCATGGCCCACAGCAGTAATATGTCTGTCAAAAAATGGACCCAGTCAAAACAGCTGCAGAGAACACGATGCTTTCCTCACAGGAAACTCGTTTGTTGATTTTTATCAGATGTCTTTAGAAGGAGGAGGTGGAGGAAAGGAAATGGGATCTGGATTACAGAAGCCCCAAGCTTTGAGCTCAAAGCCATAACAAATAAACAATTTTAAAGAGTTTAACTGCTTTAGGAATCATGGCTTCTGTGGAAAGGCACTGCCTCACCACTGGCATACCTTTAATAAACTGTGGTTACCGCTTTCCGCAGGGTCTATGGTGCTGTAGTATACCAAGTTGCCTGATGTCTTATTTGTGTTTGTATTTTATAATTTTCTTTTTGGATGCAGTTGCCAGAGCACTTTGCCCTCAGTACGTTTATTGCCCAGCAGTTTATGCAAGTCCATTTCTTTTACATTGATGTCAAAAATCACAACTGACAATTCAGGTTTTTATTTGTGTTATTATTTCTATAGTGCTGCAGACCCCACTGGCAGTGCGCTTGTGTAAGGTATTGCCCTGAGTACTCGCCGTTTCCCCAAATTGATCTGTCTGCTGAAAATTGCCTCACAGTAGCGTCCATCAGAGCAGAATTCCTCTTCTTGATGAAACAACACAGGAAGTCCCTGCATGGAACATACCCGTGAGTTCCCTAATAAAGGTTCACAAAAAATGATAGATGTGTCACTGTTCTCACGGTCAAAAGATGCAGTTAAATTAGGCAAGTCAGTTTTTAGCCAACTCGTTAATGGTAGAATGAGGAAATCTAGGCCACCGTCTAGAACGTGATACCCACTGAAAAGTGCTTCAACACCTCATCAGGGGTACAAAGCTCTATATAAATGCAAACCCTTCCCTGTTCTATCCCTCCACTATCTTTTTCAATCCAAATAACTGACTAACCTATCCATCGCTCAAATTAAATTCATATTTTCCTATACTAATTCACCACTAATCCTTTCTGGGTTCCGGAGTAGCGTGCTACTCGCCGAAAAAGCACTTTGACGACTCATCAGGGGTTATATTTAAATGCAATTACAATTTGTAAGGAGTTGGTAACGGATCACCCCAAAAAGATATGGGCTCAATTAAATTCTACGAAGTAGCAACTTTTCATTTCACCAAGCCACCATAAAATCCTTGGACCGGCCTTAGATTCAACCAGATTCTTGTGGGAAGCCCTACCATGTTTTGTTCTTTACCTCTTTTGAACACATGATTCATCACAGCTGTCCGGTTCTAGTTATTCGTTTTGGACACTCCCTCGTTCTGAAGGCATAGTTTAGTTTTCCATTTTGTGAAGCAAAGAATGTTGTTTCCTGGCACCAGTGCAAGGCAGTGGTGGGAAGTTAAGGCATCTCCAGCTTGCATCCACAGAATCCTTGATTAGATTCGGCATGGTACCAACTGAGCGGGCCTGAAGAAGGTGAGGGGGTTCATCACTTTTAAATGTTTTTATATTTTTGGGTTGGAGTTTGACATATGCGTTGACCTCCCTTTTGCTGTTCCCTTTTTTGAATCTGTGAAAAAATATTTAGAAGTTAAAAAGTTCCCTGACAAAAGAAATAGATCATATATATTGATAATTGTCCATGATCTGAAAGACTTTCTAGTAGAAGCCACATCAGCCTCTAATGTTGGGTCAAATGTGGGATATAGCTCTCTGGGGACTGGTCCGGGTTAAGACGCATAAGGGGTGATTTAGAGTTTGGCGGACAGGCATGCCATACTGGCCGTACCGGGCACTGGGCATGTTCCCGGGAGGCTTGAAGGATGGGGGTGGGGGGTCGGTTTTGTTACTGGGGGCCAATTTTATAGCAGTGCAGCAGTTCTGAAAGCACCGGCTTCAAAGTTCCTTGTATATCCAAGGGTTTTCAGGTAAAAATAAAGGTGTCAAGATGACTCCAGTGATTAATGTACCATATGGGGTCTGGTCTGACAAAATTTGCCAGGGTTACTTTGGGTTCCCAGTCCTGCAGACAGGTTACTCCATCACAAATGGGACGGGTATGCTTTCCACCTTATTCCAAGGGCCATAGGATGTAATGCACTTGTAATAAGGCTCACAGGATACCTGTCATGTTTGTGGCAGGGTATATCTCATCTGACAATCTCCAAATCATGTCCACGGTGGCGCTGTGGTCAGGGTGATTTATAATTCGAAAGTGGGCCTCTCTTAGACCAATAATCATAGGCCTGGAAGGTTAGCGATGGGCGCAGCTTGAGATATAAAATAAGCATTGACAATGCACACAAGTCTGAATTTATTTTTAAATATTTTTGCACTAACAAGATTTTCGTCACATGCTTTGTGCAGTCAAACAATCAATCAATCAGAACAATTTGTAAAGCGCGCTACTCACCCGGAAGGGTCTCAACCCTTGTACCCATCTAATATGGTACTTGTAGATAGCACTCCGCCCCGTGGCACGCGTGACATCTGCAGCTGTGACATTTTACTCATGAGTGCTCTGCATTCTGGAAACTGTTTCCCATTATAGGTTTTGGTTTGAAAAGGTTGGCATGTTAAGTGCTGGTCACAAATAAAATGGACAGTTTGGCTCTTATGTGCATTATTTGTATAGAGTGCTTAGCGCTGTCAGGCATACAGACTGTAAACATTAAGTTACTGTAAATGCTATTGGAGTAATACAATTGAGCGGCCCACTGCATTTTCTGCATAGTTATGGATTGACCTCAATTGTCCCATAGTTCACAATTTGCTGCATAATTTGTAGTTTTCAACCAAAAAATACATTTTGAAACCTGCTCAGATGGATCGAATGTTACTGAAATATTGCCACACAGTGGCAGACCCATTCAGGGCTGGACTGGGAACATACACCAGCCCTGGCAATTCAGTTGGACTGGCGTTGGGTTGGGAGGGTTGCTAGTGAGAAGCACTGTTGCTGCTTTTGTTACAGCAAAAATGACAAATGGGCCAAAAACCGTACCCCACCCTTCCAGCCCAATGGGAAAATGCCAGGTGCCCGCTATGGCCAGTCAGGCCCTGCAACCATTGCAGAAGTTTGATGGTCACCTAATGAAAACAGAATTAATATGTGACAAAATGACAGCATAGAAAATAATACTGTCCAGAAAGAGCTGCATAATGCCACATCATTGAGTTGTGTTGGCCATCGTTCATTCATGAAAGCCAGAATCTTGACAGTTTTTGAAGCTATCTGTATTAGACATAGTTGCATTCAGTGAATACATCTGACTAGGAATCATTTTCAAACTCATTTGTCATTCCCAACATCTCCCAACATCTCCGCCAATTACACTGGCTTCCCATCAGGAGCAGAACCAAATTTAAGTCACTCTGCATTGCCTACAAGGCAATCCACAAAACTGGGCCCCAATTTCTCAAACAAGCATTTAGACCATATGCTTCCACCAGAGCACTAAGCTCCGACTCAGCCCACCTTCTCAATGTCTCTCGAACAAGGAGAGTCAATTGGGGTGACAGATGCTTCACTACCGCCACTGCAAAACTGTGGAACTCCCTCCCCCTCCACATTAAAACCAGCCCATCTCTCATCTTGTTCAGGAAACAAGTGAAAACCTGGTTGTTCACACAGTAATCACCCTCTGTTCAGCTAGTCAAACTCAATAGCGCCGAGACACCCCTGGGTAATTGTAGCGCTCTAAAAATTGCAAAAACATAAACATAAACATTACTCCTTCCCTTGTAGACCACCCTTGGACCACCCTAGCATGCGTAATGCATCCTAGAAGACACCTGAATTTGGATAATCAGGGTCTTCTGGTTGGACCTGTTTTTGTACCTCTACTAGCAATAGTAAATACGAGAAAGGTCTGTCTCTAGAGTCCCATATTGTGGAACTACTTTCTTCCTATCACTTAGAAAGAAAATCATGTATTTTGGTAGAGTTTGTAATTACCCGTTCTTCTTATCAGTGATTGGCTTGGTCAGAGGAGTAGAAGGCACCTTTTTCCTGCCACACTATCAGTCATTTTTTTGAGACAGGTTTATTGTGTTGTAGCCTTACACTTGTGTTTTTGGTCCGGATTTTTTGCAGCTGTCAAACAGACCTATTGGTAACAATATACAGAATATAGAGGGCTTTGAGTCTGCACTTTTCACCCATTGGCTTTCTCTGACCAGCTTCTTTCAGCCATTGGCTTGTGACTTTGTCAATTACATCGTGGCAGGGCCTAGTGAAGTATTAATTTCTACAGGAAGCTTAGGGCTATCCTTCTGTTTCCACTCAAGTACCTGCATTGAACTACATGAGGGACTACACTAGCTGCCCCTGTCCACCCCTTTAGGCTCTCTTGTGTGGCTCTCACTCCTATGTGCTACCGCAATAAATCCAGACCTACTGGCTTTACCATTGCTTGTTTTATTCCGTTATCCAATGATTTTTTGTTATATATATCAATGCCTTTCAAGCCTTCTTTCCAAGTGATCTCATTACATTAATAGCTTGCTGTCTGAATGGGCCAATATGTTTATTGCTAGGCCTAAACGTTGCAGTAGATGTGCAAAGAGGCACAAACTTTGTGACGCCTGCGGATATTGATATGTAAACAGCACGCCTTGGAAACAAAGCATATCAAGACATGCTATAAACTTAGGCATATCACACATACTAACCAGAGAATACCTAAGCATAGCTCACATATCAGACCAAAGCATATCCTATGAAGCATGTTCTAGCCATTAAAACATCTCAAGACTTATTAAGCATACCTGGGAACGTTGGGAAGAGCGAGGTCGTATCCTTGGACAACCAGGCAACATCTGACCCACTGCATGGTGGCCCGAGGAGCTGGGTCCAGTCCCTGTTCCGAAACCTACGGCCAAGAACCTTGGTGTATGGTTTGACGATAGGCTGTCATTTGACAGTCAAGTCACTGCAGTGGTATTCAAATGTTTTGTATTGCTCAAAATGCTGGGTAAAATCATGTGCCTGTTGCCAGAGCCGGCCAAAAAATACAGTGATTCAAGCCTTGATTGTGTCAAGGCTTGATAATTGCAATGTTTTGTATCTTGGAGTTACTCAAGGAAGAATTAAAAGTCTCCAGAGAGTGCAAAACTCAGCAGCAGGCCCACTAGTGAATTTGCTGAGGCGTGCGCCTATTGGGTCTCCACTCCAGAAATTACACTGGCTGGCGATAAAGCAGAGATCAGCGTTCAAAGCACTGTGTTACTGTCACAAGGATATTGCCAATAAAGCACCAGGATACCATCAATCTCAAGTGAAACCGTACCTACCTTTATGGAACTTAAGATCAGCAGGGGAGACCCTGGCGATTGTTTCTCGGGTAAAGAGAGTTCTCTCTGCAGGTAGTTCTTTTAGTTACCTGGGACCAAGGGTTATGTACCCCTTGCCCCTGTCACTCCTTCAGTTGCAATCATAAGAGCTTTTTAGGAGGGAACCTAAAATCTGCTTTTTTAGGCAGGAGGTCTGAGAGTTTAAAGTGGTGTGTAGGGTGTGGTGACCTACTTCTAGCGCTGAGACACATCATGTGCTATGTGCTTTATTAAATATATATTTATTATTCTTTGATAACTTTATTTCGGTCAGAGACCATAAAAGTGCACACATAAAAATACAAGCCAGCACAAGTTATTAAAACAATAAATAGTCATTTAAAAGATTTAAAAAGAGAATTAAACTATAAGTTATCAATAAGAAAAGACAGTAATATCTTGAATACTATATCATGGAGTAAATCTAGAAGCAATATTTCTTAAAAACAAAGGCGGTCCCTAAGAAACAAGGACAGTTTTTACTTTCTGGCAAATAAATGGGCAATCTATCTAAGTAACAAAGGTACAACGTTACCTGGAACTAGCAAGAGGACAAAGACCCCTTTTGCTTCCTCCCTTTGTACAACTTCACATTGTCTGTTTCATGTTTGTCAAAGTCAGTATCAGTTATAATAGCAACCTAGTAGTCTTAATTTCTTAAATGTTGGATGGTAAATAAAATAGCCTTAAAAAATATTTTTCTTAAAACAATCCCTTTAAAGAACCAAAACGCTCAACAAGGAGCAAGAGTCCAAAGTGGACTCCAGGGAGGCTAGATTGGGTGTTTATGTATGTCTGAGACAAAGTGGAAGAGAGGCAGATAGACTGACAGACAGACAGACAGATAGACTATTAAATTGGAGCTCTTTTACATAAAAATATCAGCATATGTTTCGGCTTGTTGGATTACCATCTAGTGATACTCAAAGTATGCCCAGGGGCCGTTTGGGCCTTCTTGACCTTTACAAGTGAACAGCAGCACAATCTGCTGTTTAGTTGCTGAGAACTAATATTCAGAAAAAAATGTTAAACAAACCGGCAAGCATTTATAAACCTGCAAATAAAGGCTTGCCTGTTTATTAAAAAAATGTTTTAGACCTCCTTACACAATTCCTGACCCAACCAGACTCCCTACCGCCAGCCTGCTGGCATCAGTGCGGCCCTCGGCCCCACCACAGACCGTACTTTGTGGCCCCAGGGTAAATGTTTGCGAGTACCCATGCCATAGACTCTACTTAGGTTCCAGCTCATCTTGCATCTGTCAAAGACACTTTGGAATTCAGTGACAGGTTTTGCTGTCATGTCACCTACAGAACAGGGCGTGTTTATTTATTTACTTTACAGGTTTTATATTTGGTCAGACAAGTCCACAGGGGGTGTCAGAAGCCTCTCCAAAAATATAATAAATAGCAATATTTGTGAGTTACACAAAGTCACTAAATCAGGGTTTTATAGAAGTAGTTAAAGAAGGAAAAGGGCAGTGGTTATTCAGTGGCGTCCCATGGGCTGGGTAACCATAAGGAGCCCTGGCAAAAAATGCTCTAATCAGCTGCGATCTCTTCGTCTCCTCGCACCAGCTCCCTTCATCCATCCACTCCCTCTCTCCTTCTCTGCTCACTCTTTTCTTTCTCTATGATCACGTTTTCTCTACCTTCCACATCAGCCCTCCATGTCTTTCTCTCTCTCTCTTGAGGCCGCCCTGTGCAATTGATCTGGGGAAGAGACAGAGGCACCACAACTAGTCCAGGGCTTTCAAAACCTGGCTCAAAGGGCTCCAGTCCACTGGGCAAATGTCTGGTGGCATCAAAGGCCTGTTCGGCCCAGGTGGGTCCTCTGGGCCCTGCATCATGAGATCCTCACTTCTGAGGCCAAACACATTTGGAGCTAGCCTAGGGTGACCTGTGTTCTCGTTCAGGTGGGGTGTGGCCTTGCAAATCAGGCTGCACTGTTCTAGTTGGGGAAGGAACAATATTGATTTGCAGATGGTTGCTCTTCAACATTTGTGTAGAGTGGGCAAAAACAGTTGATTGCCAGAGTCTGCGATGTTTGCAAGCGTCCAATCCTTCGCCTTTTGTTGTTCTGCAGAAGGAAAAGAGGACGGGTTTAACATGGGTTCAACAAATTAATATATTTAAGTGATTATCCGTATGCGCTTTCCATGAAGCCAATCCAAGAGCTAAATTTTATCCACATTCCATTGCTTTAAACTAGCCTAAGAAGATCAGTAATCTAACAGATCACCTAGTTTCAGAAACAGATTCAGCAACTGGATGTTCTCAAGCAAAACTGGAGGAAGGAGATATAAGTTGGGTGATCAACAATTGTTTTTAGAAGATACCCTTTCAGGAAGGTCTAACAGAGGGCAAAAGAGATGACTTATCTTATAGATATAGGTTAGGACCTCCATGACCATCACTCATGGCCTGGAAAGAAGCTTCCTTCTGATACCTCCTAGTTTAACTCTGACAATTTATATATCACGACTGCTAGGTCTTGGACCTTCTCGATGTCGGGGTATGCTCATCTGCTTCATTGGACTTATATCCTCAGATATTTAAATGTGCTTGTCTCCCATAACTCTACATTTCTGTGTGTTCATTGTGAGGGTGCTCACTCTGCATAGTCAATCTTCAGATGTGGCATGCACCAGAAATGTATGCATGTTATATATGCAGGTGTAAAGTGAGAGAGAGCGAGAGAGAGAGAGAAGCAGCCGGGGACAGAAGCTGACAGATTAGAAGCGACAGCATGTCGATGGGATGGACATCTATGCACATTTCATGAGATACAACGTGCATACACACAGTGGGCTAAGGCTTGAAAGTGCTCTGCAATCTTGCACTCAGCTTGTTTCCAAATGACATTTGTGGGATGGCAATATGCGGTGCCAGAGTTACATAAATACGCCCGCTTCTGAGGGCGGGGAGGTGACCTTTCCTGCTTAGCCAATGACATATCATCTTGATGGAGAGGATGTAGCCTGATGGCTAGAGCAGGTGACCTCGAAGCTGGCGAACCGGGTTTGAGTCTCGGCAGGGACGCTCAACATCCTGTGATTCTGGGCAAATCACTTAGGGCCAGATGTAGGTAGGAATCATTTACCGATTCTTAATTACCGAATTTTACCGATTCGGTAATTAAGAATCGGTAAATATGAAGGGGGGACATGTAGGTCCATTCAGATGGTTTTTTTACCGAATCGGTGAAAATCTGTATTTACCGATTCGGTAAATACCGACCGGTAATGCCCATTCATTCCTATGGGCTTTGAAGCCCATAGGAATGAATGGGCATTACCGATTCGGTATTTACCGAATCGGTAAATACCGAATTTCACAAGGGTGCAGGGGGTGTCACTTTGACACCCTCTAGCACCCCCAAAACATGTTCGGGTGCCATGTGGCAGGCATACCTGCCCTAAGGGCAGGTCTGCCTGTCATATGGCACAGGTGTGCATGCACACATGTGCATGCACACCGGAATCGGTATTTTACCATCAAATAGATTTGATGGTAAAATACCGATTCTGTAAGGCTTGTGGGACTCAGAAGAGTCCCACCTACATCTCATATTTACCGAATCGGTAAAAATACCGATTCGGTATTTTACAGAATCGGTAAATTTACCGATCGGTAAATTTACCGATTCTGTAAAATTCAGGGCCCTACATACCATTCCTGATTTACCGGTCGTAACGGCCGAAAATACCGATTTTCGGCCGTTACCGACCGACCTACATCTGGCCCTTAATCTCCCCGTGCCCAACCAAAAAAAAATAACGTGTCCATCTGTAACGCAACTGGTGCTCATGTAAAGCGCTCTAATACCTTCGGGTCGAGTTCACACTATATAATACTCCCCCCAAAAAATTGCTTTCACAGTGGAGAATTACCACAATACAGTGATTGCACAGTATGCAAATGGTGCAGGACAGTAGTACTACCCCTGTAATCCCATCTTTAAAGTAGCCTCGAGCACACCTAGTGTGAGAAGGGACCGCCACACACATCCGACCGGGAGAATAAGCAGTAATTTGATGCTGGTCCACTCACTGTCTCCTTTGTAGATGTCTCTGACATTGCTAACACCATCAGCACCATTCGGTGAATATCACGTTCATAACAGGGACGTGGTTTTCAAGAAATCTCAGCACATGGTGCTTAATTTGTGCCAGTGTTCGCAGGCGGGGGGGGGGGGCAACTGTATTAATTTTTGAGGACTTATTTTTTATCATCAAACTGTCACCTAGAGCAAAGAGGAGAAAGGCAGAAAACGAGAAACAAGAACGCGAAAGAGGGACAACAGAAAAAATGGATGAAAAAGTACCCAAAAAGTGAGCTAAAGAGACAGAAGTTGTTGGAAGGAGGTGGAATCAAGACAAGGCAAACGTCTTATACTGCATTCAGGTGCACCACCAGCAGTCTCCCCTAAACAACTTTGAGCGACACCAATTTTTCTTTAAAATATTTTTTACAAATCAAGCACTGCCCCATCTATCCCCATATTTGGTAAACTGATCTGAAACATATACTAAAATGAATGACATTCACAAAACACTTGGGGATTTCATGCCAACACCCCTTATGCCTCCTTCCAGTCCTACCACATTCCCCACGGTTTCGTCTTTCACCTACACCAACAGTTAAATGTCCTCAACGGGGCATCTGGCTACAATGGAACCCGACTGGCCATTTCAGAGATTTCTTCGCCATGTTCAATATTCCACACACCAACACATCCCACCGCAGGGTCTTTCATCTTTCTGGTTCAACAGCCAAGAAAAAACAAAAACAAATACACTCTGAGCTTGTCACCTTAATAAACATGGCTGCTCACTTGGTTGAGCCTACCCATGGCAGAAGCAACACTTTTTGTCCAATCACGTCCGCCTTTTTTTACTGCCTCCTGCATACGGCCATGCCACCCAGGCTGGATGGACCTTGCCACCCCCTTCTCTCCCGCCCGTCCCTCTATTTCAACACCATATGTCAGAGAGTCAACTACACTGGACAACCATGACCAACAAGGGTCTGTACTAGGTCATTAAAGGCAATGCCACACACAGTCATACTGCCAGACCAGTGATCAAAAAAACTCTATAGCCTGATAGACCATCTGAACAGCACCATTCCTGGTGGTGTATATGATTATGCCATCTCTGAGAATGTAAACCCAAGCTCTTACTGCCTTGGTACACTCAGTTATCAAAAAGGAAATAAGTATGGTGCAGAGTATCTAACCACAATCGTGCCACCTTGAAAACCCTTCGCACACGACGCAAAATCAAAACGCTATCTAAACAGCATCTAACAAGCCCTGTCTGAACACAACCTCATTCTGAACTGCCCATCACAGTATACATTCATTGCCATCATTTCAGTTCCTACAAGAAAAGCCACAACCATAAATAAACGTTCATTCAAATAGTAAAGGTCATCATAGAAAACAGGGAACTTAGCAACTCTTAAGGAAACAAAAATAGTCCACCCATAGCTGTGTCCAAAAGAAAAGTCTTTCAGCCTTTGACTATGAATGATCAAGATAATATCATCAAGCCCTTTAAGACCACCTTCTATGAAGAATATCTCTTTACCACATTATAAAATCTCTCTCCGAAAAGATGTTCATATGCAGCCTGAGATTGGTATCTGATCCCTAGCAACAGGCACATTTCCTGCCCCACTGAAATGATGGAAGCCCCTGCCCTTTATGAAGACTCCTCAACGGGTTCAAGAAGCTCTGGTGAATTAGCGGCCATTTAAAAACCCCACACTCTTGAGAATACTACCTGAAAGGATCCTAGTGGATGACCTACAAGCACATATTCACGGCCAGTTGCTCAGCCCCTAACTACCCCGGGATTTAAATGCATTCATAACTTTTAAGACCCTAGCCCACCACAGTCCACACATCCTGCTCTTATACAGGGCATTACACATTAGGGCACCTAAAAAATGCAATACTTTTAATAATGTCAAAATATCAGGTTTGCCAAAATAGTTTTCCATAGTTCCACCGAGCGCACATAGGCGCAAACCAGTTTCGTCCAAATTCAATACGCTTTAGGAAACCTCAGAATAATGTCATTATATTCAGACTTTTGCTTTGCCGATGAAACTGTCAAAGAAAGTCAACTCTCAAAAATGACCATCTGTCCCAGATGGGTTGTAAGTCACAACATCGAAGTCAATACTATTTACCTAGATAAAGGTTGATACTTTGACCACTATATTGGCCAGGTGCGTATACATAGAGAAATACAGATATACACCGCTTACTTCCACATCCACTTACTGACTCATATTGTAGATTCAAATCTTTTTTAGGTCGATATTTGGGACATGATCTATTGATCTCTGTTCCCAGATGTGCAGTATGATATTTGGGGTCTTGTTAATGTCCCCTCTGTGCATCGAAGTGTAAAGATCCTTTGTAAGAAGGTGTTTTGCGGTATTATGTTCCAGAGTTGTCTTCAAGTCACTGTTTACTCCTCTCTTCTCCTACAGGAAGGCATGGGTCACCCGCTCTATGCTCAGAGAAGCTTTCAATCTGGTCGAAAAGCCTGTGGGTCCAACTTTGAGATTCTTTGTTTTGTGTGAGATTTGTGGAGCTAAAATCCATACTTAGTAACATCAAAATTCATGCAGGCGTCGCCATGACAATTGACATTTACAATTTTGTACAGTTCTTCACCCAGTTTGCACATCGCATAATGAGATCAGTGTGCTGGCATGGCAACGCCTAGGACATAATGTTAACAATACCTTGATGTCTGGCATATTAGCCCTTTTCTTACAAAAACAACATTTTGCTAGTGCATGAAACTGTTCACAACTGGATCAAGGTTTAGTGGCACTGAAGCGGGCATGTTACTTTCTTGGTTACTCTTGACTACACCCCGGCATCTAAATATAGCCAGATGGATAAGATTTTACAGAGAATGGACTACTGTCAACATCTCATAGAAGTTGCATTTATACGTTTTGGGTCATTGTACACTCTTAAATATGTGTGTATTTATTTATTTATTTAGAGGGTTTTATAGAGCGCGAACAAGATCCTTGCGGATATCAGAGCGCTTTACAATGATTAAGGTCGATTATACATAATGAATAGCATGACACAATATACATGCATAATATGGGGGAGAGAACAGGCATGGGATAAATATAAGAATACACACGAAAAAGTCACAAAGTACCAAAACATGGGATCATAGTAAAAAAAACACAGCAAAGTTGTCGAAGAGCATAACAGGCGCGTCTCGGTTGAAAAAGGTTCAGGGCAGGGTAGAGTGGTCAAGTAAATTTTGCCATGTGTATGAATGTGGAATTCACCATTTCTTTTTTTTAACGTATTTAAAACATTGATTTTATCATAATATCATTTTATAATGGTGAGCATTGTCACACTTATCATTTTGCAGCCTCTGACTTGCCAATATTAAGTGATAAGTGGAAGTCGTAGTATTGGTGGAAGTAGCAGCGGTGGAAGTAGTACCCGCAGTGGTAGAGGTAATGGTGGCGTTGATGGCGGGCGTGGTTTGCGCCCATTATATGCTTGACCTCCATGCGAGAGTCTTTCATTGACCCTTTAACTAATACTGCAGCTCCAAATTTGTTTTAACTAATACTGCAGCTCCAAATTTGAATACCAGTGCTGTAGTGAAACTATCAGTAGTACTCCAACATCTTTTACCAGCAGCAGAACTAAGCCTACAAACAGGAGCAATAAAATACCCACTGGTATTATTACTATCACTAACACTACTACTAATCATGGAAATACTTTTATAGCTACTACTACTAGTAACACTACTTCTTTTACTGCATTGGGCTATGTTTATAACGTGATAGCTAAATATAATGGCCTAATTTATAAGCCATGGCATCTATAGAGTTTCTTGAAATTGTTACTCTAGTTGATTTCCTTTGTGCATAAGACTCCCTCTCAATCTTTTGCAAATTGTTTGCACTTGAAGTTGACTGTTGTGATTTATTTAAACGTGGCGATGGATTACCTATTGTAAAATATTCAACAGTCGTTGTTAGGTGTGTCCCTAATCAAGACATTTTGATTTTACTAACATTATTTGTGGAATATACTTACTGATAGGGGGCTTTCAGCCAGTACCCTTCATCCATTGGTCTGCTATTGTATTTTTCATGTTTTTCTTCCCTCCAGTACAGCATACAGTATGGGGCAGTGGGTCAGCCCACTTAGGCCATTGGCTAACTTCAGTAGCGGCCAGTATTTAGGATGAGTGGCTGGCGGGCAGGGGCTGAGGGGGGCATAGGGCCTGCGAAGGGAGGGAGGGGAAAAATTAAAAAAAACATGTTTTAAATACCTCCAGCCAGCCGCGCCCCGCATCGCAATCCTCTGCTTCTCTACTTCAGACACAGGCTCCCAGCCCGTCCTGCAGCCAATCCTGAAGCTGCTCTCGCATGACAGCAGCTTCAGGATTGTCCTGAGCACTCTTGATTGGCACTCCAGAACCGACTGGGAGTCTGTGTCTGCTCTTTTCAAACCCAGCAATGCAGCCAAACCTTCATATACAGTGAAGGGAGTGCACTACCACTCCCCATGACTCAGCAGGGAAGAAGAAATAAAACAAGTGTTGTTTTAATTTTCCTTTCCTGTCGTTTTTGGGGGGCCGCCGCTCCTCCGCCATAGTGGAGGAGCCGCCGCTGACTAACTTAATTTTGAATTACAGCATTCTGCCTTTTTACAAGGCGCGCATCCACATAATGCCGTCCCCTTCGGTGCACAGTACTACTATGGCAATGTGGCTTTTTTAAGACCTAACCAATCTTTGAAGTTTTGACCACTTTTTAGTCACCACCTACCAGACAGCACAGCTGCCTGGCTGTGTGAAAGACATCTTGAGTTTTTTTTGTCAAACAAACAAGGACCCCCTGATTTGGCGTTGTCAACTCCAGTGACAGGGACAATAGATATATTGGAATACTTTCATCAATATTTGATAGCTACAGAGGAAGGTCATAGATCGCAGAAAATATTCATAGATTAAAAAACCAAATAATTCTCAATACTTCAACATTTATTAATTAAAAAATGAGTACATCTAAAATCATAATGTCTTATACACAAAGAAAGTTGACAAAACACAGGTCATGGACAATAATCTTGAAGACAATATTCACAATAAACTACCTATTACATATATATAAGCACACAGTGAAAAATAAAACAATTATACTTCTTAAGTCACACTAAATTAAAAAACTTAAATTGGGACATTAATGATTCAAACAGTTAGGTCTTTCAAAACATTTCATTAAAAAAGTGGCATGACATAATATAGTCTCTCGACGCGCGTTTCGGCGTTCCAAACAAACGCCTTCTTCAGGAGCCACACAAGTACACTAAAACATATGTAAAAAAGAAAAAGCACATATAAGCACATATTTTAATAAATGTCTCACAGTCCTCCACAGTTAATTATAACCTGTCTACAATTTTCAACAACTTATTGTTAATGCATACTTATACCATTCTCTCTCAAAATCCAAGAAAAAGGAATCATTAACAGTCTACCATATTCATAAATTAAAACATTTTTGCAATTTTAACATATGCACAAAGTTTCCTGTCCTCTTTATTTTGTAGCTATCTCTATACAACAACTCATAAAACCGATGAAACCAGGCACAAATTCACGATCACTTAATAACATTTGGGCAGTTGCTAGTCGGATTACTTTAAGGAAGGTTTATTTAGGAGTTAAGATAGGACGGGAACAAAATGTATATGATTTACTACTATAGTGGAAAGTTTTAAGCAAGGTAGTAAAAACGATTGCTTCCCTATTTTTTATATAAACTTTTGCATGGTATCATGTTATCATGTTACTCGCTCTATACGTTTAGACTTCGCCGATACTGATTTAAATATAACCGGCGCTAGAGGAAATATGTTCAAAAAGACATGAAAATAATAGAGTAACATATTCCATAGATAAAGCTACAGTTAGGGTGGATCACAGGGCAGAAGGCTCTCCTTCCCCTTTGTCAATACTCGATACACCCTAAACTACATTTCTGTATTGAAGCGCTTACCTAATTAAAAAATCCCAGACTAGTTAAAGAGACTTCCTTGGATATATTATTCGTCTTTTGTATAATGTAGAACAACCAGAGATTTCTTTCGGTATCTTAGCTGTTGGTAAAACAAACACCATTTTGATTATTTCATAATACCTATATATTTAGACACTCAGCTTAAACTTTGCGAGGGTGTTAGTTGTACTTACATTCGTTTATTTTACCGAAACATTGTCTCGCTGTCGGTAGAAATTAACCGGTTTTCAGGGACATTTGTGATACAATGTAATCTCAACTGTTGATAAAACGAAAAACACCATTTTCACTATTTCGTGATACCTGTCTAATTAAAAACTCGTTTTACACTTTCCGAGGATGTTAATTATACTTAAATTTTTTTATTTTACTGAACCGTCTTCTGGTTGTCGGTGGAAATTCCACCGACAACCAGTGGTTGTTCTACATTATACAAAAGACGAATAATGTATCCAAGGAAGTCTCTTTAACTAGTCTGGGATTTTTTAATTAGGTAAGCGCTTCAATACAGAAATGTAGTTTAGGGTGTATCGAGTATTGACAAAGGGGAAGGAGAGCCTTCTGCCCTGTGATCCACCCTAACTGTAGCTTTATCTATGGAATATGTTACTCTATTATTTTCATGTCTTTTTGAACATATTTCCTCTAGCGCCGGTTATATTTAAATCAGTATCGGCGAAGTCTAAACGTATAGAGCGAGTAACATGATAACATGATACCATGCAAAAGTTTATATAAAAAATAGGGAAGCAATCGTTTTTACTACCTTGCTTAAAACTTTCCACTATAGTAGTAAATCATATACATTTTGTTCCCGCCCTATCTTAACTCCTAAATAAACCTTCCTTAAAGTAATCCGACTAGCAACTGCCCAAATGTTATTAAGTGATCGTGAATTTGTGCCTGTTTTCATCGGTTTTATGAGTTGTTGTATAGAGATAGCTACAAAATAAAGAGGACAGGAAACTTTGTGCATAAGGATAAAATTGCAAAAATGTTTTAATTTATGAATATGGTAGACTGTTAATGATTCCTTTTTCTTGGATTTTGAGAGAGAATGGTATAAGTATGCATTAACAATAAGTTGTTGAAAATTGTAGACAGGTTATAATTAACTGTGGAGGACTGTGAGACATTTATTAAAATATGTGCTTATATGTGCTTTTTCTTTTTTACATATGTTTTAGTGTACTTGTGTGGCTCCTGAAGAAGGCGTTTGTTTGGAACGCCGAAACGCGCGTCGAGAGACTATATTATGTCATGCCACTTTTTTAATGAAATGTTTTGAAAGACCTAACTGTTTGAATCATTAATGTCCCAATTTAAGTTTTTTAATTTAGTGTGACTTAAGAAGTATAATTGTTTTATTTTTCACTGTGTGCTTATATATATGTAATAGGTAGTTTATTGTGAATATTGTCTTCAAGATTATTGTCCATGACCTGTGTTTTGTCAACTTTCTTTGTGTATAAGACATTATGATTTTAGATGTACTCATTTTTTAATTAATAAATGTTGAAGTATTGAGAATTATTTGGTTTTTTAATCTATGAATATTTTCTGCGATCTATGACCTTCCTCTGTAGCTATCAAATATTGATGAAAGTATTCCAATATATGAAAGACATCTTGAGGACTTTCAAAAAGTTGACCTGGGAATGCATTGCACCTGTGGCTTGTTGTTGGTGTATTGGTTTGTAACGCACGTTTTCTGGCTTTCGATTTTCTGGCTAAATTTGCATTAGGCTGTGCAGCTTAAGTTCGTACCTTCCCATGCTAAAGCTGTGTTTACACTATTCTTCCACAAACTTGTTTTCTGTAATAAATAGGCCTAAACATTTTGTTCTTATCTCGCCACATTTACTAGGCATTCAAAGACCGAGGTAAATTGTTAAGCTGTGTTTATTTTGCTTTCGGTTGACTTCAAAGTGAGAGGGTTTATGGGAAAGAGGAATGCAGCATACTTTTTACATGGAGCCTGCTAATGCCCTTTTAAAAAATATATATTTTAGACATAGCCATCTCAAAATATATCTCATTCTTCAGCTGCGCAAAACATTTCCATGTTTTTTGCAAAATTCCTCTTTTTTGGCGATTCCACCTAATTTGCGAAATTGCCTTTTTAGGAACAAAGAACAAAACCATATTTCTGTCTCAGCATCAACCTAACATTTGGTGATCATGGGCAATTTACACTGTTTATGGCACATTCACTGACAAGCACATGATAAGATTTTTTCACAGGAAAGAGCCAGTCACATTGTAACACAATTCAACTATGCTTGGTTTTCACTATGATGTGTAAAGCATATGCTTTATTTATGAAATCTGTGGCAACTCGTTTGGGAGAATTGGATATATCTAAAGGGACTCTTAATGAAAGCTTTTGTGTTTATGTTTTGATGCGCAATAATTATGTGTTCCGTTTGCAACTGTATCTTTTTGGGAAAAAATATATTACTGGATATAAATGATTTTTTAATTTGTCCTTCCAGGCTCTAGGGTCATGATTTTAATGGCGAAGCAGGTGCAGTGGCACAGGGACCAAAAGGTTTAGGAAACCCACTGAGCACTGATTATTGCGATATTTTGCTACTAATCAAGCAGTCAAAAGTGCAGTTACCTTGTAGCCACTAGGATCATGATTTGAATGGTGCAGCAGGTGCAGAGGCTCAGGGGTCAAAAGGTCTAGGAAACCACTGAACACCAATTATTGCTATATGCTACTACTAAACAAGCAGTGAGGAGTGATTTGTGGTTTGTTTGCCCACCCCATACCGCCTCCCCTCCCTTTCCTTCTTTTAATCCCCCCTTCCTTTTCCTTAATACCCTTAAATAATGAACCCTCCATCTTTACTCTTTTTTTAATACTACCACTTCCCTCTCTACATTTACATTTTCCCAACCTACTTTCCCTCCTTTTGATTCTCCTTTATTTTAACACCCATACATCTTGTATCCTGCCGCTTTATCCCTTTTTGAAATTAAACGTCTTACCCTTCCCTCTTTATGTTTTCCCCATCCTACTCATCCTCCCAATTAACTTCACCCTTTGATTCCCTATCTTTTACTTCGCCTTCCCTTACTTTAAAACCCATACAGTTTCTACCCTCCTGCCTTACTGGCTTTGCCACTGGATTCAAGCTAGCCTGGCTGATGAGGGGTGTTACCCTGAAACCAGTCCCAGAATGCTTGCTCCAGTCCATCCATCATCTCCTTGTTTTTGCTATCTTTGCCCTAAGTTAGCAGGGTAGGCCCAGACGAGCGTCCCTTGCTCACTTTGCCACTGGATTTAAGCTAGCCTGGCTGATGAGTGGGTGTTACCCTGGAACCCGTCCCAGGATGCTTGTTTCTGGTCAAGGGGAGACCTTCGCATTTAGGGCTGGACTGTTCCCATGAGGCACAAGGCCCAGGCTGATTTGCATATGGCTGAGTCTAAACTGGGGTGGTAAAGTGAGCCAAAGAACGATGGTGGATTCAACCCAGATCTGTGACTGGGGGTGAGAGTCTGAAAAGTTTCAGTGCTCCGTACATCATCACCTTGGGTTTCATTTTCTTAATTTTAATTGTACTACTTCCCCCACCCTCTACATTTCCTTGTCCAATACCTTCTTGTAGGAAGGTGGCTACCTGACTATGGTTACCCCAGATTTTTTGCCTTGTGTTTAGCTGGTTTTTGACTTAGTTGACCTGGTTCCCTGCTAATCAGGGCCCCAGGCCATCTGCTCTCTCTGTAAAATGGATTTCATGTACCCTAGGTACATACCACAATTGGAAATGGACTCCTTATCAGCCCCTGTATAATGCACTCTAGGTGCCCAGGGCATAGGAGCCACCAAGGCCTACCAGGGGCTTCAGCATATCTTTTTCCACCCCTGGCTGGTTCTTAAATTGACACAACTGGCTGATCACTCAGCTGGGGTAAGGTGGTGTAATCACCCCTTGCTTAGATATAGTATACCTATATCTAAACCTGTATCTGGACACATATAAACCTGTGAGCCACTCCTATGGAAGGCCTCATAAATCCTGGAGGCAGAGTGCTTGGTTTTATGTGAGATGGAGCTCTAGCATGAGCTGAGCCTGTCTGCAGCCGTCGGGAACAACTCCCTAAGCTGTTTCAGGATAATGCCATACCATATACTCTTAAGTGCATTATAATCCTCGCGGTTATATAGCAACTTTGGTTTGGCTTTATCAAAACATGTCGTGTAAGGTGTCATACGATTTGGAATACTATCCCCTCGCCAGTTCTGGCGACGGGGATAGCATTCCACCCCTCTAGAGGGGTAAGACATGTTACTTTACTTAAATGCGGTTAATTTCTAAAAGGACCTTGGATCCACAAAATGGATGCCTCTGCCACAGACACGAGTCTGACCCCCTGAAGCTGACCGAAACTCAGCCAAATGGGGCCTGGACAAAGGGTTTCCTGTCGCAGGGAGGTGTTACACCCCCCCAGACAGGAGATAGTGGATTGTAGCAGGGAGGTTTGAAAGAAACCAGACACTGCATGGGGAGCACAAGGCTGCCCCTTGCATAATCCGGCCAAACCGGTTCTGGGGCACTCCAGCCCTCGTGCCAGGGCGGCCTGGATCAAAGGAAGGGGGTGTATCAAACCCACTTCCTGGGTCCCACCCATAGGAGGGGACCTAGCAGGTAATCCAGCCCCCAAAATTAGTATAAGACTGGGAGCAGTGCCAAAGCACTTCAGATTATCCTGATGAAACATAAGAAACGAAACTCTGGACCCTTCGACATCCTACTCAACGTAGAAGACTGAAGAATCTCCCTTGTGGTCAAGGAGTGACCACCCTGTGCAAACAGGCACCATCCAGCCATCGACGTCTGCTTTGTCGCAGTTCCCGCCAGAACTCGAGCGACAGAGATCGACGAGATCAAGCTTGCCTGCCTTCTAACAGCCCGATCCACAGTCCCTGCAGAGCTGAGACCCGTGGAGGCGACCGGAAGCGTGGGGCACGCCATCTTGAAAAGACCACGAGACGCTGACCGTGCAGCCCACGAGTGACCCTCGAAGCTGTACACCAGGGTTTGAGAAGCCCCAACCCTGAGCCACTCTTGCACCGAAGTTCAGCCCTCCACACTCGACGAGTGCTGCGTGGGGCCCTTCTGCTTCTTTTGGCTCAATGCGTTGGCCCGGTCACTTGCCTGCTGGCTTGTGGCCCCTGTGCCGACGAAACTTGAAATTCGGCTTGCGATTCTGGTTGCTCCAGATTTGCACCCACTCCCCTGAAAAGGAGCTGCCACTCTGACCCTCCTGGTTTGAGTGAGAAGCAATCTCCCGGTTCCGCGTGGATTGCTTTTGCCAAGTGTTGTTTGCTCCAATCTTGGAGCCGACAGCGCCGACGGCGAGAGCCTGCGTGGGACAGATCGTGACCCGCTCCTGGACGTCGTAGATGCCCCAGAGCCCACGTGACAGCGGAGAGAAGCTCCTCGATGACCACCTGATTGCGCCCAACATTGCCTTGTTCCGTCCTGGTTCCACCCTGGTCACTGCTGAGTGACCCAGACTCTGTCCCCTCTGCTTTCAGGTACTTTTCGACTTGAGTCCACCCTTGGACTCCACCGGACACTTCTCTTTCACCCTGCCTGCAGCCCTTTCAGCTCCAAGCACCAAGAGCCTGCGTGACGAAACCCGACTCAACTTCGACCCTGTGCACCCGCTTCCTGTGGGTGAGGTAACATTGCAACGCCGGTGTTGCCACACTGGTACACACCTCTAGGGTCTGTGTCTTAAGTGTTGTTCCTCTAGGTTCAGCGGAAGTGTCCTTTAACTCTAACTTTGTAACTTTTACGCACCATTGGTTAACATTGGTGCATGCGTGCGCTTTCTGCACTGCACCCGAATCCCGCGGGCTTTTCCCGACTTCAGCATTGCTTGTCCCGACTGCTCCCAGCGATTCCCTAGGCCCTAGGCCTAACCACTGTTCGATTGGTATCTCTTATACCACTTGTTTAGTATATGGTCTGAGTGGCCCCTCGCCCTCATCCATATTTGTGCAACTTTGTATGTTACACTGTGCTTTTGATTTAACGCTTGTGCCCCTTTATTCAGAAAGAGTACTGGGGATTATTGTGAGTAATAAATACATATATTTTTATAATGTATACTTGTGTGGTGTCCTTTCATTTGATATTACAGGATTGTATGTGGTAAAACAGCTCGCTTAACACGACCTCTTAAGTTAAGCCTTTAGGCTGCTTAGTCCATGCTACCCCTAGGATAGCTTGTCTAATAAGGTTGACTTACAACCAGACACCATAAGGGATTGTTTGGTCTGATAACAGGTGGTTCCAGAATTGGAAACATCACCTATCAGGCCAACTTCTCACACTTCTCCTCTCCCTTCTTCCTCCTTTTACTTCCCCTTCCTTTCTTTAACAACCATATGTCTTGTATGTTCCCGTATGTCCTTTCACAAGCCTTCACAACACCCCCTCTTGGCCAGACTCCTTCTTGCTCATATTCCACTTACCACATCCAGTGCTTGGGCTTTCTCCTACTTAGCATCTAAAGCGTGAAACAACTTGTCCTTACACAGCCTCCTCCTCACTTCTCGAGGTCCACAAGAAGCTGAAGATCTGGCTTTTTGGCAACACCCCTGACCTAGGTGAGGATAGTCTCACACCTGCTCAGCGCCAGGAAACCCTGCCAGGTGATAACGTGCTCTACACATACTCTCAACACACCATTATGTAACATACTCTTTTTGTACCTTTCCACCTTTTACTCATGTCTATTCTTTTTCGTCCCCTTCCCTTACTTTGATACCTGTACATCGTCTACTCTCCTCTTTACTCCTTTTTTTAAATGTTACTTTTATAATTTCCCCTATCCATCTATATTTCTTGCATCACCTACAACCTTGACTTTCATTTTCGTACCTTTTTATTTTTCATGAAAACGTACTAATTTGTGTGGCATTTCTCAAACGTGTTTTTGTCAGCCAGATTTAACTACACCGACAATAGGCCCTGAACCTGACGTCATAAATGACGTCACAAATGACTTCATGGATGACCACGTATATGAGGTGGAAATGTTGTAGCTTATGTTTATGTTTATGTTTATGTTTTGGCAACTTGTATAGCGCGCAATTATGGGGGGCGCATAGATGAAAAGTGTTAGGGAGACGCAGACACTTGTACAAACCGTGTGATGAGCAAGGGACACATAGATAAAGAGTGTGGGGGCAGGCACGCAGACAGACTGTGATGAGCTAGGGGCGCATAGATGGACAGTGTGAGGAGCTGCACTTGAGAGTGCAAACCACTCCTTTTCCAGCTCCTTTGTGAGAGCCCAGCCCTGTCCACCCCCACCCAGCTGAGCAAAATTGGAAAAATAAAATGATACTAACAATGCTCAATCGGGCAACGCTCCACCGCCCCTGTGTCCAAAATTGCCCATGTGCCCAACCTTTCCATCCTGTGTGTCCGAGGGCCCCAGGCTCCTTACAATGACAGGCCATGTGCCCAACATGAATTCTCAGGCACGTGGACAGGCTTTGATGAGCGACACAAAGTCTGAAGAGGGTGTGGCATTTGGATACAGGGTGGCATGTACCAGGATGCGCACAAAAAACAACCCTGAGCAGTGTTTTTCCCATAGTGAGACCGCATGAAGAGCTTTTGGCACATGGACACACAGTGTGAGAAGCCTGGATCCCATGAGAGCACATCGTGAGGAGGCGGGGCCTGTGCGCAGGCAGTGTCCGCGCCAATGGAGGGTTGAACACATACAGATGCTGTTAGACTTCTCGGTGGTCATTAAAAGCACTGTATGGATGTTGAGATCCTTGGATGTGAGAAGCTTGCTAAAGTGTGACAGGCGGACAAGACAGACCCAGGGAGCGGAGGCTGAGCAGAGACTGCGCATAGAGATGGATTTTGTGTGGCATTGTGGTACCTGCAGTGGCGTGTTGGGCAGTTGCCCGGGGGCCCCACAAACATAGTGCCCCAATCAGACCAGAATTTAACACTAATTTTCCGTTAAACATTTGTATTCCTGTGAGTGGTTGTGTAGACAGGGCCCACTGCACTGCTTTGCCCGGGGGTCTATAATGCTCTTAAGACGGCCCTGCATAGAAAGAGGTCAGGCGGGGATGGGGCAGAGGCCTGGCTCCTGTTGCAGCCGAACCCTCAAGCCATTCTAGACCAGTATTTCCAGCTGGCAAGATCCTCGCTGCCTCTGGGAGTACCTGTTTACGGGAACATCGGGCCAGTACTGATCAGGTAGAGAAGAATTCCACTTTGACCAACTCATAATGAGGACCAGGCAGGGCTCGAGTTGGGGTACCACGCGGGTGGACAGCGTCCCCCCGCTTATTTTACTGGGGGGACGCCATCCCCCCTGCCAAACAGCTGGACTTCACTCTTTAGCCTCTCTGGGACGAGGAGCTCGGCACCTTTCGTGACGTCACTTCCGGTGACAGCGTCCCCCCACTTCTTTTTTTACAACTTGTGCCCTGGGACCAGGGTCTGGCTCTCAGTTGGTGGCACGCATGGACCTTGCATGAAGTGCCAGGCGACCAATGAGGGTTAATGTTCTGCACATGGACTGTCATTGTAGGTAGCCTGGGGCACCTTGACTCACAGGGTAGAAAGGTTAAGCACATGGGCAATTCTGGACATACCTTATGAGAAGCTTGATTGATATCCACAGACCATATGCAGAGTCTGCGATGAGCTTCGGAGCTTCTACTGACATTAAAGGGTGCTTGGAGCACAAGAACCAACTTCATGGCACTTGAAGTACAGTGACGTAACACAGGCCCCCGCAGCCCCTGCGTTGCGGGGGACCCCGCCACCCCAGTACTCTGGCTGGAGAGCTCCTGATTGAGTCTGGAGGGGCCCCCTCCACCTACCTTGCAGGGGGGCCGTGAAGTTTCGTTACACCAGTGTTGAGGAACGCGATCAGATGTCACGAGGAACTCTAGGTACATGATTGGATAATGTAAGGCAGTTGTGGCCCAGACCTTGTGATGACGTGTGGTGAGGACAGGAACAGTGGGAGGGTCTTGGGGCACTGGGGCAGAGAGTGTTACGACTGGGGCAACTGAATGCACCTGATGGTGTACAGGGACAGGCAGCGAGGGATTCTGGGAACACTCCTCCATACTACTTAATTTCAAAGAAAGCCGAAACCAGTGTTGTCATTCTTTGGAGGGAGTGTGAGTGAAATTGGGCCTCCAGGGGACACATCACTCCCAAATATCTTTCATCAGATTGCCATCATTTCCAAAGAGTCAAAAATAGCATCAAACCGACGAGGCTGAAGCGAGGGGGAGGCGCTACTGGCGGGAAGGGGGCCGAGAAGAGGAAATGGATAATACTGAGAAAGGAACTCGGCTGGATGCGTGAGGGGCCAACATGACTGCGTTTGTCACCACTGGGCATGTGCTCAAGGGCTCGAGTTACCGCGTGTTCCGCTCAGAGCGGGGCGCGCGCTTCGAAACAGGAAGCGCTATTGTTGTGGGCTTCAGCCATGTGGTAAAAGAGTTAGTTGCAGTTCTTAATAAGTTTTACAAAATTCATAAGTGGATGGGCTTCATTTTTCCCCCTTAGGGCCTGCTGCTGGCCTGCCTAATTATGGGAATGCTGTAAACCAAATCTGCCTAGTTTTGATTCCACCCTCTCTTTCTTCCACCTCCCTACACAGCCAGTATCTATGGCTCGCTCATAAGGTCTTTGTTATCCCTGCCATCTCCATTTGTGTCAGTTTCCCTATCTTTCTCTTCCTCCTTCGTTCTACATTTACTGGAGTCAAATGCTCTGGATCCCAGTCTGATGATTAAAAATAAGTCCTATACCCCAAAAAAGAGTGCTGGTGCCCAACCTTAATAACACATACACAATTATCCTCAAAGGAATCGTTTTCACCAATTTCAATAATTCATATTGTCACAGAAAGTGATCAATCATTTAACTGAAAGCAAGGTACATACAGTTTCTCATACTGTTTTATTATTTTTCAAAAGAATCAAAAATGAATTTATCAAACATGGCAACAGAATACTACTATAAATAATTGATTTCCAGTAGTATTTAACACCTTCTGCACACTACATGGAAAAAATGAAATACCGTGTACAATCAAATATAACCCAGTCATATGATTTTATCTAACATCAATGATATTAGAAAAGGCAGAACGGCGTCAGGCGTCGACGTTTCGGTCCTCCTTGGTTAATAAATCCATAGGACCATCCTCAGGACCCGTTGCACATAATATATCACTAACCACCAGCCGGTGGATGTGACGCCCCAGAGGCAGAAATATTTTCAAATAGATCTATCAACTCACTCCTGTGTGTAAACTGGGAGGCTCCAATGCCAACTCTTCGATATATTATTTAATTACTTTCGTTCTAGAGCGTACACGTCTCTCTTCCTCATGCCTTCACGGTCAGGGAGTGCCCAACCTTTGCACCCACCAACACATATGCCCAAGGGAGAAGAGGGCTGGAACAATTAATGAAGCCATTCTGCTCAGCATGACCAAAGAACACAATGAAACCCCGGACCCGGCAGCTTTGCAACAAACTTCTACAAAGCACCACCATATACTGAAAGTACTTTAGAAAGTATTTAGGAAACACTGACACCTTTTCACATGAAACTCACCCATCAATGAAACAATACCTCCCATAACACGCCTTGGATTTCTGTGAACGAGACACCTTCAGGGCCAACTTTGTCGATCTAAATTCATAGATTAAAAGTCAAATTTAAACGGCTCCCACCAAACCAAATGACTTTAATACCTGCCATAACTGCTGTATTTGGATACTGAGGGAAAAAACAGGCCTACACAATTCCATCATAAACAGGGACCTCCTTTTACGATTAACCGCCGGACAAACTGCTTCAGTAACTATGGGCCTGATTAAGAGTTTGGCGGACGGGCACGGGGTCATAATCGTGCAGCTATGCTGTCTGCATTTTTACAAGTGCAAAAAGAACAATTGATGGACAGAATGCAGAACAATGTCATACATTCACCCCAGTACAGAGATCTGGGCCTAAATCCATCGTTTTTTTGCTCACCATGCCATTCCAGATTGGACCCAGCCATATGCAAATCAGTCTTGACCCTGTGCCCAATGGGAACAGTCCAGCCCGAACTGCCAGGCCAGGTCCTCCCTGGACTGGAAACAAGCCTCCTAGGACCGGTTTCGGGCTTTCAGCCCTCATGCTTGTTTCCGGTCCAGGGAGGACCTGGCTTGGCAGTTCGGGCTGGACTGTTCCCATGAGGCACAGAGTCAAGACTGATTTGCATATGACCAGGTCTAAACTGGGGTGGCATGGTGAGCAAAAGAATGATGGATTTAACCCAGATCTCTTGACTGGGGGTGAATGTTTTGATTTGTTCCGTATTCCGTCCATCAATTATGTGTCTTTTGCATTTTTACAAGGGCACTAGGATATAATGCCCTTGTAATAAGGTGGATGACGTACCCGTCAGGTTTGTGACAGAGTACTCATCTGCCAATTTCTAAATCAGACCCTTTGTCATTTACCTCATTAAAAGCCCAGGTGAACGTATACACAGAAGCAGTCAATCACAGCATTAGAGAATAGAATCCAGGAGCATTATCATAAATTACATAAACCTGATCCAGGCAAACCCCAGTCTAAAATATTTTGAGGAGCCATGAGTATAAGAAAGAATCTTTTTGGCCACTGACCTCCTACCAAAACTCTCCAGAGGAGGCAAAGGTGAACTCTTGCTAAGACAACGAGAAAGTGACTGAACACATTTCATGAAGACCTCAATATGGAAGCTGAAATGTACTATTTGTTATACTAAATCTCTTTTACGTGTAACGCATCATCTGATTCCTCATCCGCATTATCCCACAAACCTACATATTGAACATACACCTATGATTTTAATTACTCCTTGACTTTGCAGTTACTAAACTGAATTCCACCCTGTCAACCCATTTCCCTCTTCTCCAGAGCCGAGTCTTCATAAATTACAATTTATTATTATTTGTAAATATATATTCGGTTTGGACTGGGGCCCCCGCTTGAGTACTACTCCTCATCAGGATTTTAATCAGACCCAGGTGACACCCCTGGTCTAAATACCAATGCATGGATTTCCTCTGTTTACGTAAACACAATAATTTACATTCCCCATACACATCCTGGGTGTTACTCTCTGTCATAAACTGCCACTGGTTTATGTAAATATATTAGCATGCATCATTTTGCAGCTGACACTTTCTTGATTTTAAATACACTCTGGGTCCTCTGTGGCCTATACTAGTATTTAGTGGTTTCCGGCTACCTCACTTATGCAGTTACTTCTCTTGCTATGCTCATTGTGTCCTAATATGTGGCTTCTTAAAATTGGTTTCACCAATACGCAAGTGTTGGTAACTTCTATATCTCATAACAAATGCAAACTGACTCCTGCGCGTGGAGAGGTGTGTGTAGGAGTCCCATATGATTTGTGTATTAAGTTCCAGAAGGAGGGAAGAAAGAACAAAAGAAAACAATAAAAAGAAAGAAAGACTGAAAGAAATAAGACTGAAAGAAAAAGAGAGAAAGAAAGAAAGAGAGAGAGAGAGAGAAAGAAAGAAAGACTGGGTAAAATGCATGCACTCAAAACCATGGCGAAGAAGAAAAGATGCGCAAATAGCACCGTATGAAAAGCAAAAGGGAAAAAAAGGAGGTGGGTGAAAGAGACAGAAGAATTCCAAAACTGGGGAGATCAAAAAACACTGGCTCAGAACAGAAAAACAAGTAAAAAGGCAGACAAAGCAGAAGAGACGAACGAAAAAGAGGGGGAGGGGAGGCTATGGTAGACAGCACTTATTTAAGGGCCTGGTTTCACGGTTTCCTGTTTCCGTGAAGGATTCCTTCCTCTTGGGGTTGGTTATCCATCTTCTGAGAACAGCAGCACGTTTTCACAGATGTATGGTTAACACTTTCTTGTGTTTTGAAAGCAAACCTGCCGGCTGCCTCTCTACAGGGGAGACAGGACTAAAAACACACGCCGGCGGCGCAGAAACGAGGCTAAAGCTGGTCCCCACAGACCTGATGTTTGAACACCATAGATTATACAGACAGGGCTCTGGACAGGCCTCAATCGACTTTTCAGTGCATGCTAGTCAGTGGAGGCAGTTGCGAGAACAGGCCCTAAAGCAGGCAGTCGATGCTTTGCAGTCAGTGAGGGAATTCTGAGCTCATTACCAGCTCGTGGTACTCCAATTTAAAGGTCTTATACTTGCCAAGACTGAGGGCTTGGCGTGACGTCCTCTCAAGGTGATGTATATACGGGGATCGGGTGGCTTATAAAGGGTATGTTATACTCAGAACAGGTTGATTTTAAACTCTATGTTATTTTTAAGTTCCAAGTTGTGTTTTATTTTACCGTAGATAGTTTTAGAGTGGGCGTTAACCAAGACCATTTTATTTGATTAAAAAATACATAAATATTGGCATACATGAAAAAGAACCATACAAAAATATATATATATGGGTGGTGCATCCCTTCCATTTAAAAGCGGCTGCCGAAAAAAACATACAGTTGACTTTTACATTATTGTGATTACTTCTATATGTTTTAATTAGATTTCCTGGCTTAGGAAAAATAAATAACAAGTCTACACATTGCCTCAAGGAGATCACATAATAAAACAAGTCCAATAATTTCCTACAAAAAAAATAAAAAAAAATACATAAATATATATAGATATAGAGTGATAGATATATATATATAAATATATATATATATATATATATACAGATAAATATATATATATAGAGAGAGATATCTAGCTCAATATCTATTAGCAATTATTTAAAAAAAAATCATAAAAGATATATTAAAAGCAGAATAAAATCAAGAAATAGCATTAAAAAGAACCACATGTTCTATAGTACAACTGCAAAAAGTGATCCGTACCAATATTGCATTATAAAGAGTCATAACAGCGTATTAAGAAATAAAAGGATCATACCGACAAACTGTTACGTATATACATACATAAATATATATCTGTATATATATATGAACAAGGATACTCTGTTATCCGAAACGCGTCTCATGAGCTACAGAAAAGAATAAAGACCGTTTTTTTCCACAAGAATCTGGTGTCCGTATCCCTGTCTTCTCGCTTCGGCGGCTAGGAGGCGGGAAGAGTCAAGGAAAAAAGTTTCGGATATATATATATATATATATATATATATATATATATGTATGTATATGTATATATATATATATATATATATATATATATATATATATATATATATATATATATATATATATATATATATATATATATATATATATATATATATATATATATATTGCTTGTACTCCGTTTGACGCTGCCGCATCCCAGTCATACTTCTTGTACTGCAAAAACGGATAAGACAGACCCAGATTTCGTGCAAATTCAGTGGTTTATTCCATCAAGCAGAATAACACCCAGCAAGCCCGCATGACGCGTTTCGCCTCTAGCCAGAGGCTTGATCACATGATACATTGCTTGAAAGTGATGAGGGTACTTATTGAGCCTGTACAACGAGGGGTGGCGCTAGTTGTTTCTGGCCATCCCTCAGTTAACCCTGTAATGGCCAGTCTAATCACCGACTTACTTTAACATTGATGGCTTGGTGCCCGGTGTTATCGATTGGTCATTTGGTTAGTGCAAAATACATATAGTGCAAAATACGCAACAATGGTATAAAAACTATAGTGCAGTTAGCTATTATCACAACCAGATAAAAGTTATTTTTGAAGAGCAACGTATTTGTACTAATCTGCAATGTGTAAACATTTGCTAATTTCGTAAAACACAATAGTAAACGACATGGTGTCTTTTTTGTTATAACATTATTTGCTCTTCAAGGAAGATTGTTTCTTAAACTAACTCATCTAATCACATATACTGTACATCAAATTTATAATAACAATACAGTTCTATAAAAGAGTCTCAATAAATATTGTCATTAAAACCATCTTGTTGTTAACCAAAAAAAGAGACCAATGAGAAAACACAAACTCATAATAGGGTATGATTGAAGTCCAAATGTTGTCAAAATGGTCTAAGCTCTAATCAAGTACAAATCCTCATATTTAATCCTACCAATAAAGTGCGTGAATAGTGCAAAAAGTGTGTAATATGGATGTATGACGTTACAACGCATACTTTTACCACGCATACCTTTACAACGCGGTTTTTACCACGCATACCTTTACAACGCATAGCGCTTAGAGGTGCTGGATAGTGGTAAGTATAATTTTCTATTCCAACTCCAGTCCCCGTGGACACTAGGGAAGGTGTTGGATAGAAAATTAAACGTATTCCCTATCCTAGAGCGCCCCCCAGCGCAATGCGTTGTAATGGTTTTCGTTGTAATGCCTGCGTTGTAATGGTAGTGCGTGGTAAAAAATGCGTGGTAAAGGTTGTATACCGTGTAATATACATCTTAAAACTTTTTTTTATAGCTCTTGAAAGGATATAAAGGGAGGTGTTTGAGTTTTTAATCATTTCATCTACACCCTTAACCCAACCTCTTATAGACAATTTCGTTCAAATTTTAGTGCAATCAGAATAAAGTGCATTGTGCAACCATGAGACTAGATAAAAACTGTAGACGTTGGTGAATGTAAATATTAGATTGATACCCTTGATACGATGGTATTACAAACAGGTGTATAAATCTTCACTCGCGTTAAGGCCTCGCGGGGTCTTACAGTCCAATTCAATGATATATCTAGTTTCCAAAAGACGGAGCTTAGCATCTCTATCTCCTCCTCTTTTGAGTGGCATGACGCAATTGATAGCATAATACTGCAGGACTGAGGGATCACTGTTGTGTCGAGTCTCAAAATGGCGGGCCACCGGGTAGGCTTGATCTTTTCCCACGATGGCCCTAATGTGCTGCAGTATCCGTTTGTGAATGGGTAAGCGGGTGCTACCCACATACCTGAGTTCACAAGGACACTGCAGCACATAGACTGCGAATTCAGTCCTGCACGACATGCGTTTTTTAATTTTGACAGGGCAGCTTCTAAAAGGCACAGTGTACTGAGTTTTATTGCAGCCATGTCTGCAAGCTTTGCAGACAGAACACTTTTTAAAGCCTCCGCTAAGAGCACCCCAGGTATCGGAAATCGGTTTCTCTAGTACATTACTTACTAGTCTATCCGACAATGATTGGGATTTCCTATATGTGATGTCAGGCTTATTGGTGATAAATTTCCCAATAACTGGATCCCCAGTTATTAAGTTCCAGTTTTTATAGAAAATCCGCCGAATTTCCTTGTGTTGTTTATTATATGTAGTGATAACCCTGGGTTGGATTTTAGTATCCTCCACTAGTGGAACTCTAGGTTTGTTTTTAATTGCCAAACTTTCTTCTCTTGTTACTGAAAGAGATCTGTTGATTGCCCGCTGGACAGTCTTTGCAGAATATCCACGGGACAAAAAACGTGCTTTACTCTCCTCCTGAGCCTTCTGACAGTCTAGATCGTCGCTACAAATACGCCTAATCCGCAGCATCTCCCCGAAGGGGATGCTGTTGATAAGGTGTTGAGGGTGCTGGCTGGAGGCATGTAGCACCGTGTTACCTGCCGCGGGCTTTCTATGCAGCTTAGTGTGTAGGCCAGAATCTGAAACATATACTTCAGTGTCCAAAAAGAACACCGATCTGGCATCAATATGTGAGGTGAATCTCAAATTTAAACTGTTAACATTCAATGCCTCCACAAAATTGTTGGCTTCTAAAGATGTACCTCGCCACACCATAAATATATCATCGATATATCTCAGATAAAGTGGAACATGTTGTTGCATTTTTGTCCCATGAATGATGCCAAGGGTCTGCTCCTCCCAGAGTCCCATGTGAAGACATGCTAGACTCGGGGAGAAGCAAGACCTCATAGCTACCCCTCTGACCTGCTGGTAAATCTGATTATTAAAGAGGAAATAATTTTGTTCCAGACACACTTGGATCATAGCTAGTAACATTCTGTTGTGCGAAGAGAAGTTCATTGGCCTCTTTAAATAGAATTCCACAGCCTTTATACCATCAGCATGTTTGATTGATGTATAGAGGGAAGATACATCGAGAGTTATCAACAAACAATCAGTGCTCCAAACTACATTGTTAACTTTTTTGATAAAATCAGAAGTGTCCTGAACAAATGATGGAAGACATTTTACCCACTCCTGGAGGAAAAAATTGATGTGTTTAGAAATGTTCTCTGTTATATATAAATATATATATATATATGACGCCACTTGGACAAGCACCTGATTACTGAATGGGCGTTTGTAGCGGGGGAGCACTCGGACATGAAGCGGCTTGGAGATAAGAGCATGGTTCAACTCTTGAAGTTACACTACAGCTTTAAGGTCAAGGAGGGGTGGAGATCGTATTCCAATGGGAGTGGTCATCCCAGCTTAAAAAACGAAGCTTCAGGCGAAATGACCAATCGAGTGAAACTGGCACTGAAGAAAACCTTGCGTCTGAAACGCGTCTGCCACAGCGTATCACAGATATTTGACCTATGCATGATGAGCAGTACCTCAGCAGAATAAACCCTATTGAAAATTCACCAGAGCAGTGTCGGACCCGTCCTTGGTGTGAGTGGGGTGTTAAGATATATATATATATATATATATATATATATATATATATATATATATATATATATATATATATATATATATATATATACAGCAGCGTGATGAAGGGCAACCCGCCTGAAACGCGTAGCTGCTGGTCTCTGTAGAGGTTGCAAATAAAATTCCATCTTTGCTGACTTTTGTGGTCCGTCTCCCTCCTCTGCAAGCGTGCGCTGCTGCGGCTTGAAACGCTGTGAGAGCCGAGGAGGAGCTGAGTTTTCATATATGCATATATACCCATGCTACCCAATGGCCTCCCACTTCACTGAACACCATCAAAGTGACACCTCTCTTTTGAAATATTCGGGAATCAGACTATGTAAAACACCAGAACGAGGTGGAGATCAATTGCAACTTCTAAGACGTCTAGAATCCCGAATGATATTGAGTATGGGAACGGAGGCACCGTTCGGCCATAATCTGGACGCTGAACTACATGTACATTTGTGACTTCCTGATGAACCAATGATAATGTAGTCATTTGATTAGACTGATCTCCAAGGAAGGATATCTTTTACCTAATGAATGCTGGAAAATGTACATGCTGTAATCTATATAGACATTGAACCGGTTAATATCGATGGTCCGACATACAGAATGTTTCCACTGAGGAGAGAGATATTGTGGCTGTTTGTAAAATTGAGATTGTAGGGTACTATGGGAATGAGATGTAATGATTTTGGTACTTTACCATAGGAATCTTTCTAAAGTTTATAAAAATAACTTTGAAGTTGAATGGGTTTAAAAGAGGAACCTAGAAACCTGATCTTATTTAATATAGAAATTTCACCCAACCTTCTCCTAGATCCCCACATTATCATCCCGTTATGCTACCACCATACAATCTCCGCCCTACCCATTAGGTTAAATAACCCTCACTCTCTCAACTGATATTGCGCAGTGTATGAATAAATACTACATGCCACTAGAAGGACCATATTGTAAATAACTGTTAATACTTTATCTAAATCACAGGCTCAACTCTTTCTTTACTTTCAGTGGTACTTCACGTTAATTTTGTAACACAAATATGTACAAAAGAGAGATATGGTAAATACTTTATTTTCAGGGGTACTTCACGTTAATTTTATAATTTTATAATTGTGTAACACAAATATGTACAAAAGAGAGATATTGTAAATACTTTATTTTCTAAAAAGTGACTAGAAATGTACATGCAGTAGAGTACTTTACATTGATTGTACATAGGTTTGTGTATATACCTTTAACATGTATAAGCCATGTGTATACTGCTGGGCGGGTTGGTCAAGATGACCATGGAAATGGTAGAGGGTACTTACACTTACAATACACTATTTAAATAAGGTCTAGACCTAGGGACTCTATGGTCCAGTTGAAGGCAGGAGCCGAAACGCGTAGACCGTCCTTTTTTGTTGCACGTTATGTTTGCACTGGTGTGTAAATAATAAAACGTTAAAAACTACTGCTGCTGTGCCGTGTCCTTTGATCCGTAAGAAGTGGAGAGAAGAAGCTGTGGCAATATATATATATATATATATATATATTACCTACTGGCGGTCGCCAGTAGGTATATATAGTTAGGATTTTTTCTCTATGGGATTTTTGAAAATTCTATGTCTAATAACTTTGGCGTTTGTGGACGGAATTGGCTGAAATTTTCAGGAAAATTGAACATTTTGTTTCTGAGCAGCCCCTGGAAATTTGGGGGGGTTTCGTCAAGGGGGGGCCGAGAAAAAAGGGGGGTCCCAAAACGTGTTTTTAACATTGAGTTTTCCATAGGGCGGTTGGCCTCACTTTTAGCCCGAACGGCTGAATGGATTTCCACGAAACTTGGCAAAATTGTAGGGACTGGTAGCCCGATGTGCCTTTTGTAGGTCTCAATATATGTGCTACAGTGGATTTTGAGAAATTAACGTTTAAAAAAAGATATATATCTAGAGCCGCGCCCGGTACGCGTACCGGGGAGCGCTTCAGGCGCGCCACGCGACTTGCGCACGGCAAGCTGATTGGTTCTCGGGTGTCTGTAAACATTCGAAACAGTCCGCAGCGGCCGCCATCTTGTGTCTCGGTGGGATTGAGACACAAGAGGTGGCAAGAATCAAAAGGGGGAAATAAGCAAAAGGGGGCAGGGTACACCCCCCTGACCCCCTACTTTTGATGTGGGGGCCATAAAAGGCTCCCGCGGGTGAAAAAAAAAATTTACAAAAAATTCGATTTTCGTGGGGGGGAGCGCCCGGTACGCGCACCGGGGAGCTTACAGGGGAGCGTACCATGGAGATTAAAAATGACAGACTTTTTAAAAAAAAAAAGCTTCTTTTTATAAATTGGAGGTAGTTCTGAAAAGAACTTTTTTTTGATTTTGTTGTTTTATATATTTTTTTTTGTTTTTGTTGTTTTATATTTTTTTTAGACTTTTTAAAACAATTTTATATTTTTTTTGGATTTTTGTCAAGGGAAAAACAAAAACAAGGATTCCAAAACTGCTCAACAGGAGCAAAAAAATGTGAAAATGTAGGGACTGGCAGAGCAGCGGTGTTGCTGTTTCTTTAGGGCAATGAATTCAACACTCTGCTCCCCATAGCAGAGCAGTTCGTCACACTCCGTGCACAAAAATTTGATGCCTGCAAACACCGGCTGAATGTTAGGGACCATTCTTCCACGGGGTGGTCCCAAAGGTGTTGCTCCACCAGTGGAGGTGCTGCCGCCATCTGTTGGTACATTCCGTGCCAGCTCTCTGACACTCTCCCTGGCAAAGTTGTTAGGGTGTCTTCTTTTCATATGCCTGATCAAATTAGCATTCCCAAAACTATATTTTTTCAGAGGATTGCCTCTGGATAAACTACTCCCACATATTTTGCAGGTTACTTTGGGAGCGTTGACTTTTTTCTGTCCTTCAGGGATGTCGTAAAATTTCCAGATGAAATGGGTTTTTTTCTTTTGCTGAGGAGGGTCCTCATCTAAAAATCCATCTGAATCACTGCTGGATGACTCTCTTGCAGCCATTGCTGGAGATCAGAAAAGTAGGAGATAGAGTAGATAGAACAGCTCTTGCTCTCTCCAAGTACAAAGCAATAGTGAGAGAAATGGGTGGGTTTCACACAATTTGGAAAAAAAAAAGTTCTGAACCAATGAAAAGTGTTATTTTAAAGTCACATGGTTTGACGCGCTTACGCTACGCGCCCCGGGGCGCGTCCCGGGCGTGTATCGGGGCGCTTACGTTGCGCGATCGTATGCGCTTCCGGGTGCGCTTACGCGGTGCGTCATAAGACGCATCTCGCGGCTACGCGACACGTGTCTTATGACGCAAGGCGTGGCGGCTACGCGATACGTCACGATGTTGTTTTTGTTCGCGGCAATAGTGCTTCCGGGACGCGTAATAGTACGCGCCCCGGGGCGCGCCGCAAGATGTCATCAGTGATGTCATCAGTGATGTCATTTGAGATGTCATCAGTGATGTCATCAGTGATGTCACTGACCATGTCATGAATGATGTAATATGTGACATCATCAGCAGTGGATTGCGGGTGCGCGATATATAGTTAGTGCAACTAACTATATATGGAATTTCGATGGTTTTGTGTGAGTAAAATAAGGTTTTTTAAATGCTAATTCCTAACTATATATGGTCTATAACCTATGGTTTTTTCAGTGAATATATATATATATATATATATATATATATATATATATGCTTAAATACCCGACGTACAGCAACTTCATTTTCAAACACAGAGCCACTGATGAAGAGAGTAGGCTGACTCTCGAAACGCGTTTGGTGATTTAATAACTTTGGAAGTGTTTTCCTGTTTATACTTACCAGGCATGCTGCAATAAAGAAGTGTCTGCTACTAGCTTCCGAGTGGCCATTCCAATTGGGGTCCTGGAAACGTGATGTATATATATATATATATATATATATATATATATATATATACATTTAACTCACTAGTATAGGGGCTTTCAGCCAATCCTCTTCACAATTGGTCTGTTTTTTGTGCCATGCTATTCACATTTTTCATGCGCCCACAGCAGACAGCATGGGGCAATGGGTCAGCCCACTTAAGTAATTGGCTAACTTTGCTATGAGTGAAAGCATTCTGCGGTTTCACAATGATTCCATCCACACACACAGTTGTTCCCTTCAGTTCCAGGCACTACAATGACAATGTGTGCTTTTTGAGAACAAAAATGTTTTGCTTGAAGCCATTTTTTATATATGTAAATATATATATATTGGTGAAGAACTGGCAGGTCCCAGAAAACAAACATTTGCAAATAACCATGACAAAAAACCCATTGATAAATCCAAAAGACTGGCAGTCAATGTAAGACCTAATGGCACTGCCAAAACGTGTTAAACGTGGTGCTTTATCTTCTCTTTAACCTTTCATTGTTGTTTGTGTATCTTACAATGAACATAAAGTAACCATTGTTAGTTTTTATGGTTTTTATAGCTACTGAATCACTTATCATATTTTTACTACACGTATAACCCAATATGAGCTGTACGTATATTATATTGCATAGTTAATACGTTGACTTCCAGTCGATTTCATTCTCCTCGATCTAGCTGAATGGCAGCTGAGGAGAGTACTGCACTGTTTACTTGATGAATTATATTGGATAGTGGCGGGTATGCGCCCAGTCGTTATGCCCATTATGTGGCGGTGATGCTTTTTTGAGTGCATGTAGGTGTGATGCGTTTAAGTTACCTTCTTCAGAATTGTCAATATGTACAATGGTGAGAGGCCATAGATAAGTTACCGATGAGAACAACTCATAACCGCCTATATGACTTGGAGCACTTCATCTGCATGATGGTGCCAGGAGTTGTGTCTAATGTGTGCTTTTGGTATAGGGCAGGAAGTGCTGTTAAGGTGGCAAAGGTATAGTGAGCTTTATATGAATTGGGGATGTGTTGTCTGCAAGATGGGGTCAGGTATCATGTCCAATGGGCATTGTTCTTGTGATGTTGCTGCTCTGCCCACACCGATTAGCTTGGTGTAGGTTTGTCCTGTGAGAGAGAAGCATAAGGCAATGCAAATCTTAGAGTTAAAGATCCACAGATTGCATTGTAGTGTTTTTGGCAAGCTTCAGACAATACAGTCATATTTGTGTATTTAGATATCATTTTGAGAAGACATATGGTCCAGTTGTTAGATTTTATTCAACAAAATATTTTTTATATTGCTTAGTAATTGAAATCACAAGACGACAAGGGTACGAGAGGCAAATTTTAGGGGATTTTCCTGCCACCATTAAAACGGTGGGAGAAACTAAGGCTATGTATAGAAAATTAGTCATTGCCCGGGTAGAATTCAAGAAAGGTGGACATACGGTACTATTGGGTAACTATATTTTATGCGTAATATTGCATGACAATAATGTGGCATCTACAACATTGACCTAGCCACTACATCACAGGGTTAGTGGATGTGGAGATAAGTATAGTAAACATATGCAGATAGGGTAATTAGACTGATGCACTATATGCAATAATATTGTAGTTCAATATTATCAACGTCATTATAATGACTCACATCAAATAGGTTTGACTACTAGAGTACTGTCATTCTGTGGAAAAAACTTAGCAGCTGCTTCACTGCAGCAAAAACTGCAGCTATAGTCTGTGCCATTTTACTCAAAGAGCATAGTAAAACATGCCTGCAACAATGCCATTTGTAACAGCGATTTGCACCTGGCTATTCCCAAGAATAGGTAGGTACCTGGGTGAGGAGAATAATTTACTGTTGTAAGAGAGGCTGTAGAATTAGTAACGGATATCCATGAAACTGCTACAACTACTGCTTATCTGAGTACAACAATCACAGCCAACACCCACTTGTCAGAGCCAGGTTGCAGTCAGTGCCGTCTTAACGCATGGGCACGTACCTAGGGCCCCACGAGCTTAGGGGCCCCATGCAGACCAGAATTTAACACTCATTTTCCGTTAAACATTCTTATTCCTGTTGCGCATCTTGATCAAGACTGTATAACTTCGAACATTCTTTACAAATAGTTCCCCCATCTATATGTTCTTTCAGAGAAAAGGAGTCTTTATGGTCTTGTTTAAAAATTGTGATGCTTTTATAATGTATGTTTAAATTTAAAAGAATGTCTTTTGCATAAATCCATCTTTGTTTGTTGCCAGTGATATATTGACTAATTGGATGAAGTTTGCTTATAAAGGCTATACATAAGAAGGGGTATCACTTTTGAGTGCCAGGGTACTTGTATGTTATATTGTATCACATAGTGACTGTTTGCAGGATCTGTGTATCTATGCACCTAAGCTAGTAGGGTGCATTTGTTACCCCGAGTGGCACCACAACCAATTGTTCTTTTGCCACTTGTGACCAGGAAATTTAAGGTTATTGTGATTACTGCCCAGTCGCATTATACATTTTTTTTGAGGTGCGATCCGTTAAACATTACTACCGCTCTTTTGTATCTTATTCTTGTGAATGGTTGTGTAGGCAGAGCCCAGTGTACTGCTTTGCCCAGAGGCCTATAATGCTGTTTAGAAGGCCCTGGTTGCAGCACAAACTTTGCAGCACAAGATGTGGCTGAAAGCCAACAGTGTGGAGTAAAGGCAAGTCTTCCTTCTGAGTCCTACTCCTAAAATAGAATTAAAGCTGTCAAGCATCAAGAAGGGAGCTATGATCTTCACACCCCCAACCAACAAAATCAGCACTGATAGTAAAGGTTTATTTATACTTGAGAGCAACAAACGAGCATTGCCATCTGTACTACTCCCATTCACTCCCTACTGCAATCCTAACACATTTTAGGGTGAAACATAATAGGCTAAACAAATAGATCAGTAGGTGCATAAATGCATTAGGTAATTAGTTGAAGATTTTGAACAACATAAGGAAATGTTAGTTACATATGAATTAATCTGGAAGAATGGAAAACAAAAGTAGACAGGTTTACAGCTACCAGGGCAAAAGAACAGGTGGAACAAAACATGACACAACTGTAGATTGTTCTTTTTTGCTTTTTCTATGTTTTTTTTTTTTTTATTTCAAAATATTTTTATTGAAAATAAATTTTACATATCCATAGAAAAAAACATTCTTAATACTTGTACTGGTCTTGCAAGATTGCGGCCTGGCGGGGCCTGAGAGAGAGAAAAAGAAAAAAGGAAGAGAGAAAGAAAAGAGAGGGGGGGGGGGGGTTTATCGTTCCAGGTATGCGTCGAGAGCTTCCCACATGTTCTCCTTGGCCGTATGATTTGCCGCCTTTTGCTTGGCGGTGATGTTATCTGCCCCCCGGAGGAAGGTTACCCAGTTGAACCAGCGCTTGAAAGTGGCTTTGCTGGTGTCCTTCCAGTTACCCAAAATCGTTTTCACTGCAGCCGTTAGTAGTACATCGACCAGGTCTCGTACTTCTTTGGACTGGAGTTCTGTTGCTAGGAAGGCAGTGGCTGCCCCGGCTAGTCCTCTTTGTATCTTACTGCCCGTTATTGTGTCTATGACGTTATAGACCTTGCCCCAGAAAGCTTTGACTTTGGTGCACTCGTATAGCATGTGAGATAGATCTCCCGTGGCTCTCTGGCAGTTCCAACATGTGCTGCTATCACTGGCTCCCACCCTCCCTAGTTTCGCTGGTGTCCAGTGCAACCTGTGGAGTAACCAATATTTGGTTTGCGCTAGCTGTGGTGTGATTTTGTTTTTGGACGCTGTCATCCATAGTTTGGCTCTTTCTACTTCGTTCAGCTGTCTATGTATGGTCTCCTCCCAAAATGCCAGCGTCTTGTTGTTTAGGGTTGTGGTGCGTGGTGTAATTAGCTTGTAGATTTGTGCTGTTTGGTGGCCCGTCTTGTTTAGGTTGTGCGCGTATTGTATGATGGTGGGTGTTTGTTTCGTTAGTCCTGCTTTGGTGACCGCTGCTTTTATTTTGAGGAATTCGTAGAACTCCTTGTTAGGTAGGGAGGTTGTCTGCTGTAGTGCCGTGTAGGAGAGTGGGTTGTTACCTGCCTCTAGTTGCGAAGGCGTGGTGATGCCTCTGCTACGCCATACCTTGCTATCTAGTGTTTTCCCTTTGTATGTAACTTTGGTGTTATGCCACAGAGATTCCCATTTGGTGCCTTTGATACTCACTGCCATTTCCCTGTCTACTCTTAACAGCGCTATCTTTGTGTTGTGGATTATTGCGTTTTTGGCTTCTGGGTGCTTGTGGGCCGTGAGGGCCATAATTGGGTCTGCGCCACCCAGAATACACCTTTCAAGGTCCAGCCACACCGGCATGTAGTCTGGCGTGGGGGCAATCCAGTGTAGCCCCTGTTTGGCCAGGGATGCCTTCTGGAAGGCTTTGTAGTTTGTAAGGTTCAGTCCACCTTGTTCTTTTCTGAGTCTGAGTTTCGCTAGGCTCATTCTTGGTTTTTTCCCTCCCCAGAGGAACATGTTGATGCTTTTGTCTAGGCGTTTGTGGAATTCGGATGTGAGTGTGAGAGGCAGCATGGAGAGCAGGTAGTTTAGCATGGGGGTGATCATCATCTTTATTGTTTCGATCCTTCCCCACCAGCTTATGAATTTGGGGCCCCATGTGTCTAGCTTGGACTTAATTTTTTTTAGCATTGCTTCCTCGTTATGGTCCAGTGTCGCTCTTAAGTCCCTACCAAAGAGGAGGCCCAGGTATTTTAGGGGTTTCGTTTGCCATGCTAGGCCGGATGTTCCCAGGACAGCCTTGGTGGTGTGGCAGTTCATGGGTTTGCATTCGGATTTCTCCCTGTTGAGCTTGTAGCCTGAGACGTGTGCATACTCCTCTATTGTTTGCACGAGTGCATTAATTGACTCTTCTGGGTTGTTTGTGGTGATCAGAATGTCGTCTGCGTATGCTGCTAGCTTGAAAGCTTGCCCCTCTATCCGCACCCCCGTGATCCGGGCGTTTGACCTGATCATGTGGAGGAGTGGTTCCAGTGCAAGCAGGAATAGACCCGGTGAGAGAGGGCAGCCTTACCTTGTCCCTCTCTCTAGTATGAGTGTGTCTGATGTGGCTGCGTTAACCACCACTCGCGCCCGGGGGGTTTTGTACAGGGACATGACCATGCCCCTGTACTTCTCGCCTAGTCCAAACTTGAGCATGCATTGGTTGAGGAAGGTCCATGAGACCCTGTCGAAAGCCTTTTCCGCATCCAATGCGATCATGACCGCCTTTTCCGCGCTGTTGGCCGTGCGGTTGATTAGGTGGCATAGCAGTCTGGTGTTGTCTTGCGAGAGTCTGTTTTCTAGGTAGCCTACCTGAGATTTGTGTATGAGGGCGGGGAGGAGTGCATTTAGTCTGGCAGCCATGACTTTTGCATAGATTTTGCAGTCCACGTTAATTAGAGAGATTGGCCTGTAGTTGTGAGGGAATTGGGGTCTTTCCCTTCTTTGGGGATGACAATAATGTTTGCTTCCGCCATTGAGTCTGTCATATTGCCTTTTTCTGCACATGCTTGGAATACTCTGACAAGTGTGTCCTTGAGTAGTGGTTGGAATTGTTTATAGAAGGTGGCCGTGAAGCCATCCGGTCCTGGTGCCTTGTTAGGTTTTAGTGAGTCTATGGCCATCCCAACTTCCGCTTTAGTTATGTCTTGGTCTAGGGCCTCTCTTTGTTCGTCGCTTATACTGGGTAGATCCAGGCTCCTCAGCAAGCTTGCTCCGCCGTCCGCATCTAGCGATGTGTCCGCGGTGTATAGTTCTTTGTAGAACTTCCTGAATGTTTCGAGGATATGTTTATTAGCTGTGTGTGTTTTGTTGTCTGCGTCTGTTATTGTGGCTATGCAGTGCTGCCTTTGCTTGGCTTTCAGGTAGCCTGCTAAGGCCTTCCCTGCTTTATTGGCCGAGCATAAGTTTATGGATTTGTATTTGTTGATCCACGTGGTTGCTCTCTCGCTTAGGATTCTGTTTAGCTCATATTTTTTCTTTGTTAGCGTTGTGAGTGTATTCCTATCTGTTAGGTTGGCCGTGTGGTTCCTTTCTAACCCCTTGATCTGCTCCTCCAGTTCCTTAATTTTCTTGTTTCTGCCCCTGTTCATGCGTGCTTTGATGTTTATGAGTTTCCCTCTTATTGTTGCTTTAAGCGCATCCCATAGTGTCGCTGGCCCTGTGTCAGCTGTGTCATTAAATTGGAGATATTCTTTGATCGCTTCCTCTATTTCCGTGATATTGGCAGGGTTTTCGAGTATGTCACTGTTAAGGCGCCATCTCCTGCTCGGTGTTTCGTTATGCTTGCCACTCAGGGAGAGGGATATGTGTGCGTGGTCTGAAATTGTGATGGGTCCTATTTCCGTCGTATCAGTCAGGTGTGTGTGTGTGTTGGACATGAGTATGTAGTCTATCCTGCTGTATGAGTTGTGGGGGTGCGAGTAGAAAGTGTACTCTCTGGCACTCGGGTTCGGTAGCCGCCATGGGTCCGCTAGTGAGAGTTTGGTGCATAGGTTTTTAAGTATGTGCTGTTCTTGCGAGGTATGGCTCGGTCTGTGTGGGTGTCTGTCTGTGGCGTTGTCCATCGCCTGGTTCATGTCCCCTGCCACGAATAGTAGTTCGCCAAGTGGGACCTTGCTAAGTTCAGTTTCTAGATCCTCCCAGAAGTTTTTGTCCCCCATGTTTGGCCCGTAAATATTGGCTATGTGTACTCTCTCGTCGCCTCTATTGATTGATGTGATCAGCCTCCTACCCATGGTATCTGCTGTGTTGTCGTTAACCTGGAACTTCCCTTTCTTACTGATTAGGGTGATGACCCCTCCCTTTTTGTTGACTGCCGGTGAGCATAGTACTTCGCTTATCCAGCTGGCTTTCATCCTGTTCGCGTCCTCTAAGGACACTCTAGTTTCTTGAAGGACGTATATATCCGCCTTCAGTTTGTTTAGGTAGTCTAGTGTTTTCCGTCGTTTGACGGGGTGATTGAGCCCTTTGACGTTCAGTGACACAATCTTTATGTCTGAGGCTATCTGTGCCTGGCTACTATTGTCGGGTGGCATCATGTTGTGATATTTGTGTCGCTATGCCTACGTGCATCCGTTATTTATCGCCTCTTTCCTCTATGCTTGCTAGCTGGCAGCCACCACACATAAGCCTCCCCCTGGGGTGTTGGATGGGATGGGGTGATGTGTGCGGGTATAGAAAAGAGGAGAGAGAAGAAAAAGAAAGAAGTGTACTTCCGCCAGGCATCGATTGTCCATGCAGCAGGGGCTCCCCCCCAGCCCTCTCCCCCCCTCCGCCCTCCCTCCCCCCTCCCCCCTGTCAACGTACTGTAAACGTGCGACAGCAACGGTTCCCGCCCTCTGCTTCCCCGGTTCCTTAAAAAGTCAGAAACATCCCCGCCCCCTCCTTGCCCCCGTGCTGCGCTTTTAGGCAAAGGATATGGTTGTCAGGTGTCCAAAAGCCCTGTTGTTCTCTCTGTGTGGTTGTCCATGTTCCGCTGGGTTTGACAGGGTAGGAGAGTTCAGTGTATCTACATATGTCCAAAATCACATTGTTGAGGTAGTTCTTTTCTCCGGTTCTTTTTGTCCTTTTCCTTGAGGTAGTTGTTGTTCGCTTCCCATGTGGAGTGTTATTTGCCGCCTGCTGCCCCCTTCTCTTCCGTCCCTGAGCTATCTGATGATGCTCTTCTTTTTGCTGTCCCGGGCGTTGTTTGTTCCATCTCCTCCAGCTCTGGCTTCCTGAGGTATCTGCGTAGTTCCGCTGGGTCCTCGAACATACGTGTGTCCTGCCCGTCTGTTATCCTCATTCTTGCTGGGCCAACAAAGCTGAACGTTATCTTTGCTCTCTTCATAGTGTCTCTCAGCGCCAGGAACCCTTTCCGTGCTTCCACTGTGCCCCTTGAAAGGTCTTGGGTAAAGATTATCTTCTTGCCTTTCCAGATGGGGGTTTGTCCTCTGCGGGCAAAGGCGAAGATCGCATCAGTATGGCTCGACCTTAGGGGTTTGCAGATGATCGTTCTAGGCCCCTTCATGTGCGGTTGTTTTGTGGCAGGGATCCTGTAGGCCTTGTCGATCTCCAAGGCTCTTTCGAATTTTATGCCTGTCAGCTTGGGTATCAGTGTTTCGAGTAGTGCTGCGCATGATCCCAAACCTTCTTCCTCTTCTTCTGGTATGCCTAGAATTCTGATGTTCCCCCTTCGGTTTTTGTCTTCTTGTTCTGCGAGCCTTTTCTGCAACTCACTGGAGACTTTGGAGATGTAGCAAATGTCTTTATCCATGATTCCTGATTTATCTTCTATGTCGCTGATCCTTCTTTCCGTCTCCGCTACTCTGCTTGCCGTCTTGTTCTGGTCTGCTCGTATGGCTGTGAGCTCTAGCTGGACATTGTCCATTGAGATCTTTGTGGCTTTTGCTAGGTCGTTTGCCTCAGTTATTTTTTTTACGAGCTGGTCCATCGCAGACTCTGTGCCTTGCAGGTTTTTCATTTTGATCGGTGATTCCAGGTCCTTCCTGATTTTTTTGTTGTCGCCGTTCATTGTCTCTAGGCCTCTTCTTCCTTGGTGTATGGACAGTCTCTCTTTCTTCTGCAGGTTATATTGTGCTTCCTTTGGTGGGGTGGTTTTGGCAGTCGTGACCGTGTCTGCTTTTGCCGAGCTGCCGAAGGTGAACCTGCTTGGCCACCTTATAGACCTTGTCCTGGTTTTCCCGGACGCCAGGGCTACCACTCTGGGTCAGGTGCTGGTCTCAGGTTTGGTCTAGCGTTCCCACCTATCTGTCGCCGCTCATTTGGTTGTGCCTAACCTGTACCTACCCTAGGCAGGCGGCTAGGTGTGTTTTGCACTGGCCCGGGAGCTGCGTTGACGCGGTCAGGTGTTGGGTCGCTTTTTGGCTGGTTGCCGCACCGTGACTGAGAAGCGCCGAGGGTTGTTGTGCCCTTGTTCCCGCTGTCTCCTCCCTTCAAAGATGGCCGCCACTATGCTCGTTTTTTTTCTATGTGGTCTTACGTTCTCCCTTATTTGGTGCCTGATGTTCGGCGCTTGTCCTTACAGCGGGCCTCCTGAGTGTCAGGGGGGTCGCGCCGCCTTGCAGTGATGCTAGCGTTGGCTTACTTGCATGTCAGCTTCACTGATCTCCGTGTTGATGTGTGCGCCCCTTTCAAGATGGCTGCCGCCTTCCTCACCTCCCCGGGACAGCCACGCTTTGATCGCCGGCCGCCCTTCTGTTACGCCCTGGTGCACCTTGGCTCTCGCAAGACCTTTGTGGGGAGGTGACACTGATGCTGCGCTTCTATCCTCTCTTTTCCTTGGCTTGCTCGTAGCGCTATGGCTGTCGCCCCTCCCAAGATGGCCGCCGCCGTTGGTCTCCGGTTCTCTGAGGGTGTCGTCTGCCTTCCTCGGGACAGCCACGCTTTTGATCGCCGGCCGCCCCTCTCGTGCACCCGCGAGGCCCTTGTGGGGGGGAGCGACAGCGATGCTGCGCTTCCCTCTTTCCTTGGCTTGCTCTCAGCGCTGTGTCGCCCCTCCCAAGATGGCCGCCGCCGTCGGTCTCCGGTTCTCTGAGGACCCCGCTAGGGTGCCGTCTGTGTTGCTTCGCTTGTGCCTCCCGGGGGGGGGGTGTCGCTCGCACTGGTGCTGCTTTTCTACTGAGCGCTGGTCCCCCTGCTGCTTTGCCCCGCCTTACTGCCGCTCCTTACCACCGCTGCATTCCCCCCTCTGGAAGGTCGCTTGCACCGCTCTTATGCCACCGCGCGACTGCTTCCTTCTTGGTGCGGGAGCCGGTGGTGGGGGCACCCGCTGGGCTGTTACCTCACCTCCGTGTTGTGCCTTCTTGTTGCGATTCTGGATGGGGGCAAGATGGCCGCCACCGTTCTGCCTTTGCGCTCCTCTTGTGCCTCTTGTGTGCGCTCGCCGCCTCCTTGCTCTCCGGTGCTGCCCTGGGTGCCTGCACCTCACCTCGCTTTTTGCTGTGTCTACCACTTGTGTTTTCCACCGGGAGCGCCCGCGGTCTTCTCAGTGCTGTGGCTTCTTGTCCCTTTTTTATTGCTCCGCCATCTTGGGCTCGCTTTCACTGCCTTCGCTGCCTTCGAAAATGGGCTTTAAATGCTTTTATCTTTTGTATCGCTCACTTCAGCTCCTCATCTCCGCCGCTCCGCACACTCCCCCACACTGCCGTCCGTTCCGTGTGTGGGACTGAGGGCTATCGCTGGTTATCTCGCCGTTCTACTCTATTCTATGTTTTTATTTAATACATGGTATATATACAGAGTGCCCGGTGAACGAACCAAAACCAAGATCCAAGATGCAAGGCGTAAAATTGGTGCAGTATGGGAAAACTTACATTTAGGCCTGGTGACTATTAGGAGTGTTGTTCGATGTGTAAAGCAATTGTAACATGCAGTCTATGATACAGTAAAAAGCGTTTTTCTCGTGCCAATTTCACTATACTGAGACAATAAATTGGAATTTGACCTTTGCACTGTAGTAGTAAATGTGTGATTTATTTGGACTATTGCTCTAAGTAACACAAGCTACTGGGCAACATTTATTTTCACGGCGGTGGCATTAATTATGTTATTTGGAAAATATATATATATATATTTGCGAAATACATCCAATTGTTATTGATTAGATAAAATATAGATTTTTTGTTTTTATTAAAAACAATAAATATTCTTGGATACAAAGTTGAGCGATCGGTCACTATCCATTTTACACCATATTTTCATTCTGTACAATGCATTTAGAATTGGTTGGCATCTTTATATTTATGTCTCTTATGGATTATTTTTTGACAAATCCCTTTGTGGTAATTAGCTTACAAATGTCAGCTTTCTATTGTGTTATTTGTGTTGTGCTAGACAGATATTAGATGGGGTAGAACAACTCATATTTGATGTTATCAAGGTAAATATCACACTTGAAAAGCAGCTAAGCAGTGCTAAATTTGTAAAATAATAAGTGCCAGGGCCCTGACCAGGAGGCCAATGGAGCTTGCAGCACTCATTGCCCCTGTCATCACTGCCGAAACAACTACTAACCATCTCTCTCGCCTGCAAGTGCAGCAGTTCAGATTATTCCAGGTCCCCGAAGCTCAAGGAATGGCTGGGGAGGCAGGTATTAGTAATTTTCAATGTATATTGTATTAAAAAATGACCGCTATTCTGCTCATCTCTAAATTAGATGAGCAGCACACCATGTGGCCGACTGTCATAATTGCGGTGTTGAAAATTAAGTGCTGATGCCGAGCACCGGAAACCAATTAGGTGGAAGTGCTGAACGCCGGAAACCACCGGCTCAAAGTAAGCACTGCTTCAAGGTCAGTTGGGCCGATATTGCTTAGTATTTCCACTGGGGTACTTGCGGAATTTTGCTAGGTATGATGAAGTGCAGGAGGAAAGCTCCAGCTGAAAGTACAGTGGATGTCACAAGAAATTGTGGCAAATATAGGGAAAATTATTTACATTGTATTAATAAAGGGGAAACCACATTACTTGCTCACCTTTGCAGATCTATGTTTTTATGCTATTTTGTATTAATTTATAACAGGCTGGGATCCTGAAGAGAATCTTACAAAATGCAGGCACTATCTTGTGATGAAATTGAATAGATAGAAGAGTACAACACTGTTGAAGAGTAAAATCCATCAGTAACTGCATTTCCCTGCCAATACAGTATTTCAGAAAAAGCACCTTGATATGATCAGTAGTGGTTTAAGGATCACCAGTAGAGGCTACAGTCATGCATTTTCCACAAGCTGCCTTTGGATTTTATCCCAGACATCTGGGTTGATATCACAGGAGAGCCGACAAATTTAGCAGCAGAGGAACTAACCTACTGTTTCAAACCCAACAGACGTACGCCTGATGGATAGTCACCTTTTAGGATGTCCATTCTTTGCCATACTGGCAAAGGCAGAAACCGTTAGGGCTGCAGACCGTGTTAGTCTGTAGCTGTCCATCGGCAAGTGTCCTGTCCGAGAGCGTTTTCGGTGCTTTTGGATCTATGGTTACAAATACACGGACAAGTTTGACAACCATACATTGGAACCTAGAAGGGACATTTATGAAGATAAGCAAATAATATATCACATTCAGGTTATTATATCCCAAGTTGCCCAGTTCACCCCAGTGGTTTACTGGTATAGTATCAAATGAGGAATTGAGATAGGCCCAAAGACTAACGAAGGTCATTGACTAACTAGGAAAACCACTAATGCTCCTATACTGAGTTTTGTCATACAAAGGGAGAATTATACTAAGCATATTGGAGAGGGTTTTCCAACTCTATCTTGATGGTATGTTTGCATTGCAGTGCATGCCAGAGCATTTTTACACATCAAAAGTCCACAGCACTATAAATTCTCTACCTAAAAGATGCATGACATATTTAAAGCAATCTGCTTTTTTTGTTTTGTTTTCACAACAGCAGTCTTTTGTAATGCTTTAGGCAGGACTCAAATTTTAAGCCAGACCTACTGTATTTGCTTGCCATTTTATGGTTGTGCTCTCAATGCTCTAATTGTGTTGATGTTTTATTAAATTGTCCTTCATGTTGGCTCTTACACTGTTTTTGTGAAGAATTTAGATTATCCGACTGGGTCTGTTGTGAGTTGATCTGGGAGGTTTCATGCCACTTGGCTTTGATGACAGAAAGAGGGGAACTGCACAAGATGAGTTCTTTAGAAGCTACTGAACATACTCCTGTGGCACCAGGTGGAGTCATAGTTCAAAGGCACGCATCTGTGATCCTCAGCTGACATGTTTACCCATTTACTGCGAGATTCTGTGGCACGGTTGTTCTTCCAATGAGATTGGGGGGTGCATAATATTTTTTATACATCATATACATAGCTGCCAGCAGATTCATAGATACATACATAGCAAATGACCTGAATATTATGGCTAAGTAATGGAGTTAAACACACACTTTAATGCTCAAAAATAAAATATTTGAAATTAATATCAACACATCGCACAGCCATCTTGGCTGCCAGTGGGTAGCAGCGCAGAGTCAGTGCACAAGTCCTAAAAAACGAAGTGGGGGGACGCTCCAAGTTAGGTGGTGTCACCGGAAGTGTTGTCACGACGAAGTGACGTCACGAAAGGTAGTCTCCTCTTATTACAGGGAGACCCGGTTCACTTGGGGGGCCACGTTAACACACTGTGGAATGTAGCGTATGAAGGCAGGTATGGACTGATAATTTCTACTTGTAATGTATCCCAATGTGTGTCGACGTGTAATAATAAATCTCCGTTTGTGATACATTTTACCGGGATATATTGCTTACTGCGTCATTACATGAGCCACTTAGTGCCTTTGTATCCAGTGTCTGCTGTCTGTGTCTATAGTGTCTGAAGTAATGAGCAGTTCATGCTACTAGTCAGCTGGAAGAGCGAAGAAGGACAAGTGCTGAACTGCTGTCAATATGTTCTTGGTGGGGGTCTATTACCACTGGACTTATTTCCTCCGTACAACCCGCTTCCTGCGCCGCATCGATGCGCAGGTGTGGCTTGGTACCTGCAGTGGCGAGTTCCTTTCAGCAGTGTGCTTGTTGAAATTGGACATGCTCAATGCGGCCAGCTTTTGGGCATGGGGGGACGGCATCCACCAGGTAAAATAAGTGGGGGGACGCCGTCCACCCCGTGGTACCCCGACTTTGGCCCTGCGCAGAGCGTACTTCATCATAGGTTTACGTATGCAAATAAATAAATAAACATATCAATGTGTATATTTTCAGCAGTGACTCCCTTAAAGAGAATACATTCCCACTTCAAATAATGCATAAAAGAAAAAGAAAATACATTCGTCGACCTCCATAGATCTAAAAAAAAAAAGATGGCCAGGTTGTGCGCAAATGTCAAATAAATGTATTTATGTAGGCAATTACCCGCAGAGCGCAACGCGCCTTAATCTATCTAGCACCAGCAAGTTGCAGAGACCCAGCGTCTGAGGGTGATGGATAACCAACGCGCTCCAAAATGGCAGCCGACGCATTTCATTTCTGCAATAACCGGGGCCTATTCGGGGCGCACGAGACCGCTGCGGAAGTGCGCGAGGCGACGCAAACTCTTCATTAGGGCGAAGCGACGTTAATCAGTCTGCGCGAGGCGCCTGGGAGCGGCGCGCGCGCCCTGCCCGGCCCCACCGGGGAGGGCGATGGATGAGGAGATGCTCCGTTCCTAATGGGGTCGAAATTGCGCAAATGCCGGAGCTTCCGCCGAGAGGCTTAGAGACTCTTACTGCAGGAAATAATAAAAAAAAATAGTTAAACCCCTGCCATCTGTTCCCAAAGTCAGCTGATAGGTTTTCTGCAAATCTCACATTGAGCCCGGAGAGAGGAGCTTTGCTGGACCGGCGCGCGCCCCCAGACAGGAGGATTGGAGGATAGAAACCGGACAACCAGATGTGGAGTAAAGTAACATCGTACAACTGGGACATCATACCACCGGGTGATGTCAGGCCAAGCCAACACAAGTAAAACTACTGTTGTGTTGGCTAATCTCTCTCTCTCTCTCTCTCTCTTTCTCTCTCTCAGAATGCATTGCTCCCCTGTTGCCACCCTCCACGCAGTGCTATTTTTATATTTTTTGCAACTTTAAAAGAAGCCCTTAAGTGTGGCTTCTTTTTTAAATTTATTTAAAGATCCGTTTCAGATGAGAAAATAAAAATAAAGTTAGGTACTTAGGTCACTTTGAAAGCACACATGCATAATGACGCATGCACACACATACGTCATTGCAAATGCGCACTCGTACAGACTGGCGCAGCAGCTAATCACCGTGCCATCTTTTTCCCACTTTGTTCATCTTGTACAAAGTACAGAGCCAATAGGTCTCCAAGGCCAAACCGATTGGCTTTGCCAATGCTTGTTTTCTCTGCCATGGCAAAACACCCTATCTTTATCCTTTGACTTGGTCAAGTTTTGAATTGGGACTACCAAGTTGGGCGTTTCACAAGATGCAAATGGGATGTTGGGACAAACTAACCATTTGGCATGTTATAAGTACAATCAGCACAATATTGTGTGCACCATGCAGAACTCCCAATTGTACTGGTACAGAATCCCAAGTCAGTGCTAGACGTGACAGCCTGTTAGTCATCTCAAGCATAAACCTCTCATCCTCTGTGGTCTGCACAAGCTTCTACTCATAACCCTAATGTAATCCATGATAAATATGATTTTTACAAACCAAACTGGTGCTTAGGCCACCACTATCTGGGGAAAATGACTAATTCCCCCCAAAACTCATCACTGTACCTTAAGAAGTCCAAGACTGGCCTTTCTTTTATCCCCTAAGATATAAAACCCTACCCTGAACTACACTTTGCTGTGCAATACAGCTAGAAGTATATTTAATGGTGGCAGTAAACCACTACATATACCACCTCTTCTGTTCCTAAGTGGGTATACAAAACCAACGCAATAGTACCCCGGCACTGCCCATTGGTACATTTGGTGCTGGTGTATTCACTAATTAGAATATTAGACTGTTGGGCGTTCTACTGAAAACTGTGAGTGGCTCACAACTAATAGTGATACATTGGTGCTGACCTCATTTCCCAACATTCCAAAGTTTGTCACTCTGATTCTCTGTATAATTTAGAACATTCGACCCTCTTTTGGTAGAATGTTCGAACAGCATTATAGCCCTTCTCCCTCAGGCTATACAGGCCGCTAAAGATGCTCTGCAGAAAGGGCAACCAAGCACTAGCAATATATATGGATTTGACCAAGATCACACAATGTGATTGCATTGAGAAGTTAAGAAATAATTCAGGCATCCTGATTCTAGAGCAGCCAACGCAATCGTTAGAAATGTACATTAAAACGATGTAACCACCAGTAAATGCAATGTATGCATGGTGTTCCTTGATTGAATCTGAGGAAATGTTTCCTTGGGAGTGATAAATTCCCACGACCCAGTTTACGTTTAGAGAACATCTGAACCAACAAGAGCATACCCTGAATTTCTCACTGAGTGGTTAAGAAAACATTATAAAAATAATAATACAACAAAAAAATAACAAAAATCTCCTAATCTTATAAACAAATATTCAAACTGCACTGTCTTCTTCGGTCGCACTGCTGGATTCTCGCACTTGTAGCTGGCTGCAATTTAAGGGTCCTGTCCACCTCTCACAAACTTGCCCAGCGTGCACGAAAAGCAATTTCAGATTTCTGCTGAATGCCTCCAACAGCGCAGAGGAAGTACTCATGTGCTCCCTTTGAATTCTCACAACCGCGGATGGAAAGTAATTTGTGGTCCCGGTTAAATTCTCAGAATAGCAACCATAAGGTAAATGTAATATGAGGCTGCTGCATAATTCTCAGAACTGCACACAGGATATAAATAAAGGGGCCGGACTAGTCTGTAGGGTAAAATGGCTGCCAAATGGGCCAGTCTGACAGGTGAGGACAGGTTTTGTGGCTGTGTGTGGGCAGGTTTTGGGATGTGATGGGCTGGTGTCATTTTCTTTAAATATAGCCTGGGCGGTAGTGGCAAGCAGCAGTGTGCAGACTGGGGATGCTGTTATCTCATTGGATGCCTTGCACAGTAGCTGGACCGATCACACTTTGAGGGCGGAGCAGGGGTGTGACAATGTTTATAGCTTTTTGATATGGGGAGGAACATAGTAAGTTTCACTGTATAATTTCTAGAATATCACCAGGGATCAGGCAGCTAGTATGGCTTAAAATGTCTACATCTGATCAATTGACTAAGGGGTGTCACTTTTTAGGTCGAGCCTGGCCAGCTGTATTCGAGTATGGACATGAAGCACCGCCCACTCTCCGCCCATATTTTTCATTGGCTTCTGTCATTGTCCTTTGTAAATGATGCCTTCTGATTCGTTAATAGGCTTGCTAGTCCCTCCTTAGTATCGCCTTGTTTTCATTTGTAACCTCCCATGAGGACTGGCCCTTTTACTTCTGTTGTTATACAGTATGGATATTTAGTCTGTAAGAACTATTTTCTTTAATGAGTTTCTCCTACGGCAGGCACAAAGTGCTTTCCTGCAACATTCAGCGCGCCATGCAAGCTTTCACTTTCTTAGCAGCCCAGGACAATGGCGGCCGCTTCTTGGAAATTAAATAGGTCGTGCATTAACAAGAGTTTGAGCTGTTGGCATTGTAAATGACAATGCCTATTATTTATGTGTCAATTATCAAAACAGAAAAATAAAAGGCATTGTCATTTGCAATACCAATAGCTTAAACTCTGGCAAATGGGAGACCTATTGCATTGCAAATGCTTGCTTTACTACCCGGTTCATACATGGGGGAGAAGGGCACTTTAATTCTGGTACCTGAACCTATTTTCTGCCCCTGTCCGACTATGATAATAAATGCAATATGTTATTCCTGCAGAATTGTCAGAATTGCACGTAGGTTGTGGCCGAAACGCGTCGTGTTTGGAAGTAAAGGGTTGGCTTCCACACAAGTCTGAGTGAGCGTTGTTCCTTCCATGTGTTGGACTTTGTTGTAGGATGTAAATGTAATGCGTTTTTCCTGCAGAACCCTCCGAATAACACGCATGATATAAATGTAATGAGTGTTATTGCAGAATTGTCGAAATATAACGCAGCACATTCATTTAATGGGTGGCTCCTGCACAATACCATAGGAAGTAAATGTAATGCGGGTTTCCTGTAGATATCTCAGAATAGTACATCAGATGAAACTGTAATGTGTGGTTCCTGCAGATTTCTGAGAACAACACACAGGATGTAAATGTAATGCGATAACAACTCATTAAATTTGATGAATTTATTAAGTGGCACACATGCGTTGTTCCTGCAGAATTCTTAGCATAGCACACAGGATGTAAATGTAATGTACGCTTCCTAAAAGTAGTACGGAATCCCTGCACTGTCATCAAAATAGCTCACAGCACGTGCCTGTAACAGATGTTTCCTGCAGAATACCACACGGGATGTAAACATAATATACTGTTCCTGCAGAATTCTCATACTAGCCACAGGATGTAAACAAATGTGTGGTTCATGCAAATTTCTCAAAGTAGCACATAGGATGTAAATGTAATGAGGGTGCCTGTAGATTTCTCAGAATTGCACCCAGGAAGGAAGTAAATCTAATGAATTTTCAAAACAGCACACAACATGTGAATGTAACGGGTGGTCCTGCAGAATACCACACGGAATGTAAATGTAGTGTGTGGTTTCTGCTAATTTCTTAGAATAACACACAGGATGTAAATGAAAGGAATGGTTCCTGCAGAATTGTCAAAATATTACACATCATGAGAATGGAGTGGGGTGGTTCCTGTAGAATAGCACACCGGATGTAAACATACGTTGGTGTTCCTGTAGATTTCAGAGAATAGCACACAGGATGTAAATGTAATGCATGGCTCCTGCAGAATTGTCAAAATACCACACAGCATGTGAATGGAGTGGGGTGGTTCCTGTAGAATAGCACACCGGATGTAAACATACGTTGGTGTTCTTGTAGATTTCTTAGAATACCTCACAGGATGTAAATGTAATGCATGGCTCCTGCAGAATTGTCAAAATACCACACAGCATGTGAATGGAGTGGGGTGGTTCCTGTAGAATAGCACACCGGATGTAAACATACGTTGGTGTTCTTGTAGATTTCTTAGAATACCTCACAGGATGTAAATGTAATGCATGGCTCCTGCAGAATTGTAAAAATACCACACAGCATGTGAATGTAGTGGGGTGGTTCCTGTAGAATAGCACACCGGATGTAAACATAAGTGGGTGTTCCTGTAGATTTCTTAGAATAGCACACAGGATGTAAATGTAATGAATGGTTCCTGCAGAATTGTCAAAATACCACACATCATGAGAATGGAGTGGGGTGGTTCCTATAGACTAGCACACCGGATGTAAACATATTGTGGTGTTCCTGTAGATTTCTTAGAATAGCCTGCTTGATGTAAATGTAATGCATGGCTCCTGCAGAATTGTCAAAATACCACACAGCATGTGAATGGAGTGGGGTGGTTCCTGTAGAATAGCACACCGGATGTAAACATAAGTGGGTGTTCCTGTAGATTTCTTAGAATAGCCCACCTGATGTAAACGAAATGAATGATTCCTGCAGAATTGTCAAAATACCACACAGCATGTGAATGTAGTGGGGTGGCTCCTGCAGAATAGCACACCGGATGCAAACATAAGTGGGTGTTCCTGTAGATTTCTTAGAATAGCACACAGGATGTACATGAAATGAATGGTTCCTGCAGAATTGTCAAAATACTCCACATCATGTGGATGTAGTGGGGTGGTTCTGCAGAATAGTACACCGAATGTAAACATAAGTTGGTGTTCCTGTAGATTTCTTAGAATAGCCCACAGGATGTAAATGTAATGCATGGCTCCTGCAGAATTGTCAAAATACCACACAGCAAGTGAATGGAGTGGGGTGGTTCCTGCATAATACTATGCAGGATGTAAATGCCATGTGGTGATGCAGTAGAATTCTCAACTGCCTTGCCTGTTTGTTTGCTTAAGGGCCTCTCCATCCAGAGTTGGTTGTGAGGAGAAAGACGTCTCTGTGTTTTATAACAGAACAGTTAGAGTCCTGGAGCACCTTGGACAGACTGTCAGCACAGATGTCATTCAAAGGGTTTTTCTATCAATCCACAAATTTACTGTCACCTGCAGTGCTCCTATCACTCAACCTTCAGGCCTTGCTCAACAGTCGCTGGGTTGGACCAAGAGCCCTGCTAGTCTCTGAAGCAGTCACTCCGACCCCTGCCAAGCCATTGCAGGTATGTTTGCCAAATGGTAGATTTGTGTGTGATTATCTTATGATAGCTCAGTGGGTATGACACATAGGCCCTCATTATGATGGTGGTCAGACAAGCGTCTGACCGACATCGCCTCGGGCAGGTGTCTGGCCGACTATATGTTGGCAGTTCCACCTGCCCAATTACAATGCGATCGACGTGCAGGCGGTCAGAAAACTGTTCTTTTCCATTGCGCCTTGTGCTGCGCCCTAGAAAAGGGTTGCAGCACAAGCCGCAGTGGAAAAGGACAGTTCTCAAACATCCTTGCACTGTGTGCAAGGCACCACATGGCACGCAGTGCATGGATGTTTGGGGGTCACCACATGTGCCAGGCCCAGGCCCCATGCAAAGGTCCACAGGGGACACGGCCCTGCTAAGGGCCCCCTAAGTCACTTTCCGTCTTCCTTTAGAAGGTGGTCAGACCGCCATGTAAAGGCAGAGGGAAAAGGGACATCCTAATCCCTATGGCGTTGCCTCCGCAGGTACTGCTCTGATTGTAGGGAATAGGATTCCGACCGCTGCCCCCACGGGCTCCTTGAGCCTGTCGAAGGTGGCGGTCTTTCCCCCGCCCGATGCGCTCTGACTGCCTGTATCCTAATCCTGCGGTTGGACCGCAGCCTCAGATGTCGGATGGACCACCACCGACAACCTGTCGATGGTGATCCGGCCGGCATCATAATGAGGACCATAGCGTTAAAATGGGTGCGGAACCTGACATTCACAGATTTTAATGAAAACATGAATATTTCATCCTTTCCAGGTCGGCCCTTTAAGTTATTAACAGGGCAGAGAATTGGCAGAACGGTGGTAGCAGTGCAATATGAAATACTAGTTTCATGTATGCTTTTTCTGACCCGAAGGCTCAGATTCAGTTTTAAAATTCCTCTTTTACAGATTATTCTTATTCTCCGAGGAAAGGTCTGCTTTGTGAAATTGGAACAACGATCTTATGCATTTTGAAATGGCCTTAAGAAATTCTCTTAATTATTCAACTACCTAGCTCCATGTCTCATGGCTTTCATAACTGTAAGGTATGGTGGTAGTGGTGGTGATGGTCGTCATGTTCTGCTCTCAAAAGGGCTATAAGCACAATATAAATACCTATAACACAATATATTACGAAATAAGGAGGGCAGGGTGGGGAGAAGAGTCAACGGGTGAGAGAGCAACATGGAGCAAGTGGGAAGAAGAGCATATAAGTGGGAAAGCAATGGGGAAAGTAAGCAAGAGTGTACTCAACAAGGAAGAGGCAGGCATAAGCACACATACACCAAAGAGCAACATGGCGCGCAGGGGACGCGAAGTGCACAAGGGAGACAGCTGGAAGGAATATGCACTCTCATGGAGTACTTAACCAAAGAGAAAAGATAGTGCTTGAAATACAAGCAGTGTAACAATAATAATAATAATAATAATAATAATAATAATGCCATTTATAAAGCACATAAACCATGTAAGCTGGCCAATCAAAAGCGAGGGTAGAGAGGCAATGCTGCATGGGAGAGACTAACACAAGATTGACACGTTGAGACACAAATAAGAAGCATGCAAATGGGAGTGACAAAAAAGTCAACCAATGGTAAGGAATGGGCGGGCTCAAAGTCCCTGTATATTCTGGGTAAGCCCATAATGTGTCTTGCAACAGGCAGTACATAGGCTGTCTAGTAGGCGAGAGCTAAAAAGGAAGGAGCAAGTACTCGGGCCAAGGAGAGGGTGGTCTAGTGGCAGGGATTAATAAAGACAAGATGCATGAACCGTGATCATAGCTCAACGGAGGTACAGTTAAGGCACTAACAGTGGCATAGTATGTCTTTGCAACTAAGCTGCCCAGACCAAGTCATCAATCACCCCATGGCTCCTACCCAAGGCAGCTGAATGTCGCAAGCACATGTGCAGTGTTAAGTCTACCAGCATTCAAGGAGGCAAGGCGTACCATAGTCCTCTGCGGCGCATGGCAGCCCTCTTCACATTCTTCAGGGCGGTCACATCATTTTGTGTTATGCCACCGGAAGGGTTTTTTTTGGCAGGGCCGGACTGGTCATACCGGGCTCTGGGCATTTCCCCAGAAGGCTGGAGGTCGGTTTTGCAGCAGTGGGGGCTGGTTTCGTTACTGGAAGCCGAATTAACATTGGTGCTACAATACCAGCCCCCAGTAACAAAAGAGCTTCATACGTGCTACCCCCTTCAAGGGCTGGTCCGACAAAATTGCCAGGGTTGCTTTGGGTTCCCAGTCCAGCCTTGGTTTTTAGAAAAGGTGCGTGAGAGCGCAGATACCCCGGCATCAGGCCAAAGAAAGGTTGCGGAGAAATGTGTTTGAGAGAACTACACCTTGACGTCAAACTCACTAACGGTAGTTATGAAGTGGTATGCAAAAGGGATTTAGAAACTCTACTTAATTTAATGAAGGTGTTTTGAAAACATTCAGGGATCTTGAAGGGAATTACACAGGCTGCAGTATGATGGACATTTTGAATTTTTAGAGGAATGTGTCAGAGAAAAATTATAATGCTTTTCCCCATCATTTCTCAGACTTTACCTCTCTTTTCTACAGGAAATTGAAAGTGTTAAAACATTTTCACATATTTGGCCACATATTAGGACTGTTTCTGTGGAGAACAGTGTACCAACCAAACTCAGCTGCCCTGTTCAAGCCTGTTCATCTTAGAGGGATCCTTTTTATATCCGGCTTGAAAGCAGATCTGCGTGTATACCTTTTGTTATCAATCCTTTAATATACACACACAGAACTAGCTTTGCTCCACACAGTATTATTTATCTCTCATCTTGTACTACCGCCTGTTTGAAGCCTTCATCCTTCCATTGCAATGCATGAGAGGCTCTTGTATGGCTAAAAAGGAAATTGATGACACCTAGTCTGTTGTGTATTTCTATGGCTTGGTTGCGACACTGTCTGACAGGCTCTCATTGAGACCCTGACTACGAAGCAGAGCAATAGTTCCACAATTAGACAGCTGAGATGTAATGTGGTGGGGAAGTCACAGAATTTAGAACGCACGTGGTATTATTTCAACACCTATATCCCCTATTTGGCTAAAATCATGGAATTCTCTGCAAAAGAAAATTTCCCATTCAGTTCCCATACAATGACTATGAGTTTCCACAAGTAAGTCATTGGCAGTGTTTGCCATGTTATGAAATATCACTCGCAATGGAAAAATTAAGTTTGCGTTCTTAGGTATACACAATGGTTCACCTTTTTCTGCATATTTATTAAATATTGCTCAAATCCCTTAATAAACGACGGCTTGAAAAATCATAAAGTATGGCGTAATTGCTGTGAGACCCAAGGCAAATTTGGCAAATTCTCACATAAAAATATACCCACAAAGTATTGCCTTCTCCCTAAATATTCACCAATTTTTGTGCAATTTACATAAGATAAGCATATTATAAATAGTCATCGGACCTTTTTCATTATTCTTTGCTGGGAGGTCATTGGTATGTAGTTTATGAATAATGAACTACTTTTGACTTGTTAACTCTGACTAAAGAAATGCTCTTGAAAGAACTTGGTGATAAAACTATGGATAAGAGCAGGAAATGCTTGCAATAAAAAATGTATAGGCAACACTCAGGGCCGGAGTGGCCATAGCGGGCACCAGGCGTTTTCCCGGTGGGCCGGATGGATGGGACCAGTTTTGGATCAGTGGGGGTCGTTTTTGTTACTGGGACGGTTTTGCAGCAGTGCTGCAATATCAACCCCCTTTATCAAAAGTAGCAGGCCTGATGCTGATTCCCACCAGCTTCGCCCCCACAACCCCCTCTCGGGGACTGTCTGACTTAATTGCCAGGGCTGGTTTGCGTTCTCAGTTCGGCCCTGGTAACACTAATGGACTGCTTTAGAGTATGGCTGTCAGAGGCTACTCCATTGGGCTGTTGGACGAGTATGTCTGTGTCACAGCCAGATTGGCTCTGCGATTAACATACTTTCAGTAAACTCGCGTCTAAATGAGGCAGACAGATTGGCAGAGAGTGCACTCCATCGTTGCGACGGAGTACAAACCTTAAATCAGCCCGCTTTCTTTGAGGCTGCCACCTAAACCAAATCTCTCAACACCAACGAGGAGAGTACATGAAAAGGTCTCCTACATAACAGCACTCTGGATGACTTTAACGAAGTCCATCCCTGCAGGTACCACTCCTGTGCCTCATCGAGCATCACTAACTCTTAAATGCAAGCACCACAATGGGCGGCTGTACTAAATACTGTTCAAGTGAATCTCTGTCGGCTCTCGCCACCCTAGATTCTACAAAACTGACTTTATTGCAGTATCTAACATAAGACACTTGTTTGAATGTTCGGTGACCCAGTGGCGTAGCTGGGAGTGGCGGGGAGGGCGTTCCGCCCTGGGCGGCGCTTTTTTGGGAGCGGCGGGTGAGGTGAGCGATTTCGGCGAGCACAAGGTAAGTGGTTTCCTTTTTTTATATTTTATTTTCCCTTGTTGTCATCGATCGACTCACCCCCGCTCTTACCTACACTGGCCATCACTGGGCAGCAAACTCAGGGACCGCCCCGGGCGGCTAAAGTTTTAGCTACGCGACTGCGGTGATCACTGAAACAAAATCCACTGGGACCTGCAAGGACACACAACTGGCTGGTTTAAACCACGAGCTATCTCTCAATGGTGACCCTCTATCACACTGCAAAGTGCTGTGACCTCTAAGTGGATTAAAGCACCACTCTCACGTCCTGGATTTGCGGCCACAGCCAAGATATCTCATCTTTCTCAACAGATTTCACTATGTAGCACATGTCCCTGGTTTCAAAGAGGGTTGACTGCACAAAAAGGGAGGCACGTTTTTGTATAAAAGTTTTTATATGTTATACTGCAGGATTATTTACCCGCTCCGTCAAAAGTAATTTAGCCAACACAAAAGATATTGCATGTAAATGCATTAAATTCCGCATTGTTCCTCCTTTCTGAGGTTTCTGGGTTGGTGAGCTCTGTCAATTAGGTCATTCTAAGCCTTTCAGTCAATTGTAGCCCTACTTTCATGTTTGTTCAGTATCCCAGTTTTTAGTTTTAAAAATATGGCCGCCCTATCATTGCAAGCTCAACCCTTTCCAATCAAGCATTTCAGAATGTAGCATACTACTCTGTGTATAATGTATTTCCTTATACGGGCTTTCAGCGAGCCCTCTTCATCAATTGGTCTGTTATTAGGTAAATCATATTTTTCATCTGACCACTACAGCATATAACATGGAGCAATGGGTCAGCCCACTTCAGCCATTTCCCAACTTTACTGTCAGTGCAGGTATTCTGCCCTTTCACAAGACGCACATTCACACAAAAAGGAGTTCCCTTCAGGGCCAGGGACTGCATTAGCAATGTCTGCTTTTTAAGGCAAAAAATACATTTAATTTCAGCCAATATTTTTTGGGATTGACGTGGACCCGGTGGCTTTCACAACAGTAAACTTTTTAAAGATCATGACAAAACAAAAAAAGCATTGGCAAAGCCAAATGGTTGTCAGCCAGTGGCATACTTTGCCAATACTTGTGGCCAAGTTGTCTCTTCCACCAATTTTCATAGTAGTGGGAGTGCAAAAAACTAGAGTCTTGACTATTCAATAGCTTTTCTATTGGCCTCACAGCTTGTCAAATCACAAAGATAGCGGATCATGTGTCTAAGGTGCGTAGACTCCTAAACTGGCTTCCCGTCTAGGGAGAAATTGTTTCTAGTTGGGATGCCTCATGTTTAAATGTGTCAATAATTTAAGGGCCCTAATATCTAGAGATAAAAATTACTATCTTACTCCTTGTCAAGGACCTAAGCAGCCAGTGGCGTTGCTAGACCTATGCATTTGCCGCCTCGATGCCGTGTGTAAGAGCGGAGGGGGGGGTTTGCTGGCGATTTCCTCAGCGGCCACCCAAAAACTTGTGCCGCCCATGACGGACCGCAACTCCCACCCCCTTACCCCCTTGCTACGCCACTTTTAGCAGCTTAGACCTACTCATGATAATTCCACGAGAAAAGGTTAAGAGCAGCGGAGGGAGGCTTTCTCTGTGGATGGATGGATGGACGGAAGAATGAACAAAAGAATCAATTACTTAATTATTATAATTCCACGCGTAAAAGTTATGAGCAGCGGAGGGAGGCCTTTCTCTGTGCAAACCCCCATCATTTTGGAATTCTTTGTCATCTGCGTAAAAAGAAACGTCATCTTACAATGCCTTTAAGAAATGCCTCAAACCAGACTTAATTTAGAGGATGCAAGAAAACTGGTTCAAAGAGACCCTCAGGGTAATTATACATTATAATTCATTTATTGATTTATTAGTGTTTTTGTAATTTGGGCCTTTCTCTTCATTCCCTTCAGACTTGCCTTTGATTGCTCCTAATGATGTTGCTTCCCAGCAGTGATGTGATGTCTCATGAACTGGGACACGCCATAATATTGCGAAATACATTTCATTGGCCACCTTCTTGTTATGTTCGCATGCGCTAATGGACTAGTAAGCAGGGTGCCTTTTGTCCCTCACACCTGATATTCAGAGGCATACAAACACTGGCAGAGCCATGCTCTTTAGCCAATTATTGCTTAGTCAACAGGCCAGAAATCAATAAGTCAAAACTGAGAGGAGCCCTGTTGCCTGGAGACACAAACTCAGAAAGCCACATGCTATAGGTGGTAATAGGGATAATTATTGTAATTAAAGCCATTAGTCTGATTTCCTGCTGCAGTGTGTCTTTACACTGGACCCATGACTGAGTAATTGCATTTTAACGGCGTTTATGTCCCTCTTTCCCGCCCATTGATACCTCCTTGGTTTGTGTATCTCGGTAACTTGGCGGTCCAGATATTTAGGGATTTGAAGGTTGTTCCTTTCTTATTTAGTAGTGTAGGATTTCAGACAGCCGAGTAGATTTGTCATCCCAGGGTCCAAATGTTGCATGCACTATTTGCGCAGAGCATATCTGCGCACTAGTACCTCCCTCACCAACAACATAAGCGCATTTTGCTCGAGTTGGAGTGACTGTTCCATGAAGATGTAACTGCCGAAGTCCATTTTCAATCAATATATTATGCATTCCCACACCAACTCTGGCTCAAATGTTGCTTTACAACAACATCATGATACTGTGCCCTTCCTTGTTAGGCTGGCCTGACAGTGGCGGAGTCCGATAATAAGTGAAGGCCCCCATACTCGTGAGCAATTGACTTCCACCAGCAGGTGAGAGCGTCTGATGTTGTAAGATAGCTACTCAATAGTTGATATTCAATTGTGTTCAATGGTAACCCACAATGGCCCACCCTACCCCAACCCTACATTGTAGAAGATCCTCTTAGGTGAAGTTGGGAGGCATTCCATCGGACATTGTTGTGTTCCAGAGTGTGAACATGGGCCACAGTGCACAAATTGTTACTCTATAAGTATGCAAAAATTATTCTATACATTAATACCCAGCTAGGTGTAATATTGCAAAGACATACCAAAAATGTGAATGAGTCTACTTGGAAGGGTGCCTGTGGGATCTGTGGTGATGCTGGGTCTGGGATCCAAGCAAGTTGGCTGCAGTGGAGATGGAACTGAGTATGGGAGGAGTTGATGGATTGAGATGTTAGTTTACATACTGGGATGAATAGGTTATAGGAAGATGTGTTGAAAACTAAGAGCCAGTTAGTCTAATGTCTTCAGGGCACAGTGGAGAAGAAACCTAAGCAAATTTAAACTCAAGCAATTATGTCTCTCTGTTCCGTACATGTAATCGCAGAGGAATGGTCTAAGGCTTGTGGTGTTGTGTTTGGATCAGGCAGGGTGAGTTTAGATCATTGCCATAGGAGGCAAACACGCGTGACCGCACTGGCCAGGTGTTGGAACATTCAACTCTAAGAACTTCCTTAAAGCCTATAAAATACTACAAAAAATGGGGCAATAGAGATTATAGGCTTCAAGGCGCGAGACTGTGGAACTCTATACCGATCAACATCCGATGCCAACTACAGTGGTTGTTGATACATAACGGCGGTGGTGGTGGGGTGAGGGTGTTACAAATTAAAAATAAAATTCACTTACCTTTCCATGGCCACCATCTTCTCCGTCGTCTGTCCTCGCTTCTCTTCCTGGAAGCACACAGACTCCCCTAAGCCAATCATGACACTGCTGCCACCATGACAGCAGTGTTGTGATTGCTCTCAGTGCCGTGGTTCGGCGCTCTGACGGGGACTGCAAGCCTGTGCTTGATCTCCACCCAGGCTATAATACAGCCTGGTGGAGACCTTGCAAAGTGTGCATGACTGTTTGGCCGGCCCAAGACAGCTGGCCAAATGTCATGTGCACTTAAGTGCACATACCACTCCTCCCCCTGCTGGCTGTGATGACAGTCAATCCCACCCCTCCTCCAAACTGGCTACAGCATGGAAAAATAAAATGATAATAACATTGAGGTATTATCATCTTTTTTTCCCTGTTTTACACTGCTGAAAAGCAGTGGGGCAACGCTCCTCCTCCATAGCAGAGGAGCCGCCGCTGGGCAACTGTCAATCCAGAATTTCAGAAAACACCATAAGACCTTAAAGCTATTATCAAGTTAACTTGGGCTACATTTCTGTTCAGGTCAAGCCACCTTAAACACATTAAAGCCAGAACTATTGGATTTGTCAATGCTTTTTCTTTTGCAACTGTGCTTCCGTCTCTTTGATGCTCAGTGCTTCAATGAAGCTCTTGTTGAACGGAAGTCTTCCTAAACGTCAGTCTCCCTTGCTACCAGTATCCACCCCCACAACTATGCCCGGGGTACGTAAACCGGCTCAATAGTGCACGCCAACAGTATTTCCATTATTACGTAGATCTCTGTGTATAAGACACTTCAGTGCCTGATTTACTAATGTTTGACGCAACGCAATGCGGCAAGGCCGTTTGCCGCGCTGCGTAGCTGCAATGAGAGAACAGAAATGTGCCCTATCTATAAAGATATGGAGCTCTTCTGCTTCCTCTTAGCGCCGACGCACTGTGTGCTGCCTAGTGCCTACGTAGGCACCCTCGCACCATTGTGCAAGGGTGTCTGCGTTACAGGGAGGGGTGCTTTTGTGCAGGAAGGCATACCTTTCCGCACAAAGACTATCCTTAGAGGTTTTTTCAGAAATCAGAATGCAGCACACATGGAAAGATGAAATTACAGGAGAAACAAAGATATTCTCAATGTTATGACTCTCTGTGGTAGACACACCATTTTGGAATAATCCCAGGTTTACTGTCTTTTGTAAATCTCGGACAGTGGCGGCTGCCACTAACAAAGGGAGGGGCGGGTGGAGAGAGCGCTGGAGGGGCAGTGTGGGGGTAGTGCGAGGGGGTTAATAATATTTTTTTTAAAGGCAATTACCTTAAGCTGCTGGCCGCCTCCTGCGTCGTGCCTCTGTGTTCTTCCTGGTCCCTGCAGACATTGGGACAGACTTCCTGTGCAAACCAGCGCTGCTCTCATTCTATGAAAGCAGCACGGGGATTGGCATGAGTAACAGAGTTCCAACATTCTGTTACTCATCCCGCTGAAAACTCATAAGCAAAAAACAGCAGCCAAATCATTTGCTGGAAACGCCCCCAAAATCTGGAACACCATACCCCCCCCACATGAGAATGACCCCCTCGTTTCCAAAATTCAAGAAGCTAATCAAAGCCCTCTTCCTCGACTGCTCGCGACTAATCTGATAAGAGACAAGAAAGTTTCGCAGCCAGTGCTCCCCTTACCTCTAACCGGGAGTCTGATGACATTAACTCGGAACTGGTTTGATCATCTCCTAGCCAGAATCCCCTTGTTTACCCCCCCTTGATTATTTGTTCATCTCCTAGCCAGAATCTCCTTGTTTTACCAACTACCTGAATCGCCTATCTGCACATTATTGTATATGTTATTAAGCGTGTTCTACCAACTACCTGTATCGCCTACTTGCACATTATTGTATATGTTGTGAGCGCTCTGATACCCTCGGGTCCAGCCAGCGCTATATAAAACTCCAAAAATAAAATAATTGAAAAAAATAAAAAGAGCTGTAAAGACGCTCTGCTCAGGACAACGGGTCTGTGCTGTTTCTCCAACCTAGCTGTTCAATACAGCCTTGTTGGAGAAAACTAAGTGCGCATGTATGTTTGGACGGCCTGAGACAGCCAGCCAAACACACATGCGCATTTAGAAGTGCACATAGCACTCCTCCTCCCCATCCCATGGCCCGGCCCACCCCTCCCTACAAGCGCTGGCTCAGAGCCGGCAAATTAAAAATAAAATGAAAGAACATCATTTTATTTTTCACCTGTTGGCTCTGACTCAGTGGGGTGACGCTCCTCCTCCTTTGCTGAGGAGCCGCCCCTTATCTCCGATTGCGTCAGCTTCTTTGAATGGATGCTTGGGAATGCTCATCTTCCAATTATGGAATGCCTACCTCTTTGAAATGTAACACAACACAGCACAAGCCCCTGCATTCATTTGTTTACAAGGCAGTTCAAATTTCCACTTACGTGCCTGTGTAAATCCAATTTAAGGAGTTTCATTGCCTTGTGACAGCTTGCATCACGCAAAGACAACACAACTCTTCTGTAAATCTGACCTTAAATTGTGAAGTCTTATCCCGCAGTGAAGACTGGCGCTGGCATCTGTTTCCTTACCGACATTATAGTCATCACATCAGACACTGTTTTCTGGCCCATCACCTTCCTACACCAAAAAAGATAACGATAAAATGTGTGATCCTAATCAACAGCAAATAAATTAAACGTCAATAGTTTTAATAGTAGCTTATTCCCAACACTTAACATCTTCGCATCTTCACATTAACATTTGCTCTGGTTGCCAAGGCGATCTCCAGAATGTTTTCACAAGTGGGGAAATTAAATGGCAACTCTTCTCATTGTGCAGAACTGGCCAACCCTACGGGGAGATTTACTATGATGTTACGCCGTGTTTGTGTCACAAAAGTTGAGCAAATCGGCACAAAATATTTTTTTCCGATTTACATTCGTGCGCTAAGCAAGTTTAGCGTTGGAAATAAAGTGAACATTACCCAAAGCAGTGCTCCTATGCATTACTTTGCACCAAGGGGGCATTCCATGGGCAGAGCAGGGCATTCTTATGCAAACGCTCAAGGTTCCTGACGCTAAACCCAATTTACTAAATAAAGTAGACAGAGATAAGTGTCAGAAAACTGTGCTCTTTTGAAGTAGGTGCAATAAAGGAGAAATGCTTTAATTTCTCCTTCCTTTTCCGACTTTGTACATGTGTTACATTGTACAGAACACACACAAAGAGGGAAAAGGGTTAAAGTCCGTCTATGCATAGTATTTTATATTAAAACCTATGCCAGACTCATGGAGACACCCTTGCACTAGGCCGCAAAGGTGTCACGGTGGCGCACGGCAGCTAATTTGAGCACGGCGCTAGGGAGAGGGGAGGAGAGTGCCATATTTCTGTATATATGGCGCTCCAGTGCAGCACAGCACATGCGGCTACTGCACTGGGCAGTGTGAGTTAGTGGGAAATCTTGCCCTACGTATTTCTCATGTAGGAAATGGTAAGATAGATCAGTGGGTTAATACACACTGCCAAACTCTGCTGCCAACTGTTGGAATCAGTGAGCCATGTGTTACTCATGCTTCTGAAATTCCCAATGCCAGCACAATGGAGATGAGTTTGAACAATACATTTAAGTGTGTTTTATATTGATGGACAATAATATTGTTTTTAATATTATTTTTTTATTATATTATAAAATCGAAAAGTATAAGAGTAAATGAAGTAATGAACTTCCTTATTGTTATGGTACGTTTTAAAACTATTTTCTGGTCAATAACAAAATAGGTAGGTAACGCACAGTAAAAAATATTACGTGCAATGTTCTGTGAATAATAATATCACAAGAACTTAAAATATAATTATATTACGCTCTTGAGAACATCTGATTTACTGCAGCCAAGCTCTGGAACTCCTTACCTTTATCCCTAAGGAGTGCAGAGGAACTTACCATCTTTAAAAAGGGACTAAAATCTTATCTTTTTCCTAGGACAGTGTAACATCGTTATATTGTAACATCGCGCATGCTCAGGAAGGTCAAAGCGCCAGGATACCCTTTAGGTGACAGTTAGCGCTATATAAATAGGCGATACATACATACACTAATGATCGGGGCTCTAAAAGAAACTGTACTTTTCCACTTAAAGCACTAGAGATTAGTCAATTTCTGGGCAACTGTCATGGGTCTCAGCTTCACCTGGTCCCAAACTGTATATTAGTACTTTTTTTTAGATTAATTAATTTCTAGTTTGTATTAACATGTTAACACATGTATTACTAATGCCAATATGCAGAGTGCTGTTATTTACACTTTCATAGATGTTTCTAGGCGCCTGGGAGAAATTGCTCCTTTAATGCCTGGATGGCTGAGGGATCTTCAGTCAATCCAGAACTGAGAGCAGTTCTGTGGGAGAGTCACTACACTTTGCTAAAATGGTTACGCCTTGAAGAGAAATAGTGCTTCTCCTATACACTATGACGGACTGACCGTAAAGTGGCGGGAAAGTTCATGAGTCCTTCTTCCGAATTATAAAACACCTGGGGCCAGATGTCTAACCCTTTTTTGCGTCCGAATATGGGAGATCCTCCCGTTTGCGGCCGCAAAAAAGGGTAATAGCATGTACAAATGCTATTTTGCGAGTCACTGCCTCGCAAAATAGCATTTGCGACTCTCACTATTAGGACAGGGTGTCCTTTGCTAATAGCGAGTCAACATGCTATGTACTAATCTTTTGCGGCCGCATTTGCGGCGGCAAAACACTCGCAGTTTACCACCTACTTCAAGTAGTGCCTTTTGTGAGTATGTGGGAAAATATTTTTTAAGAGCAGGCAGTGGTCCCAGAGACCACTGTCTGCCCTTAAAAAAATTAAACTGAAAAGTTTAATTTTTCTTTTTTAAATGCATCCCGTTTTCCTTTAAAAAAAAAACGGGCTGCATTTTAAAAAAATGCTTTATCAAAAAAGCAGTCACAGACATGGTGGTCTGCTGACTCCAGCAGGCCACCATCCCTCTGAATGCTAGCCATTCCTAAAGGGGTCGCAAATTGCGCCTGCCTCAATAATGAGGCATGCAATTTGCGACCCATTAGGAATCGCAAACAGTGCCTGAGACACTTTTGTGCACTCCAATTAGCGAGTCGCAAATGTGACGCTATTTGCAAATCACTAATTGGCGGATCGTACATCTGGCCCATAGTTTTTAAAGCAATTTACTTGGACTAGGTCCAAACAGTGAACCACTTGGCCCTAATTTTCATTATTTTTTATGTTGTTTATGTTACCTATGGCTACTTTAGAGCACATCGGGGACTTTGAATCCACTGGCTTTCGTATGAATTCTTATATGATGTTCTCGCATTCTCGATTCTGTCGAACATCAATTTCATGGTCTACCACAGGGTTGGTGGGCAGTATCCACTGGCGTAGTGGAGTGCAAAAATTTCTTGATGAGCGAACACCCTCCCTCCCTCCCAAAAACTTTTCTACAGATGGATTGACTGGGTCATTATCAACGTAACATATTTCCCGTTACCACTACAGGCTCTATGCCAGTTGTAAGTTTACCAGATTTTCATAAACACCAACATTAGTGAAAGAAAAATCACCACACGGTGAGGTCTAATTCTGAAAAATCTCCAAAGCCCTGCTCTGTGACGTGGTACAATTGTTTTCTCTTTTGTTTTTTAGACATCAATGTTATCTTTCTCCCCCATATGGGGACAACAGATGAGTATGGTGGAATGGATCATGGTGAGGTAGCAGTGATCAATATATTGGCAATACCTGAGAGAAAATATAAAGTGGGGAAATCGATACTGCATAAGAGACAATTGATAAGTGGTAAGCCCCTTATAACCAGAACAGAAAATGTAGAGTGGGAAAAACTATTATGCAACAGAAAATCATGAAACAGGAAAATCCATGTCCCCTGACAAGGAAAAATGAAGTGGGGAGACCATACCATCAGAATGAAAAATATGAATTCGGAAAGCCTGCCTAACGTGTGAGAGAAATCTGAAGACTGAGAGAGCATAGTACCTGATAGAGCTAAATATGACGAGTGGAAATTAATATGATCTGAGAGAAAAACGGAATTGTGGAAACCCATATCATCAGAATGAAAAGTGTGAAGTGGGGAAACCCCTTGATGTGAGAAAGAAATATGAAAAGGGACTCTGCATGTCACCTAAAATGGAAATATAAAGAGTAGAACCCATATAATGCGAGAGTTGTAAGAAGTGTTAAAACTCATAGTATAGTACAGCAGAGAGTGGTTTGTATATTTCATGACAATTTCATATTGCGATGCTGGCCTAGCCTGGTCCTCTCCATCTGAACACCACAGGACCTTGATCCAAAACTTTATCCATAAGCTGCTGGTCCTTTAAAAACCCTACTAAAGCAGGTAGCCAACAGAGTATCACGTGTTACCCAGCTGCAATCGACCTTCTTTAGTCCTATCTAGGAATTTAAGCAAGCCGGCCATTCATTTTGTGTTAAATTTAAATTTAAGATTTAGGCATTTATCCAACTTTTCTTTTCCCTGAAAGAAGGGCCGGCCATAGTGGCAGAACTCCACCTTGTGGAAAATTTACCATGAGGGAATTAAAATTAATATCCTACCCTTGCGGTGGGATGGCTGAGTATAAAGTGATGATTCCATTTAAATATTGAATTTTTCATCCAACTCCCTAATGCCTTTTGGCATCTACGTGCCCGCTAGCAGACCTGAAAGTGTCCAGATGACTGTCCTCCCCGCACTTGTAAATGGGGACGCTGGTGGTGGTGCATGGAGATGTTGCAAAGCACCCTGTATCCCCCCACTTGCAGATGATGTTGAGATAATGGTACCACTAGACCATCCTGATTAAATTTTGAAGATGCATGGCCCACCCATTGGGCTGTACATTGTACTCACAAAGTCCCACATTGCACATCCCTACTCCGAGTGGGGACATTCTGGGAATGCATGAGAAAGACGTATGAGCTCTGAAAAACCCTTTTTTGGTTGCACCTAAGAGTGCTATAAGTGACCAGTGGGGCAGCTCGGAATAGAGGAGGAGTTTAAGGTGCATTGAAGGTCAAGTGAGCACCAAAATGGAGTGGAAGTATTCATCTCAGTAGATGTGCTTCCGGGTTACTGAAGCCCATGGTTACGGTGTGTATAAGTCCCTGCCAAGTGTCACGCATTCCGTGTTTGACTAACACATTTGAAACTAATCTGCGCTCTACTGCAGTCGTAAATGAGCCACAGGGCTGTAGCGGGCACCGGGCAATCCCCCGGTGCGCCGCATGGGTGGGGGCCGGTTTGCAAAATCAGCCCTGTTACAAATTCGGCCGAAAAAACGGCCCTGGCAAAGAGCTCGGCGGCACCGCCCAACCCCCCGGGGGAAGGAGGGGGGGCGGCCGAGTACTTTGCCAGGGCCGGTTTTGGTTCCCAGTCCGGCCCTGATGAGGCATGCCTTTCTACTATATTTTTTGTGCCAAGTCTGTGGCCTCCCTGTTTCCAGTGGCGGGTCCTCCGCTAAGGCAGAAGAACGTCGCCCCACTGCTCAAATGGAAAAATAAAATGATAATAACGTAACATTATTATAATTTTTCCTATTGCGGTCAGTGGTGGTGTGGGGCTGGCCAGAGCAGGGGGAGGAGTGGTTTACCCTCCCTAAGTGCTCATGACTCTTGGGCCGGCCAAACATTCATGCTCACTTTGCATGTTCTCCACCCAGGCTGCATTACACAGCCTGGTAAGAAACATGCACAGGCTCCCTTTCCCTATCTGTGCGCTGAACCACAGTGCTCAGACCAATTACAACGCTGCATTGGAGCATTGTGATTGGCTCAGGCGAGCCTGTGTGCCCGGGTGCTTCCTGCTGCTGGCTGGTACTGGAGACAGGAAGAGGCGGGTACGTATGAGCCTCTGTTAGCAGCTGCTAGTGTCTGTTTCTCTCCTCCAGTACTCCAGTGTGATTGCTTTACTCTATACTGAACGATTGTCACTACGGCCAGCAAATCTGGCTGCTAGTCCAGACGACCATTTAGCTGTCCTCCTCACAAGCAGCACCTTTCCAGTCCAAGCCTTGCAGACTGCTATGGTTAAGCATTAGCAAAAGAAGCAAGGAAGAGGACAGTCGATGAATCCTAGACAATATCAAATGCATTTTTTAACTTGTACCAAAAAAAAGTGATACCCCACAGTATCTCTTAGAAACTGACGCAACCAAATGCTGGGGTTGTTGAATAGAAAGCCTCTCTAGTCTTGATTCCACTTTCTTTTTTTAATCCTCACTTTTAATCCTCACTTTCTCCCTTTGCCACTATTCTTTCTCCTCTTCCCTCTTTTGTTACCTTTGTATTTCTTGCTCTGGGTCATACTCTGATGCTGCAAAATGCCCAAAAATGACTGCCGGTGCCACTCCCCCACAAACACCTGCACAAAATAAGCACTAGTTGCTGGCCATATCTGCCTGCTGTCAGATTGGTGTAGTGGCCGGCAGCTTCAGACATGACTTCACCTGTCGGAGTACATTTAGCAGAGCTCGTGAACAGACATCTCCTCCTATAGAACCCAGCACAGACACACATGCAAGGGAGAGGTGCGGGGCAATCACTTCACTTCAGTGCTTGAAATAGAAATTTAAAGTGCAGGTACGCACAAGTCCTGAGTGCATGCTTGCTACCGAGAAGAGCTGGCACTTTCTCATTAAAAGGACTGCACTCCTGCTGAGAACTGCGGGCACTCTCCTTTTCACTAAAGAAATGCAGGTACTCAGCAGGGCCATAGCTGCAGGGGGGGTGTTTGGAGTGTTACACCCCCCTAATAAATGTATTTTTTGCTGAATAGTTAGGTATATGTGCTTTCAGTCAGGTATGGTGAGGTGTCTGTCGGATTTCAGCTGGGATTTTTGCATACACACACTGACAAAAAAACACACACTTTTTCATCTCTGTTGTGAAAGACCTACGGGGCATATTATCAAGAAACAAAGTTAAAGTTATCGCTGCTTTAGTGGCAGGAAACTACCTCTAAAGCTGCAATAATGGGCTTGTTAATATGCCCTTGTGAATTCCCATAGGTACTTCTCTACGGCATATTATTAGCGCAGCTTTAGCGGCAGTTGATAATCTTAACTCTGTTCTTGATAATATGCCCCTTACATTTTTTTGATTATTTTGACAAAATACTGTGTTTCTCTCACTTAGTACCCCAACCAATCCATAGTCCTCTCCCTTTCCGCTGCCCCTTACGACCCTCTCATGCACCCTGCTAGGCATATAATGCATTTGAACATTATATGAAGACTGATAGTTGGGACATCAGAAGCTCCCCTTCGTACTGACCAAGCTACACCCCTGGTACTCAGTAGTTGACTCTACCTTAACATTTAATTGTGATTATCAGACGGGGGAATAAAAAATATAGGCGTTTACATTGCATGCGTTTTCAAAGCAAGCGATTACAACACGGTTGTTACAACGACCGAGTTGTTACATCGCAGTACCATTACAACGCAAGTCCTTACAACGACTTGCTGTAGAGGGCGCGCTGGACTTAGGAATATTATAATTTACTATTCCAACTCCAGTGTGCGCAACAGTAGGGAAGGTGTTGGAATAGTAAATTATACTCAACCTTAGTTTAGAGCGCCCCCCACAGCAAGTCGTTGTAACGACTTGCGCAGTAATGGTACTGCGATGTAACAACATGTAATCGCATGTGCTATAACGCATGCAATGTGATAGCTGCTTCCCATAATGTAAGAGTATATAGATCTGCAGCACAGCATAACCTTTTTATTGTTACATGATGGACGATGTTGTAAGACATGATCCTGACCCTTTCAGATCAAAAGCGGTACAAAAGGGGGTGGTGATGGACGGAGCATCTGAACCAATCAAACACTCACACCCAGTAAAAACATCTGGGTTTGACCCATCACCGTTCTTTAGCCCACTCTGCCACCCCAGTTCAGACATGGCTATATGCAAATCAGTCTGACCATGTGCCTCATGGGAACAGTCCAGCCCGAACTGCCAAGCCATGCCTTCCCTGGACCGGAAACAAGCTTCCGAGAACCGGTTTCTGGCATTACAGCCGTCTCCAGCCCGGCTTGCTTGAATCCAGTGGCAAAGTGAGAAAGGGACTCACGTCAGGGCATACCCTGCCACACTTATGGCGGCCAAAAGCGGTACAAAAGGGGGTGGTGATGGACGGAACATCTGAACCAATCAAACACTCACACCCAGTCAAAAGATCTGGGTTTAATCCATCACCGTTCTTTAGCCCACTCTGCCACCCCAGTTCAGACATGGCTATATGCAAATCAGTCTGACCCTGTGCCTCATGGGAATATAGCCATGTCTGAAATGAATCCGAAACCGGTCCCAGGATGCTTGTTTCCAGTCCATGGAAGACATGGCTTGGCAGTTCGGGCTGGACTGTTCCCATGAGGCACAGGGTCAGACTGATTTGCATATAGCCATGTCTGAAATGGGATGGCTGAGTGGGCTAAAGAATGGTGATGGATTAAACCCAGATCAGTTGACTGGGGGTGAGTGTTTGATTTGCTCAAACGCTCCGTCCATCATCCCCTTTTGTATCGCCTATCAGATCAAAAGCAGCTGACCTCATAACCGTGTGCACGTCAGAAATAAAAGGTAAAAGCTTCACTCTGTCCCAAAGAGTGACAGTTGTGATCTTTACAAAGAGCACCGCAGGTCCTTCTAAAAGTGCCACATGCTGGCACTTCCGCAGGTTCCTTTTGACATGGCTGATATTAGTTGGCACATCTGCATATATACAGGAAATTGGCAGTCTGATGAGTATCCTGAATTTCCTTTTAGTACATCTGCTGAAGCCTAACTCTTGAGCCAGACCCCTTGAAGCCATTGGCTTTCTTGGCTGACCCGCCCCCTGCAGTTATTGGCACGAGGCACTGTCAGCCACCTTTTGGATCATTCCAGAGGAGGGGTTCAGGGTCACTGTCGTGCAATCGTCTGTACTGATGACGCATGCCTCCACCTCCCAGGAAGTGCTTTCATTGGAGTGCATGGTGGACTATTCAGCATCTGACAAGTGCACTCATTCATCATGCTGGTTGTCATATTAATTTCTTTTCCTCATGTACTGGAAAAAATACCATATTTTTTGCTATTTTTCTTTTCACATCAATACACATTGGTTAACTTTGTGGTAAAACAATTGGATGACTAGGTATGCCAACGGTCTTTCCTCTAATGGTTTATATAAAAGGCATACCCTTTGGTGTACCGGAGTACAATATTCATATACGGCGTCTAAATTAAAGAGTATAATTATCCGAACTGATTTAGTTTAGAGGGGCAGAGTGGTATGTTTCTTTAATATTAATCACATCTATGAATGAGTTTTTGCACACATTTCTTTCGCTTGGCCATATTTTCTTAGTTCCGGGTGATGACAGGCAGAGTCAGCACATGCTGCCAGGACCGAGTAAGAAGGCACTAAGTAAGGCCTCTCTCGACCAGCCTAAATCCCCGAGGAAGCAATTTTCCGAAACAATAAGGTACAATGAAACCTTAACCCACGAAGAATCAGGTCAATAACCCTTTATTCTTCTCACAATTATTTCACTATTTATTCACCCCCATTGGTCCTGACGAAAGCCTATAGATCTTCTGACTACCAAAGGCTGAAACATGTTGACCTCTTTTTAAACCTTGTATATATAGTGCACTTTGAATCCCTTACCAATTCGAAGAGTGCACCAATAATTTTATTCATAGTCCGAATCCAGACTTATTAAATTGCCTTTGTCTGGCTGTCCGGACTTTTAATAACGACACCACCACTGGACCCCCCACTTTCCACGATCACTACTGCCTTAAACCTAAGGCAAAACCTCCTGGTGGAGGGTGCACAATACAAAAAATGACTCGATGATTACGCACGCACGTGTATAAAAGCGGGGACACAGTATATACCGCTGAAGAGAAACTACCAACATACACGTGTATGAGGGTCATATTTGTTGGGAGATACCAGTTCCTCGACTTGTGAACCCAAGGTTTAAGCAGGACAAGTGATCCTTTCCCCCTTCTGATTAAGAGAGTTAACCACGGAGACTGAAAGGATTCTCACTCTGCCTCCCCCATCCCCATGATTATACATATTTTCTTACTGGCAGATTTATTCCGAAGTATGAATAAATGACCCATATGTGAATTCAGGGTCAGTCCTCGATCCTTTTGTAAAGGTAGGAAAGGAGGGTATGATTACGGGGATCTAGTAGTCCTGATGAAAGCCGAGGAAGACACAACAACCGGCTGAAACCTGTCGACTCATATGCAGAGAGGACGGGTCAATGGTTCATAATCTACCCTGTTCAACACCATCCTTTGGTTTTCTGTACCTTTTTAATCCTGCCCAGGGACTCCGGGAATAAACGACTACTTCTCTTTGTGTGAGTAGTTAGCTTTAGAGGGGGTCGAAGTAGGAGTCTCCTCTCTTACCCCTCTCTTGTGTGTGGTACCATATTCAGCCGCCAGATAAGACTTGCACCCTCAGAAGCTTTCCTTGGTCAAATATAAGTTGAGCGTACCCGGCATTATAGGTAAAGTCAATTGGTCTGGCTTAAAAATGAATATGCGACCACACCTATTGGTGTTGTCAATGCTTTTTTTTATTTTTTTAGGGCTTGACTAAAAAAGGGGTGCAGCCTCCAGATGGCCATTTCTAATGTATGGGTAATTCAACCAGAAACTGACTTTGGCTTGTATACCACCTTCACATTGCATTCTTAGGTGTGTAGTTCCATGTTTTGTACCATAGATAAGGACTTACAAGTTCCTGGACTGAAAGTGTAGTCTCGCTGAAGGTGTCCTACGTAACATAGGTTGAGTGTTAAACTGGGTATGGGATTCCTGACATACTACTATGGAGCAGAGGCAGGGTGACCATGGGTACACCAGCAGTTGGTATGGGCTGTGGGGGCCAATCAACTCAAAGTCCTGCCAGACACCTTAATACAGCCATGTAAACTACTACACTTTGCATTCTAGAAATTGTAGTTTTACTTTTACTAAAGGTACAGTTCTAAAAACCCCAGTATGCAAAACGCTCCTGGCTAAAAACTAGAGCAGGCTGAAAGTGTCACACGTGATAGCAAAACCACTTGGCAGCTATGTGTGTTGTAATTGTGTTAGAGGGGCCTGGGCAGAGTAGTTGCAGGTGTATGATGTGCTTGTAAAGTTTGTCTGGACCATGTTAAATATTTCAGAGCAAAGTGGGGAGGTAGAGGCAGGGCCGGACTGGGAACCGAAACCGGCACTGGCAAAGAGCTCGGCCGGCCCCGGGGTGGAGTGGGGTGCTAATGGAAAGCTGTGTGCCGCTTTTGTTGCAGGGGGCCGATAATGCAGCTATGCTGCAAAACTGGCCCCTCTAACAAAAACGGCCCCCCAGGGGTCTAAAACTGGCCCCCCAGCCTGGAGGCCCACCAGGAAAATGCCCGGTGCCCGCTACGGCCAGTCCGGCCCTGGGTTGATGAAAGAAACAGAGGAATCCCTCCTCCTATTAATATTGCCGACAAACAAAAAGAGCCCTTGTTTAATTTCTAATTTCTAATTTAAAACATTTATAAAGCGCAGCGTGCACCGTACGGTTTCTTGGCGCTAGTAGGGAGTTCGGCAACAGAGGCAAAATTGACCTGTCGTAAAGAAGAAGGGAGATTACACGGAGAAGGCCTGTTTGAAAAGGAACGTTTTTAGGTCTTTACGAAAAGAAAGGTAGTGGGTGGCAGAGCGAAGGTGATCAGGAAGGGAGTTCCAGAACGTGGGGGCTAAGGTAGAAAAGTTGGTTCCACCCCACTTTTTACGTTTGAAACGTGGGATTTGAAGGAGAGATTTGGAAGAAGAGCGAAGCTCTCTAGTGGGGACGTATTCTTTTATTAACGAGGAGATGAAGGCAGGGGCAGTGCCTTGGCGGGCCTGGAAGACCATGCAGCCGGTCTTAAAAAGGGAACGTTCCTTAACAGGAAGCCAGTGAAGCTTCCTGAGGAGCGGTGTGGAGTGATGATAACGTGGAAGACCAAAGACCAGCCGGGCCGCCTGGTTCTGGACCATCTGGAGCCTCCGCAGGCTGTATGCTGGGATGCCGTTGTAGAGGGCATTGGCATAGTCAAGCCGCGATATCACCAGTGGGGCCATGATCAACTTGAGTGCCTGGGGGGAAAAAAAACGGGAAACAGTGCGGATGGTTCGGAGGGTGAGGAAGCAGGAGGAGACCACAGAGCCGATCTGTGAATGAAGGGTGAGCTGGTTGTTCACCCTAACACCCAGTGTTTTGACCGAGGCCGAAGGAGTGGGGGAGGGACCAAGAGAGGGGGGCCAGAAGAGAGAATTCCAGGGACTGGAAGAACCACCGGTGAGAACCAACTCGGTTTTATCCGGGTTCAGTTTGAGGTGGTTGTGGTTCATCCAGTCCCTGATGAAAGTCATGGAAGACTGCAAGTTAGAAACAGAGAGAGGAGAAGAAGACAGATCAAAGATGAGCTGGAGGTCATCGGCGTAATTGTACACGGTGACCTCCAGCTGCTGAAGAGCGAAAATAAGAGGGGAGATATAAAGATTGAATAGTAGAGGGGAAAGAGAGGAGCCCTGGGGAACACCACAGGTGACAGGGAGTGGAGTGGTCGTGAAGTCTCCTAGCCGAACCGCCTGGGTGCGGTCCCTCAGGAAGGAGGAAAGCCAAATCAGGGCTGAACCCTCAATTCCAGCCGCCTTGACACGGGACAGTAAGATGGTGTGGTCCACCGTGTCAAAGGCGGCGGAGAGATCGAGGAGTACCAGCGCCTGATGTTTGTTATTATCCATACCCTTCCTGAGGTTGTCCAGGACCGAGACCACAACTGATTCGGTCGAGTGCCTGGGGCGAAAGCCGGCCTGGCGGGAAGCCAGTCCCCCATTAACCTCTACGTGGGCGCTGAATACTGCGGTGACATGGCGTTCCAGCACCTTGCCCAGAAAGGGCAGCAGGGAAATGGGGCGGTAATTGGCTGAGATGGACGGGTCAGCGCCAGGCTTTTTTAAGATGGGCACTATAGTGGCTGATTTGAGCGCAGGGGTCACTACTCCCTGCGCAAGGGAGTTGTTGAGGAAAGTAATGGGGGATTCAGGGCAAGAGGAATAAATTTGTTGCAGGATTCGTGCCGGACAGATGTCTGCCGGAGAACCCGACTTTACTTTGGGGAGTATCTCCCGGAATCTTGCCTCAGTGAGGGGGGGGATAGAGGTAAGATGACATTGAACAGTGGGAGGGGAGGGATCCACAAAGGCAGACGAAGGAGGGGGGATGTTGGCCTTGATGGTATCGATCTTCTCCAAGAAGTAAATGTTGAGTTGGTCGCATAGTGACTGAGATGGGGGGATTTGGGGTGAAGCTCTGTCGGAATAGGCCAGGTCATTCACTATACCGAATATTTCCCTAGGTTTGTTCTCGGCTGACATTATTTTTGTTGAAAAATAGGAGGTTTTGGCGGAGAGAATTGCAATTTTGTATTCGGCAAGTGATGTGAGATAGATGGTTTTTAGTGAGGGGTGGTAAGTTCTTCTCCACTGCCTCTCTGCCTGTCGAGCGGTCAGTTTTAGCTCTTTTAGGTGGTCGTTAAACCACCTGTTGGAGTCCTTGGGTCACCGGATGGAAATGCGACGCAGGGGAGCCACTGAGTCACAGCCTCCAGTCAGCCAGGTATTAATGGCGTTGGCTTGGGAGTCGGATGAAAGACCAGAAAGGGTTGGAGTGGAGTTCCGAAGCAGAGAGGACAAGGAAGGGAAATCGACTCTGTTCCAATTCCGCGCCCAGGTATTTTTGGCGTGTGGGGCTTTGGATACAGGGTTGGAAGAGATGGAAAAAGCAATAAGGGCATTGTCGGACCAGGGACAGGGAGATATAGTCACCGAGGAGACTGGAAGATTAAGGGACCAAACCTGGTCAAGTATGTGACCGTGCGAATGAGTGGGGATAGTTATGTGCGGGACAAAGTTCAGAGAAAAAAGAGATTCTGTGAACTCTTTCGAAGCAGTGCACTCAGAGGGGTCCGTGGGGCAGTTGTTAAAATCCCCTAGCACCAAAACCGAGGCGTAGTTGACCACCAAATTGGCCAGCAGGTCTTGAAATGCCGGTAAGAACAGAGACGAAGACTGGGGTGGGCGATACATTAGAAGTAAGGTAATAGGGGGAGAGAAGGAGAGGGAACGGGCTACAAGGAACTCAGTGAGGGGGATGGGGGGAGAGGGAAGGGTTTGAAAATTCAATTCAGACCGAGCGATTAACGCCACACCACCACCAACCCTGCCCGCCGAGCGGTCGGCGCGCAGGGCAACGTAGGAAGGGGGGAGGGTAGCCAAGAGAACGGGGAGGGAAGAATCACAAAACCAGGTTTCGGTCAAGAGCAGTAAGTCAGGCTTCTCAGTATCAAGCAGGACAAACAGCTCGTTATGGTGCTTGACCGCTGACCTGGTGTTGAGTAAGAGAACAGATAGCGACGGAGCAGGGGGGGGAGGGTCAGGTAGGGGAGGGCCATGTGACGGAGAGGCCAACCGGGAGGGCGGCAATGTAGGAGTAGAAGAGGAGGCAAGCCCTAATGAGGCGATGTGCCTGCGGACGGTTTCTGAGAGAGGCCAATGGCCTTGGAGGATGGTAAGCTCCTCAGGGGAGTATGATGTGAATTTGGCATGGGGTCGTGCCCCTAGCCCCGTCCGGCCGCGGACGGGCGCAGACGGGCTTGGCTTAGGCGCGCCCGCTGCGCACGTCCGCTGCGCGTTCTGGGGTTACACATTAATATGGGAGATCCTAAAGGCGGGAAGGGGGCGTGGCCTCTAGGTGGGCGTGGCCAGGCGTGGAGGAAGCCGGAGGGAGGGGGTCACGTGAGCGCTAAATCCGCTGCACGGCGCCCTCGAGATGCAAGTAGCAGTAGTACTGCAGGTAAGTTTTAAAATCACAAATACACAAAATTACATTTGTAAAAACACACTCCCGGCTATTTTGCCTCAGGAGACTTGATCCAACAGTCATAGGTTCTAGGTTGTGTGATTGGAGCAATAGTAGTTTCAGGGAGCTGGGCTGGAATGGGCAGGGACGAGGAAAGCTGACTGTACAGTTTAGCTGCACACGTGGCTGGATCAGGAACCAAAAGCAGTCCATGCAGGAACGTTGAAACTAGCCCGCCATCCCTCTCTGTCTCTTTCTTATCTGTCTCTTTCTATCCATTCTGTCACTCTCTCTTTCAACAACTTTCTCTTTTTTGCCTCCTGTGTCTGCTTCCATCACCTTTGGGGTTCTGAAGACCAAGGGAGCAGTCATCGATAGGGTTGCCAGCTGATGGGTTTTCTACCGGCACCACCGGTATTTTAATGTCTAGGGCAGTACAAAAATAAGCAAAATCACCCAAAGATGTATCCCTTATCTGTACATCATTCCTTATTTTGTAAAATAATAAGTGCCAGGGCCCTTGTCGGGAGGCTGCCGCAGCTCGCTATACCCATTGCCCCTGCCACGCTATCAACGACAGCACCAACACAACTTCTAACCATCACTCTCCTACAAGTGTGACATTTCAGACCATTCCAGGACCCCAGAGTTATAAGAATGACTTGGGAAGCAGATATTATAGTCATTTTTAATGTATTTTGAATTAATATACAACTGTTGTTGTGCTCATCTCTAAATCAAGCAACCAATACCACTATATGGCAGACTGCCATAAATCCGGGTGTGGCCAATTAAGTGTCCCCCCCCCCCCCCCCCGGACAAATTAAACATTGCTGTACATACTTCAAAACAGCAAATATGAATAGAAAGCATTTTGTAATGTGTCCTAGAGCTGTGTTAACAATCCTTGAGTTAAAAAAGTAAATGCAGACAGAAATGTCATATTGCAAATTAATATATTCAGTTTTGTTTATAGTCCTATTTAGTATCATGTTCAGGCCTTTGCACTCTCTTAAAACAACAGCAATGGCCAGTATTTCAAGATGGCAACCTTAACCAGCCACCTTCAAATACTGGCTTCTAGTGACCCTACTCTACCCAGAAAAATGCCCAATGGGATAGGTGCCAATGCAGCCACGGTCGCAGACACCTCAAAGGGCTTTGCAGAGAAGTCACTGTCCTTGAAGTGGTTTGGGATGACAGGACGGCTCTTGAGGAGACCTACAGCACATACTCTGGAGATGTGGCCTAGTGTCTAGAGCTACTGACTTTGAAACCCAGGGAACCTGGTTCGAGTCTCGGCGTCTGCGTCTGCTCAGCATCCTGTGATTTTGGGCAAATTACTTAATCTCCCTGTACCTCAAACGAAAAAAAATGTTGTGGCTCCTTTGGTTCGATTGTAAGGTGCCCTATGCCACTAGGCCAGATTCTCACGAAAAAAATAATATTAAGGGGGGATGTTAAAAATTATATTAAGGGCCTTATTATGACTTTAGCTGTCTCTGAGCGGGGCCGCCACTCTGCTTCCCTTCTTCCAGACCAACAAAACTATCTAAAAAAACTGCCAGAGTACGACTTTTAAAGTGTCTGCCGGGCAGTTCTTTGGCGGTCCCACGGTGGTGCCTTTGGAAATGGTACCACAATGAGAGCATAAAAGGCTGTTCCTGCGGGGCATGGACTGTTAAGGTCATGCCCTGCAGGAACTCGTGGTGCATGAAAACAGGGGGGCACAACATGTGCCCCCCTGCATGCAGCCCATGGCGCAGAGTCACAAGGGGACCATATAGGGCCCCCTTTGTTTCCTCATCGACATACTTTTTGTGGCAGTCGCACCACCCTGAAAAGTGTGGTGGTGAGGAAACTCATTGTATGCTTGGTGGGGCCACAGCGGTCCGTAGACCACCAGACTCATAATGAGTCCCTTAGAGATCTGGGACTAGGGTAGAATCCTATTATCAGAGACATCCCTGGGGTGTTCCTGGAAAAATTTGTGTGATGAAACTGAGAACAAATGTTGCACATAAGGCAATGAAATGGCACACATTTATTGAATCACATATAAGCGCATCCTGGATACTTCTGTTCTTTTTATTAGATTGCATTTTATTTAACACTAGCTTACCCGTCGCGCGTTGCTGTGATCTCAGAAGAAAGCAAATTTAAGGAAACTTGTTATGATAACATTCAATTTACATTGTGTCATTTGTATTGAAACTTATTCATTTTAATATGGAAAACATTTTAAAGTGTTATTTTAATTCTGTTTATTTATTCGAGTGCTTGTGGATACACGTTATTTTTTGTTTTTCTGTCTGGTGCGTACATGAATAAATCAGAAGGTTTTCCGACGCGTGAGCTGGCCACATACAGTTGTCCATGTGATAAGCATGGATTCTCCAAATCTAGTCCACACACTTGCAGCGATTGTCCTTGTGCTTTGTTGATGGTCATTGCAAAAGCGAGTCGCACCGGAAACTGTAAACGTTGCGTACAAGAATAAATCAGAAGATTTTCCGACGCGTGAGCTGGCCACATACAGTTGTCCATGTGAGAATCACAGATTCTTCAAATCTAGTCCACACACTTGCAGCGATTGTCCTTGTGCTTTGTTGATGGTCATTGCAAAAGCGAGTCGCACCGTAAACTGCAAACGTTCAGTATTGGAAAGATTATGAGGGCCCTGGGTGGCCGGGGGGCCGATATTTAACACATTTTTCTTTTTTTCCCCAGAAACCTTCGCGGGAGTGTACTCAACAACTTTTAACACTTTTTTTTATTATTATTTATTTATTTATTCATTTTTAACTTTTTTTTTGCGAGAAACCTTCGCGGGAGTGTACTCAACAACTTCCCAAAGTTTCATGCCGATCGGATGAACGGTGTAGTAATGCATAAAGGACAAACGGACATACTATGGTTTTTATATATATATATACAGAGATTTGTATATAGCTGTACCACTACTGAGGCGACTCAAACACTGTGAGGCCCATGTCCGTCTGCAGCAAGCATGCTTAGAAGGGTGTAAGTTTACAATGTAACTTAATGCTTCCGGTTTCTCCCAGCACTCAGAAGCAGATCTAAGACTCCTGTTAGCACTATGTGAAACAACTAAGCAAAGAAAGAAATGCCGGCCTGTGCGCGCATCACCAAATCACAAAACGCCTTTACACAGTGGCTATATCAGGGCTCGAGTCGGGGTACCACGTGGGTGGACGGCGTCCCCCCACTTATTTTACCGGGAGCTCGATAACTATAAACTGCAACTAAGTGCAAGCCACGTTTCGTGATGTCACTTCCTGTCGTGAGGTCAGCGTCCCCCCACTTCTTTTTTTAGGACTTGTGCCCTGGGCTATATTTGATAACCATGTAAAATTTCGAGGCGTGGGCTCTTTAAAAATAATATTGCGCCATCCGGCCACCACAGTGTTTAAAAGATAATTTCACAGTATTTTTGAGAACACTAGCAGTACCACATATTGCTGAAGGGGAAGCTTGTTTGTTATTTTTCCATGCTCGTTGGTGCTGGGTGTCTGTGTCTGAGGCAGTATCCATTGTGCTGCAGATTTGGGTGCCTGGAATAGTGTAACAAACGAGGCATTGTTGCATTTGCACATTCGGCCCATGACGCTCCCCTCCCCGCAGACTCTTTTGTCCAGGCCCTTGCAGTGTCTGCATAGCTGCGGCAGCTGACAAGACGTTCCATTCTATTTCCGGGGGAGTGGGGCCTAGGCTGTTTTTTTAAAGTTCGGAGTTCGCTGCAAATAGACTAAAGAAATGGAGGCATGGCGGTCAGGGGGAAAAGATAAGAAAGGCATGTCAAAAATGTACTGAAAATGCGGAAATATGTCTGCGAGTAGAACCAGAAGAAAAACAGATTGTTGAATTTAAGAGAGGGAGAGAGGCCTCCTGGTACCAGCTGAAGATAGGCGTGTGGGCCAGTGCTTAATTTGTAAAAGAATAAGTGCGGGTCGGACTGGCCTATAGGCAGGCAGGGCCACTGGAATTTTGCGATTGTGCGGCTGCGGTGTTTGCTGCATAATTATAGTTTTGCCTCATTTGCCACATAATTCATCACCTGCTGCATAATCTGCAGATTTTAATTAAAAATGTATGTTTCTCGCTCGAACGGTTCACACGTTACCAAAACCGCAGCGACATGTTGACACGCAGTGGAAGGCCCTTTGCAACGGTTGGCTGGTCACCTTTTTGTTACCTATTCCTAAATTTGGAACTAATGACGTGCAATCAATGCCCAGACAGTGTTAACAAGTGTGAAAATGATACAATAATGAAGTAATACCATCACAAAATGTGCACATTACGCTGCATAATTTGCCTTTTCTTGGTGCATAATTTACTCCACCCTGCCTCATAATTTGACAATTCTCCGCCGCATAATTCCAGTGGGCCTGCATATTGGAAAAATAGGTAGTTCCCAATGAGTTAGTCTGATAGGTCGGTGTTTGGGCCATTTTTTGGCTGTTTGTGGGCCTGTTGTATAGTCTGCTAGGCCTGTTGTTACTGTTAATTTCCCTAATATTAAAACAAAAATTGCCTGTTGCAAACTCAAATCCGTTCACCCTTGCTAAACACTTATACACGTGTATTTACCAGTCCAAAATTGCAACAAATTTGCAAATATGGGCACTTCTTAAATTTTGTAATTTAGTAACGGATCCACTTTTATTTTGGTGCTCTGGCTTATTTTGTGGTTCATTATGACACTGAATGCGTGCCTGTGCCCAAAGCTCTTCCCCGGCAGTGTATTTCAAAATTGTGCACCGAATACCAAGGGTGCAAAGTGTCGAATTCACCGTGGATCTCTTTAATCAACTACCAGGCACTGAAGCCACCTTATCTCACTCTTGCCGGTCCTTGCTTTCTCCCTTTGTGCCTGTTTTTCCATCTTTCTTTTCCTCTGTCTTTTCCATTTGTATTTTTTTTCTTTCTCTTGATCGCAGTCAATGTCTGATGAGGAAAAATAAGTGCTGGACCCCAAAAATGAGTGTTGATGGGCCTCACCAGCAAGCACTAGGTCAAATTAAGCACTGCTTGTGGCACATAAAACCAAAGAGGGACTGACAGACGAAAATACCAGGTCTAGCATAGCGCTCAACCATTTGAGTCTCTAAAGAGTGTGCAATAGAGACAAAAATATTTTGGGAAGGTGAGGAACCTTTTGATGGTTGGTGATTCCATTCTTGTCAATGGGATGCATGCTGTAAATCTGGAAGCTGAAGAGTGGTCCATGCCAGTGACAGTATCCAAACCAGGATTAGTTAGTCTCTACACAAAAACAGATCCACTTAACTTTTACAATTTAGCCAACTCATAATAATAGCACTACCCAGTGCTTAATTTGAACCAGGGATTTCCGGTGCTCAGCACTGGCACTTAATCATCAACACCAGAGCTTTTCATGAGCACCAGTTAAGGACACATTTATTTATGGTAGGCAGCAGGAGACTAACAGCCAGATCCATCAACGTAAAAACCGGTCGCAAACGGGCAGATTCTCAGAATCTGCCCCTTTGCGACCGGTATTTTTGCATTTGGGATGCATCATCCCAAATGCAAAAATCGCAAATAAAGGAATCTCTAAATTGAGATTCCTTAAATTGCGATTGCATTTAAGGAATCCCAATTTGAGATTCCTTAAATGCAATGCATCAAACAAAAAAAAATAGCAATTTCGCAAATAGGAGTAGCAAATTACCATGAAGTTGAACTTCATGGTAATTTGCAAAAGCATTGAAAAATGCACTAAAGTGCATTTTTCTAAGTTCCATTTTACACATATACATGCCCTTAGGGCATGTGTGTGTGCAAAATGTACCCATATGCAGATTTCAGGGGTGCAACAAGGTGTCCTTTGGACACCCCTGCACCCTTGAAATTGCATTCTCAATTTGCGATTCGCTAATTGCTAATCGCAAATTGAGAATGTCATCCCATTCATTCCTATGGGCAATTTGCGAGTCGCAATTAAGGAAAGTGTAGGAATCGCTATTTTGATAGCGATTCCTACATGCATAGGCTTTTGCGATTCCTAAATAGCGATTCCTTAAAAATCGCTATTTAGAAATCGCAATTCCATCTGTTGATGCATCTGGCTGTAAGTGATTTGCCAAGAACCACAGGATGTTAAGCTGACGCCAAGATTCAAACCTGGTTCCCCAGCTCCGAAGTCGGCAGCTCTGGTCATTACCTCACATCCTCTCCCCATTTTCCAGGTTAGTAGTCTGTTTTGTTTTAGGGGGCGCTACCAGGAGAAATGGGCTGGTGTAAGCTGCGTCCTTACGAGAGCCCCGGCACTTATGTTTTTTACAAATTACCCACTGGCACTACCGATATAAAAAAAATAAGTACTCCATCCACGGTGCCTAAGTGATTCTATGATGTGTGGGAAGGAAGAAAGAGAAAGCTGGAACAAGAAGCCCTCATTAAGGCCTTTGAGGGAAATACCAACAGGTACTTTCTTCCTGGGGTGAATTTAAAACCACAACTTTCTGTTTTGCCCGGTAGACAAACTGTCTGTCAATACCGAGTTGATGGTTCAGAATGAAGGATGACTTGCTTACTTCAGAGTCTGCACACCCATTCACCCCACATTTTACTTCTGTGAAATTTCACCAGGAATGACTTGATAAAATGTGCATGGGAAAAACTCAGAAATATGGTACTCTCAGAACACCAGAACTAGATGGAAACATTATAACCTCAAATATGTCTGCAAGCAATGCTCTCATTCGCTGTACTAGCCATCCGTTCAGGCAAAATGAAACCAAGCGGCTCATAGGGTGCCACATAAATTATGCAAAACAGTAAATTGAGCCTTTGCACATTGCTCGTTTGGGCATTGTGCAACCTTACTGTGAAAAGAGATTGACCCGCCCGTGACGCATTATTTTTCTCACTACAACAAATAACAATCCAACCACATACTGTGCACCTGAGCAAACAAAAAAGAGTGAGTCACTGGTACATTGATGTGTTTTAATTGAAATAATAACTATTGCTCAGACCATCCACATATTTGTATCCACCATGCAAACAACTTTGTGCCATTGTGATGCGGACTGTGCTAGTTGCTATTACAGAAAGGGTTCAACGGCCCCAGTGCTCAATTTGAGCCAGTGTTTTCCGGTGCTCAGCCCCGGCACTTACTTCTCAGCACCTGCTCTTATGACAGTCACTGTTGTCTAATTTTGAGATGAGCACAACAACAGTTATTTAACCATTCAAAACACACATAGGGGCACATTAGGATGAGTCCGCCCGCCATCCCGTCGTAAATAGAGACCGCCCGCCATAAGGGCGGGGGTCCCGTGGGTAACATTAGGATGCGCCCGCCACAGTGGCGGGCGCATCCTGCATTTCTAAAATTGTGGCGGGCGGTGCACTCAGCACCGCCCGCCACATTGCCAGGAAGGCATCTCCGGCACTTCCATGCACAACATGGCAGGCACCGCGCGGTGCCTGCCATGTTGTGCATGGAACTGCAGGGGGTACCATAGGTACCCCCCATGTGCACCCTCCACCCCCCAGAGTCCCTGGGGGCCCACAACAGGCCCCCACAAGCAATTCCCGCATGCCTTTCCGTGGCGAAAGGCATGCTACCACCCTGATAGTAATAGGGCTGGCGGTGTCTAACAGACACTACCACCATATAAACTGCTTTTCCGCCCGGTAGGCAATCGGGCAGATTGCCTACTGGCAGAAAACAGGCGGACGGTCTTCCCGTCCGCCGGGATCCCCCTGCCATGGTAATGTGGCGGGGGGAAATCAGTAGCGGGCGGAGGATTTTGGCGGGCGGATCGCCACCGCCGTATGGGCGGTGGTGATCCTCCCGTTATCCTAATGTGCCCCTAAATGTTAATATCACCTGGTGTCCACAATATTCTTCTACCTTTGGGTCGGTGGAATAGTCTGAATTGTCACGTCTGTGGGAGTGTGGTGGTTAGTAGTTGTGTTGGTGCTGTCATTGGCAGCGCTGGCGGGGCAATAGGATGGTGGAAGTTGCAGTGGCCTCATGCAAAGGGCGCTGGCACTTATCTTTTTCATAAATTAAGCACTGGACGGCCCTGTTGTCATATTAATGCCTTCGGGTAGTTCCACATTCTGAACAGGGAATAGGCTGACTTGCATGGGTGAAGGCCATATTCAAAGCAGGTTGTTCCTACTTAAACAAGCCAAAGTTCCCATTAAGAAACATGCAATGACTAGACCAAGCCACTACTCATGGAACGCCAGATCAAAGGCCCCGGTTACAACTTTGGTGTAATTCCTCATTCAATCAGAAATGGTTTCCATTGGATTTGGGAATTACAGGAGATGTGGGAATGCTGCAAACTCATAACCCTAACCTGAACCACCTGTACATTTCACCAGCCAAAGCCTGGTGACAACCCTTGGTGTGAAAGGGCCAGAAAAATGGTTACTTACCATGGCCAATTGAATTGTGTGTTCCTGTGACAGCAGTGTTTCTGCATAATTATGGATTTACCGCACTTTCCACCCAAAGGGGGAGGGGATGTGGCCTAAGTGCTAGAGCTGCCGAATTTGGAACGTGGCAACTAGGTTTAAATCTAGGCTTCTCATCAACAGTTTTCGATTTAGGGCAATCTTATCTGCAAGTAAATGTGCTACGTATTCTGATTCTCATGTAATGAGCTATACACCTGCAATAAAAACTAAATCTAATGCATAATTCTCAGATTTCAACCCAAAAATGTTTCTTGGCCAATGTAATCAAAGGTTACCTAGAAAAAGCACCAGTTTTGGACGTATGCAGAGATCAACTCCTTGCAAAGGTTAACTGGTCACCATTCAGTTGCTCATTGCTGAGTTAAGGCGTTAAACTGGAACTAATGAGGGAATTCTCTTGCTCAGGTTGTATCAAGGTGCTTTGGAATACCAAAATAATGCAATATACTGCCACAGAATGTGCCGCATTATAGCACATTTTTTGCCATTTCATGCTGCATAATTGAATGCCCAAAACCTGACTATATTGGGGGATCTAAATCTCCATTTGGAGGACAAATCTAATAGCACAGCTGTCAACCTTTTGGAGGATTTCAATACTTTGAATATGTTACTGCGAAACGAGGGCCCCACTCATAAAGCTGGGCATTTGTTAGACCCCATTATTTCCAATATACAGGAGCTAAAATGGCTAAAAACTGACCCTATTTGTTGGTCGGACCATTTTTTAACGCTTTTTAGTATTACTCTTAGAGAATCCAGGCCACCATGCTCTGCTCGGCCCCCAATTTTCATGAGAAATTGGAAAAAGTTAGACCTGACCGAGTTGCAGAACGCATTACAGATATCCCCCCCTGTCTTGGGTGCTGACATGGAAAGAAATGCGCTGGAAGCCCACACTTGGCTGGAGAGAGCAGTCGACATTTGTCTGCCTGCTACCAGGTGTAGAGGGAATGTCCATCGTCCCCCGGCCCCCTGGTATACTGAAGAACTGAAATTAGAAAAAACCAAGTGTAAGGCACTTGAGAGGAAATGGCGCAAACATTATGATCCTCTAAAAAAGGAATCATATCGTAAGGCCAGAAATCTCTATCATACGGCCTGCACCAGAGCCAAAGCATCCTATGTAACAGAGACCATCAACACTGCTGCCAACAAAGCGCGGACCCTTTTTAACACAGTCAAAGAACTAGCCGGAGCAAATTCTATGGCGGCTGCACGCCCCCTTACCCCTCAAAAATGTCAAGATCTTGCCACGTATTTTGTGGAAAAGATCGAGACCATTCTCGCCAATATTAATCCCCCGGTGAGGGATGATAGGGAAGTTCCATCTCTAGTAATCTCAACAGGACAACGGCTTGACTTTTGGCCACCCATCTCCTTGGACACCCTGAAATCCTTAGCTGCTTCCATTAAGTCGGGCTCTCCATGTGACCCTCTCCCTATTAACATTCTGAGCCAACTGGATGACTCTGCTTTGGGGATTATTGCCGAGACATTAAATGCCTCCTTTCATCTGGCAACTGTCCCAGCGTCCTGGAAGCACGCCATGGTCAGCCCTCTGTTGAAGAAGCCGGCTGCTGATCCAGAGGTGCTGGCCAACTACCGCCCGATATCCCTGCTGCCTGCCTTCTCAAAAATCTTGGAGAAGCACATTCATGGTGTACTCTCAACATACACGGAGAACAACAACCTACTCCATTTTTCCCAGTCAGGCTTCAGGGCGGGCCACTCCACCGAATCCGCCCTCCTGGGAGTCACCGAAAAGATCAGGGGACTCTTGGACGATGGGCAAACGGTTGCTCTTGTCCTGCTTGATCTGAGCGCAGCCATCAACACCATCTCACACAACAGACTGCTTGCCAGACTGAGTGAGGATGGTGTCGGAGGGACAGCGCTGGATTGGATTAGATCTTACTTGAGCAACCGGACGTTTCAGATCTCATCCTCACATGCCCAGTCGGACACCTTTCTTTCACCCCATGGCGTGCCTCAGGGCTCAATTTTGAGTCCGCTATTTTTTAACCTGTATCTCCGCCCCCTCGCCGATCTAGCAGAGCGAGTAGGTCTAGAACTCATGACCTATGCGGATGATTCGCAGATTATCTTTTCCCTTACCAACTCAGAGCCTTCATCCCCCTCTGCGCTGAAACTAGGTCTTCAGGAAGTCTTCAGCTGGATGTCAACGAACCAGCTGAAGCTTAACGGGGAAAAGATGGAGATCCTTCTCCTAGGTAAAAACAGAGATCTGTGGCAGGATACCCATTGGCCGCCATCCCTGGGTGCTTTCCCCATCCCGGCTACCCAGGTTAGAAATTTAGGGGTGTGCATCGATGATTCACTATCGATGAAACAGCAGGTCAATAAAGTGGCTGGTACTTGCTTCACGATCCTCAAATGGCTGCGGAAGATTATCTGGATGCTGCCTGTGGATACCCAGAAGACCGTAGTCAATGCACTAATTACATCCAGGCTTGACTACGGTAACATCTTATACCTGGGTTCCAATCTAGCCGTGATCAGGCGGCTACAGCTGGTCCAGAACTCCGCAGCCAGGTTGCTGTGTAAGATCCCTAGGACAGCAAGGATCTCGAAGCACCTTAGGGACCTGCACTGGCTGAGGGTTGAGAACCGGGTCCGGTTCAAAGCCTTGACCTACATGTTTAAGATCAGGGCAGGGACCGCACCAAAGTACCTGCAAAAACTGGTTAGGCCCCACGTTCCTGCACGCAACCTCCGTTCTTTAAATGGAGCAAATTTTGTGGTTCCTAGATTTAAACTGGCCCGAGTGGGGGGAAAATCCTTCTCCCATCTGGGACCAGTTCTTTGGAACTCCCTCCCTTTAGCCCTACGTAAGGAGGATAACCTCGCCAGTTTTAAGAAAAACGTTAAAACTTGGCTCTTTAATAAATAATTGTGGTCTTTGACTGTTGCTGCTCTCTGTGTTTTCGGCCTCTCAGTCCTGGCGCCGGGAAACCCTTTGTGGGTATCTGTGCGCATTACAAATGCAAAAAATAAATAAATAAATAAATAATTTAGTCAACCCTGCTAATAATATTGTCTACCACTGCTGCATAATTCCAATGTCTTTAATAATTACTGCGGGAATCAAGGTGTGCTAATACTGATTCCTCCATCAATTCCCACTTGTTATGGGATCCTATGTGTACAAACAGGAATACCAGGGTATTTCTATATTCTGGAATTACTGATAATCATCACATAGATATTTAGAGGTCAAGGAACTCTGGGTAGCTCCTACATAGGTGGAAAGCAGCTCCTACATAGGGTACCCTACAACACCTGCAATACTTTGAATCTTTTGATTGGTATATATATATATATATATATATATATATATATATATATATATATTATTATTTTTTTTTCTGAGACAATTGCAGGACAAAGATTGTTATGCGATTATGGACAAAAGGGGTTTCGTAAACTGCCTGACAGAATATCATGCACTACTTATGGGTTGGAAGGAGGAGGGTATGCTTAATAAATACGAATATGAATATTTGTTTTGTGAGCATTCCCACATTTTACCACCTCCCAAAGGTACATAAGGATGTTAATAACCCTCCGGGCAGACCGATTGTGTCCTCCATAGGTAGCCTATTGGAGAACACATCAAGATTTATCGACAACTATTTGGCTCCCTTTGTTAAAGACTTACCCTCCTATGTAAGAGACACCCAAGACTTTTTACGACAAATCGATGGTATTGGGTGGGAGGAGGATATGCTTCTCATAACCCTTGATGCAACCAGTCTGTACACATGTATAGAACATGAAAATGGCATCTCTGCAATCAAGTGGTTTCTAGGGAAGAAAAACTTGCAATACCATCAGCATAACAAAATGATACTGAGGATGACTGAATTCTGCCTCCATAATAACATCTTTCTTTTTGCAGGCAACATGTATCGGCAGCTAAGGGGGACCGCGACGGGCACGTGCTTCGCCCCCAGCTACGCAAATTTATTCGTTGGCTGGTGGGAGAAGCACGTGGCCTGGGGTGGTCCAAATGAGAAATGGCTAGATCACATAATGGTCTGGTCGAGATATATCGATGACCTGTTCGTCGTCTGGCGCGGCGATGTATCCTCAGCTGAGGAATATGTGGCGGTGCTTAATGATAACGAACTAAATCTGAGATTTACAAGCACGATGAGTAAAACATCTGTGCACTATCTCGACCTAGAAGTCTTTGTCAAAGATAGCTCCCTACAAACCAGACTTTACCGGAAGCCAACGGCTGGCAACACGGTATTACATGCGGCCAGTCATCACCCAAAAAGTATGATCAAAAACATCCCATTTGGGGAGTTTTTACGCCTGAAAAGGAATTGCTCAGATTCGAGCGATTTCTCACAGGCCCGGGAGGCAGCGGTAACAAGGTTTAAGAAGAGAGGGTATTCTGGATCACTCCTTATGGAAGCAGCAAAGAGAGTAGATCAGATAGACAGAAAAGACCTCATTAAAACCAATGTGAAGGAAACTGAAGAGGATAGCACAGTGAGAATGATTACCAGTTACAATATGAGATCGAGCGAACTGGTACAGATATTCAATCGTAACTGGCATATCCTAGGGACTGATTCGATAATGAAGAGAATAGTACCAGCAAAACCGTCTATTACTTATAGACGATGTCAGTCTCTCAATGACCATCTTGTCAAAAGTCATTACGGAGAAATACCCAGAACAGTGAGATCTAAACCCATCAATGGTTTCTTTCCGTGCATGCAATGTAAAGCGTGTAGGTACAGTAAGAAACACACCAAATATGAGGGAAGACAGAATGATCCAAGGCCCATTAGAGAGATCACCAAATTCCTAAATTGCAACTCAGAATTTGTAATTTATTGCCTAACATGCCCTTGCTCCAAGAGATACATTGGGAGTACTATCAACCCAGCGAAAAAACGTATCTTGGAGCACATGCGTGCCATCACAAATAAGGACAAAAATTATCCTGTGGCGCGCCACTTCGAGACCCACCACAAAAGCAATAGGGACCTATTGTCTTTTTATCTTATAGACCAACTGGATAAAAAAGAACGAGGTGGGGACAGGATTAGATCCCTGAGAGTGATGGAATCTAGGTATATAATTGATCTCCAAAGCATGCAGCCTAGAGGGCTTAATAATGATGAGGAACTCTGGGTACACTTGGAATGATAATAAATAGTCCTCGGCTGCCATTTGAATACAAACAAATCCTGCAATCAGACACACATATAGGATAACATCTACGCATGAGGTCTGTACAATCGCTTGAGTCTTTATGGGATGATTATGAAATCAAGAATGGACTACGCCCATACAGGGCTGTATGTTTGGAACAGGGATAGTAGGATTGTAAATATGAGCCCATACAGGGCAGAATCCGTTAGTGGAGCTGTAATGAAATTATGATATAGGAGCTCATAGTAAGCAATGGATATCCTAATGTATATTCCTGTTTCTGGTGTTTTTTATATTTGCACGAGCACTTTTCTAAATCACCGTTTTTCCCATGTATATAATGTGTAAATATGCAAATAGAACTTGAGAAGTTGCACATCATAAGATGGCCGCCATTTACAACAAGGCGAGCAGTAGTCCACTCTCGATGTTGTGGGGAGTGTCTGGGAATATAACGGTGTAGCGCACGAGTAATGGCTGACACTGACGAAGCCGAAAAGGTGAAACGCGTTTGTCGAGGGGCAGGGGGGTCTGCCTAAATAAACCATCCTGGTGGAAATATTGACTTGGAGTGCCGCCTGTTTTATCCGAGGGAATTGGAGGTGTGTGTGAACATATATATATATATATATATATATAGTGCAAACGATGCTCGGCGTGGATGGCATATATATTTATATGTATATGTAAAATGGTATTCATAAATTCATAAATCTGCTTCTTAGTTGTATGTGACCATCACCAGGTAAAACGGCAAGCTTTTCTACAATATTAAGATACTGTTTGATCTACAAGTATGTGCGGCTTTATCCCTAACTAATCAATTTCCACATAATTTGAGCTAAGAAGCCCCAGAGTAGCAAGACACTCTGCTTTTCTTTCATTTATTTGTCGAGAATATCCAGCAGTAAACAAGTGTCCTGCTTCTTGTACGCATTTATGCTCAGATAACTTAGCAAGGCCTTCTATCACATTACCGCACATTCTGTTTTGTGGTCTCTACCACTATTACCGTATTTTTCTAATGCAGGATTGCTCATTACTCTAAATCAATGGAATTCTATAAATTAAATTACCACATATGTAGTGCTTTTTTTGGCCTCGCAGAATGGAAGGCTGTGATATGTAAGGTACGGTGTGGCTGTTGCTGATAAGGAACCAGGGGGCATATTAGCAAGAACCTCGGTAAAATTATCGCAGTTAAAACGGCGATAATGGGCTTGCTAATATACGTTATAGAATTCCAATAGAAGCCCAGGTTAGATGTCCTGCACATCTAACCTGGGCTTCTATTGGAATTCTATAACGCATATTAGCAAGCCCATTATCGCCGTTTTAGAGGCAGTTTCCTGCCACTAAAACTGCGATAATTTTAACGAGGTTCTTGCTAATATGCCCCCAAGTCTGCAAAGTCCATTATTCACAGCTAATAATTTGAACACCACTTTCCTTGGTGTTTTTTTGAGGCAGAGGCTTTTCCGTAAAAGCACTTTGCAGCCTGTGGATCACGTTAGAAGGTACTTTCCACAGCACCACCTGTAATCAGCTTCCATTATGATATCTTTTCCCCTGCTGTTCCTTTCTCAAGCTCACCCCAGTTGGTTGGGTTTAAGATCACCTTTCTATTTTGTCTAAAGCTTTTTCCCTCTGGAGATTTCGGTAATTAGTCGTGTGTGTGCACTGGTTTCCTGCAACGCCATGCCTTGTCGTGTACAGAGCTGATATGGTGGCAAGCTACTGATCACTCAAAGAAACCTGATAGGATTATTCACCTCAAAAGGCTTCATGTGTAAACATCTGGAAATCCATTACTAATAGGCCCTAGTCACACACTAGCAAAGGAAACTGGTGTCAGAGGTGTGTGTAAGGGAGGGTGCCATTGATAAATCATTAGTAAACAGTGTTCCAAATCGCCCTTAAGGGTCTTACTTAGGGCCTGATTTTTATGCTGTTAGGAAATCATTCCGACCAAATCAGTTTAGGAATGGTTTCCGACCAACTCGGATCGGGAGAGTCCGACTGACCGAGTATGATGCATCCGGATGCTTCCGGATATGATTTGGTAGGACTCTCTTTGACTTCAATCGGAGCCTATGTTCCGACCAAATGTATAGGCTTCCATTGAAGAAAGGGGTGGCTGTGGAAAATCGGGCACCCTGTGGCGGGCACCCCCTGATGCCTACCACGCGGTGCATGGCTGGTAAGGGGGGACCTATGGGTACCCCCATGGGCCCGATTGGGAAGGCTACAGGTGCAGGGGGGCCCGCTACGGGCCCCCAAATTCTGATTCCGACTTCCAATTCGAGTCAGAGGGCAAGATTTGGAAAGGCTGTCTGAATCCAGCATCGTAATCGGTCATTCGGAAATGCGGCCCGTAGAGACGTATGATTCTGCTCCGTATGACTTGGTCATTCTGAATGCCTTCAGGTTCAGATTGGGATATTCCTGCCGCCTAACTCGCATCGTACTCGGTCGGTCGGAAACCTTTCCGATTCAGACAATAAGACACGTTCCCGATCCGATTCGGACAGAGCAAATTCCGTTAGGAGGCCTTCCTAACCGCTTCGGAATCTGGCCCATAATGTCATCATGAGAGACGCAATAATCCTCCCGGTAATTCCGTCCCATAGTTACCGATACCAGGATTACCAGCAGGGCTTTAAGTGGGCCGGGTTCTGCCAGTGTTCAGCACCGACAGCTCTAAAACCCAGGTGCTGAGATGGGTCCCGATCAGCCTCTTCATATTTGGCCTCACCCTCAGGGTGTAAAAAAATCTTAGCTCTGCAGCAGTACCACCATTCACTGGCTGTGATGTAACTTCAGAGGTCATAATATTGAGTTTCAAATATCGAAATACTAAAATATCGATGTTGCAATCTCGATATGACAGAATATCGACCTGCAAGAATATCGTCAACAAGAATATCGACATGCAGGTAAGAGAGAATATCGAACTTAGTAATATTGTTAGTAAAAATATTGTTGTTTATAATATCGACATATTTTTTTAGTGTTCTGTATGTTAGTATATGTGTTAAAAGTATAGCTTATTTTTTAATGTATGTTTGCATTTTTTGAAATAATTTATTTTATGTTAATTAATTTTTGTGCATTTTAGTTCCGTAGCGGGTTGTGAGTTTATAAGGGCATAGGCTGGGAAGTAATTTAATTATAATATATTTATTATTAACTTTTTAGAAGTTATTAATTTAAAAAGAAAAAAATTGCATTTTAGTACCGTAGTGGGTTGTGGGTTTATAGGGGGAATAGGGTGGGAAGTAATTTAATTGAAATTAATTCATTAATATTTTTATTCATTACTATTTTTGTATTTTATAATTTATATTGTTAAATGTGTTACTTAATGTGTTATTAATGAATGATTAATTGGTTATTATTAATTAATCATTAATTGGTAAATATGTTAATTGTGTAATTGTTTTAGGAGCGGGTTGTGAGTTGATAGAGGAGAAGGGTGGGTAGTAATTTAGTTATAATTAATTAATTAATATTCGTATTAATAAATATTCATGTTATTAATATTTTATATTGTTAATTGTGCTAAAAATGTTAATAATTAGTTATTCATTACATATACATTAATAATGATTAATTGGTAACTATGTTAATTGTGTAATTTTTTAGGAGCAGGTTGTGGGTTGATAGAGGAGTAGGGTGGGAAGTAATTTATTTTTAATACAATTTTGATTCATTTTTATATATAATATTTAAAGTTATTTTATGGTGTTAATTGTGTGAAATAATTTCTTAGTGATGGTTTATAAATTACTTGTTAATTGTTATTAGTTAATTAATTAATTGTTAATTAATTATGTTAATTGTGTAATATTTAACAATATTGGTGGTGTCATTTAAAGGGGAATATGGTGGGAGGTAAATTATTCCCCTACTGCTGCACTCTCTGGAGTGTGAATAGTAATTTTATCCTCTAAACTATCCAACATTTTACTTACTGTTATAGTTAATGTAGTGTAAAATATTTTTGTACAAATAATTATTAATTTAAATATTTGTATTTAATATATATATATATATCACTCCAAGCAATAAAAGTTTGAACACGCTCTCAGCAGCCGTCACAGAAACGCCAAACAGGAGATAATCCAAGGGTGTTTATTCAATTGCTACATGTTTCGGCTTCTCACAAGCCTTGATCACGCAAATGAGTGTGAATGTGCACAACACATAAGTAGAGTGAATAGTGATGAACATGAAAAGAGGACTGTAAACAAAGTAAGGCAGACATCTTAGCCTAGTCAAAAGTAAAATACACTGACATGAAAATAGGGCTGGTGGAAAAAATGCAAAACGTACAAACGTAATGTGAGCTAATTTACACAGCATGTAAAAACGTAAATAACATAATAGTGCTGGGGCCATCATGATCATAATGATAAAACAATGCCCGTACCCACACAATCAACTGGCATAATGGGAACAGGTAAATCAAATGCCGGGTGGCCAAATGACAGAAATAAATATATGTATATGTACCCCAGAAGTCAAAACTGCCGCGCAGCCAGAAGGGGGCCCAGGAAAATTCCGGACACAGTGCAAGTGCTAAGACTGTCACTGGGTAAAGAGACAGAAAATCTAAATAGCGAGTGAGGCGGAAATATGTCCCGTCACTCAGAAGCAGCATACACGTCAGCAAAAAGGGGGGTTGCAAGTTACAAAGTCCATGTCAAGGCCCATACTCAGCTCCACAACTGCCCAAGTTCAGAAAATACGTCCAAATCATGTTCACAAAAAGTTCAGTGATGCCCAAGTGGGCGTGCTCATAGACAGAACAGGAACACATAATCCAACAAAGTGGGAACAGATCCTGTAAACTGAAAGAGAAAACAGGGTTAAAATCAACATGATACACTCATGTGCACATACAAGTAAACTAGCTCTACAGAAGGAAGAGGGAGTTTCAGACTAAAGAACCAGAAAAAACTTTTTAGGTGTAATTATCTTTGAGGTGAACCGCAAGTTCTTCATCTTGGTTCAATCCTCCTGGGGCCTTGCTGCTGAAGGAAATGATGTATTTAGACTCTATTTGCCTCAGCTTCAATAGTCGATTACCACCTCTCGGATTCCTGGTTATCTGTTCAAGGATGAAAAATTTCATCAATGCAGGATTCGAGAAGTGGTGCTCACTGAAATGTCTGGCTACTGGATATTTAGGATCTTTATGTATAATGGCCCGGTAATGCTCTAAAATCCGTTTCTTGGCATATGCAGTGGTACTGCCAATATACCATAGATTGCAGGGACATACAATGACGTATACCACAAATATGGTAGTACAGGTAAGGAACTGGTTAATGGCCTTGCTAACCCCATTGTAGGTGACACTCTTAACTGAGGTGCTAGATTTACAGGCCTTGCAGTGGCTGCACGGAAAGAACCCCTTCAAACCCGACTCTAGGTTGCTGGGGTGCCTCGTGATGTCACTGCGAACAATCATGTCTCTAATGTTCCTTCCTTTTCTGTAGGTGATGCTGGGCTTGTTATCGATAAGATGACCAATAGTTGCATCACTCGTGAGAATGTTCCAGTTTCTCGAAACAATCTTGTGTATGTCTTTAGATTCTCTGCTGTATGTGAGGATGAGTCTGGTTTTATCCTCCTCACTGTTGATATCCTCAACAGGATTCTCACGCAAGGTTTCGCTGCGTGTGATAGAATCTGCTCTATTCTTGGCCTTCTTGAGAACCCAAGCCGGATAGTCCCTGAGTCTAAAGCGCTCCATCATATCCGATGCAACCAGTTGGTAATTGCTTTCGGTACTACAGTTTCTTTTTGCCCTCAGCAGTTCACCAAAAGGAATGCTCCATTTGAGGGGTTCCGGGTGACTGCTGAGGGCATGTAGAATACTGTTGCCAGCTGTAGATTTTCTGAAGAGGGAGGTAGTGATGGTATTATCCAGGATGTCAATTTTGACATCTAGATACTCCGCTGTCTTGCTGTCTATGTTACTCGTGAGTTTGCTATTCTGACTATTGTTGTTGAGAATCTCAATAAAGTCAGATGCCTCTTCTTTGGTGCCCCTCCAAACCATGAAGAGGTCATCGATGTACCTCCACCATGTAACCACCCGACTGGTATGTTCGGTAAGCGATGAGTCCGTGAAGATGGTATTTTCCCACAGCCCCAGGAAGAGATTCGCGAAGCTGGGCGCAAAACACGAACCCATCGCTGTACCAATCTCTTGTTTGAAGATGGCACCATCAAATAGAAAAAAGTTGTTTTTTAAACAAAAGTCAATCATTTCAAGGAGCATTTTGCTGTGCTCCCGGAAATGTAGGGCACGTCCATCAAGAAAGTGTTGGCATGCTGCCAAGCCTTGTTGATGATCGATGATAGTATATAAGGCTTGGACATCCATGGTAATCAGTAGATAATCTGCATGCCATGTAAGTTCATTCAGTTTGGCAAGGAAATCCTTGGTATCCTTGACATAACTTTTGAGACTCTGTACCCAGTCCCTCAAATAGTGATCCACATATTTTGAGACGTGTTCCGCTACACTACCTCGAGAGGAAACAATGGGTCTACCTGGCGGGTGATCTGTGCTCTTGTGAATCTTAGGGAGCAAGTAGAGCACAGGTAGGGTGGGATTGTCATTTTTAAGAAATCTGTACTCTTCCCATTCAAGAATCCCTTTATCCTTCCAATCAACAAGTTTGTCCCACAGTTCAACTATACTCTTATTGTACTTCTCAAAAGTGGTGGTGGTATAGTAGTTGCCTTCAAAAAGTTGTCTATGGGCCTCTGCCACGTAAAGGTCCCTTTCCATAATAACAATATTGCCACCTTTGTCTGCGGGACAAATGACAATAGTGTTATCTTCAGCCAAAGATTTTAAGGCTTTCCTCTGATCGGGGGAAAGGTTGTCCAGACTAGATCTAAAAAATCTTTTTTTATTTTGTCTCAGGCTATTGAGTTCTCTGTTCACACATTCATGGAATGTGTCTATGGCGTCATGGGCCATCTGGGGAACAAACGTAGATTTAGGTTTGAAACCCGATGCAGCACTTTTGTCAACAAGAAAATTGGCTTCCATCAGAAGCTGGGTGTTACTTATGGTATCATTGGGGTCACCATGTGCAAAACCATTACATGTCAAGAGGTCAATTTCATTTTCCTTATCAAGGTGTATAATGTCAATCAAGGACTCCACATCACCAATCCTGAACGGGTCCTCAGTTTGGGACGATGGTAGCTGTTGTTGTACAGGTTGGTGTCCCATACTGCCCTTCAGTTTATGCCATTTCTTAAGTTTAAGTTTACGAATATATCTGAAAACATCAATCCTGGATTCAGTATAATTAAAGTACATTGAGGGACAGAAAGACAGCCCCAGGCTAAGGACAGTCAATTCAGTTTCAGTAATTGTTCTTTTAGATAAATTAATAACAGTTTTCTTTACCGTATTGTTATCCATCTTAGTCCTTTTCTGGAGCGTGTGTTGGCTCTTCCCATGTAGCCCCCTGTGTTGCCTCCTCTCCCAGCGTTGGCGAAGCCTCTTGTCCCTGTTCCTGCGTTTCCACGTCCTCTGGCTCGTCCCCTGGCTCGTCCCCGGCCTCTCGGTGGGGTTTGCTGAGGAAGTGGTAGTGCCGGAGTGGGTTGATTCGTCCGTCTGCTCCGGCGCAGATGACGATACTCGTCTAAAAAAATCGGTTTTCTTGCTGGGGTTGTCACTTGGGCAGTGTCATCAGTGGATACATTAGAGACTTCTGATTCCGTCTCGCTTAGTCCTAGAGAGTCATCTCGGCCCTGCATTGCACTACCATCTTGTGTAGTCTCAGGTGTGTTGGCATAAAGGTGATCATATTTACGACTTGCTGCTTCTGAGTGACGGGACATATTTCCGCCTCACTCGCTATTTAGATTTTCTGTCTCTTTACCCAGTGACAGTCTTAGCACTTGCACTGTGTCCGGAATTTTCCTGGGCCCCCTTCTGGCTGCGCGGCAGTTTTGACTTCTGGGGTACATATACATATATTTATTTCTGTCATTTGGCCACCCGGCATTTGATTTACCTGTTCCCATTATGCCAGTTGATTGTGTGGGTACGGGCATTGTTTTATCATTATGATCATGATGGCCCCAGCACTATTATGTTATTTACGTTTTTACATGCTGTGTAAATTAGCTCACATTACGTTTGTACGTTTTGCATTTTTTCCACCAGCCCTATTTTCATGTCAGTGTATTTTACTTTTGACTAGGCTAAGATGTCTGCCTTACTTTGTTTACAGTCCTCTTTTCATGTTCATCACTATTCACTCTACTTATGTGTTGTGCACATTCACACTCATTTGCGTGATCAAGGCTTGTGAGAAGCCGAAACATGTAGCAATTGAATAAACACCCTTGGATTATCTCCTGTTTGGCGTTTCTGTGACGGCTGCTGAGAGCGTGTTCAAACTTTTATTGCTTGGAGTGAATTGGATTTCCGGGTTGCTCGTCCGGAGCACACGCCACCTCCCTCGGGGCCCCTCGCATACCTGGAGCTTGTTTTGGTATATATATATATATATATATATATATATATATATATATATATATATTATTTTTATATTTATATGACAGGTTTGTGTATATATCTATATATGTATCGATAATTTTTATTATGTTTCTAACTTTTTATAATTTTATAAAATAATTATTTATGAATATTATTAAGTAAATATATAAATAATAATAATTTTTATATACGTGTGTGTAATAGTTTTTTATATTACATTTATTATTTATAGTTTTTAGCATTTTGTAATAATTCTAACTATATTTTTATTAATTATATTTATTATTTAATTTATTTTACATTATTTTTAAGACATTTAAAAAAAACAATATTTTGAAAAACGATATTTTAAACAACGATATTTTGGTTTTGATATTTTTGTACATACCTTTGTAGAGATAGGATGTTGATATCCTTGACATCGATATTCTGTACACAATATTTGTGTACCTCGATATTTCTGTTGTCGATATTCTGTCAGTGATCCAACATCAAAGAGCTTTCAATGTTGTATACAATGAAGCCATAGTTGTTGCTTATTTATCTTATGCAGCTAACAACCTTTGACAAAGCTAATAGTCCTTGCTTGTGGGAGGTGTAATCTTACTTGTTGTATTATATATCTGGGTGCAATGACAGAAGCAGCATCTGATCTCATAATTTGGATACCGTTATCAACCCCATCGGTATTATAGTGTGTTTCTGGCTGAGGCAATTAGCGTAGGTGGGTCAAACTTGGGTTCAGGAGATCTTTATCTAAGCTAGAGTGTCAAGTGTCTTCTTACTGCCTGATTAAGTGAGACTGGTTGAGATTGGTTGTTCACAAATGTATCTTCTGCAGACATCCTGAAAATCAAATCTGGCATAGATACTATGCTGATGAACCTCTTCAAGCCTTGTTCTAGGGCCCCTTCGCAAAACATTTAAATATAAGTGACTGTGGGAAATACGTACAAGCCCCTATTGTCACCACAACCTCACTTTTTCCGGCATTGTGGTGGCGATAGGGGTCTTGTCTTATATAAAGGCATTGTTAAGACACTTAACGTGGCTTAACGATGCCTTGTAAATAAGGCACCCTTTCATGCTATACTTAGCGTGAAAAGGGGTGGGCAGTGGGTGTTGCGCTGGACGTTCCACCACAACACAAATTGATTTTGACGCTGCCCCCTATTTACAAGGGCAGCGTACAAAGGAGGCAGCACCAAAATTAAGATCAGGGAAAACCTGTTCTTAAGTTGGTGAAACGATGAGAAATGCATTATTTCTCCTTGTTTTTCCTTTTTCTATGTGTGCTACCTTGTGCAGCACACAAGGAAAAGGAAACTGCCATGGAGTGTTTATGTACAGGAAGTCCCCCTTCCTGTTCATGAACAAACTGTCAAACAAATGCCATTTTGTGACTTTCATGTGTGCTGCATGAAGCAACACATAAAAGTGACAAAATGGCATTTTAGGATTGTTATGTGCAGGAAGGGACACCTTCCTACACATAAACAATCCTCCCCTGCACACAGATACCCTTGCACTGTGGTGCAAGGGTGCTACCGTTGGCGCGCTAAGTTTAGTGCCAGTGTAGGGGGAAACGCAAGCCTGCACCATATCCTTGTAAATATAGTGCAGCCTTGCATTTCAGAAGTGGCGGAGTGAGGCGTTAAGCCATGACGGCTAACGCCTCATGTATTATAGAGTGAGAATTACAAGACGTTCTATTGAGTTTGTTTTTTTGTGTTCCGGCAGGAGGCCCTTGCACATTTGCTCGCATTAAAGTTATGCCCCGGAAGACGCGTTCAAGTAACTCGAAATGCATTGGGGTCGTCATAAGATGCGCAATGAAAACATCAACTGATTTGTTTAACAATGCTTAGATCTTTGTAACTGTACAATTTGATATGAGTTTTCAGTGATGTATTGATTTGTTTTTTGCAACATTCAATTGAAAATACATTGTAAAATGAATTCACCACTTTGTTTCCAGTGATATATGTTTTGTTAAAAGTTTGGCAAAGTGAGCTAATATTGTGTTGAAACCTTAGGGTTAGTTGAGCAGTGCACTTCGATAGTGTACGGAGTATTCTTCGAACCCATTCCAGTGATATTGTCTTGAGGGATGGAGGCAGATCCCAAATACGAACCAGCACGCACTGTTTCATTATAACATTATATTAAACTGGTTAGAATAACACTATTAAGGTGTGCAGGTTGAGATAATTCATTGCAGTAACGCCTCAGTCCGCCACTTCCTCATACATATGCCCCCTACTTCTTAAAAACTTCAGTGAATAAGAGTTCCCGCATTTGTGATATTCAACAACCTAACCATAATAGTTCTATGCCAATATAAGCAAGGAAAGCACTGGGATATTTGTGTATGGGGGGATTGTACATGAGGACTTGTACGCACCTACTGGAGTCATGCAAGTAGTTGGTAAGTCTTTAAAAAGAGGTCACTCCTTAGGGAGTTTCATATACCTCAAGCTCAGTTGGGTAGCAAAGACCTGTTTTCACTCGCAAGTGCTGTCGATGCTGGGGTAAGGTTGGAGACCAAGATAACCTTTTCTCAAAGGTTTGCTGAAAGGATAGATTAGATAGGCTCATTTACATAATCTGATGATAACCGCCATGTTGTGGACTTAAATAAAGTTGTGGATATATTTATTAAATCACCAGAACTGATTCTTGGCACGTTGTTGCGTACCTAGGTGGGACATGATGGTACTTAGGAACACAAAAATCTGGATCTGTGCCTGTAAATTACAGATTCTGGCCCACACATTTATGGTTTTTTCTGGGTGCAGACATAAATACTACAGTAAATATTCCTCTAGGTCAAAAGTATGGAGAGTGGGAAGAGAAAAATCTTGGGGAAGTACCCCAAGAGGTCTTCATGTCTATTTGATGAGAACTTACAGAAACACCTGTATTCACAAAAGTAAATTTATGTGTGTGTAGATTTACCCAAACTTAAATTTTCTTTTGAACTAATGAGTAAGTCTACACTTTTTTCGCTATTCACCATTTCCGTTTGCAGAATTACATGTCTCCAAAGCCTCAGCTCAGGGGCTGGAGAGATCTCATATAGAATTTACAAGTGTAAAGTTACCCCAGTAGCTTTTCAAACACAGGCAGAGATCTCCACAATAAGGGCGACGTTCTCCGTTTAGGAAAGTATAGGGAAAAATAATAAAGTTTAATACATTTTTTAAAATATATTACAAACATTTCTATGGAAATTGAAAATGTAAATAAATGTTAAAAAATTATTACTACCATAGAACGACCAAACTAAAATGTTAGAGCACCATAACTCAATGCTTTTAATGTTTATTAAATAATTAAATATAAAAATGTGCTATTTGATATAAAACTAATATTTAAATCAACATGCAAACAAAATGCCCTCACTAGCATTTTAATATTAAATGAATATTTTTTACATTTAATGAATAGTTTTGTTTTTAGAGTATTCATTTTTATTATGTTTTATTGAAGTTTAAAATGTAACTATTTAAAAATATAAATTATACATTTTTAAACTGATAAAATATTCAATGTAATCTCACCTTTTAACAATAAAAACATTTTATATATATTTCATTTAAAAGCAGAAATAATTTTTAAAATGTATTAATATTTCCTACGGTCCACACAGAAGAGATAGGAGTGGCAGAGGTGGTGGTATCCCTAGTAGACTAGTGAATGCAATTGTTGGTACATCAGTAGTGCTACTGTAGTACTACTTAATGTACAAAATGCATTTCATGAATCGTGCTCATAGTGATTTTATGATTATTCACAAGTCGTCACCATGGTTATTTCAACACTCCTACTTCAAACCATCACCTACTTCAAAAAGGCGCTCCATCTAACATCATTTATAGATAGGCTGTGTGGTAAGGCATTTCTTCAAATGAAAAAACGTTGTCCATAAAGAAACCCAAAGGAGAAGCGAAACTAAATGTGTCACATACACTTTCACCCTACAATAGTGGATTATCTGGTCTCTTGACAATAACCAGTCATATAGTGATAGCGAATAGAGACGCTCAAAGGAAACCTCTAAAGTCATAGTTTCCCAGAGAGTATGCCTGTCTCATTTGTGAATCAGTGAATCTTTGCCTTATATGTACCTCGGTCTCCTTCTGTGCATTAATATATCATGTTTTTTTCTATGCATGGTTTTGCCACCTCTGAAGACAGGGGTCGCAAATGCCGTGCCAGGGGTCGCAAGGGGCAAACCAGGGGTCACAGCTGGACCCCCTGGTTACTCCTAAATGACGCCAATGGCATTCTTTAACCCCTTCTGTGCTTGTGACGGAACCACTCCGTCACGAGCCACGGACGCGCTGTGCTGGTGACGGAGTGGTTCCGTCACGGCCGCCCCGCCTACGCGGCGTCAATTCCGCGCCTGCGCGGCCGTTTTACTGAGCGAGCAGGGCCGTGACAGAACCACTCCGTCACAAGCACAGCGCGCCCGTGGCTTGTGACGGAGTGGTTCCGTCACGAGATTGGCAGTGCCACGCTGCCCCCCTCCCCCCCAGCACCACGGCGGAATTACCGCCGCGGCAAAGGGGTTAAAGAGGAGTGTCTTCAACTCTTTTCTAAATTGGAGAAGGGTTGGAGCAGTCCTAATGGAAAGGGGGATGCGGTTTAATAGTGTCCTGGCTTAAGAGCCGCCGCGAGCCACCGGAGACTGTGAGCTTGTCAGCCAGATATGCAGAGGTGCCAGTCGTGATGGCTATGTAGATGATGCGGCTAGCTTTGAAAAAGGTGCGGGCTGGCAAGGACAGACAGCGGAGTTCCCTGATGTTGGGAGTGATGTCATAATATTTCCTCAGGTTACTCTAAGAAGGTGGGGCATTATGGTGTCTGGGGCATTGCCACCATCCATATACTGAAGGATGAGGGCTTGCACAGCAGTTGTAAAGTTGTTTTTGGGAAGGAATGGCTTCATTATCTTAATGAGAGTGCTGGTGTATGATGAGAGATATTTCATCAAGTCTCTGAGTCTAATTTAATATGTAAGTATTTATTGAATAAAATACCTGGGTACTTCCCAGGTTTCCTCTTTCCAGCTTCTTGTCTCTAAATTAGATAAGCTAAAATACTCTTTTAAAAGACTAATGTACCTTTTGCATTACTATACACTGCATGTGAATTGTTTTGAGCACCTTCTTGATAACACCTTTTATTCATTCACAGCAGGTATCTCTTTACAAACATTTCCCCCAAATGTAGATGCCAACTACAGGGTAGGCAAGTGAACGCAGGATTCGCCAGCAATGCCCAACAGGCAGCAAAAGTTCTAGCTACGCCAATGGACTAAAACGCAGTAACTCATGGGGGAAAAGTTTGTGAATCGGGCCCTTAGTACACAAGGCTGTTGGGATTCAAAAGTGGCAGTTGGGTATATTGTCAGTGTCAGTGTTTGCTCCCGTGATTTGATGCAAATGGACCGGCCGCAAAGTGCAGGACTCAAGAATGCGCATGTGTTGATGGCACACCTTAGAATGGGGAATTACACACAGCTATTGTTGTATGGTCGTGCAATGCCAGGTGTCAAACTTGGATTCAGGCACAATGTGCACACCTGCTAATTTGCATACCACACATCTGCACACTCTCACACCTACTCAGTCACCCATAGTCACTCACACATCTACTCGCTCACCCACCCAGTTACACACACACTCACTTATACAGATACTAACACATTTACTCACTCACCTGTACAGTCACTGCAATTTGAGCCCAAGTTGTGCAACCCCATGGTGGTAGGGGCCTTAATGTACTATGGAGAAAACCCATAGTTCAGCTACTCGAGAGAGTGGTGACATTTGACAAGTAAGCACAAGCTTGGTAAAGAGATCAGCTTTTGGGAGACAAGATCTACCAGTACCCAATAACAAGAATAATAACTATTTCTTTGCAATCCGTATTCAGCTTTATTATTTTGGTGGGTCTAAATCCTCTGAGCTTGGCTCAGCTGAAGATAACCCCAGCATTTTAGACGGTTTTTCTAATTCAGAGCCAAAATTGGGAACTTTATGGAAAGTGTAGCAATAGAATTAGAAAAACAGTAGGAAAGGCATAACATCTCAATCGTTTCAATGGAAAAAGAGGGAGCAACAAAAAAAGAGATGGAGTGAGAGCGGCACAAAAAGAAAAAAAAGGGGAGAGATACAGAAGCAAACAGAGAGAGGATGTCAGGAAAAGCTAAAATAGAGAACTTCTCGTATGTAGAGACTGAGAGACCCTGAAAGGAAATCACACAAAGAGGGAAGAAATGAGAGAGAGATAGGAAGAGATTCAACGCGATGAGAACAGTAGAGGCAGGGGAAGATTGGGTGAAAGGGAGGGTCATGTAGGCTAAGAGACAAGGCGAAGAGAAAGAAAGTGTGTAAAGAATGCAAAAAAGAACAAGGGCGAAAGATGCATGATAAAGTGAAAGAGATCGGAAAACCACAAGCGAGACAAATAGAAAAATATGCATACGAAGAAAAGGAGAGAGATACTAAAAGTGAAGAAAGAGTTATGGTGGGATAGAATGTGGCTTATATAGAAAAAGATGGTAGAAGAGAAGATGCCAGGGTATAGACAGCAGACTAGACAAAATGAAAGGGAGTGGTGGTTCCACTAGAAAATTTTACCTAAGAAAAGTGAAAGAGGGAAGAATAGCTAGAGTGAGTGAGATAGAGCAAGAGATAGAGCCATCATCTTCCTCAACTGACATTGTCCTCACCTGAAATTGCCTACTTCCGCCATCCACCTCTGCCATCACTTCCTAATCCTCCATCATCATAGCCCTCCCTTCCATCATCCCCTCTGCCACCATCCTACCCTCCTCTGCCATGACTCTAACCTCTCCATCACACATAGTGGGAAAATTTTGTTGGAAGTGTTACCTATAATTGGAGCTGTTATGGAACAAAAATTAAGTGACAAAAACACTAAAGGCCTTATTACGAGTTTGGCGGCCCTCCTGCAGCGCCCCCACGGCTGAGCTTGCAAGAGGAGCACCAAGCCCGGGGTGCACCCGCCCGCCGGATTATGAGTTTAATCTATGTCCGGCAGGTGGTGCTGCAGCAGTCTCACGGCGGCGGCTGTGTAATGCTCATAGGAGAGCCTTAACAGCAGACCACTGCTGTGTCAGAACCTGCAGCACATTCCTGCATGATGTAGCATGCACCAATTCCAGGGGTGGTACAACATGTGCCTCCCTGAATGGGATGTATGTCGTTAGCACGCATGCTTTTACAATGCATGCCTTTACCACGCAACTTTTACAACGCAAGTCGTTACAACGACTTGCGTTGGGGGGCGCTGGATAGTGAATAGTTTAATTTACTATTCCAACTCCAGTCCCCGTGGATAGTAGGGAAGGTGTTGGATAGTAAATTAAACTATTCCCTATCCTAGAGCGTCCCCCAGCGCAAGTCGTTGTAACGACTTGCGTTGTAAAAGTTGCTTGGTAAAGGTAGTTCGTTGTAAAAGTTGCGTTGTAAACGCTGTTCACCCCCTGAATGCACCCCGGGCCCAGAAGTGGTAGGGGACCCTGTTAGGAGCCCCATAGTTGCATCTCCACCACCTTTTTCATGGCAGGCTCACCGTGATGAAATGGGCGGTGGAAAAGCACCTCGTAATACGCACCGCCAGCATATTCCTGCCCCTTACCACTGTGCCACCACCACAGGATCCTGGATCCCGGCGGATGCAGCGGTCCACTCGTAATACTGCGGGCAGTGGTGGAAGTAGTCGGGCCACAACCGCGGGTACTGCTGTCCTAGGACCGCCGTACTCGTAAAAGGCCCTAAGTAGTGTAAAATGTGCATTTTTGGTGCAAGTATACAATCAAAAAGTTTATATCAAAAGTAAATGCGACCATTTCCTTACCCGAAAAAGTACCTAGATGTGAAAACAGATGGATAGGGGTCCCACGAAAGCGCGATTGTGTGGCGATAGAGACAATTGAAAGGTATCAATGAATGAGAAAGATGAAGGTTGTGAAAAAAATTGTGAGGCAAAAGAGGGGGTGCCTTAAATTAGAGGGTGATAATATATGGGGAGCTTATTTATAAACTGCTGGGTAACAATACCTCAATTCTAATCCTAGCTTCTGCAACTCAAATGGTTTGTGTGATTCTCAGCAAGTCACTTTACCTCCCCGTGCCTCGAGTCCTTTATCTGCCATAATTGAAGGTGCCTAGATATATCAAGCGGTGTTACACGCTAAATGAAAAACAATCAAGTATGTATTAAAAAAACTGGCCACAGAGGAAGAAAAACAATGTCAGGCTGAGCTCAGGGAAGGAGAAGCCCAATTAATGCCCTGCGAGCCGCGTGCTTCTTGCTTTTTTTTGCAAATTACTTTCTGCAAAAAGTGTAATTGTTCTTCTGTGTTTCTCCACCGCGTTACCCAGCACTGCCCATTAAATCCACGCAAACCCTGTATCCAGGGAGTTCTGTTCCTGTTTCAAATGATTCTCATTTATTTTGAAGTCAGCCCTAAATTAATCCTGCATACTCGGCCTTCTTGAGAGGTGATGGAGATGCAGCGTTTTTTTTCCAGCCCTTAATTAAATAGCTCTGATGAAAGGCTGGGTGGCCGGCCTGGCTTTATAGAAGCAGGACAAACAAAGAAAGGACCGAATGAAAAATTAAATGGAGGGAACTTGAATCCGTTTCGTCCATGTCACGTGAGTCCAGGATATCCCTTGCTTTCTCTCAGCGCGCCTACACTGCGCAAAAGGGTTTGGCCAAATTTGAGAACAGTGGTGAGGTACATTTGAGAGGAGTGGCGTAGGAAATTTGCAGTATTGAGGTAAATTGAACATCTCTGAGGTACATTTAACAACAGTGCTGAGGTAAAGTTAGCCCTGCTGAGGACACTTAGGGCCATATGTATCAACAAACTCTTTTGCGATTCCTAAATAGCGATTTTTAAGAAATCGCTATTTAGGAATCGCAAAATGGTATGTATGAAGAAATTCGCTATTTTTTAGCGATTCCTTAATCTTCCTTATTTGCGAATTCGCATTTTGAGAATTCGCAATTAAGGAATAATTTCTAATGCATTCCTATGGGCCAGGAGGCCCATAGGTATGATTGCGAAATAATTCTCAAATTGCGAATTCGCAATTTGCTAATCGCAATTTGAGAATTATTTCAAGGGTGCAGGGGTGTCTCAAAGACACCCTGCTGCACCCCTGAAATGTACATGTGTGTGCATATGGCGCACATACATGCCCTATGGGCATGTGTGTGCATCACATGCCACCTTAAAAAATGCCAAAATGTGAATTTTTTGAAGAATTCGCAAGTTACCATCAACTACAAGTTGGTGGTAATTTGCGAATTCTTAACCAAAATTCGCAACCCAAAAATGCTACATACATAGCATTTAAGGAATCGCAAAATTGAGATTCCTTAAATGCTATGGTAAAATAAGGAATCGCAAATCTTTGCGATTCCTTATTTTGCGAATATTTCATACATCCCAAAACATGCAAAAAGGCCGTTTGCGATTCGCAAAGGCCGAAATTCTGCGATTTTTGGCCTTTGCGATTCGCAAAAGGCTTGATGCATATGGCCCTTAGACAATAGCGATGAAGTAAATTTCACAGTACTGAGGGAAACCTGATAACAGTGCTGAGGTAAATTTGACAACACTTGTGAGCTACTCTGATGTACTTAAAACATTTTTTTTTAAGAAAGACGAAGTTTAGCCATAAGTAATATTTCTCTGCTCCAGATTAACCCATTGTGGCGTCACTGTTACACATGGCATAGAGAGCGCAGTTGCTGTTGCTGGGGGCGTTCTTTACGCATTAGACAGACTGATCTGGAAATTAGGCACTTTGGCTGCTGTCCGTCATTTGTGTGTATTTTTTGCTTTCTCACCCTAAGTGCACCCAGTATGCCCAGACGGGGCCACTGGATTCAAGCTAGCCTGGCTGATGAGGGGTGATGCCCCAAAATCGGTCCCAGGATGCTGGTTTCCAGTCCAGGGAAGACCTAGCTTGGCAGTTCGGGTTGGACTGTTCCCATGAGGAACAGGGTCAAGGCGGAGTTGCATATGGCTGGGTCTGAACTGGGGTGGCATAGTGAGCAAAAGAACAATGGATCTCTTGGCTTGGGGTGTATGTTTGATTTTTTCCGAATTCTGTCTGTCATTTGTGTGTCTTTTGCTCTCTCCTCCTGAGGGGGAGTGGGCCATAATCAATGATTATGTTTGGAGCTGTAAGCAAGCACATAAACTTGTAGGGTATCCAAAAGCACGCTGGAGGCATCTCAGCAGCAGTGCATGAGGGAAAAGGGAAGGTCGATATTTTCAAAGGATTCTTACAAATAAAGGCCACTCCCCTGGCAGCGGATTGTACTATTGAAGATCAAGAATAGAAATATTGTGATATAAGAATAGCCTAGACAAAATATCAAAAGGTACGTGAAGATAGAGAAAGTATAGATTTACAATTCCTAACTCCCCATCTACACTCTTTTAAGAAATCTATATCATTAGGATACATATATGGGGAGTTCAATATAGAAAATGTATACTCAGCTTTCAGTATTTCGGTTTTGTCCTTGATATTTCCAAATCTCAATATTCTGTCTTCAATATTCAGAATGCACATCCTGCTATCATGTTGATGTCTATCAATATAAGAGATGTGGCACTACAGAGTAGGGGTAACCTAAAGTAATGTCCGAGCATTGAAGGGTTAAGTAGTGGGGCATATATCTCACTATGAAAATGCAGATATTAGCCAGTACCTGGGGATGATTCACTTTCAGGTCCATAATTTGACTGATCTTTTAGAGGATCACATAATGTACTGGGGCCTGGCCTCATGTATAGGGTTTCTTGGCATATCCAAGAAATTATGTCTCTGAAATTAAGGTAAAGTCATGGACTAGACTTTTTGTGTGCAAAAGCTGAAGAAGACAAAGCTGCTTGGTGAGTCAGAATGCACTGGATAGTGAAGTTCTTGTCATGTAGTTATATGCAAGAGTGGTTCTTTGTATGGGACTAATGGAGGAGAAAGCGGTATGAGATAAATACTCCCGTGTCTGGCGCTGCGTTTGTGGTTACTTTCATCTTCAGAGAGCTGGCAGAAAGACTATAAATAAGTATATTTCACACATAACTTTATAAAATCAAAAGATCTTAACTAACAACAGACCTAATTAGAATTGAGAGTAGAAATGAATGTCTTGGGTGAAGGATATGAAACAAAAATTAAGTGAGGCTAGTTTAAGCTGCCATTGATTGTCCCCTGTCAAACATATCTATATTCAAAGAAATTAAAGGAAAGGGTAAATGATGCTTGTGGAAGCATGCCATAAAGCACTGTGGCACAAATTGGAGGCTAGCCCCTGTACTGTGGAAGAGAAATAAATGGTGTTTAGAGTAGGGATGGGCGGTTAACTTTGCTCTGCCGGGGGATTTAAGGAATTTTGTCACTCTGTGCTCTGCTGGGAGTGCGGAGTTTGGCAAAAAACTCTGATTCCGCCGCGTGGCAGAGTTTGCCCCGCTGCCCATCCCTACTGTCATGTTGAAGTCAGTTTGAGTTGACAGCAAAGTAGTGGAAATCAATGAGATTCTCTGTTGGAAGTGGAAGGTAACAGGCGCGTTTTGTAACACTGCATATCTCTGCAGGGTTTACGTGGTTCCAGAGTGTTTGTGACTCATGTGTAATGGTCCCAGAACTCTGCTGCTTCTAGTGGGGTTTTCTTAGAGGCATGTGCCACCTCCACAGCCAATAAGTAACTTGAAATTCAGTGCAGTGCACTGGGATTGGCTAAAGTGCCGACTATGCTCTAATCCTAGGTGACTCTACACATTACAAATCCCTCCCGCTCGCTAACGTCTTCCAAAATATGTCCAGTCATGTGATTGGCTGTGATTCAACCCAGACACCCCGCGATTAGAGACAGATGAAGTCCAATAACGTACAACGGATATTGGCTGAGTTTATGGGTAGTCCATGTAAAACATCCGGCAGGTGGTCACCTTAGTTGTAAGTTGGTGACAGCACCAATTTAAATGCATGTGCTTAACATATGTTGTTCTGCACAAGGCAGAGCTGCGAGTCAGAGAGACTCATCCCTCCCAAGAGAAAAGCCTCCTTAACCCCTTCGACGCTCATGACGAGCTGGGCTCGTCATGAGGTAGCCTCCTCGCACGCTCATGACGAGCCCAGCTCGTCATGTAAAGTGCGCTTTCGCAAAATCCAGCGTACGGGGGGGAATCATGCCGCACGCATGCGGTTAAAGAGGAGGAGGAGTGGTAGCCAGTGCACACAGGGTCCATCACAAGCTGGTGGTCCTCATGTTGCGGCTAAACACAGCCCTGCTGCCTGGTTGCAATTCATTGGTTTTCCTCCCAAAGTGATCGGCTGAGCATCTTTAAGAGTCTGCAAGCTTCATTAGGGATACCCACACCACTGATCTCTAGCCTGGACCTACCACCTTCAAGTTACCGCTGGCCGTGAGTTATTACAGCTCTAATATGTACGTGCAAGCAATTCCAGCTGAATAATAGTTAATACATGGTGTTGCGTACTGCATGCGATGAGCTTTCCTGGACCTATGCTCCTGCAGCACTGTGCAGATCATTCGATGGTGATTATGTAATACAGTGTGCAGCTGATAACAATGAAGGGACATATTTGCATGACCACCACAATGAACCTTCACCCAGCTTAGAGGAATGGATGCGGGGTAAACGCAAGTGGACACTCACTGGCCACAATAAGCGACAGATGTGACATTCACATGTATACACAGCGCTATGATCCATACTAATGGCATTATTGCGCTATGTAAGTCTCTCAACATACTATAGCTCAACAAACTGGAACAAAGTTCAGCTTTCTACATAACTTGCTCACGGGTCAGATGTTTCGAAAGGTGATATTTTGTAGGGATAGATTTGCAATTGCTTCATGTGACTGCCTGGATATATGTCCCTGATTATTACCAGAACTGCTGGCGGATTTTTACATTTCGCTGTTGCGGGTGGACTGGACTTCATCTGTTTCTTTAGTTGAGTGGGACATGGACTGTCTGTTTTATTTTTGTGTTTTATATAATTATAAGGATTTGCCACGGTATCACATGAGGGCACATGCTGCCGCCTCCTCGACTAGAGACAGTGTCTGTGGTCTGTGCCAACCGTGGACAATGACCCTTACATAGACAAGAAAACCTCAACTGCTGAATGCTTGCATTGTCACCTTGCTTGGATAGTGGCGAGACCTCACGGAAACACAAGTGCTAACCTTCAACCTGGCACAGAAGCGTGCCTGTACTGTCAATGCCTCTCTCAACTCAAACGAGTCCAAGCCGGTATGGGAACAAAGGGCGCAGCATTATGGGGTTGTACTGTAAAAACACACTGTGAACAACAGACAATAATCACCTTGTAAGAGCAAGGCTGTGTTTGGAGGGGAGGTCCGTCGTGGGCGGGGGTTCGCTCTCTCTGGGGCTCATTTATGAGCCCTTGTGTCACTTTTACGCCTCTGGTGCGTCACTTTTTGTGACGCGGCAGTGGAGTAAAAAATGTGCCTTGTTGCACCATATTTACAAAGTGACGCATCTAGGTAGATGCGTCACTTTGTAAACCCCTGCGCCACATTATACCTGCCCGAGGTATAATGTATGCAAGGGGGGCGTTTTGACGCAAGAAAGCGTCATAGAAGTGACGCAGTGAAATCTATAAGATTTCACTGCGCCATTTCTTGGACGCTAATGCGTCAAAATCTTACGCCTGCCTCATGGCAGGCGTAAGACTGACGCAGGCACTAACAACATGGGACTTGCCCATGTGAAAGTACACATTGCTGGAGTTGCGTCACTTTTGTGACACACTCCAGCAAAGCGTCACTTTTGCGCCTACAGATACGTCAGAAATACTGACGTATCTGTAACTCCTTGCGACATGATGCGTCATACTGTAAATATGACGCATCGTTAGTGTCGCAGGGAGAGTGCAGTGAAAAGTGACGCATCGCTGTTTTCACGCAGCGATGCGTCACTTTTTATAAATGAGGCCCTCTGGGTTTATGCAACTCCGCGGAATTCCGCATAGTGCAACTCTGTGAACTCCACCCACCCCGAGTTTAGGGGTTTCAGAACATAATTAGATATCTGGGTTGTTGCCAAGACATATATTTTCATCTAATGATATACTATCAGCTGAGAATTACGTGAATTGAAGAAATATGTAATGGCTTAAAGCCTGGTTTTCCTGCTTGTAAAAACGTTGGCTGTGCTACCAAGATATAAATTTACTGCTTTTTGTCCATGCACATCGACTAAAAAATTCGGACTTTTTTGATGATAATCTTATCTTAGCGCACTATATTTTGGAGTTGAGTAGCAATGTATGTTGGAGTTATGGAAATAGAAGCGCCTTGGTACAGATGTTCCCAGAAAGAATTAAAATATAATGGCCTGATTATTAAGGCAGTTAGGGTGAGGTATTTACCACACCCGGCACATACTCAATCAGGAGTTTGTTAAAGCGCGACTACTCACCCGTAAGGGTCTCAAGGCGCTAGGGGTGCGGGGGGTTGGGGGGGTGCAGGTTCCATTCCATCAAGGAGGGGGTCTGTCGAAGAGCCAGGTTTTGAGGTTTCTTGCGAAGATGGGGAGCGATGTTGTCTGTCTGAGGTGGAGCGGAAGGGCGTTCCATGCTTTGGCCGCGAGGAAGGAGAAGGAGCGGCCTCCCGATCTGGTCTTTCTGGTGCGGGGGACCACAGCGTAGGTAAGCTGGGCTGATCGTAGGGTCCTTTGGGGTGCGTGGAATTTGAGTCGGCTGTTCAGGTATGCTGGTCCGGTGCCGTGGAGGGCCTTGTGTGCGTGGGTGAGCATCTTAAAGGTGATTCTCGCCTCGACGGGGAGCCAGTGGAGTGTGCGCAGGTGCTGGGAGATGTGGCAGTGTTTTGGCAGGTTGAGGACCAGTCTTGCGGCGGCGTTCTGGATGTTCTGTAGCTTGCGGATGAGGTTTTTGTTTATTCCGGCGTAGAGTGCGTTGCCGTAGTCGAGTCTGCTGGTGACCAGGGCGTGACTGATACCACAGGGTGTGATATTTGCCCCATGGTGTCAATGTGTCAATTGGCCCCACAAATTAAGCATACCATGACAGTGTTATGCCTCTTTTTTTGCATCAAATTCCGCAGGATTTGTTTCTTCTTTTGTGGGCATCTCTCAACGCTCTAATAAATTGCAGATTAGAGCTGGTGAAATCAACCAGGAGAGAGTTTCTGGAAGTTATAGTCCAGGGTGGGGTTTGGGAAATACCTCACACTGGGGCAAATACCCCGTGCAGTAATATCTGCAATTAACCATAATGCCAAACTCCTTTTTTGCGATGGGATTGGACTTTAGCCTTTCATTCATAATCCGAACCCCTATGTTTTGTTAGAAAGTGCCATCATGGCACTAACCTGGCCTCAAAAACCCCTTGAACATCTAATGTCCATAATCACTTTCCCCAAATGCTGGGAAAGTAGCCATTTTATGATGGCCAGTCCATTGTACTCTTACATTTTCTTATGCTAACAAATTCTTGAACCATGTCCGGGTTTCATGTTTTAAAATTCTAATTCTCTGATTGAGAATTCTCTTAAAGAGCTCCACAGATCTCCATTTCTCCTTTTATAAAAATCTTTCTTTGCTTGCAAATTCTCCAGATTACAATGTTGGCTTTTATATTTTTAAGTTTTCTCCATGTACTTTGACATCCATATTGACTCTTCCTATGATATATGCTTTCGCTCCTGTGTGCTGAGGTATATTATTTGTTCGAAACATACTTTATTTAGATTTATGCCTAAGTATTGGTAGAGCTGCCTGGGTAGAGATTTAATGCAGCATGGTGTTGAATGCTTCTGTAAATATATTCTATATGTATATTGGTGCTGTGTAGAACTATGTGCTCGAAAAGAATTACAGGAAGGCATGCCAACTCCCTTTATCCAGGTTTGCCATCGTAAATATAAATTGCTAAATTGTTCTACAGTCAACGGGCAATATATTGTTTTTAAGGAGTCAATTGTGTATAAGTCACTTGTCGTGAGCAGGAATTAGTGACAATTGTGTAATTCCATGTTTTTGCAAAGTTCGCAGAGATTGGTGGGCTCAACATCAACCTCGTCAACAAATAACATATTTACAGGCACATGCATCAACCATTTTTGCGAGCGTAAACGGTGCAATTCGCAAAAATCGTCCGTTTGCCCTCGCAAAAAGGGCTTCTGCGATGCATCAACCTGTCAGCCTCTCTCAATTTAAGAAATCGCAAATTATTGAGATTTTTCAAATTGCGATTGCATTTAAGCAATTGCAAACTGCGATTCCTTAAATGCAATCCATGATGGAACTGCAAATTGCGATTTTGCTAATAGGGGGCACAAATTACCATCAATTTGTACTTGGTGGTAATTTGCAAAAACTTTAAAAAATGCACTAAAGTGCATTTTTCAAAGTTGCAGGTTACACACACACATCCCCTTGGGGCATGTGTGTGTGCAACATGTGGGCACAGATCAATTTCAGGGGTGCAACAGGGTGTCCTTTTGACACTGGCCTGTTAGCCCCTAGGAATGAATGGGAAGGCATTCCTTAATTGTGACTCGTAATTTGCAAGTCGCAATTAAGGAATGTTTGGGAATCGCTAATTTTATAGCGATTCCCACATGCATAGGCTTTTGCAATTCCTTAAATGCGATTCCTTAATAATTGCAATTAAGGAATCGCAAAAGCCTACATTGATGCATGTGCCTGTTAGTCCTCCTGGACATTGCTTTTACTACTCAAAGACATGGGATTGAGCAAATGCAAAATAGATTGGATTTAAAGGGGAGTAGGGGGCAGTAAGATAACATTATACTAAGACTCTTGTCACAGTTGCATGGACTGCAAGATTCCAAGTTTGACATGCATGTTTTGAAATGAAGCTGATGGTAGTGTTTGAGGTGAATCTACTATCACTAGTATGGTGGATCTATGAATAATCACTTTTAGGACAAAACCTATGGTGGAAAGTGGAAGAGATAAAGTCACACCTATGACTTTGTCTAGCCACGACTCTGTTATTGTTAACAATGCTAGTTCAGAAACCTCTCTGAGCTACCTAAAATCTCTACTGTGTGCAGACATGGACTATGTGATACTAACTAACATATGGTGAAAAAAGGGTCGCAGGGAAATATTTAAAGACCAGCTACCAGGATGAAGTCCCCTAAATGGACTATGTGATACCAACACACACCTTATATGCAAACTAGTACTGGCGCCTTGTCAATATATTTAGATATGAAAAAAGTGTAAGAAGTTCCTTGACCATTTTGAAGTTTACTCTTGTTTTAAAAATAAATTGAGGTGATATTTACCAAAGTCCTTGATAAAAATAAAAAACAATACTAATCAAGCTAATGCGAAAACAACCGTACTTAACAAATGAGAATCAGAGGGATGTAAATCTTCAGGGAATGGTGGGATATGTGGCTGAAACATTGATATTTCTCTGGAATTTTTGTTTTTGGTGAAATAAAGACTTGCATAACTTCAGTAGCCACAACATATTATTTTAATCACATTTCTACTGATGTGATGCAGGTTTAAATTTTAAAATGTTTTCATGGTGACAACAATGAAAGCAACAACTCTTTGCTTTGTTGATTTGATCAATGTAAATGCAGAACGCACTTAGGGGCTGATTACGATATGGCACGTAAAGGCTCCGACTTTTGGTCGGATCCTTCTGGGCCACATCATATTGGGCCGGTTGGTTTCCTTTCTGTCCGCCTCATTTTGTGGAGGCGGTCGGAAAGGAAATTGGTCGGTAATTCCAGCTGGCTTCCGACGGGCTCGGAGAGCCCGTCTGCCAGTCGGAATGCAGCCTGTAATCTTAAGGGCGGCTCTTTCAGCCCTTGAGATTACAATGCACGCTTTCCAACATGGTTTCCATTCTGGTCCGAGGAAAGCTTGTTAGGGAGGCCCCAGCAGGGCCCCCTTTGATGAATGGCCTCCGATTGGAGGCCAAGGGCGCACCTATGGCGCCCCCCTGTTGATCCCTGCACCTTGTGGCAGGCACCTTGAGATGCCCGCCACGGGGTGCAAGGATGAACTGCACCTTCCATTTCACTGTGGGAGCCGGCATTAGTACCGGTTTACGGCTGTAATGCATACTCCCATAGTAAAATATAGGAATGCAACCGAACAGTGTTCGGTCGTGTCCTAATTGGGCGGTCGGGACCGCCGACCTGGTAAAGGTCCGTCCCATGACCGAGTCTGTGCCGTCATCGTAATGAGCCCCTTAATGTCAGGGTTTTGAAAGTGCTCTCAAATGTACGTTACATTTATGTTCTTGAAAAAGGCTGCATTGTCATAGACATGCGAAATTCACATTTTTCTAAGATGATCTCAACATTTCTCTCTTACACTGAGTGGTACAGATCAATCAGGGCTTCCTATGACAAATACTACTCCCAGTTTCAGTGTATACGCTCACCCTCATTAGTTTTAATGTAGGATGTGAAAAGGGAATTTGCTATGTCACGGTGAAGTCTGCAGAGCAATAATAACAATAACTTCATATTCGAGAAAAATACAGGGGAAAGTAGTACCCGGAAAGGAAGGGTAAGCTTTACAATGTTCAGAGAGCAGAGGAGATAAACCAATAAAAATAAAAGCATCATAGTCAAAAAATCTGCAGGATCATGCAGTGCTAAGAAAAATGAGGGTAGTGTCACATCTGAGTTTCGAAAACACAAAGTAGTCGGTATGCCATAGTCATGTGGAAAATTGAGTAATCAGGATAGGTATCTTAGGATCTAGGGAAGACATTTGTTCATTAGGAGTACTTTGATTTCTTTCTTGAAGGATACAGTTGAGGGATTCACTCTGATTTCAGGGGGCAAGGTGTTCCGAATTCTTGGAGCAATCCCAGTGCATATTTCGACAGAGGCTAGCCTTACTATTTTCTAGTTGATTACGTTGTTGCTTTAATTCATATCACTGTGTTTTCTGTATCAATTTCTGCTGTAGTATATTATGCATAAAATAACAACCCCAGGAAAAAAATAAACAAAGAGGAGGCATGACAAAATAAGACAGTTGAAGTATGGATAAAATTGACAACTGTAAAAAAGAATGAATAAAAAAATCCTAGGAGGAAACAAAAGAACAAAAAGTATGAATACATTTTAAATAATGATGTTCAATTGAATATTCAGGTCAATGTAACAATACTATATTCTGTTTTGAATATTATTCTCGAAAAAACTATCAATGATCAGAAAAATACGCATTCTTTTATAGTATTAAATTTACATAATATGAGTTAACGAGGTACCGATGCTTGCAATTTTTTCAGGCTAACAAGCAACTATATTTATTCTATTTAGATTCATTATATACAATTGTATGTTATGGAAAACCCGTCAATCATCAGCTTCTCAGGCTAATGTGGGACAATCTCGAGCCATCCCACCTATATTCCCAATTCCCAATGCTTTTTTCTAAGCGTGCCTGACATTTTCACAGGCAAGGGAAGTCGCCAGGACAATCAAGTTCTATCGAAGGTGAGAGTGACAGAGTTACCAAGTAACTAGGACTCTAGGTCCTTAGGGTACATGGGAAGCGTGGCCTGCTAAGTCTCGGCCTAAGTCTTTTTGGATCACCAGAGTGTAGGACAAGTAGCAAGGCCTACATCAAGTGATGTGGTGCATGTTAAGGAGATATACAGTACAACACAAGTATTACAGTTCCAATAAAGATGAGAATGTCCTGAAGAGTACTGAGTGCAGAAAACAATAAATAATAACTCACAACATGAAAATATATTAACAATGTTAATGGGAATTCGAATAGTACAAAGAGCAGAAAATGCAATATACAATGAAAGCAGAAATACACAACATACAGTGGTAAAACCAGGGCTGGGGGCTCTCAACACTACATACTGTTTTTAGTCACAAAATGCAGTGTAATCTTAAGGATTTTGGACAGTGGAGGCCGGCATGGATCGGGGGTGGCGGGAGGTGGGGGGTGAGGAAGGGGTTAAGGGGGTGTTAAAAAAAGGGGGGAAATGTATCTTATCGCTGCATCTCTCCTCCATCTCTCATCCGTGTCGGGCCAGAACAGGAAGCACCCAGGCTCCGCTAAGCCGATCAAAATGCTGCACTGCAGCATTGTGATTGGTCTGAGCGCTGTGGTTCGGTGCTCAGACAGGCAGTGGGAGCCTGTGCATGTTCTCCACCCAGGCTGTGATACAGCCTGGGTGGAGAACATGCAAAGTTCACATGACTGTTAGGCTGGCCCGAGACAGCTGACCAAACAGTCATGCGCACTTACATTGTGCCACCACTCCCACCACTCATCCCCCTGCGCCTCTGTCATCAGAGCAGCCCCCCGCCCCCAAAGCTGCTGCAGCAGGAACAAATAAAATGATTATAACTTTGTGTTATAATAATTTTATATTTCCTCTATTTCCCTACTGCAAAGCAGTGGGGCGATACTCCTCTGCCTTAGTAGAGGATCCGCTAATGATTTTGGGTGTCCTGGGCAAGACGTAATATGAGTTCTATTACCTATGTACTGCTAATTCAACAACACATGCTCCCAAACAATGCTAAACTATAGGTTACACTTTAACAGGGTCACACAAAAACAGCTGAAATATGTTGTGCCCGGGACAAACAAGAGGACACAGGATAGATAGAATCGGAGGTAGAGGTAGGCAGAGAGGTAAAGGCATTAAGATAGAGAAACAGAAGAAAATGGAAGAGAAAGTTCACTTTCCCTGGGATCACCTTGGAAGGTGGGGGTCATGGGCATTTTGCCCATGCTTTAACGTGTCTCTGATTAAATGATCATGAACATCCACACCATCTGCAAGCAAAATCACAATACCAGAAACAAAATTTGGACAGGAGAACACTGGAATGGTTCAACAATGTTCACAATTGATCAAAACCAACAGACCGAGAAATGAAGGCTTACAGTTCCCCCGACAGAACTTCGTATCTTGGGGGTTGATTACAATCTTGGTGGACAGGGTTACTCTGTCACGGACGTGACGGATATCCCGTCCGCCAAATAACAACTCCATTATATCCTATGGAACTTGTAATATGGTGAACAGGATATCCATCACGTTTGTGACGGAGTATTCCATCCGCAATGATCTTAATCAGACCCTCAGTTACGAACGGATCGGTAAGATTTATTACTTACAACAGCAATGTTTGTAACACTGAATTACAACAAAGAACACAGAAAGCAAACACAATTACAAACAATAATACAGTAACCAGCACGGAAAGCTAGTAGTGTATTTGGGATCAGTATGTTTACACTGCCCAAGGAGAAAAGCCACCTTCTGGGTTCAGGGTGAAGGGTGATGGTCATGTAAAATAAGTATATCTTGCTACCTCCGGAACTGAGAGGCTCTGGGACAGAGGATCTTCACTCAATGGGGACCAACATTGATGATAATGTGGGTCAGTCAGCAGCAAAGAATGCACGACCACAATCACAATGGGTTTGCCTTTAGCGTACGCATCTTGCTCGATCCGGCTAGCTTGCAAGCCACAGAGCGCTGGACCACGGCAGCAGTAGGTTCAAATTAAAAGGACAAATGCAAAATTATGGTATGTGTTCTCACCAGACAGTCATCAGTCAACTCTCTTGCAATTTATACTCTCGTTTTCTGGAATATCACTCCTCAAGACTCTGGAGATGTGTACAAAGGGCATCAAAGGCACGTGTTTGTGTCTCTGGGCTTCCCTCCCTTTCAGGCAGGCTATGTCAGCATAGGCAGCAGAGCAGGTCTGCGTAGCCTAGACAGGAGTCAATGGACAGGACTCAGCCTAACGGCGGACGCACCAGCAGGGTCCTTGTCCAAGCGGTGCTTAACAAGCTGAAGGAGACTTCCAACTTACCAGTCAGGCACATAGACCATACACCACAGTCAATCCGAGTTAGTGCATTCTCCAAGTGAAAAAAAGTGCATACAGTGAAGATGGGAGAGAGAATAGCTCCCGTGAAAGGTTTGAGGGAATGTGTCTTGCCTTTCTTCACCGCCTCGGTGCAGATGAACTGGTGCACCTCTGCGGGTACCAGCCATCCTACGTTTTGCATTTCTTACAAAATAAATCTTTCAGGGTAGCTAATGGTAGCCATAGCGACAGATGCACTGATGGAGTTCTCAAAGCACTTACCATGAACACACATTTTGATGATTATGGTCACTTTTTCAAAAAATGATGGTGTATTCTTGAATAACACTAAATAAAATAAATAGACGCAAAGTTACTTAAAGCCGCCCACCCCTCGAGGCTTAATTCGCACACACCAGTACGCAGCTAACTTGGGTGCAGCTACTGCACTCAATAAACCTAAATATGCTGCTATCAGGCAAGACTTGTGCAGAGGGGTTAAGCTTAGCTATAGCCTGGAGCCTAATGGGTCAGTGGACCAAAGCGTGCCTTCAAAAGCTACCACCAGTTTGACTTTTGAGTGGCTTCTCAAGTGCAGGGGCCCCACAAACTGTTGCTAAACTATATATATCAATATATATATTTTTTTAAAGGCCAGACTTTCGGGGACAGAGGAAACGTATAGTGACTGGCATGGCTGCATAGGTTATCAAAGACTTTGACCCTTACTGCTAGGGTTTTTTTCATTCAAATTCAGGAGTTAGGCTCATGTATTCAGGATAAAACAGAACAGGTCACCAAAAAATCCTTGTGAATCAGGCCTTGTGTAACGAGGCTGTAGCCTGAGATGCAGGAGCGGCCAATGCAGGTAAGAGCGGTGAGTCCTGGTTGGGGGAGGGGGAATTCAGCGACAACCACAAGGGAAAATTAAATAAATATTTATTTTTCCCTCGTCGTCGTCTGTCGAAATCCACCCAACCCGGCCCCACCACTCTTAGCTGCACGAACCACTGCTGCTCAGATGTACGAAGTTCAAAAAAGGATGGGTTATGTGGATTTCCAGTGGTCAAGCACTAGCTAATGGAGCAAGTGGAATCGCAAGAATGGCGGACAAGATATGGAGACACTAAAATATCAAGCTCCTGACATATTGTGGCCATAATATCCACTACCACTGTATCGGAGTATTGTGAAAGAAAGAATTCATAGGTAAGATATACTTAACTCCACATATATTCACCTTGACTATATATATATTTTTGAGGTATGTAGATGTGGACTTAAAAATAGGAATTATATACTTGCCTATATAAACTAACCTTCACAATATTTTCGTAGTCAATAGCTTGTCCACAATATATAGGCAGGCGGGGATTTTTTTCCTTAATATTTTCAGATACCATCAAAGGACAAAGATTTAAGGAAAGCAGAAATGGCAAGAATGGAAATATAGGACAAAAGGTGCATAAAAGAGAGAAATGTAAACAATAAAATTGGTGAATTTTGTGTGACACGGTTTGGTGTGTAACAGTATTGAGGGGCTTGGTTGGGTAATGGAGTTATGGTATAGTATGCTATAGTATTATAGTATATTGTAATTGTATTTATATAGCGCTTACTACCCCTGACGAGGCGTCTATGTGTTTTTTGGGCGAGAAGCACGCTACTCTGGAACCCATAAAAGGATTAGTGGTGAATTAGTATAGTGAAAATATGAAAGTAATTTGAGTGGTGGATATGTTAGTCAGTTATTTGGATTGAGAATGATAGTGGAGGGATAGAGGAGGGAAAAAGGTTTGCATTTATATAGCGCTTGCTACCCTTGATGGGGTGTTGAAGCGCTTTTTTGGCAAATAGCACGCTACTTCAGAACCCAGAAAGGATTAGTTGTGAATCAGTATAGTGAAAATAGGGAAGTAATTTGAGTGGTGGGTATGTTAGTCAGTTATTTGGACGGAGAAGGATAGTGGAGGGATAGAGAAGGGAAAGAGTGGTATGGTATTCTATGTACGGTTTACAACCCTCCAACATAACCTTGAACTTCACTCTATTAAAAATGAAGATAAATGTAAGGATAGAGAGAAGGTAAGGGTGTGAGAGATAGAGAGAAAAGATGATGATGATGGTGGTGAATAAAAAAGATGTGTGATGGTGAATTGAAGCAAGTTCCTGGATCTTGCATCTTATTGTGAGGTGTGATAGGCTGCAGGAGTGACAAAAACTGTGTAGCCCATATAGGGTCACAGGGACGACTTTACATCACTGCTGACTTTAGAGAACCCTTTTTAGCTCCCTAGGAAGGGGAGCATCAACTATTCTGTTCTGCAAGCTGGGTAACTGTCCACCATGCTGCACGGAAAATATAAATGAAAGCAAGCAAAATTGCAGATAAAAAAGATAAAATCTTAGTACCAGAGAAATAAATAGACAAAAGATAGGAAATGAAAAAGGGAGACAAAAAATGGCATGGTCTGCTATGTGCCGGTGGCACGCGGAGGGCTCCTGCTGGGCTTGTTCACTCTCATTAAGCCCTTTCATTTTTTATCCCACAGATGTACTTTGCGTCTGAACATGTCATACACGCGCTCTATTAGTGTCTGTCTATCTCATTAGAGCGCAGCTTCTCTCTGACGTCGCTCTGAGAGATGAGGATACTCGAAGTGAAGGAGCAACCTGCGGCCCTTGCTTCCCATCACCTGCCCTCCCTCCTTCCGGGCGAGTTCGATAGATAAACAAAGGACTTCAGTCTCCAGGGCCCTCACCTTAGAGATGCTAGATTGTGTTCTATTAAGAAGGTTGAAAGGAAAAAAAAAGCCACGGTAAACATAGGGTTAACTCTCGCTGTGGTTGCCATGGCGATTTCTTTGCACATAGACATGAAGAGCAGTTGCGTTCTGTCCCTCAAGGCCTCCACTGCTCCCTCCACTGTACACGTGAAGTCAATTGTTGCATTGCATGCTGGTCCGGCGAATGCAAATCACGGCCGAGGGTTTACAGCAGACTCCAGATGGAAAGGACCTCAAAGCCCCTAGCAGCGCGTGGCGACTGACAAAATGGTGGCCAAAGTCAGCTGTGCCAAGGGAACCCTCATGCAAAAAGAACAATTGATGGACAGAATGCAGAGCAATGTCATACATTCACCCCAGTACAGAGATCTGGGCCTATACCCATCATTTTTTTTTTTTGCTCACCATGCCATTCCAGTTTGGACCCAGCCATATGCTAATCAGTCTTGACCCTATGCCCAATGGGAACAGTCCAGCCCAAACTGCCAGACCAGGTCCTCCCTGAAATAGAAACAAGCATCCTAGGACCGGTTTTAGGCTTTCAGCCCTCATCAGCCAGGATAGCTTGACTCCAGTGGCATGGAGAGCACGAGACTCTCGTCTGAGCATACCCGTCCCACTCGGGGTGACAAATGCAAAAAGAACAATTGATGGACAGAATGCATAACAATGTCATACATTCACCCCAGTAAAGAGATCTGGGCCTAAATCCATCTTTTTGTTGCTCACCATGCCATTCCAGTTTGGACCCAGCCATATGCAAATCAGTCTTGACCCTGTGCCCCATGGGAACAGTCCAGCCCGAACTGCCAGGCCAGGTCCTCCCTGGACTGGATACAAGCATCCTAGGACCGGTTTAGGACTTTCAGCCCTCATGGCAATACTTTGATGCCGGCCGCCATTTTGTTGTCGCCTGCAGGTTGTCTAATGCTTTTAAAGTCATACTTTGGGCATCTCCAAAGTATGGCACAGGGATGTAGAACACCAGTACTTGATTTGTAGAACAAAATAAGTGCAGGGGGCCAAACTTGTTAGGAAGAACTCTGATCCAGTGTAGTCAAATACCTTGGTTGCCCAACACTTGTCTCTTTATCTCACTCTTGCTTGCTCTTTTTCACCTTTTTTCTCTCTTTCCTGTTGGTTTCCTACCTTTCTCTCCCTCTTTCTTTCTCCACATTTCTCTTTCTCTCGTTTGCTCTGGTCTAAGGCTGATGATGTAAAGTAAGTCTCAGTCCACAAAAATGACTGCGGATGCCAGGGGCGTAGCTCAAACCCCTGCAGTCCCTGTGGTACTGGGGGTGGGCTGCAATCCTTGTGGGGCCCTCATTCAGCCCAAGGCCTATAGGCATCTGCGAGATGTGGGAATATCAGGGGCAGGGCAAAGCCTCTACTGGTGTGGCAGGTGCAGTGGCGCTGGGCCCCTGGGGCTCATTCCTTCCACCAAGGGCCATTACAAACTGGCTACACCACTGTCAAGTGTCCATCACCACATTATGCTGCAGGAGGGGTGGGGGACATCATTCTGTGCTGTGCCCGAGTACGGCACCAGCACAAATTAATCACTGGTCAGGGGTACCTATACAGATAGATATGTTTCAGTGGCGGTTGGTATCTAAAGGAGGGGGGGTAAATGGGTGGGCACGTGCGCAAATGAATTTTTTTTTTACATGAAAACAGATGCTGAGAAAGAACCCAAGTTTTCTTTCTTAGCTCGAGCCATATAGATAACTCAGTAGGTTGGACAACCACACGTATAAACTCCTGCAGCGCCGTCTCAGCCTTTCATCATTCCATCACTTCAAAACTGACAAAATGGACTCTAGGATTCTACTAACCTGAATGGCAACTCAATGTGTGGCCAGTACTGCAAAAATGATCAATATTACTACTGTTCAAGAAAAAACTACAAATGATTAGATTTGGGGGTGTCGCCACGGGGATGTCAATATTTCTCACACTCTTGATGCCACACTCCCTCGACACGTTCTCTTTATTCAAATATCTGAATTTCATTGCTGAAAAGTATGCTTCATATTGCAGGGTCTGCCTGCATCCCTACTTTGACAGTATTCAGAAATGGTTTATTCGAATATACAAAAGTATTTCAGATAAAAGTAAAGTAAAGTCCACATTTGTAAAGCGCACAATCACCCGTAAGGGTCTCTAGGCGCTGGGGGCCGTCGGGAAGATTAAGCGAGCTATTGCCCAGAGTCACATGGTGCTGGGCTAACCTGCCGCCGGAGTCCCCAGATTCCAGCGTCAGTCGCCCTGGCCGTGGCGCCACACCTCTCCCTAACAATATAAGATTTTTTGGAAGTGGTCCCCTGGAATTGTTAACATTTATTTTGGATTTATATGGCTGCTTCCTTCAACATGAAGATACAAACTTCTTTCCAAACATCAAACACTGTGTTATCATTTTGAAATTAACATAGAAACAAAATATAAAAAAATATATACTCAATATAGAGATGTTAAGTTTACTCTATCGCCCTTTGATATAACTGTCTAAACCATTTAACTTATAATAATATGTAGCTATATTGCATTTAAATTACACAAGCAGACCACAGGACATAGTTTGTTTGCAGATGAGTGTCCAGTAGATGCTTAGAATACAGCTTGATAAGTAATGTATACTACCTTTATAGAATCCCAAGGGCTTACTTTTAACCTGGAACTGACCACGAGCGGAAGCAATCACTCAATATTTCGACCCCAAACCTACAAACTCTAAAAAAGTAAGAAACGGAGTTTGAAACGTTATTGCATAGTTACATCCATACAGGAGATTTTTTTACATTTTTTTTTTATTGTTTTAGTTAAATTCAAAGATGAAACATAGGAACTACAGGTTCCAATATTTAACTTACCCACTCATATTTAGCATTTGGCAAGGGTATTTGAATGTTTTATTTTGTTTGCTGAATTGCCACCTCCTAAAACAAGTGTAAAGAAACTCCCTATAGCTGAATTTGTTGTTTTTAAGTTGTACTTGTTATGTTCCTAAGTAAGCACTGAGGGTCACATTCTGAATCACAACAGAATCAGGATTCCTACTTTAGAGCACATACTTTCCTGCACTCCGTTCCCCTCCCGTCCCTAAGATTTTTGTACACACGATTTTTATCGGGTAAAGTCTAAGGCAAACTGTACAGGTGCATAGCACTAATTGGAGGACTGCACTTCTCAGAACTGAGGGAATCAAGCGCAATTAGCGTTTAATCCCCCTTCCCAAGGTGGAAAACTTGGTATGGTGTCAAATTCCATACCTGAAAATTACCATAGCCCATGGCTCTGATAATTAACTGGTGCTCGAGTCCCACCGGGATTGCACCCAACCACGAATAAGAGCCTGACACATTAATTTAATAAGACTCCGTCAGAATTAATTTAGGAGCTGGTGCAGCGCAATATTGGCTACACCTTTACACGTTACAATTTCATAAAATGAACGTGCACTTAGCACATTTGTCATGGGGTCTCACAATATTAAAATAAGCGTTGCACTTGACATTTATTTCTAAAGTGTATTTACTGTAGGATTAGTGAATTTACTCAAACTATGTGCTTATACACCATGAAATGAGATATTAATAAACCTCCCTTACTTAATAGATATGTACTCACTATAAAGACGAATTCAACTTACATTATGTGTGCCTTAATACATTAAATTACATTTACTGGTTAGATGATTGAATAGAAACCATCCTCATATATGTAGAATGGGATTATTCTAGAAAGACAAACTTTTAGGTAATATGTGCACTAATGTTGATATGTTGCCTTAAAATGTAGTTCCTAGACACGCTTACACCTTTCAGATTTTACTGAATGCCACAAGTGATATGAATCTAATGTACTGACATTTTACATTTACTTGTGTTTAAACATGCACACACATATTAAATGTTCACTCTTGTTTTAATATTAAGTTTATATTTTAGGCATGTTCTCCATTCTACCTACAATTAGAGTTTTCCATTTTCTGTTAACATTACATTTCTTGCATGTTTCACATGAATTGTTAGTCTGATAACATATACATTGCTGTACTACAGATAGAGAGAGAGAGAGCCTGAGAAAAAGAGCTTAACAAAAAAACATGGAGAGCCACAGCGTTAACTGAAAGATCTATTCAGCAATGTTACCACCTAGCCTGAGTGTGAGAAGACGATGTTGTTTCCATGTCCAGTGTGAGATGCTTTGCGAATGTTGCAGTCTGTAACATGATAATGGAGAAAGACAATGAACCTCTGATAATGCGAACAGAGGGGTGTCACCTTAACGATTTGGTGTGAATAACTGGAGTCGACACTGTCTGAGGTTACCACACTTTTCCCTTGGCCTTTGAGAGGTTGACACCTCTATGCTTGCCTTGATTCTTTCCTAAGTGTGGCTTAGGCTAACACTTACTTCCCTGACCAAATAAGTCTCTTGACGGATCTTCTGCAATGCTGACACCGACTGCTTAATCTCCTACCTGGTTCTATTTTCCTTTATGAAATTCCAGATTTTTAAGATCCTTTAGACTTAAGAACAATCATTTTAGCCTGGACTTTACTCGAGGTGCTTTAGATTTATTCATGTATAGATGAGAAAATCTGAGACTCTTTTCTGAGCGTTAAATAGTTTTGTTGATTTTTTTCATTGCTGTAACTGAACTCCTTGGTTTGCTTGAATTTGATTTGCCTAAACTTCTTTAGGAGGTTAGGCTTTCCTGTGGATATCTTTATAGCATGGTGCTAAAAGTCGTGTTCCTTTACTTGTTTGTTAATTTGTACGTCATCTCCTTAACCATGGCTACTGGCTCCTGGTCATTATTGTGCTTTCAAATGGGTTACACTGTTAATTGAAATTGACTGATACAATGTTAACTCCTATCGCCTCTCAGTTGGGGAAAAAAGGTCCATCGGAGGGCCATTGGGAGGAAAGTGGGGCAGGAGAGAACTGCATCAGAGTCAAGGAGATAGGAGTTTGTCACGGTTTCTCGAAGCTATCTAGATAAATGGAAAGTCCATTCATAGTACTGTGGACCTATTCACTTGGACAGATACTAACTTAGTAAACACTTGTGAGTGAATTACATCAGTACAACAAGCATTTTGTTAAAATATGTTGTACCATGGTCGGGCACTTGTTGAAAGCGAGCTGAGAACTATCCATGTGCGTGAGGGCACTTCAATTGTTTATGTTGATTCACAGATACCAGGGAAATCTTAAGGAGACCTTTAGAAGGACAGACACATGTACCTTGCAATAATGTTAAGGGTATGGGATTTGTTGGGGAGTATAATTTAGATTAGTATATGTTCATATGGAGCTGCACAGATGCATGGACTGCCTTGTCAAATAGCCGGCGGATACAGCAATGCAAAACATTTTGTGATCGTTACTTTTGAAATTCCAATTAAATTGTCATAATAAAAATAGTCTGGGCAGATGGACAAATGACTTATTATATAAAAAGACACAATCTATTTTGTCTCCTTCCGTTTGAGGAATATACAAGTTATGATCTTCAAAGTGACTAGGTATGTCAGTTTTTAAAATGTAGAGGTGATGAATATCACTGCCTTCGACTGTGGTTTATGGTCTTACATGGATTCAATGTAGGATACGATTCTAACTTGGCTCACGTGGTTTTGATTTTTGCCTTCTTGCTTTGGCCCTGCTAAATAATTTTAATTTGGACAAAAAAGTTGTGCAGGGTGAATTTAATATTTCTTTAGGAAAAGTAAATCATACAAACAGTGTATTTTTTAAAGGATCAAGTACTGTGAAACCATTAATAAAATACATTATTTGAATCACTTTACATTATTGTATTAAATAGATTGGCACTTTTAAGATCACAAGCTTTTGTATTTGAATAAGTAAGATACTGATGTTTCTGTTGTACTGAGGTGTTTGCACGAGGTCTACTAAGTGAATGTAACAAACTTATAAAAAGACCCTTTCTTATCCAAATACTTAATTGAATTGTCAAATCTATATTTTACTTAAGGAATATGTATCTGATGAAAATGAGGATCGTCAATTTTTTCCCATCAATATTATACACAAACCTTTAAAAACACCAAGTAATGCTATGAAGTGTTTTGGACATTACATTTTTATTTGAATATTACCCCACATTGGAGTAGCTGAGTATGATATTGCAAATATTTAAGAACAAGAATAAAAAATATCTAAATATAGTTTAAAATTACTACTCTTTCTTTTGTTTATTAATTAAACTAGCGCCTTTGACATGCTTCCTAATAATCTCTGATTTTTGTATTTTCTTTTTTAGTGGTGCTTGTTCCTGACCACGTCCTGATCAGTCATCTGAGAGCTGTACAACATTTCGGAGTTGCCCATCAGCTGTTGTATATTGGTTACATCAGCAACAAGTCATACGCAATTAAAGCTTTGATAGACAGAGGTAAGTGTGTGTGTGTAAAAACTAATATTAAAATTACACAACTACTGTTCACCTAAATGTTATTCAAAGTGAGTGGGGTCTAACATCAATGACAATACGGGTTAAAGAAAAAAACTTTAGAAACTCAACAGAGCAACTCATATTTTGGGACTCCTGGGAAGAAACATAATAATAAAATATTAAAACAAGAAATACATGTTTTAGTATCTTACAGATGATATAAATAGATGTCAGTGGCTACCCTGTGCATCAATGAAAATACTGACTGATCTCACAACATCAAAAGTTCAAAGCTTGAGAAATGTTTCCCCATTAACAGAAGTGACATGCCATAGAAAAATAGGAAAGTAAGCTAATAAAGAAACTATACAATATCAAACCTATGTATCTTGCCCCGATGAATTTCACCCAAAGCTGTTTTTGATTTTAGGCAGTGCTATATATTTTCTTCGAGACTGAATTCTTCACGAAATTTAGAAAGGGTTGGCTGGAGGATAGAGTAATTAAATACATCCAAGCAATAGTTATTCAGGCCCCAGAGGTTGCTGAAACATAAGTGCATTTATTTCACCAGTCCATAGATAGGCCCAAAGGAAAATATGTCAAGTCTAAAACAGGTAAGTGCATTGGAAACATCACTAATAACCAAATGCCATGCAAACATGTCTACATATCGGAGCAGTGCACCTAAGGAAAATCTCTGCTGAAACACGTCGGTATCTATGACAGTAGCCATCCCGCATGACATGACATTTAATCGGGTTAACTTATATAACATTGAACTTTAATTTGGAACTTAGGGGCATATGTATCAAGCCCTTTTCCCGTTCGCAAATGGGCCGAGAAACGCAAAATTTGCAATTTTCTATTTTGCGATTGTATTTAAGGAATCGCAAATTGCGATTCCTTAAATGCAATGTAGGAAGCACAGAAAAAGTGAGATTTGGCCTCAAGGAATCGCAAATTACCACGGTAATTTGCGATTTCTCTGAAAAATGCACTTTTTTGCATTTTTCAAAGTGCAATGTGGTGCACATACTTGCCCTTAGGGCATGTATGTGCACCACATGTGCACAGATACATATTTCAGGGGTGCAACAGGGTGTCCTTTTGACACCCTGGCACCCTTAAAATTGCATTCTCAATTTGCGATTCTCTAATTGCGAATCGCAAATTGAAAATGTCTTCGCATTCATTCCTATGGGCCTCCTAGCCCATAGGAATGAATGGGAAGGAATTCCTTATTTGCGAATCTCAATTTGCAATTCGCAAATAAGGAATATGTAGGATTCGCTAAATTTTTTGCAAATCCTACTTACATTTTATTTTGCGATTCTCTAATTGCAATTTGCTAAAAATCGCAAATTGAAAATCGCAAAAATCGTTTTTGAAACATATGACCCTTAATACAATGTATACATACTTTTGCAACGAGCACTGAATGTTCAGATATGCGTTTTGGGTGCTCAGAATACTTAATAGATCACTCTGGTTATGATTTATCAAGCCTAAGCACAGTATAAACTAGCTCTAAGGATGCCAGTAAGTAGTGTCAGACATAAAGCCCAACCCAAGGGTTAGTTTAGAAAGGAAACATGGCGGGGCTAGAGACATGCTGGGACTCAAATCACGTCGCTACTTCTCCATGAGGTGCGATCGCAGATTGAATCCAATTGTGTGGTGGTGGTAGCTACATTCAGACACCAGGCTAGGGAGAGGGAATAGGGTGTGAGGGATATATTTATAGACCTTGTCCTAATGGGCATTCAGCAGAATCTGAGGGCCTTCATGAGCGAGAATGAAGTTAGTTCCTGGGCCTACCTCTGTAGGATCTTTACACCGGCCTCGCGAGATGGACAGAACTGCAGTACACACACAATGAATATTCATTGTGTTTTTTGTTGCACCGGACTACGATATGGCCTGTGTAGGGGCATCTTTCGCATACTATGTCCCCACAGTGCCGCACCAATCGTCCCTTCGCTCTCGACATTTACACTTGTGCAGGGAAGTTCACAAGCCAGCATAGTGCACTGCTTTTGTCTGATGACCATGAAAGAGGTGTTTATGCTATCACAGCAGAGTGTAGAAGTTCACAGCAGACCTAGTTGCCCAAATGTACGTAAAGTAATGTTTCTTTAGATGTAGGAAGTATTTGAGACTGGAACAAAGCTATAACACTATAAAATGTAAACTTTGATTATCTTATAGTACTATAAAATCTGAAACCTTAAAATATAAAAATGTAAATGCATTATGGTGTTTAGGTGGAGATAAACATCTCTTTCGGAACAAACATTGGAACAGCAAATTCTGGCACCCGCTCAGTCAGTAGCGTAGCTAGACCAATGGCCACCCATAGCGGCCCGGCGTTTGCTGCCCGCGGCCTGCATGTATGAGCGAGGGTTGGGGCTTGGGGAGCGCTTCCTCCAAAACTCGTGTCGCCCGGGGCGGTCCGAACCCCCCCCTTACTACGCCACTGCCCTAAGTTGTCTCTGCTTAGTTCAACCTCTTGCTTGTCGATGCTAACTGGTTTCCGCGCTGTTTGTTTTCATCTGGGCTTTGCAGTTTTCAATTTAAAGTTTGTTGCCGTTGTCAAGTCCCCCATACTTGGTAAGGTACACAGCTCCATCTCCAGACATGACCTCGGTCAGCCCTCTCCACAGGCAAGCACGACAGAAGATTCAATTAACTTCCTGGTGTGGATCGAACAAGAGGAGCAGAATTCAATTTCCTTACAGGAGCCCAGGATTCAGAGTGGTGGATTTAATACATGGAGCTGAGGGCAGGGGGTATAAACATTGCTTACCTATCTATACAAGGCACATTTAAGTTGACTTGAGAGACGGGTCAGATACAGTGGAGGTAAACAAACCTGTAACAACCTGTGTGAGAAATCAACAGGTCAAGGGAATGAATTTTGGCAGGAACACTCGGAATTGCATGCTTCTAATGTCAGCAATATGAGCTCCCAGCAGGAAACATCCATCTCTCATTTTCTACAGTCAGTACATCTTGAAGCATGATAGGGACATCTATTTACAAACTACAAAACTGCAAGCATCCTATTAAACATTATTACTGCACCTCATTAAAATTAGTGTTTTGAGATTAAAGAAGTCCAGCCTCTCTCACCTGCATTTATTTCCACCCTACATTCTTTCTCTTCATTTGTGATAACTTCTCTTTCATTTGTATTTGCATATTTCACAACATTGTATGAACACATTTTCCCATAGAAACAAAATGGGTAAAATCCTTTTATACATCTGGCCCTAACATCCTTATATTTTGTGATTAGCACCAGTAGAGCAGATGGAAGGTAGTTTTAAGAGCCGCCACGGTATTAATTGGACTGCAGGTAGCGGTTTTATGGCACCAGCTTACAATCAATTGCATTCAAGTTCTCTTCCTGTCAAAATATAATTTTGCCTGTGGCTCCTCGTGCCAAATTTCGATGTTTTCCCTTATGGACTTGGGCTCATTCTAATTTCCCACTTCCTATTGGTTGATCTCTTCTTTTCAAAATGAAAACAAAGGTACAATAGAATTTGATTTTTCAAACAGCATTGGTAACTTAATTAAACTGTAAACAATGGGTGTTAAAATTTAGCAAAATTTAGCCATTTGGTAGGACTCAATTTATGCAACTCAGAAAGATGAGAGACTGAGAGCCTTATAAAGAATTGGGTTGTAGTTTCTGGAGGACAAGCTAAATACAAAGGACGATCCAACAGGATCCACGTGTAGAATCTTTTCCACTATTAGAGGCAGTGTAGTGAAGGGCATTCCACCAGTGAGTTCTCCCTTAGATTTGATTCTTCCTCGTGAAACTGAAGATTTGTCCATTACCAACCACCTCAAAATCATGATCAACGCAACCAGGAATAAGGCCTCCAGCCTTTCAACAGAAAGTGATTAGTTCACTGAGCTCTCTTGCCACCTAAACTCTTAGGCTTGACATTTTGTGCCTTACACCAGGCTTTACACTCTCATGTTTTTCCCCCGTAAAATCCCATATGAGCATACTATTTTGTACCTATCTCTAGCTGGCAATTACCATAAAACCTCCTGGCATAGATGGTTCCTTGAACCATCCTAATGCATTCTAGGAGTTGTAGTCCTAATTCAACTCCACTAAATCCATTCAAAAAGGGCCCATTTGCAATAATAATAATAATCCACATTTGTATAGCGCACAATCACCCGTTAGGGTCTCTAGGCGCTGGGGGCCGTCTGGAAGATTAAGCAAGCTATTGCCCAGAGCCACATGGTGCTCGGCTAATCTGCCACCGGTGCCGGTGATCGAACCATGATCCCCAGATTCCAGCGTCAGTCGCCCTAGCCGCGGCTCCACACCTCTTCCAAATGGAAGCCCAAGTCCAGTGGCGGCCTGTAATATGAGCAGGAGGGGGGCCGGGTTAGCCATGCATGCACACACATATACCAGTAGCAACCAGTATTAGGTCAGAGTGGCGGAGTGGGGGGGGTAGCAAGACAGACGACGAAACAAAAAAACGAACTTACCTGCTCTGCTGCCTGCTGCATCGCCAATCTTCTGCTCCTCCCTGCAGCACAGGCTCACATTCTACCCTGCTGCCAATCCTGATGCTGCTCTCATGCATGAAAGCAGCATTAGAATTGGTTTGAGCATCCTCAATTTGTGGTCCTAGCAAGACTGGGAGCCAGTGCTTTGCTGTCGCCAACCCGGCAATGCAGCTGGGTTGGAGACAGCTCAGTGCACATGTCGGTTTGGCTGCCCTGAAATGGCTGGCCAAACCGACATGCGCACTGATAGCAGTGCACCTACCACTCCTCGCACCTACCACTCCTCCTGGTGATGCTATGGCCGCACCCCAAAGACTCGGCCCAGCCTAGAACTTGAAAATAAAACAATAAGAAACCTGTTTTATTATCATTTTATTTTTCACGTTTTGGAGGGGGGCCAGGCTCCTCTGCCATAGTGGAGGATCCGCCACTGGCATATACATGCATACTCATACCCCATGCATTCACAAGCGTACACGTATACACACAGCCATTCACAGCATGCATGCACAAATACACAAACATTCATGCATACACACTAGCATTCACACATCAAACATTAAAAAAACACAATTTACCAGCTGCAGCAATGATCTCGGGTGGTGGTAGGAAAACCTCTGAGGTTGCTAAAGATTTGAGACTGCCACCTCCTCTCACTGGTTGACCTTAAGTCAGCCAGTGAAAGGAGCCTGAAGTTCCTACCTCGCTGTAGAGTGGGATGGGGTCAGGGAGAGTTGCTGATCACACCCTACTCAGTGACAAGCATCATGATAGACCCTCAGATCTGGGACCTTTAGGTCTTAAAACTGAAGTGTCCACTCCGAGATATCAGTGACGCTGCCCCTCGTCATGATGGGGAGGACCTCGCAGCACTTTACTGGGCTGCGGAGGTCACACCCACAGGGCTTTGATTTCTTCAGCCGGGCAAAGTTCAGCGCAGGCAGCCAGGCACTTGCGCAATAGTGCATACACAGCACCTGGTTGCCTGACCTCAACAGAAAGAGTGTCTGTCAGGCTGACCATTACTCTGACTGACAAACACTCTTTATGTCTGCCAAAAGGTGGGTGCCGTCGCCCGCCGCCCCTAAGGACGGTCCGCTGCTGTCAAGACTAGAGATTTGTTGGACCAGATAGCTTGAATTTATACAGTAACTCTGTGGTTGCTTCTTTCACGGCATGACCCCAACTATGCACACGCCTAATATGTTTTTTCTAGGGTTATGCAAAATTTGCATAGTTTGCATTTGCTTTCTTATGCAAAATGTAGGCAAAAGTATGCAAAATTACAAGTAATTATGCAAAATGTGAATCTAATATTTTGTGCTTGATTTTAGCATGAACTATGTCCTTGCATCAATTTTTGTCACGATGATGTGTTCGACAAAAGTACCGGTAAGAACACCTTCTCACATTCTGTTCTGCCGGGTGCGTTCACGGTAAAACATTTACGGTGTGTAATTACGCGAAGTGGCGTGATGCATCATTTGGGGGATTTTGTGTAACCAGCTTAGTCCAGAATTCCCAGAATAGCGTTAATTACTCCAGCATGGTTTTAATTTCGCCCAGGCATAGTCTATTGCTACGTACTACATAATGGGCCAGATGTAGGAAGCCTAATACCGGTCGGTAACAGACGACAGAATTTACCAAATTCTTAAAATACCGATTCGGTAAATTACCGAATCCTTAATGTAGGGAGCACTCAAATGAGTGCTTTTCTCATTTCAGGATTCGTTATTTACCACCAACTACAAGTTGGTGGTAAATATCGAAAACCGTGAAAAAAGCAATTTTTTGCAATTTTTAACAGTGCCATGTGGCAGACATACATGCCCTTAGGGCATGTATGTGTGCCACATGTGCACCCATGCACTATTCAGGGGTGCAACAGGGTGTCAAAGTGACACCCTGCCACCCTTGAATGTGTTCCTCATTTTACCAAATCGGTATTTACCGATTCGGTAATTCCCATTCATTCCTATGGGCCTGGAGGCCCATAGGGATGAATGGAAAATACCGATTCGGTATTTACCGAATCTTACCGATTCGGTAAAAAATACCGAAAGAATACCTACATCCCATTTACCGATTCTAAAATACAGAATCAGTAAAATTTGGTGTTTTAGAATCTGTAAATCTGGATTACCTACATCTGGCCCAATATCTTTATGTACCCATTCTGCGAAACTACCACATGCTGCTTTTCTACCTCCTGCACTCTGATCTTTAACTTGCTTTGTATCTGCCATCCTTTCTTCCTTTTGCCCATCACTATTTCCCTTCCCTTATTGGCCAATTTTAACTCTTAAAACTTTTCAGCAACCCCCTGGTTTCTGTATCCTGCAGTCTGCCAGGGCGGCAGGGCTTTAAGTGGTAAAAAAAAACCTGGGGGGTCTCTAAAAGGGGTGTGGCAGATTTCTTAAAGGGGTGTGTCCTATCCGAGTAGGGGCGGGGTCTAAATCAAGATAACTAGCATAGTGTGCTTAAGAAAATCATGACGTTGCATCCAGCAAAGGATAATAAAATAGGCAAAAAGGTATATTTATTAAATATAAGCCATAAAATACCAAACACTTTAAAAAACATGTAAAAATTATTTACATTACTTAGAAACCTATTGCAGGATTTCCCAAAACCCTTGAAGATATTCACTGTGTCTATTTTGCTGGGGTTTCTCACAACAATTTTCTTCAGCAGACCTTCAACCTTTTGCCAGCCAACTGTTTACATACAGCTTTGCGTCAAATGTTTCAAATGGAGGCCCATTGCGTTTTACCCAGAAGCATGAAGAAATGGTCTCTACAAGAAGAGAGGCCCTTGTTGGACAAGCAATTAAGTTCATTGCGCCGAAACCTCTCTCGCAATCCGCATTACTTGCTGGCAGGGTTTCCATGCAAACTACTAACTTTTTTAATGCTTCATGGGTTTTCTTTCCACCAAAATCTTTGAAAAGTCTTAAAGCTTGGATAGTATCTCTTGCTGGCAGCCGAAACTCTGAACACAGATTCTGGATATCTGTTTCACCATAAGGAATGCATTCATCACCAGAAGGAAATTTGCCTGCATCTAGCACACTGAAGCTGGCTATAAGTTCTTTCTCAGAATCCGGGGCACATCGTTTATTGATATTTACAGGCAGACTTTGGTAAATCTGATTTTGATTAAGGGCAACAGAGTTACTTCTACCATGGAAAAGAGGAACATTCTTGAATTTGCCCTCGTCAACTGCTTTCAGAGCCGCAGAAGCAAACTCCCCTGGTGAGTCCTTCATTGCCCTAAATATACGTACTTGACTAACCAAAGGTCTGTGGGCATTATCTATTATAATGTCCCTCCTCTGTAAGGAGTGATACGTCTTGCAGCTGTTGAAGTGCATCACACATTACCCCCAAATCTCTGATAAAAGAATAGGATGTAAGCTTATGGGTCTCTTATGGATCTGGATGGGTCTTTATAAGCATTCTCAAAATGTTTGCACAAGGCAGAGAAGCAGTTCTAAACAGCTTTCACAGATCTGTAACTGGATGTTACCCATCTAGTATCAATCATTTTCCCTATCTTCTGAAGCTGTACACATAGCTCACTGGCGGCCAGATTTAGCTCTCTCTGGTGTTTTGGTGACATGCTGTATGTGGCATACAATGAGTCCATGAAAATCTTGAAGTGATTGACCCCGGCAACCTCATCAACTGTATCTGCCACAGCAAGCTCTAGTCTGTGAGCCAAACAGTGCCATGTCAGTACAAGATTTCGAGAAGAGAAGGGAAATCCAGAGATAAAGTGTCTCTCTTCAAAGGATTTCTTGAGGCCTGAAAATAGAGACCCCTAGAGACCCCTTTTGAGGTCCCCCCAAAAAAACTGGGGGTGCTCAGACCCCCACAAACCCCCCCACTTAAAGCCCTGCAGGGCGGTATCCATAGATTATATATTGATGCCCTCTAAATGCAAATGCCAGCAGGCAGAAATTGCTTTCCAAACAAAAGATTAGCTTATGGAATAATTTTCTTCACCTCTGGATTCGCTCAACATGCAAGCTAAAATTAAAGACCTTCACTGTATTATGAAATACATTGAAAATTGTTTCTTTAATTTTCAAATGATAAGCGAAACTGCTCCTGAACAGTCATCTATAAAAAAATTAGTGTAATGTTGGGGCTAATCATAATGCTGCTTGAGTCACGGTAATAATGCAACAGTGAAATGCATGCGTACTCCATTTTTTGAAGCGCATTTCTTTAGCAAAAATATTATTTTGCAACTTTATTCTTATTCAAGTTATCCTCCCTAAAACCCTTATATCGCTGGTACCAGTTTTTAAAATCACTACATCTTTTGTTAATCTTTACCATCTGGTACCAATGTTCATCCATCTCCATAGTATTTCAAAGTAGACTTATAATTGCTTCTTTATTTTTAGTTTTATATAGCGCAAACTTGACCCAAAGGCATCAGAGCTCTTTACATGAGCACCAGTTACATAACACAAGGACACTTCGGGGGAGATTTTCAAACCTTTTGCCCTGGTTTTGCATCACAATTTTTTTTTGTGCTATTTTCTTTCCAGCCCAAAACATGTTTTGCGCTGGAAAGCACCCTTTAAGTAGCGCAAAGCTGCGCGAAGCACTGCTTTGTGTTAGTTTGCGCCGAGGGTGCGTTACATGAGTGGTACATGGGTGTTCTCATGCAACCACCCATTCCTTTTGACGCAAAACCATACTTACAACGATTTGTAAACATGGTTTTGTGCAAAAAGAGAACGCCCCTTCAAAGGAGGCACTAACAGGAGAAATGCTTTCATTTCTCTGTTCTTTTCTGACTTTGCATGCGTGCTGCACTGTGGGGCACGTATGCAAAGTGGGAAAAGCTTTCCATTGTGTCTAGGCATAGCATTTTGTACAAAAAGGATACCCCCCCTGTACATAACCTATCCTAGACTCATGCACACCAAGTCCAAGTGCACAGACACCTAAACTGACGGACAGTGAAACTAAAAAGGGGATATGACACTAGGATGCTGTCTTGGCACACAGACAGTGACACAGAAGAACTGGCATGGGAACATTGACACTGGTATAAGAACACGGGGCACTGACACTGTAACATGTGTGGGTGACTGACACTGATACTGGAACAATGAAGGAAAACACTTGGGGAGACGGCGACACATAGCCATGAACACCGACATCGAGACACTGTCCCAAAAAATTTAACAAGTCCAAATAAACAAAATGCTGAGACATGCTTACTAAAGCACTACGGACAGTGACAGTTACCCAATACCAAGGCTGCTTAGTCCTGATTCCACTTCATGCATCTCTAGTCCACCACCCTACACTCTTCTGTCTGTTTTTCTTACTCTTGCAGGAAGCTACTTTCCTGCAACATCACTGTTTTCCTATAGTTTTCTTCCCAGTAGCAGCCGGCACAGATTGGGGGTGAAGAGGCGGTAAGGGGATTATAAAGAAAGAAAAAACGTACATTACCACCGTGTCTCTTCGTTGTTTCTTCTTGGGAATGGGACAGGTAGCATGCAGCCAGGCTTCCCTGACCAATCACAACGCTGCAATGCAGCGTTGTGTTTGGTCGGTGTACCGTGGTTCAGCGCTCAGCTAGGGACGGGGGGCCTGGCCATGTACTCCATGCAGGCTGCAATGCAGACTGCATGGAGAACTTTCGAAGTGCGCATGACTGTTTGGTCGGCCCTAGACTACTTACGCACTTAGGAGGGTGCTACCACTCCTCCCTTGCCTTGGTCTGTGAGCAGAGCAGCCCCGCTGACCCCGTCACATAAAGCTGCTGCAGCAGGACAAAATAAAATGATAATTACAACATTACTTTATAGTAATTTTATTTTTCCTTTCTTTCACTGTTTCAAAGCACTGGGGCGCACCTCTGTGTTTCGCCTAGCGCTGGTGCCAAAAAAGCTGCCTAACGCCAGAGCAGGCACCCTGCTGCCATGTTGCAAGGGTGCCTGCATTGCAGGGGTGATTGTTTATGTGCAGGAAGGAACACCTTCCAGCACATAAACAATCGATAATGGTGATTTGCTCTTTCTATCTGTGCTCTCCAGTAATAATTTCTCCTCGTATAGCCATTCTAAGACCAAGTATTCCCTGGTGTTAGTTTTTGGCACTGCCTCTGCCTTGTAAATCTGGTGCAGCGTCTAAAAGCAATGGGTGTTGTGGTGGGACGCCCACTGAAACACCCCTTGCACAACCATTTGCCACAGACGGCTGTAGCAAAGAGGGGCATATTTACAAGGTGGCGTTAGGCCACGTTAAGTGGCTAAGCGCCACCTTGTAAGTATGGGCAATGGCGCTACGCCATCGGAGCGTCAAACAAAGTGACGCTTTGGTGGCGAATGGGACTTGTAAATATGCCCCCTAGTTTTATCGTCACACCAAGTCTCATTTTCATCCTGCCCCATTTCTTTTTCCAAACCCCTCAGTTCATAGTAATCTTGTTCAGCTTCTCACCCTCCTGGCGCCCTTCGGCCCCAGCGGGCTGATGAAAATGGATGACCTACTCAGTATTCATGACTTACCCCCTCCCCCATCACCACCCAGTCTTCATCCTGAGCTGAACGCCAATCAAAAACCGTAGGTGTGACTAGAAAGGAAAAACACAACTTACAAGAAGCAGCGAGAGAGCCATATTGAAGCGGCCCCTCGTCGTTTCCAATTCAAGTCACGCGCCACAGGTGCCAGGGGTCAATCTGACATCAGCACGGCGGTAATCTGCACGCTGCAGCCACGCCACTGGGCGCGCGCTAACATATTTGCTCAGCCGGTAATTGAGGGGCCCTAAAAAGGCGGGAATCACGTGTGTGCGTCATGGACAGCACGCGGCTGTCTGCATATCTAGCGAGGCACGTGCGTTTATCTAGGCCTCCAGGTCGGAGTCTATACATAATCCTTGTGTCGGGTGTTAGAGTTTATCCAAAGCCGTTTTCATCTCAAGCATACCCTGGGGAGCTAATGTGTTTTTTCCTGTTCTTGTTTCGTTCCCGTCCATTTTTATGACTGCATCGCCGTGCCCAACATCACACCTTTCCTGCCACGTGGGTGTCACTTCCTGGTGCAAGGGGACATTATAATTTTCTCTCTTCTGTATTTAGGAGACCGAGGGTTGGAATTTAATTCTTAAAATATTGTTTTCCCTTAGTGGGAATGCTTTTCCCTGGTGAATTTTCTCTAGCGTGTACTTGTACTACCTGTTATGTGTTTTTTGTGATTTATCACAGATACACAGAACTTTAAAAAGTGCACAACAATCCATCTCTAATGAATGTGTTTTTTTCCTAGGTGTTTTAGCTCTGGTGCAAATTAACATGAGTTTTCATTTTGGGTTAAATCATTTGCACGCCTCCAAAATGTGTCTGTTCCTGGTTAAGAGGTTGAAATGTCTCTGAAATCTATTATTATTAATAGGTGTCATTTTAATCCTGGCCCAAGTGTAAGCAGAGCGAGTTTAAATCCACAACAAGCGCCGCAGGCAGCAAGGAGAGGTTCATTAAACTGTTGTCAAGACCTGGCTGTTCGAGCAGTAACAATTCTAATGTACTAAGTTGTTTTTTTCAATATTCGACGTTGCACAGTTTTTGCATAGGAGAGATTGGAGAGAGAAAGATGAGGAGAGGGAAAGAGTAGGGAGAAGAGAGGCAGAACGTGGAGAGACAGAGACAAGGAGAGAATGAATCTTAATTGTATTGGAGTGGTTTTCTTTGCTCTGGGCCATTGGAATTATGCGGCAGAGGAGGGCCAAATATGTGACAGGGTTGAGTAAATTATGCAGCATGAAAAGGCAAATTATGTGGTGTAATTGGCACATTTTGTGATTGTATTTCTTCAATATTTTGTCATTTTTACACTTGTTAACACTGTCTAGGGATTGGTTGAACCTCATTAGTTCCAGTTTATCACCACAAATACAGCAATAAGCAACAGAAAGGTGACCAGTTAACCATAGCAAAGTGCCTTCCACTGTGGGGCAATATGTGCCCCAGCCTTTTTAGTAACTTTTGAACCATTTGAATTAGAATTTTTTTTTTGGTTAAAATCTGTAGATTATGCAGCAGATGATGTAATATGTAGCAATTGCGACAAATCTACAATTATGAGAAAATCGTTCTGGCCGCACAATCGCATAATTCCAGTGGCCCTGACTAATACTTTGTATTCATAAAGCAGACATAACCCAGGGAACAGAGGTGGTGCAATCCCCCTCTAAGAGCTGCGCTGAAAGGCTCCTTCACCCAGCTCCTGTAAGGCAGTAGCAGTGGGTGTTCTTTGCAGTAAATGGAGCATGATGGGTAGAATCCATGAAAGCTTCTCTCACACACAGAATAAGCAAAGCCCCGTTGGTAGCAGTACGAGTTCCTTCACACGTAGATTAGGAACAGCCTGGAAAGCAAAAGTGGAAGTGTTCATCAGAAACTAAGGGGTCCATTACGATGTCGGGCAGATTTCCTCCGCCAGCCTGGCGGAGGAAATCCGCCCGATATCATCAGCCCAATTCCCCCCGCCAGATTTGGATGGCGGGAGGGACCGCGGCGGTGTGAAACACCGCCCGCCTGTTTTCCGCCCCGGTCGCCTAGCGGCCGGGGCGGAACACCAGTAACATGGTGGCTGTGTCTTTTAGACACCGCCCGCCGTATTACTATGGGCTGTGCACAATGCATTTCCATGGCGGCAATGCCGCCACGGAAAGGCATGCGGAGACTCCCTGGAGTCTGTGGCTTGGGGGGTGCACATGGGGGGTACCTATGGTACCACCCGCATTTCAAAGTGCAACATGGCAGGCACCGCACGGTGCCTGTCATGTTGCACTTTGAAAAGCACAACGTGCACTTTTACCATTGCGGCGGGCAATGGTAAACATACAGGATGCGCCCGCCTGTGTGGCGGGCGCATCCTAATGCCATTTTCGGGACCCCCGCACTGTTAGCGGGCGGTCCACTTCTCCGTTAGGGTGGCGGGCGGACAAAGCCCGCCCGCCATCCTATTGGACCCCTAAACATTTACAGGAGGAGCTGCAGCCACAGATGTTTCCCTCACACGCATTGTGTACTGTGCATCTCATGGCATTGAAGGTGCACACACCAGTGGAATGCAAGGAGGGTGCGTGCACGATGGATGAATTATGACTTGGAGGTGTAGAATCGACGCAGTACATTTGATGGAGTAGGACTTGTAGATGACCAAGGGATGAATTGTGACTTGGAGGTGTAGGGTGGATGCAGGACATCTGATGGTGCAGGACTTGTAGATGCACAAGGGATGAGTTGTGACTTGGAGGTGTAGGTTGGACGCAGGACATCTGATAGAGCAGGACTTGTGGATGTTGGTTAAGATCATGAGACATTGTTGATCACTTGTGGCCATGAAACAGTGTGAGAAGCGCTGACACCAGCGGTATTGGGACTGTGTGAAACTCAGGATTCTGGAGGACGGAGAGGGATATGAGGCTACCTTGGGAATGGTCTGGAGACACAGTGCAGGTGTGGTATTTGTGGTGAATTAGGAATGTTGTGTGTATGGACCTTCTTTGTGGGCTGATGGAACATCAACCCTCAGATGAAGGAGTTGGTTGCTCTCTAGTGGATGCGGCATTTCCTGGATCTTCAACTTAATAAATGCTGTGGATATAACTAAACCATGCATCGTCTCTTCTTCACACTGGGCCCATAAACGCAACAATCCTAGTTCACCGTAGTAATCAGGCCCTTAATGTTTATCCCATACACTCCGCGGTGGCTCCTTTGCTAAGGCGGAGGATCGTCGTGCCTAAAGAAAAATAAAATAATAATAACGCCAAGTTATTATCATTTCATTTTTCCCTAGCGGGTCGGTAGGTGCGGGGCAGTGTGGGGCTGGGCTGCCCACAGAGCAGATGAAGAGTGGTAGGCACTCTCCAAGTGCGAATTACAGTTTGGCCGACCATCTTGGGCCGGCCAAACAGTCATGCGCACTGTGCATGTTCTCCATCGGCTGTTATACACAGCCTGGGTGGGAAACATGCACTGCCTGAGCGCTGAACCCCTGCGCTCAGACCAATCATGATGCTGCTCAGCAGTGTCGTGATTGGCTAAGAGAGTCTAGGAGCCTGTGTGCTTCCTGTTTCCTGGGTCGTGGCCACAAGGACAGAGTAGAGGTGGCTGCTGATAAAGTAAGTTTCATTTCCTTTTTAGGTCGAGCCTATAGCGACATTGTTAGCAAAGCAAGCAGGTTCAGTATGGCGTGGATGCTCCGCCCACTCCCCGCCCATCTTTTTCATTGGCTTAGGTGCTAAATGCTGTCTTCTGATTGGTTTTAGGCTTGCTAGTCCCGCCTCATGACTGCCATGTCGTCATTTGCATCGTTCAATGGCTACTGCCCCCTTTACTCTGAACACTATTTTCTTCCCCTCCCTCCCCCCTCCCGCAGTCCGTGACTTCTCGGGGGCCCCCGCTGCCCTCCCGCGCTCCCAGTTCGTGCCTTCTCTCCCGCCCGCACTCCCCCGCTCGCACTCCTGTTTCCTGCAATACGTCTCGCGTAAATGCAAGTCCTATTGCATTGCAAATGCTTGTTTTTAACCCCCACACCTCACCATTGCTGCCCCTTAGCAGCTAGCACTGCATAGACTTGCTAAAAGGTAAATTAAAAAACAAATGCAGACTTGCCACCGCCAGACCTATTATCAATGCCAATACATCTTTCCTGAGTCTGGTGTGCTAGTGTTTGTCTTGTTGAGTTTTATGAAGGCATTTTATAAATAGCCTTCTCATCTGCCAGAGAGCTGTGGAAAAGTACCAAGCTACAATTGCAAATCTCTCCAATTCCCTTACTTTCTTTTTTAACAAACCACATCCAAATACTGGCATCTGTATGGATCTATTCTGGATTGCGCACAATGGTGTGGGGCGCAAGTCCAGACCCTAGCGCCTAATAATAAGAGTCATCACCATGACTATCATTAATAAAATCATCTTGACTATTATGATTGTCATCATCACTAAAAAAAGCAATAAATATAATTGTCATTAGTATCTTTATCTCTGAAATAAAGGTATAGTTTACGTTTGTTAAACAATGATATGATGCAATAACAGTGGCAAAGCTGAGGCGAAGGGAAGGATAGGCTGCCAGTTCATTTCACAAGTCGCTTCCGTGACGTCATCAGCAGACGCCGAGCCCCAGAGGGGTTCTCACACAGTGCCTTCCTCTCTTCAATGTGAATGAAAATCCGAGAAGGCCTGTTCTCTAAAGAGAGGGGGTGGATGGGGGAATTAATCTCACGAGGCTGCCCCGCTCCCCGCCCTGCTCAGTGCCCTTTTCATTCAGAAAATGTCAGGAGTAGAAGGTCTCGTGGTTTTAATCAGACGTCTCGGTTCAGTGAAAAGGGGAAGCTGTCCTGAGACACTCGTGAAGGGGAGAGCGCTGGCCTTACACCCCCACCCATTAGTCTCGGTGTTCACATCCGTAGCATTAATGCAATCAAAACAAACTGATCTAAAACAAGCGTTGGCAAAGCCAGTGGGTCTGCTCTCTGCGCGCTTTTTCTCTGGGTTTGCAACCAAAGGTGGAGGAGTGTGGCTCACTGATTAGAGTGGCAGACCCTGATGCAGAGGTTTGGCCCGGGACCAGGGTTCAATTCCCGTCGCGGCAGGGTCTTGAGCTCAAATGTCCGCGGACTCGATAATTCACGGTGCGGTGCCTACTCTAATCATGGGGTCCCACGCTGCAACTCTGGGCAATAGCTTGCTTAGTCTCCACACCGGCCCTAATCGCTAAGGATGCCTGGCTTCACCAGGGGGGTGCCCAGGAGTTGGGCGCCTCACAGGAACAGGCCAAGACGGGTTCCTCAGCGGTTTATTCAGCACGGGGACACACTGGTAAGTGTAACCATCCGCTTTATAAGCTTCAGAATTACAATTACATATGCAACGTGCAAACAAATTAGGCAAAAATATGAAAAGTACAGAAGTTGCCACAAAGCCCGGGCACTGCTGTTCTGGGCAGGAAAATGAAATACTTTTCAGGCAGATGTGCACATGAGGTCAGGAAAATTGTCCATTGCTCACAAGACAAGACAGCCAACGGATGAAGTGGGCTGACCCACTGATTCACTGTTTGCTATATTGAGTGAAAGGAAAATGTGAGTGACATCTGAATCGACCATGGATGAAGAAGGCTGACCGAAAGCCGTGGTTTATATGTTTGTAGATACCTGCATATTTTCATTATGATTATTTGGGGGGAAAACATGAGGCTTCTGCCAAGACAGCTATGGCTACACCTGAAAATACAAACTCAGCCTGTAACGAAACTTGCAAGGGACCAACGTCTGGGGTGGGGAAGTGAGCGAAAGAACGATGATGGATTCAAACCACATCTGTAACTGGGGGTGAGTATCTCAAAGGTTTCGGCGCGCCGTCCATCATCTCCATGTGTTTGCTTTGTTCGCCCTAAGTTGGCAGGTTATGCCCAGAGGTGGGTCCCTTGCTCATCTTGCCACTGGATTCAAGCTAGCCTGGCTGATGAGGGGTGTTACCCCAAAACCGGTCCCACAATGCTTGTTTCCTCTAGGGAAAACCTGGATTGGCAGTTCAGGCTGGAGTATTCACATGAGGAACAGGGTCAAGACTGATTTACATATGGCTGGTTCTGAACTGGGGAGGCAAAGTGAGCTAAAGAACGATGATGGATTCAGCCTACATCTGTGACTGGAGGTGAGTGTCTGAAAAGTTTCGGCGCTCCATCCAGCATCTCCTTGTGTTTGCTTTGTTCACCCTAAGTTGGCAGGGTATGCCCAGACGTGGGTCACTTGGTCACTTTGCCACTGGAATTAAGCTATACTAGCAGATGAGGGGTCTTACCCTGAAACCAGTCCGGTTTCGTTTCCCAGTCCAGGGAAAACCTGGCCTGGCAGTTTGAGCTGGACTGTTCCAAGGAGGAACAGGGTCAAGACTGATTTGCATATAGCTGGGTCTGAACTTGTGTGGTGAAGTGAGCTAAAGAATGATGGTGAACCCAGATCTGTGAGTACAGCTCTCCGTCCATCATCTCCTTGTGTTTGCTCCAATTCATCACTATCACTGTTCCCAGTCCAGGGCTTCTAATATACAAATCATTGGCAGTCTACTTATCTCAAGGGATATAATCCAAGATTACAACTCCCAGAATGCCTTAGGGTTGTCACAGGAAATTTGATGGGTGGAAATTGTTTTCCTGCTGGTATGGAATCACATGGCCACCTCAGCCTGTAGTGTTATAGTTTTAGACACGTTTAAATGTTAATGGTGTGCGTGTTATCATTCGATTCATTGGCACCATGTTTTCCAAGGGCAGAGGGGGGGTGGCGCAATGACTTCCTTATGCAAGAATGTCTTTCTCCCTCTTGTGGGAGCCTGAAGGCGCCCACCGCCTCCCAAGTTTAGGCAGCACTTCCCATGATGAAACAAGGCTGAAAACCAAGGAGCTGTTGTTCATTCCCAGCACCCCTGCTGTGCCACACCAGTGGGTAGCTGGCACCGCCAGGGCCTCTTCTGGCTCACTAAAGAAATCTAGGATAGCTCAGGAAGGAACACATTCTGTCAAAGAGAGAAAAAATTACACATGGAGGAGTGGCTGAAGGGTAAATTATCTTATATTTGTAAAGTGCTCTTCACCCTTTGGGGCAACCTGGCTCTGAATAGTAGATGTTTGTTTTTAAGCAGCACAATGGTAGTTATTTTACTGTCCTCAACTGGAAGGATGAAAGGCTGAGTGGACCTACCACGCTTTAATCCTGTGATCAGGAGGGCAAATAAATGTTCCTGGAGTGGATGCATTAGGCCACTGTGCCATAACCCAGAAATGAGTGACCGCAGAACATTTCAGTGAGGTTAAGACACAGGAGCACCTCTTGCTCCTGGACTTTGACAATCTGCACATGTCTTGGCTGGTTAACCCCTTCCATGCTGATGATGAGCTCAGCTCGTCATCAGCGTTACCTGCCGTACGCGGATGACGAGCTGAGCTCGTCATGTAACGCGGTAATTTAAAAAATGCCGCACACAGCGGGAAAAGCCGCCGCAGCGATGCGGTTAAAATCTCTCCAGCGGCTACTGATTCAGGGAAGGACCTAATGCATCTCAATATCTAGAACATCTACAGGATCAAATCATTTTAGTCCCCTGCTGTTTCGCGCTACATCTTTGAAAAGAGGGAAGGAGAGGTGTTTCAAGCTGGGCTCTGAACAACTGGAATGTGCTCCTGAGGGGAAATGAAATACATAATCTTTTCAGGAAATTCCCCCAAAAGTTCAGTATGTTTGCCTATGTGTGAGTGTAATGATCAATTCTTCTTAAGTCAATGTCGCACAATGGTTGGTGGATGGTGTAAATGTGGAATTGCTTACATGCATACCGGCTGGATCCTGGAGGAGATGATGTCAATGTAGTCATGGTTTGGCTGCTTCAGAGACTACCAGTGGACAAAAGCGGCGGATAATGCATTACTGCGACTCAGGAAGAAGAATCAATTCACCATGCATTCGCTCTGATGGTGTAATGTACATCAATTCCTCCAATGATTCATTTATTATGCATCCTATTATATTACGCAACATACATTTATGATTGTTGCTCGCGGACTAGGAATGGTAAGTGCTTTAGTGATTGGAATAAAGTTCACAATACATGCAGCTTTATTTGCAACCCACCCCACCTATCAAGTGGTTTGCAACAGTTGATAGTGCAATGCGTCCCTAAAATTCCAGATCGAGCATCCTTATGTTTCGAGTCGATAAAATACGAATGATGGCCAACGACAAGTGGCCAGCTTGCCCCACAACAAGAAATGCGAGAAGAGCTCACCAAAAAGAAAATGTATGGTGCACCCAACCATGACTTCAGAAGTGGAAGTATAACAAGATGTGAGCCGAACTATACGGGGCACAATAGTCTACGTACATTCGACCACTCGCCGCAATCCTGAAATTTGTGTGAGCCTCTGCTAGTAAGAATCAAATTTACAGACGTAATTCTCAAAAACACAGCTTCACAAGTTTGTGACATGAATGAGAACAGCTCCGATTCCAGATCTTAATTTGCTATAATTTGAACAAGGAATGATTTCACAAAAAAATTCTTAAGTACCTTAGTCAGTCATTCATATAAAATTGGATAGTCTGCAGGGACATGTAAACGCCATCAAAATATTTTGCAAAAATCCTCAAGGAATACAAATGAAACCAAATGTTGGAAAGCACTTGTAAACGAGTCCTTTAATGAGAAAAGCAGAATTTCTAAATCCAACAAGCTCCATGTAATTCAGTACGTTCCTATTATAAGCCTTTGGACATGATATGCACAAATACTGCATAACAAGCATTATGATGACTTTTGATCACCTATGGATCTGGTCAGTCCAATTCTTTTTCAGTCAGACACGGCACAAGCTGATCTAAAATCGTTTTTGGATTGCCCCTATTCCAAACTAAACAATATGAACACTACCGCTGGAGATGTCCAAGTCCCAGTGGTTCGTTTGTCAAAAAAATAAGTGCTGGGGCTCTCGTCAGTCGGGAGGCAGCTTGCACCAGCCCATTTCTCCTGCTAGCGGCGCCTAAAAAAGAACCAACGACGAACCATGAAAGCGGGAAGAGGATGTGGCGTAATGACCGGAGCTGCTAACTCGGGAGCTGGGGAACCAGGTTCGAATTTCGGCAATCGGCTCAACGTCTTGTGATTGTGGTCAAATCACTTAATCTACCCATAAATTAACTGGTGCTCATGAAAAGTGCTGGTGTTGATCATTAAGTGACCGTGCTCGGAAACCACCAGCTCAAATTAAGCACAGCCAAACTCCCTCCCAACAGATCACAGAGCAGTAAGTGAATACAGTGTTGCCTACAACCAGATACCAGGCTGAAAACACAGCCACCGATGTAGCCACAGTAAAGATAAAGGATTTCTTCAACTATTCAAACCACCCTGGTAGCTTTGCATGGCTTAAGGAATTTTCGAAGTACATAGGATAAAGCTATAAAAAAGATACAAAGTTGAAACTCCAGACATTTTAAATATAAATGAAACACCATTAGTTATTGAAAGGGGGAGACCCCTTGTTGGACATAATCGGTGGAATATCACATCTGACAAAGAAAATCAATGAGATGAAGTTGAAAATGTTTTGAGCTAAAGAGATTGTCCATTTAATTGTAAGCGTGGCAGCTTTGTAATGAACCCGAGTGCAATATCAAACACTGAAAAGAGGTTGACTTTATGTAGCCAGAAGTGGTTGACTGCTGGACAATTAAAAGCCAAAGGCTCGGATGAGGCGACAAATCTTCTTAACTCTCTGTAATAACACACATTTTTATGGAAGATAAAAGCACTCGTTTTCCTCAGGAGCCAAAGCTGTTTCAAATGTAGAATGTGGCAAGATTGGCGGAGAACAAGGTGAGGGTAAGAGGTGTGGCCTAATGTCCAGGTCTGCCGACTGGATAGGTGGAACCAGGTTCAAGTCCGGCCTGACCTGTACAGCCTACAATTCTGGGCAAATCACTTAATCTCCCTGTGCCTAAAAAATGCACATTAATACCATTGGGCTAAGATTGCGCTATCTAAAACTGCAAAAAGAAACTAAGTCACAGCTTGTGATCTAGCTGGAAAGCATAATAGAGAAACCAGTTTTATACTGTTTCTTTACCTGGGAGTTGCTGTAGATGTTACAAGCAAACTGGTTGGTTGCCGCCATCTTCTGAACCTGCTCACCTGCCTCAAGCAATCAGGGAGGGTGCCCAGAGCAATGTCTGAGTACTGGGAAGCGGCGACCTGCCTTAAGGTAGGTGGATTTTTTTTAACCCCCCACATGCCCCCGCCCCACCACTCCCGTTAAGCAGCAGCCGACACTGCCAGCATTAAAACACATTTTGTGCACTGACTGGCGAAGCATGACATTGAGTACATGCTGGTGAGTTCAGCTTCTTTCACAGGGCAAAAAAATAACATTGTTACCCACATTATGGGGCTCATTAGGATGGAGGATTTTACGCATCGTCCGGGCCGGCGGAAGCCACCGCCGGCCCGGCGGATGCGGAAAATCCTCTGCGGACCCACCAAAGACCCACCACCAAATTAGGATGGCTGGTGGGTCCTGGTTTCAGTCCGCCGCTTTTCCGCCGCGGTTGGCTTACAACCGCGGCGGAAAAGCTCTAACATGGCTGGCGGTGTCTATCAGACACCGCCAGCCATATTAGGATGGTGTCAAATGTATGCTTTTCCGCGGCGTATTTTCCGCCGTGGAAAAGCATACGGACCTTCACTTCGGGGGCCCGTTGCGGGCCCCCTGGGTGAAGGGGGGGTGGGGGGTGCACATAGGGGGTACCTATGGTACCCCCCTGCATATGCGTGAACAAAGCTGCAGGCAACGCGCGGTGCCTGCCGCTTTGTGCACGCAAATGCGGTGCATGCATTTTTAACATTGCGGCGGGTGCAGCTTGAAGCTGCACCCGCCGCAATGTTAAAGATAGAGGATGTGACCGCGACCCTGGCGGTCACATCCTAATTGTACTGGAGGGACCGCCGCGGCCCCTGCGGACGGTCCCTCCTCCTCTAGGGTGGCGGACGGACGCAAGTCCGTCCGCCATCCTAATGAGCCCCTAAATCTGTGCTTACAAATGCAAGTAAATTCAGTGGTGAAAGAACGTGAAGACAAGTGCAGACCAGGAAATGAAATCAGATCTTCAAGCACAGGAAGGTACTGGCAGCTGTTTCCTAGTTCTCTGTGTTAATTGACGCCTGCAATCATTTCATTCTGTTTCCTGCCCCTAGGAGTTTGGTGACTAAAGTCCTGTCAGCCCTTGCACTGCAGACCCACCACCTCTCAGAGTCAGGGTCGGACTGAGGCTTATAATAGGCCCGGCACAAAATAAAAGTGGCCCTCGTTAGCGAATCAGAGCAGTTTTAAACTTGGAAAGACACGTATTATAAGTGCTAAACAAGGTATGGGAGACTGCGTGCATTTGGGCTTGTTGCAGCCAATGTTTGTGGTAATATCAGAGAAATCAATAGGCTAAATTGCCAACCAGACCATAAACCAAGCCCACAAAAATCCTGGAAACCAGCGCAAACATTGATGTGTGAGACCATAACTTTGGGCGCTGCCGATTGGCCTGTTCAAACTTGCTCAAAGGGTTCTAAGTCAGCCCACAATTCATTTTGCTGGCCGACTTCATCTCATCTGCGATGCCATTTACCGGTTCGGGCGACTCTTAACAACTCATTGTGATCTGGAAGTTGTAATTCATGTTCACTCAACTTAACCTTTATAACTATAGCTCAAAAGTGTAATAGTGTTTAGAAGGAAACTCTTGACTGGAATTGCAAATTATTGATGAAAATAAATAAATAAATGCTGTCCTCTTTGAAAGCCCCCTAAACCGGTAATCCAAGTATGCTAAAAATGGACAATATCATCGCTGAAATGTGTTCCTCTGCGTCGCCTCCGCGTTCAAATTTCTTCCTTTCCTTCCATTTTTCTTTTACCTCCAACAACATAACTCTTCTCACTTCTTCCATACACTTCTTCCCTTCCTCCCTAGGCCATCCGACTATGCATTGAAACCTTGGTTACTACATCTACATTGATTACGCCTCACTAACGCTCCTCCTGGCTTCCATCATTAACCTTTCCCTTTCTCGTCTTCTTACTTCATCATGGCTCATACTGGACCCAACCTGAAGGAGCTTCACTCTTTTGTTTGTGTTCTCTTGTTGAAATCTTCTTCTTCCATCCAGTCCAATGTAAGATGAAGCATGTTTACTCTTGTTTCATGTACCGTGCACTGATACCTCAAGATTGGGAACACTATGAGTGCATGAACTAAAACATTAATTAATTAGAAAACCATACCCAGTACTTTGCCCCAGTGGCAAAACAATAGCCCCGCAGTGGGGGGTGAGCTCCAGGGACCCCCCTCCCGCACTGGGCAGAGGTGGTAGGCCCCTGGTCTGAGACTGAGCTCCTGACTGGGGCAAGAGTTTGGGGAGCCCCTCCATGTACTTTGCAGGGGGCCCCTCCAGTTGTGTTACGCCTTTGGCCTTTGCATTTCATGAGGAGGCCAATATAAGTTACATTCTTGGGGCTCCCGCAAAATACTCCTAGGCAGGCCCATCAGTGCTTAATTTGAGCAGGTGGTTTCCGGTGCTCGGCATCAACACTTAATTCTCGGCGTGTGACAGCTGCCACAAGGTGGTGCTGTCTGGCTAATTTGAAGATGACCGCAACAAAAGGTCAATATTCATTCAATAAACATTAAAACTCACTATTACCTGCCGCCCAAACCCTTCTTATAGCTTTGGGGGACTGAAATAGTCAGAATTGTCATACTTGTAGGAGTGTGATGGTTAATACTTGTGTTGTTACTATCGTTGGCAGCGTGGCTGGGGCGATGTGTGGTGCAAGCTGCAGTGGCCTCCTGATGACAGTCCTGGCACTCATTATTTTACAAATTAAGCACGGACTGGCCCATCATGTTGTATTGAATAACCCTCTTCACTCCGCATACCTTTTTGCTGCATGCTGTCACAACGCGGTCATAACAACGACCGCGTTGTGATTCCGCATACCATTACTCCGCAAGTCGTTACAACGACTTGCGGAGGGGGGTCGCTGGATGTTGGAATAGTAAAACTGACTATTCCAATTCCAGTCTGTGCGGACTTTAGGGAAGGTGTTGGATTTTAAATCCAACACTTTCTCCCCCCCGCCGCAAGTCGCTGTAACGACTTGCGGAGTAATGGTATGCGTTGTCACAACGCGGTCGTTATAACGACCGCGTTGTGACAGCATTCGGTGTCACCGATGCGGAGTGAAGGTGCGTTTCCTGTTGGAATAACCCTCTTCCGTTTACTATTGTATTAAATTGGCAATCAGGGTTCACACGTTGTTGCCAAATTGTATCCCTTCTTAGGTGTTACAACATTCATTTTTGTTCAGTAATACATTCTTTTATGATGATACTATTTCCCAGCAGGACTTGGACGAATGTTGGCTGCTTGAGTGAAATTGAATGTTCACAGTTCAAGAAGTCTTTGCCAAGATCTAATTTATTTTATGCACACTGCTCTGCATCAGAAAGCAGCCTGCTTCGCCCAAGCTCTGTAAAACAACGTCTTTCAGAGCAAGGAATCGAGGCCGGGGCCAGCAGCTGCTGTTCCGGAACTCGCGGACCCAGCTGAGACTTCAGACATAGAAGAAAGACAGAGCGAAAAAATGAATTAAGAAAAGGAATCCGTGAATGAAACCGAGGCGGAGGGGGGATGGGGCGGGGGCCTGAACCTGCCAATAGGAAGTGAATGGAGCGGCTGACCCTGGAAGTGGGGCAGACCCGCACGACAGAAAGTGTGCAGAGCAGAATACAGAGTGGGAAAAAAAACCAGACTCGGTGTCACAGAGCCAAGAGAGTGATTCACTGTTTCAGGAAGACAGGCCAGCTTGGGAACTTTTTTTAAAAAAAAAGAACAAACAGGAATTTCCTTCAAGCAGATGGGAAAGCTGAGAAAACCCAAAAGAATGGATATGATCAAGCCAACCCCACCCCTCCCCCATCCCCCCAAGGTTCATTAGGGTAAATACTGGGATATTTTATCACGTTCTGAGGATAAACAAGTAATAAAACAGTCAGGCTCTCCTGGTGATGTTTGTGTTTAAAAGGGGGACAGTGTCGGGTTTCAATGCAGCCAGCTCAGCCAGTCATCCTTTCATAGCTGATAAAAAACCCAGAAAAAATGTTTTTTTCATCTAGTGTTCACACTACTTATCAGTTATTCAGATATTTTCGAGAAAAATGTCGAGAGCAAGACATCGAGCTGAACAAATCGCATTCTGCTAAGGTCAGAGCTAAATGCTTGTTGAAAATGTATGTAATACGGTCTTCTGATAAAGACAGACAACACTACTAAAATGTGTGTCTGTCCAGGAGAAGTGAAAGCCTCTTTTCGGAGGTAGATCTTAAGCGAATGGTTAGATTGAGAGGTAGAAGAGCAGAATTGGCAGAGCAAAACTTTGTGTATCATATATGGCATATTTAAAGGGCCAATAGGTGTAGAGAAAAAAGGCGCTCTCCTTAACCAGTCAGCTGTCACAAAAAGTGAGCAACACTTTGATTTCTTGTTTTATTTGATGGACACTTTATGACAAAACAACACAATTCAGCTTGAAATGCGTGATCAATAATTAGTCGATACTATATTATTACAAGGGGAGAGGATGTGGCCTTATGGCTGGAGCTGACAATTTTGGACCTTGGGAATCTGGTTTGAGCCTCCACGTCGGCTTTGCATCTTGTGATTGTGGGCAAGTCACTTGATCTCCCCGCGTCTACCAGAAATGAATGTGTCCTTTTGTAACATAACTGGTGCTCATGTAAAGCACTCCAATACCTTCGGGTCGAGTTTGCGCTACATAAATCTGCACAAAAAAAATATATATAGCTACAACCCGGAAACAAAATTGATCTGTTCCACGAGATTATGGTAGAGGAAATTACGAAAATAACAGAGAGATCAGCCAGCAATAAACATCAAAATAAAAATAAAAATAAAATTAAGAAAAGGAAAGACTGGAACCTCACACCTAAAGAATATCAAGCGATGACAGAACTCAAGAATGACCCCACAATAATAATCAAAGCCTCGGATAAAGGGGGTAATATCGTGGTCCAAAATGTTGCAGATTATATAGAAGAAGCAAACCGACAATTAGAAAATCAAGGCCACTATGAACCCTTGAATGGAAATGCAAATAAAAAATGGACGGAAGAATACCATGCACTCCTGCTAGGCTGGAAAGAGAGGGGACTGATTGACTTAGATGAATTTATGTATTTAAAAACGGATAATCCCATCGCGGCGACTATTTACTTTCTGCCGAAAGTGCATTAGTCAATCAGCAAACCACCTGGCAGACCCATAGTCAGTTCAATCGGGTCATTATTGGAAACAACTTCAAGGTTCATAGATATCTTTCTAATGAATTATGTGACAGAGCTACCTTCGTATCTACGGGATACCATGGATTTCTTGAACAAATTGAACAGTATAGAGTGGGACTCGGAATATCAAATGGCAACAATATATGTCTCATCATTATACACGTCCATACGACACCAGGATGGAATAGATGCTGTTAAAAAAATTCTAAAAGAAAGATCAGTGAATTTTTGGGAACACTCGGCCATGTTGATTGAGATGTTAACCTACTGTTTGAAACACAATGTTTTCCTCTTCCAAGGTAAACTTTGCCTGCAAAAACAAGGTACGGCGATGGGGACATCTTTTGCCCCAACGTACGCAAACCTACTGATGACCATCTGGGAAACGAAGTCCTGGTGGAAGAAAATAAAAAACATTTGAAAATAAAAACCTGGTGTCAATTTATCGACGACCTCTTTGGCGTCTGGAATGGGAACCAGACAGACCTACAGGCCTTCATTGACTCTCTCGAGATCAACAATTACAACTTGAACTTCACATCAACTATAAGTAATACTAACATCATTTTCTTGGATGTGGAAGTTTGTGTGAGAAACAACAGATTATGCACCAAAATGCACCGGAAGCCAACATCCTGCAATAGCATCCTCCACGGCAATAGCGGTCATCCTTCAAATTTAAAATGGGGCATACCGTATGGTGAAATGTTGAGGGCAAAAAGAAACTGCTCGGAAAAAGAGGATCTAGAAGCAGAAATTGAAAGGATGACTGGCCGATTTCTAGAGAGAGGATAACCAATTGAAATTCTTGTAACAGCAAAATCTAGGATGAATTTGAAGAACAGATCGGATCCAGTGGCGTAACGAACCTTCAGGGGGCCCCCCTGCAGGGTACGTGAAGGGGCCCCCTCCGGACTCAATCTAGAGCTCCCCAGCAGAAGTGCGGTGCTGACAGGGCCCCCTGGAGGGTGAGGGCCCCCCCTCACCGCGGGGGCTGCAGGGGCCTGTGTTACGTTCCTGATCGGATCTCTTGGTCCCAGTGAAACAGCAAGAACAAAGACTGGAGGCCTCAGGAACTAGTAATGGAAAAGAGGAGGAAACGGAAAGTAAAACACGTCTCATTATGGACTTTAACAAACAAAGCCAGGATCTAAGAAAGGTTATAAAGAGGAATTGGGAAATTCTGTTTATGGATGAAACTTTAAGGGAACACCTAACACCCTATCCAAGTATAACCTATAGAAAAACATCGTTCCTAAGAGACATCTTGACCCAAAGCCATCTGGAAATCAAACAGCAGAAAAAGATCTCGTGGCTCAGTACACCAGGCTTTTGGAAGTGTGTAAAATGCAAAGCTTGTGAACATGGCCAGAACATCACGGAGTACAAACTACAAAATGGAAAAACCGAAAAGATCTTAGATCACATTATTTGTGAGTCAAAATATGTGATCTATAGACTAAGATGTCCATGTGGAAAATATTATGTTGGGAGCACTATTAACAAACTGAAATTGAGGATCCTCCAACACCTACGTGCAATAAAAAACAAAGATCCAAACTATCCCATGGCAAAACATTTTAATGAACATCATCAAGGAGATTGCACCCAACTAACATTTTATTTATTTTATTTATTTTGAAGGTCTTATATAGCGCGAACAGGATCCTTGCGGATATCAGAGCGCTTTACAATCAGTTAAGCTAGGTATACAAACGAGTAAATGTAGGCACATCAAGAATACAAAGCACATAGTACAAAAGTGAGGCATAAGGGTACAACATGAGAACGTAGAATTAGGTAGTGGTCAGTGTGCGTACCTAAAAAGACTGGAGGCCCTTTATCCAAGAAGGTGTCACGAAAAGGGGGTGCTTGGTCGTAAAATTGGCTGAAAGAGGAGGCGATCGTACCTTGAAGCTGCGGAAAATGGAAAGCAGAATGATCCTTGGGATGGGCACGGAATACCCACATGGACATAATTTAGATGCTGAACTGTATGTACACCTTTGAAACTGGTCAATTGAAACAAGATACCATCTCAAATGAAAAGTTAACTCTGTGTAATATAGTGTATATAAATGTACATAATCCTTCTCGATAAAAAAGATAAAAAATAACTATCTCAATCATGGAGCAGCCCTACAAAGTGCATGACGAATGCAAATTCTTCAACCATGTCATTTTCCAAACAAAACTTCCTCCAATCGAGTTGAGATTGATAAAGAGATCAACATGGGACACCACCAAAACAACTTCTCAAACTATGAAAAACAAGGAGGAAATAGTCACTCTACAGTGGAATAATGAAACATAAAATGTAGGCAAGACATGGGAATATGGAATATGAAGAATCATAATTGTACACAAAAATAGAAATGTAAATATTGTAAATGGCCTTGGCTCTCTTATATAGAGAAATGGAATAGAGATATGAGACGGTCATACAGGCAGGATGTGGAAAAGTACTTTACTGCAACATCAGCCGAGAGGAATCCTGAGCAAAAACATGATTACAATATCTAGGAAACGCAATTGGATTCCAGAAACTGTCGAAATCTCATATGAATGAACATATAGCCGGCCATTTTGCACAACGATTTCTTATTGTGTACAGTTTATTGTTGTTCTTCTTTTTTTGAATCGTCTTGCACCGTGCACTTTATCAATGCATTTTAATTTAAAAAAGTACTTTACAGCATATAAAAAATGTAAAAGAAAGAGAAAAAAGAAAAAGAAATGTAAATAATGGCGATCACTTCTGGCCTAAAATGTGAATGAGGTTGGTAGTCTAGTGGTTTTAAATTATCGTAGAAACAAACGAGGGTACAAGCACTGAGCACTTTATAAACTGTCTAGATACCTAGGACTCTATGGTCCAGTTGAAGACTAACTGTAGTCGAAACGCGTAGGTCGTCCTTATTTTTGCACTTTGCACATGGTGTTTTAATGAAATAAAATAATTTACCTTAACTTACTGCTGTGGTGCCGTGACTTCCGTCAAAAACTAGGAGACGAGAGGAATCCAGGAAATATATATATATATAGATGCAGAAATAGGTTCCGAGGTCACGATGTTACCAGATGTTTAGATGTTTCAGTGTCCAAGATTCTACCAGAAATGTGGACTAGCAGTGAGACAATCTCAAAATTTTATAACATTTACAATTCTATGTGGACGAATCCATCCTTGTGAGCGAGGCCTTTGAGATTGGCTAAGAGTGACACTTACGCTCAAAGAGTGAGACTGGAATTCTCCATTCTCGAAGCCCACATTTTTTGAACATTCTTGCCCTAGGTACAGACATTGAGACAACTTTAGCAGTCAATCAATCAAGATGTGTAAAGCACGGCTGCATCACCCGTGAGGGTCTTGAGGCACTGGGGGACCATGCTCATGCTGCCCGAGGGCCTAATGGTCGGACATCCAGGTCTTGAGGTCCTTCCTAAACTGATGGAGCGTAGGTGAGGCTCTGATGTGCAGGGGGAAGTTGTTGCAAACCTTGGCCGTATGGTAGGAGAAGGAGTGGCCTTCACTGTTCATCCGGCGGATCCATCAGGTGGCTGCTGGGGAGAGGGATTCAGTGCAGAGTTTCCTGGTAGGTCGGTGGAAATTCATTTGAATGTTGAAGTACGCCGGTCCTTTGTTGTGCAGTGCCTTCTAGGCATGGGTAAGCAGCTTGAACTAGCATCTCTTAGCGACTTGTAGCCAGTGGAGTTTCCTGAGGTGAAGGGTGATGTGCGTTTATCTGGAAGGGGTGTGGATGAGTCTGGCTGCTGTGGTCTGAATAGTCTGGAGTTTAGTCATGAGTTGGGCAGTGATTACTACGTAGTGGGAGTTGTCGTAGTCTAATCTGCTGGTGACGAGTGCTTGCGTAACTGTTCACCTGGTGTTGGGTGGGAGCTACCTGAAGAACTTCCTGAGCATTCGAAGGGTGAGGAAGCAAGCAGAGGAGATGACGCTGACCTGCTTCTTCACGGATAGCTGGCTGTCAAGGATGATGCCAAGGTTGCAGGCGTGTTTGGTGGGTTTGGGGGATGGCCACCATTTGTTGTCCCAGAAGGTATCTGTTAGATCTCGGGGTCTCTAATTGGCAGAGGTAAGTACCTTAGACCAAGTAGGGACCCTTGCTTCTAGTCAGGGTGAAGAATTACACAAAGTAGATAACCCCTGCTCACCCTTTAGGTAGCTTGGCACGAGCAGACAGGCTTATCCCTGAGGCAATGTGTAAAATAGTTGCACTTAACACAAACAATGACCCCCCATCCACCACAAACTGGGACCACACAGTTGAGTATATATAAAAATATAACTTTATCTTAGTTGCAGCAGTAAGAATAACATAGTACACACTAATTACTTTTCTAGGAATATGTTGCACTTAATCTTGTTGAAGGTTGCACTTAATTTTCAGGATTGCGCTTAATATTATGCGGGAGCTCTCAATGTAATCATAGTCTCAAGTCTCTAGCATTATCACCAAAATATTCCCGCTGTGTTGTAGTCCCCAAAGCCAGCCCTTCGCGGGCTCTGCACCAGCCCTCTTAGGGCGCCTCACCGTTGGTTTGTTAGGGACAGCCTCGGCGAGGGTAGGAGCCTTCTACAATGCCCCGGCCGGTCCCGTCAGCTCTCCGCTCGCTCTCGACAATCCAGCGAGCGGCGGGGAGCTAACTTGGCACTTGGATGCTGGGACGGCAGGCCGGGGACGGTAAACACTCGAGTGGCTCCCTCGGCGATGACAGGTCACTCTTCGGCCTCAAGCGCGGCTCCGGCGTCGTTCAGCGAAGCTTCCGGGGGATAGACCAATGAGGTCGCGACTCCACAGACGAGCCCCTGCACACACCCGGGAGTCAGCCAATGACAGCGCGGCTCCAGGGATAAGCCCCAGATGATGCGAAGACTGGCAGCCAATCAATGCGCGCCCGCTGACGATGTCGCGGCGGCGCTGGGCCAATCCCCGCGCGGTGTTCGCTGAGGGGGCTTGGTTTCCTTAGCCAATGGGAGCGCGGCGGCTTCGCTCTCCGTCGCCGCGACCCTGGCAAGGAACGGCAAACTTCTCTGAGTATTGCTGGCCCCGGGCAGCGGCGATGAAAAGGCGGCAAGCGCTTTAGGGCCACAGGTCGTGACTAGACCGCCCACAAAGGCCACCAGTTCGCTGGAGGTGATTCTTGCCGCAGGGAGATACCACGATCCCCTGTCAGCCTTAAATATGTGCCGATGAGCACATCGATCGTCTCCCCCGGCCAGCAGTTAAAAACACGCGCTGAGAGTAAAACACAGTGCGATCTTCACAGCAATTTGGAAATGCTTGGGAACCTTTTAACCCTGGGTTCCAGGACAGGAGGCCAGCTCTTCTCAGGCCTTGGAGATTCTTGCAGAGACACAGCACACAGCAAAGTCTTGGTAGTTCAAGCAGGTAGGGGCACAGCACACAGCAAAGCCCTTCTTCTTCTCTCCTTCAGTTGGATAGCAGGATAGGTCAGCCCTTAGAGCACACAGCAAGGCAATCTTCCTTCAGTTCCTTCAGCAGTCCTTCTTCTGGCAGAGGTTCCTCTTGATTGTAGAATCTAACTTTTCTGTTGTCAAGGGTCCTTCTCTTATACCCCAAAAAGTCTTTGAAGTCCTTCGAAGTCTTTGTGCAAGTGGGCCCTGAGCCCGGTCTAAACAGGTTCTGGGTGTTGCTGAGGCACTGGGGGTTTCCTGGCTTCCTTCTTCCTCTCAGTATCAGGGACAGAGGTGACAGTCGCCCAGCAGGGGGGTGGAGCCAGCATTGTGGTCAGGCAGGCACAGCCCTGTCACTATCAGGTGTGATCTCCTCCCACGTCCCTGGCAGCAGATGCTGCCTTTCATCCACGGGCTGACTCAGACAACCTCCTGGGGGCTCTGCAGCCCCTGTCACACTCAGGCCAGACAGTCAATCCACAAACAGGCCCAGGCACACAGAAAGGTTAGACGAGAGAACAGCCACTTTCTAAAAGTACTATTCTCAAACACAGAATTTAAAAACAACCCTTCCTAAAAGATGTGTTATTAAATTCTGAGTTCAGGGATATCAATCACTTATGTCCCATCTTGTTCCTATGAGAAGATAGGCTGGTTTCCAATGGGACCAGCCTCCCCCATGTTATTCTATGGAGCAAGATAACCTTACAGCAGTGAGCACACAAAATGGCTGCTGCTCACTACCAGGACATGTGACCTGCACTAGTACATGCTCTACCTTACCCATACACTGCACCCTGCCCAGGGGGGTACCTTGAGCCTTCCATAGGGGTGACTGATGTGCACAGATAGGGAAGGGTTAGGCCCAGCCAGTGGGGATACTGGCCAGGCAGACATGGCAGTCCACTGACTGCACACAGGCCCTGCGCTGGCAGGCCTGAGACACCATTTTAGGGCTACTCATGTGGGTGGCGCAATCTGCGCTGCAGGCCCACTAGTAGCATCTGTCATCATCAGCCCTGGCACACACAGTGCACTTTACTAGGGACTTCATGGTGAAACAAATATGCCAATCAGGTATACCCAATCAATATAACAATTTACAGAGGGAGCACTTGCACTCTGGCACTGATCAGCAGTGGCAGAGTGTCCAAAGCATCTAAACCAGCAAAAACGAAATCCAGCACAGCATCAAAAATACAGTAGACAGAGACAAAAAGATGGGGGAAAACCACGCCAAGGGTGTCAGGTCTAACACGTGTCCCCTCCAGCTGAAAGTGGGGAGAACTACCCAACCTCTTGGGAGTCCTCATCACTAAGGCGGAAGAATCTGGACAGACCATCAGCATTGGCGTGTTCTGTACCAGGGCGGTGCTCCACCGTAAAGTCCATCCCCTGTAGGGAAATGGACCACCTCAACAGTTTTGGATTCTCACCCCTCATCTGCATTAACAATCTGAGGGGCCTGTGGTCGGTCTGAACACGGAAGTGAGTCCCAAACAGGTAGGGCCTCAGCTTCTTCAGAGCCCAGACCACAGCGAAAGCTTCTCTTTCAATGGCACTCCATTTCTGTTCCCTGGGGAGTAGCCTCCTGCTAATGAAAGCCACTGGTTGGTCTCCGCCCTCATCATTGATTTGTGAGAGTACTGCTCCCACGCCTTGCTCTGAAGCATCAGTTTGCACAATGAACTCACTGGAAAAGTCAGGTGCCTTAAGCACCGGTGCTGTGCACATGGCAGCTTTGAGGGTGTCAAAAGCAGTTTGACAGGCCTCAGTCCAATTCACTTTCCTGGGCTGATTTCTAGATGTCAGCTCTGTCAAAGGGGCCACAATGGTGCCATAACCTTTGACAAACCGTCTGTAATACCCAGTGAGACCTAGAAAGGCTCTCACCTCAGTCTGAGTCTTGGGGGGCTCCCAAGCCAGAATGGTATCAATCTTTGCCTGTAGGGGCGCCACCTGGCCGCTCCCCACCTGGTGTCCCAAGTACACCACTGATCCCTGCCCTATCTGGCACTTACTGGCCTTGATAGTAAGGCCTGCCTTCTGCAGGGCCTTCAACACTGCGCAGAGGTGTTGCAGGTGTTCCTCCCAAGTGGAGCTGAACACAGCAATGTCATCCAGGTATGCTGCGCTGAAATCCTCCAGCCCGGCTAATACCTGGTTGACCAGTCTCTGGAATGTGGCAGGGGCATTTTTCAACCCAAAGGGCATGACACGGAACTGGAAGTGCCCCTCTGGCGTTGAAAATGCTGACCTCTCCTTGGCCCCTTCAGTTAAGGCAATCTGCCAGTACCCTGAAGTCAAATCAAAGGTTCTCAGGTACTGGGCAGCTCCCAACCGATCCACCAGCTCATCAGCTCTGGGGATGGGGTGCGCGTCAGTCTTGGTGACCGCATTGAGCCCACGGTAGTCCACGCAGAACCGGAGTTCTGGGGTGCCACCGGGGGTAGCAGCTTTCTTAGGCACTAAGACCACTGGGCTAGCCCAGGGGCTGCTGGAGGGCTCAATAACCCCTAGTGCCAACATCTTGGAAACTTCTTCCTTGATGCTAGCTCTGACCTTGTCAGCCACCCTGTAAAACTTCTGTTTCACAGGCAGACTATCTCCAGTGTCCACATCGTGGACGCACCATTTGGTGACACCTGGGGTCAGGGAGAACAGGGGGGCGAACTGACCCAAGACTTGGCGACAGTCCTTTTGCTGCTCTGGGGTCAGGGTGGGTGAGAGTATCACACCATCCACTGACCCATCTTGCTCCTTGGTTGCCAGGAGGTCAGGGAGAGGATTACTATCCTCCTCCCCTCCAGCATCTGTAGCCATGAGCATAGTCACTTCTGACCTCTCAAAGTGGGGTTTGAGGCGGTTCACATGTAGCACTCTCAGGGGCTGCCTGGGAGTCTTCAGGTTAACCAAGTAGGTAACCTCGCTCTTGTGCTCCACCACCTCATATGGCCCGGTCCACTTGTCACGGAGCGCACAAGGCTCCACCGGCGCCATCACCCACACTTTCTGACCAGGGTGGAACTCAACCAGAGAAGTGTTCTGGTCATACCATCTCTTCATTTCCTCCTGGCTAGCCTCCAGGTTCTCTTGAGCGAGCTTCCTGAAGCGCTTGGTCTGGTTGCGAATGGCCAGCACATAGCTGAACACATCCTGAGGGGTTTTCCCGCTGGATTTCTCCCACCCCTCCTTCACCAGAGTGAGAGGCCCTCTGACAGGGTGGCCATACAGCAACGCAAAGGGACTGAACCCTAAGGATTTCTGAGGCACCTCCCTGTAGGCAAACAACAGGCATGGTAACAAGACGTCCCATTTCCGCCTCATGGGCTCTTCCAGGCCCATAATCATGCCCTTCAATGTGCGGTTGAATCTTTCAACCAACCCATTTCCTTGAGGGTGGTAAGGAGTGGTGAATTTGTATGTCACCCCATACTCCTCCCACAGGGACTTCATGTACCTAGAAGTGAAGTTTGTCCCCATGTCAGAGACCACCTCTCTGGGGAACCCCACACGGGAAAAGATTCCCATCAAGGCACGGCCCACCACGGGGGCTGTGACTGTCCTGAGCGGGATGGCTTCCGGGTACCGAGTGGCATGGTCCACCAAGACCAGGATAAACCTGTTGCCTAAGCCTGTCTTGGGGTCCAGGGGCCCCACGATGTCAATGCCCACCCGCTCAAAAGGGGTGCTCACCACAGGAAAGGGTTGGAGGGGTGCCACGCACTTCCCTCCGCTCTTGCCACTGGCCTGACAAGTTTGGCAAGACTTACGAAAGGCAGAGACGTGCTTCTTCATCTGGGGCCAGTAGAAATGGGTGACAAGCCTGTGATAGGTCTTGTCTTGCCCCAGATGTCCTGCAAGAGGCACGTCATGAGCCAGACCCAGTAGGAAGTTCCTGAAGCGCTCGGGTACTACCAGCACACGGGCTGCACCGGGCTCAGCAAACTTAGGCTCACTATAAAGTAAGTCATCCTCCCAGTAAATCAAATGTTCCTTGGACCCCAGGCCTGCTGCCTGGTCTGCAGCCTGCTGCCGCACACCAATGAGAGAAGGGCACTCCTTCTGAGCCTGGCAGAATTCCTCCCTGGAGGGACCACCATCTTGCTGCTACTGGGACAGCTCAGGCAATTCCCCCAGTTCGGCCACCTGCTCCCCTGTAGGTTCCAGGGCATCCCCCTCAGGGTCTGCTTCCTCCTGGACCATGGGAACGGTGGGGGCTGGTTTCCCACGCCCTCTACCCCTTCCTCTCTTGGCAGGTCCCTGGGCCATTGTTCCAGGCTCCAGTTCTGCTAATCCGGCCTCTCTGGCTGCCATTGCACGGGTGGTCATACAGATCCACGCAGGCAAACACAACATTTCCAAGTGAGTCCTGTGCTCCACCTCTTTCCATGGAGAGCTCTCCAGGTCATTACCTAATAGACAATCTACAGGCAAGGCTTCACTTACAACAACCTCCAAAATACCGGAGACTCCTCCCCATTCAAATGAAACATTTGCCAACTTGCAGAGGCGAACTGAACTGTCAGACGCCACCACAGGCCGGAGTACCTTGAGAATGATTTGCTCTTCAGACACCCACTGACACCTGACAGATGTCACGCTGGCCCATGTGTCTCTCAGAGCCTCTATTTCCTGTCCATTGATGGTCACCTTCTGCCTGTATTTCTTAGTGTTTTGGGGCAGCAAGGTTTCCTGGGCCATCTCTTGGTCTCCTAAAGAGACAAGGGTCATCACTGCTAACCCCTCCTCCCCACTGGAAACCAAATCCCCTCCCAAAGCTACACTGGCTAACCCTGGAGTTGGAGCACCAGTGGGCGCTGAGGTTTTCTTTGGACATTTGGGGACAATGTGCCCCACCTCCCTACATGCATAGCAAGTAGGCAGGGACCTGTTGTCCTGCTTGCCCTTATGGGGCCCGGACTTCTTAGACTTGGGGGGTTGAGACTACTTCTCCTGGGAACTATTTTGGGGCCCTTTAGAAGACTCCTTTTGATTATCCTTGTCCCCCCCACTCTTCTGCTGGGGACCCTGTCCACCTTTGGCTGGGGTACATACCACCCCCTTGTGGACCCTGGTGCTAGTCCAGCGGTCCGCCTCTTTAGCAAGCTCACTGGGATCAGTTAACTTGCTATCTAAAAGATGCTGCCGCAGCTCTGGAACACATAAACTACTCAACTGCTCCCAACTAATCAAGTGACACAACCCCACATAATCAGTAACTTTGCTGCCCTTTATCCAACCTTCCAGTGCATGCGTGTACATACTCACACACTCCACCCAAGTACTTGAATCAAGCTTCTTGAAGTTCCTAAACTTCTGGCGGTACTGTTCTGGAGTGAGCCCATACCTGAGGCACAAAGCCTCCTTCATAGCGGGGTAGGATAAAGTACCTGCTGCTTCTAAGGGTGCCAAGACATCCCTCCCAGAGGCCTCAAAATGCTTCCACAAACCTGCCCCCCAATTCTTCTCAGGCACTTCATTCATCTTCAAGGCAAGTTCATACGATCTAAACGACGCATAAATATCCTCACCCCTCTGATAATTCTGTACCAGATCTTTTGGTATGTATACCTTACCCGCCTGTACTGGTTGTGCGCTGCCACCATTAGAACTGGACTCCACCTGTTTGGATTTAATGTCCAGCTCCCTCATGCTCAACTCATGAGCTAACTGGAGTTTCTTCTCCTCCAAAGCGAGAGCATTTCTTCTCTCCTCCGCCTCTTTCTCAGTTTCAAAGCGCAGTCTCCTCTCTTCTGCTTGGGCTTTGAGTTTAAAAAGCTCAATCTCATGGGCCCTAGCTCTCTGATTATCCTCCAGCTCCTCTGGAGAAATAATCCTACTGGAGTGGTTGCTGCCAGCCCTAGACGCTGGCCTCCTCACGGGCAAATCACCGGATACAAAAGCATTTTCCTGTGTGCCTCCCTCTCCAGTAACAACTTCTGGATCACCATGTTGGGCCTCCCACCAGGCCCTCAGAGCTTTCCGTAGCTCTTCCTTGTTTGCGCTGCCCTTCACTGGGCATCCAAGCTGTTTGCAGAATTGCTTCAGTTGCTCCTTTTTGTAGTTGAACAACTCCTGGATTTCAAATTCCAATTCCAATTCTACTCTCACGCTTGCCGCTTTCTGAGACATGATGCTTCCTAACCTTTTCAACAAAAAGGTTTCACCAAAAAGAAAAAATCTTGCGCAACCTGCGCTGCTAAACTAGACTAGTGATGTACAAGAAATCACTGCAGGTCAAGTGCAATTATTAGTTCAAAATCCGCACCGCTGTCCAACAATGTTAGATCTGGGGGTCTCTAAATGGCAGAGGTAAGTACCTTAGACCAAGTAGGGACCCTTGCTTCTAGTCAGGGTGAAGAATTACACAAAGTAGATAACCCCTGCTCACCCTCTAGGTAGCTTGGCACGAGCAGACAGGCTTATCCCTGAGGCAATGTGTAAAATAGTTGCACTTAACACAAACAATGACCCCCCATCCACCACAAACTGGGACCACACAGGTGAGTATATATAAAAATATAACTTTATCTTAGTTGCAGCAGTAAGAATAACAGAGTACACACTAATTACTTTTCTAGGAATATGTTGCACTTAATCCTGTTGAAGGTTGCACTTAATTTTCAGGATTGCGCTTAATATTATGCGGAAGCTCTCAATGTAATCATAGTCTCAAGTCTCTAGCATTATCACCAAAATATTCCCGCTGTGTTGTAGTCCCCAACGCCAGCCCTTTGCGGGCTCTGCACCAGCCCTCTTAGGGCGCCTCACCGTTGGTTTGTTAGGGACAGCCTCGGCGAGGGTAGGAGCCTTCTACAATGCCCCGGCCGGTCCCGTCAGCTCTCCGCCCGCTCTCGACAATCCAGCGAGCGGCGGGGAGCTAACTTGGCACTTGGATGCTGGGACGGCAGGCCGGGGACGGTAAACACTTGAGTGGCTCCCTCGGCGAGGACAGGTCACTCTTCCGCCTCAAGCGCGGCTCCGGCGTCGTTCAGCGAGGCTTCCGGGGGATAGACCAATGAGGTCGCGGCTCCACAGACGAGCCCCTGCACACACCCGGGAGTCAGCCAATGACAGCGCGGCTCCCGGGATAAGCCCCAGATGATGCGAAGGCCGGCAGCCAATCAGTGCGCGGCTGCTGACGATGACGCGGCGGCGCTGGGCCAATCCCAGCGTGGCGTTCGCTGAGGGGGCTCGGTTTCCTTAGCCAATGGGAGCGCGGCGGCTTCGCTCTCCGTCGCCGTGGCCCTGGCAAGGAACGGTGAACTTCTCTGGGTATTGCTGGCCCCGGGCAGCGGCGATGAAAAAGCGGCAAGCGCTTTAAGGCCACAGGTCGAGACTAGACCGCCCACAAAGGCCACCAGTTCGCTGGAGGTGATTCTTGCCGCAGGGAGATACCACGATCCCCGGTCAGCCTTAAATATGTGCCGATGAGCACATCGATCGTCTCCCCCGGCCAGCAGTTAAAAACACACGCTGAGAGTAAAACACAGCGCGATCTTCACAGTAATTTAGAAATGCTTGGGAACCTTTTAACCCTGGGTTCCAGGACAGGAGGCCAGCTCTTCACAGGCCCTTGGAGATTCTTGCAGAGACACAGCACACAGCAAAGTCTTGGTAGTTCAAGCAGGTAGGGGCACAGCACACAGCAAAGCCCTTCTTCTTCTCTCCTTCAGTTGGATAGCAGGATAGGTCAGCCCTTAGAGCACACAGCAAGGCAATCTTCCTTCAGTTCCTTCAGCAGTCCTTCTTCTGGCAGAGGTTCCTCTTGATTGTAGAATCTAACTTTTCTGTTGTCAGGGGTCCTTCTCTTATACCCCAAAAAGTCTTTGAAGTCCTTTGAAGTCTTTGTGCAAGTGGGCCCTGAGCCCGGTCTAAACCAGTTCTGGGTGTTGCTGAGGCACTGGGGGTTTCCTGGCTTCCTTCTTCCTCTCAGTATCAGGGACAGAGGTGACAGTCTCCCAGCAGGGGGGTGGAGCCAGCATTGTGGTCAGGCAGGCACAGCCCTGTCACTATCAGGTGTGATCTCCTCCCACTTCCCTGGCAGCAGATGCTGCCTTTCATCCACGGGCTGACTCAGACAACCTCCTGGGGGCTCTGCAGCCCCTGTCACACCCAGGCCAGACAGTCAATCCACAAACAGGCCCAGGCACACAGAAAGGTTAGACAAGAGAACAGCCACTTTCTAAAAGTACTATTCTCAAACACAGAATTTAAAAACAACCCTTCCTAAAAGATGTGTTATTAAATTCTGAGTTCAGGTATATCAATCACTTATGTCCCATCTTGTTCCTATGAGAAGATAGGCTGGTTTCCAATGGGACCAGCCTCCCCCATGTTATTCTATGGAGCAAGATAACCTTACAGCAGTGAGCACACAAAATGGCTGCTGCTCACTACCAGAGCATGTGACCTGCACTAGTACATGATCTACCTTACCCATACACTGCACCCTGCCCAGGGGGGTACCTTGAGCCTTCCATAGGGGTGACTGATGTGCACAGACAGGGAAGGGTTAGGCCCAGCCAGTGGGGACACTGGCCAGGCGGACATGGCAGTCCACTGACTGCACACAGGCCCTGCGCTGGCAGGCCTGAGACACCATTTTAGGGTTACTCATGTGGGTGGCGCAATCTGCGCTGCAGGCCCACTAGTAGCATCTGTCATCACCGGCGCTGGCACACACAGTGCACTTAACTAGGGACTTCATGGTGAAACAAATATGCCAATCAGGTATACCCAATCAATATAACAATTTACAGAGGGAGCACTTACACTTTGGCACTGATCAGCAGTGGCAGAGTGTCCAAAGCATCTAAACCAGCAAAAACGAAATCCAGCACAGCATCAAAAATACAGTTGACAGAGGCAAAAAGATGGGTGAAAACCACGCCAAGGGTGTCAGGTCTAACAGTATCCTTGCTTTTCCCAAAGATGAGCACTTCTGTCTTGTCGGTGTTGAGTTTCAGACAGTTGTTTATCCAGACGGCCATGTCTTTCATGCATCTTTGAAACTTGTCCTGGGTGGTCGTTCGGTCGTTGGTCGGGGAGAGGTTGAGTTGGGCGTCGTTGGCATAGGAGATGATGTTGACTCTGTAGCTCTTGACGATGTTGGCCAGGGGTGTTATATATATGTTGAAGAGGATTGGGCTGAGGGATGAGCCTTGTGGTACTTGGCAGCTGATGTTCCTGGGTAGCGGGCGTAGGGAGGAAGGATGACCTTCTACCTTATTCGTGTGAAGTAGCATGCGATCTACATGAGGGCTGCTCCTTGGATTCCGACCTGGTGGGGTCTGTTGATTAGTGTGTGTTGCAATACGGTGTCGAAAGCTGCTGAGAGGTCGAGGAGGATGAGGGCTTCTTTTTCTCCATGGTCTAGTAGCAATCTGATGTCATTCGTGGCTGCAACTAGCGCTGTCTCAGTGCTGTGGGTAGCTCTGAAGCCAGGTTGGGAGGGATCCAGAAGGTTGTGGCACTCCAGATGTCTAGTGAGCTGGATGTTGATGGCTTTTTCCATGACCTTGGGTCACCAGAATATTGCTTTATGAAAAAGCATGCGTAAAACTTTCTATTGTTGCTAGTAGTTCTTTCTAAAGCATACTTACACTCAACGGCACTGTGATACTGTATGAACAGGAAAGTAAATCAAGGGGGAAATTGTGGCACTTGCAAAATAAGCAGAGAGCTTGAGCTCAAGGTTCTAACAGGGGCATAGGGTGTCACTAGCAGAGATCTGTTTTGGGCCAGTATTATAGTATGCCCTATACGTCACGCAAAGTGCATTGACATGGATTCTTTGTTTACTGGCAATTAATGAAGAGAGCAAGCAGTAGGCCTCAAGGACATGATTGAATTTGTATAAACTGGTGAGGAGCCATACTTCAGACAAGTTGCAGCCTTTTGATATAATAATATAAATACATAGATTGTCTTTTGGTCAGCAGGCTTCATCCATTGATCAGTTAAATTGATATTTTGCTGCTGCCCACTACAACATACACCATTGGGCAATTAGCCCACTTTACTCATTGACTCTTCTTTCTTTGAATGACTGCATAAAGCCTGTGGACATTTTATATCTGCCTAAAACCAGTTCATTTCTTGTCAGTGACACATCTGGCTCAAAATGTGTTTTCTTTTTAAATTAACTTTAAATACCAGCTATTTTATTTGCTTGCACTTCGGATGCCAAGTTAGATGGTGGTTTATTTTCTATCACCTTTTAAAATTATGTTATAATCTGTTTAAATTACATTGTACCTCTACAGTTGTCTGAGATTTGAGTGCTTGGCTGTGGGGTTATTTATTATTGTCTCCTACGCATATAAAATATTGTAATATAGAATATAAATAATAAAACACAAGACACAAAGGAAAGGTTTCTAATTTTTAAAAAAACACTAGTATCATGTCTACATTGGTGAATGTGTTTATTTATTTTTTTTAAAGTACAAGCATGATGCTGCCACGGTTTGGTAACTGTCCGCTATATGTATCAAGCTATTTAGCATTCGCAAAGGCCGAAATTCTGCGAATTTCGGCCTTTGCGAATGCTAATTAGACAAATGGAATGTATCAAACAAGTTTGATGCAAAATAAGGAATAGCAAAATTTGCTAATCCTTATTTTGCGATTGCATTTAAGGAATTGCAAATTTTGCGATTCCTTAAATGCAATGTATCAAACAAATAATATGCCAAAAATGCCATTAAGGATTAGCAAATTACCACCAACTTCTAGTTGGTGGTAATTTGCGAATTCTTATCAAAAAGCTTTTTTGAAAAAAAACAAAGGTGCCATATGACGCCCATACATGCCCTTAGGGCATGTATGTGCGCCATATGCCCCCAAATGTCTTTTTCAGGGGTGCAGCAGGGTGTTCTTGAGACACCCCTGCACCCTTGGAAAAATCCCTAATTTGCGATCAGCAAATTGCTAATTGCAAATTGCACTTTCATTCCTATGGGCCTCCTGGCCCATGGAAATGAAGGGGTAATTTGCGATTGACAATTTGCTAATCTCAAATTAAGGAATGCTAAGGAATCGCTATTGGAAAGCGATTTTGTACATACATACCGTTTTGCATTTCCTAAATAGCGATTCCTTAAAATTCGCTATTTAGGAAATGCAAAATGGTTTGTTGATACATATAGCGGTGTATGCTTTATTTTTTTCCAATTATTTTTGTGAGTGCATGCCTGCAAAACAATAAATACATACAAATTGTACAGGCTTCCAAAGACAAGAAAGATTGCTTTGCCAATGCCTATTTTGATCATATACCCTATACATTTTCTTTGTAAAGGTTGAGCCCCTCTGAGCTCAGACTTGATCATGTATAATGAGGGAGAATGTCAGTGGGACCGCCTTTTCGCCCTTATTCCTTTTCCGACATAACCATATCAGGAAAAATAGCAACTTTTCACTGACACCTCTTCGCTAGAAGCCCACTTCTTCCAGCCCTAGGGCGCCATCCAAAAACTCCATGCGCAGAGACCGAATCCTTCCTTATTTACATTTGAAGTTATATGTCACACAGGCTAAGCCTATAGGGCAATCATAGAGTTGAGTGTAAGAAACAGCTTAAACACTGAGGCCTAGATTTACCAATTTCTCGCACAGTACAGTAGCCGCACTTGCTGTGCTGCACTGCGTGAGAAGGAGGGGGCAGGAGAGCGTCAAATTTACTGAAATATGGCACTCTCCTCCCCTCTCCCTAGCGCTGGTGCTGAAAATTAGTGGCTGGGCGCTACGGAGACACCTTTGTGCCTTAGTGCCATAGTGTCTCTGTGAGTCAAATACAGGTTTTGTACTGGAAGTGAACCCTTCCGCTACAAAATATTATGCTAAACTAATTATAAACATTTCCCCACGTTCTATGTGTGCTGTACAGGGCAGCACACTTGCGAAGTCAGAAAATAAAGGAGAAAAAAGCATTTCTCCTGGTTGAAGGGTGCGCTATTTTCTAACGCTAAACCCTGTCTAATTTATTTAGTTAATTGGGTTTAGTGTCACAAACCTCAGGTGGTTTCATGGGAACACCCATGCACCACCCGTAGTATGCACACTTGGTGCTAAGTAATACAAAGCCATTTAAGTTGATGTGAGAGCATTTATGTATCGGATTTTTTGTGATTTTTCTTGTGTAGTAATGTTTAATTATTTATGTGTATCCATAATGTGTTGTAATGATTGTCTTAAGAATGTATAGAATTTAGATACCACTAGACTCTTGTCTCTTTCATGCTTGAATAAATAACAAAAACCGAAATTTTCCTAAATAAAAAGGTATAAATAAAATTAATTAATCAAACAAAAATCAATGTGTTTGGCCATAACGTGAATTCAATAACGTTCACAAATAACGTAAGGTTCAGGCTTATCTCCCTTGTTGAATAAAGTAATGCAAAGCAGCACTATGCACTGCTTTGTATTACTTTCACTTTATTTCCAAAGTAAATCAGGAAAAAAAGATTTTGTGCAGTACGCAGCCTAACATCTTAGTAATTCAGCCCCTGAATTCACATCTATGAGTCACCTAGTCAAAGTCGGGGAAGTAAAAACAAATTCAAGTGACAGTAAAGAGAATCTGCTAAGCAACGGGGTAGGTGGCGTTTGACAAATCATCCCACGAGTCGAAGGAGAAATTGATGGCAGGACAGCACATCAAAGAGCCACCTCAAAAAGGAACTTCCACAAAAATATAAAAATAAAGGGTTCCGCCCCTCAGTTCTTTCAGGAGTTTGTTCTATTCAACGGACATCTCATTGAGGTGGTTGTTAGTGGTTCGACAACCCCCGTCAGTGGCGTAACAAATAACCAAGAAGCCCCCGTGAAGGGCGAGGCCCCCTGAGCTCCGGGGCCCTCTCCTGCGCTGCAGGCCCCTGACCTGACAACTTCTGACTGGATCCGGTGCATTGGACCCCTGAATGTACTTGGCAGGGGGGGCACCCTCAGGTTTCATTATGCCACTGGCCCCCGTCAGTGCTTAATTTGAGCCGGTGGTTTCCGGTGCCAGCCACCAGCATTTATTTGTAATCGCCGGCGCTTGTGACAGTCTGCCCCAAGGTGGCGCAGTCTGGCTAATTTACACAACGACAAATAATTATTAATTCGATATATCTTAGAAATTACTATTCCAGGCCACCCAAACAATTCTTATAGCTTTGGGGCCTGAAATAGTCCGAATTATCACACTTGTAGGATTGTGATGATTTGTAGGTGAGTTGTTGTCATTGGCAATGTGGCAATGTGTGGTGCAAACTACTGCTGCCCCCTGACGAGAACCCTGGAGCTTATCGTTTTACAAATTAAGCACCGCCCCCCACCCCCCTCTTCTCTACCACAGAAATGGCTCGCGGACCCCGTGACGCAGAGCCGCCAGCCTCGCCCCTTCACGGCTCTGCTGCAGACAGCGCCCCGTGCACCTGCGGCTGCGCGCGCTCTCCCCGGCACGGACGTGCGCATCCGTCAATTAATTCGCCGTTAGTGACGCAGGCGAGCAGGTGGCCTGAGGTGAAGGAACCGGCAGGCGGCAGGCACGCCGCACCGCCATCTGCACAAATAATACGTCTCGGAAGCCCGGGCTAGACTGGGCACTTATCTCTCCGGGCATTCTCCGGTGGGCCGGGGTTTTTGAAGGCCACCTTTTGAAGTGGCTGGGCCCCATGCTGGTGCCTGTGTCACATTAGTTCAGAACAGTGGGGGCATCAACGAAAAGACAGAGAAGAGGGAGAGATGCGAGTTATTGCAAGAGAGACACCGAAGAGGGGGAGAAGGAAGGAAACAAATGGATGGATGAAAAGAGAAAGAGTGCGTCGGAAGAAGAAGGGCATGGGGGCTGGTGAACATTTTGTGCCAGACGTGCTTTTAGTTTCCAGTCCAGCCTTGCTGAAAGACTGTCTTGGGAAAGGTGCTTGGTACAAGAGAATATGGCATGCTCTTTAATTCGATTAGATTTGGAAGAACTCCAACAAGTCTTTCAACTGCTTCTCCCAGGAAGAGACCCAGTGGTTTTAGCTCTCTACGTAAAATATTGCAAGGCGGAGTGCTTGGGGGGCAACGAAAATAGCCAATTTACGCTTTTTCTAGTAATTCACCAACATCACTGTTTGACAATTGTCTTACGTCATTTTAATGGAAGCACAGGTCCTGAATCTGCCGTCAGCAGTCACTGATTGCCCGGCCCCTAAGAATTATGCGATTCTGGGGCTTCGGCGCTTTCAGCATAATCATACCTTTGTCCCATTTGCCACATAGTCAACCACCTGCTGCATAATCTTTAGGTTCTAACAACAACATAAATATTGCTAGCTCAAACTGATCAAAAGTTACTAGAAATGTGGCGATACGTGGTTCCACACAGTGGAAATCCCTTGGCAAAGGTTGACTGTTTACCTTTCAATTGTTTATTGCTGTATTTGGGTGTTAAACTACTATGAATAAGATGACATCTCTGCCTACTTAGGGGCCTATTATGACGGCGGGCGGATCGCCACCGCCTGACCAGCGGTGGCGATCCGCCCGCCATAACTCCTCGTCCAACCGCCATTTACCCCCGCCACATTACCATGGTGGGAGATACTGCGGCGGACGGAAAGTCTGTGCGCCGCTTTTCCACCGGTCGGCAATCAGCACGATTGCCGGCCGAGTGGGAAAGGCCCACAATATGGTGGCTGTGCCTTGCAGGCACCGCCATCCATATGATGATGCCTACGGTGGGTATGCCTTTCCATGGCGTAGACTCCGCCATGGAAAGGTATACGGTAAATCACTTTGGAGCCCATTGTGGGCCCCCGGGGGGTTGGCTGCACTTGGGGGGTACCTATGGTACACCCCTTCATTGCCACCCACAAGGTGGCAGCCACCGCGTGGTGCCTATCACATTGTGCATGGCAATGCTCAACATGCCACTTTAACATTGCAGTGGGTGCTGCTTACAGCACCGCCCGCCGCAATGATAAAGATGCGGGATGAGGCCGCATCCTAATTGGCCCCGCGGGACCGCCGCACCTCTGGCGGTCGGTCCTGTTTTCCGTTACGGTGGCGGGCGGACAAAGTCTGCACGCTATTGTAATGGGGCCCTTTGTGTTACCATGTGTAAAATGACAAAATAAAGAAGTAATACCATTACAAAATGTGCCACATGACGATGCATAATTTGCCTTTTCCTGATGCATAATTTAGTCTACCTTGCAGCATAATTTGGCCCTCCCCTGCCACATAATCCCAGTGGCCCTGCCTATGGTTCTTCATGCTAATGTGTAATTCATGAACCCACTGACCAGAGATCTAACTACACAAGTGATAAAATAAAAGATTAGAAGTTGGATAAATATGTAGTTCACCTAGAACATCAACATTTTATGGGGTAGCATCTCACTTACTCACTTATCAACAGTGGCTGCTCCTCTGCTATTGTGGAGGAGTATCGCCCCCCCACCACCAGCCTGAAAACTTTCAAAATAAAATGATAATAAAAGTGTTTATTATTGTTTATTTTTCTTTCAGTAACCGAGTCTTGGGGGCGGGATGTTATTGGGGGCAATCATGGAGGGAGAGTGGGGGGCAGGGCAGAGTTGTCAGTGCGCATGTTGGTCTGGCTGGCCATCTCAGGACGGCCAAACCGAAATGCGCACTGAAACCGTTTCCAACCCTAGCTGCATTGCCGGGTTGGAGACAGTAAGCACAGGCTCCTAGTCTTACTGGGAGTGCAGATCATTGGCACTCAGGCAGTCCTGATTCTGCTTTCATGCTGCCAGTGCCATGAGAGCAGCGTCAGGATTGGCTACAGGAGATTCTGAGAGCCTGTGCTGGTGAGCATGGAGCAGAAGAGCAGAGATGTGGTGGAGCAGAAGAGCAGAGATGTGGTGATGCAGCAGGTAAGTTATTATTATTATTTTTTTTGTGTCTCCTTTGTTGTTTGTCGTACGTCATGGCACTAGCATAGGACAATTTTGCACCATCCGACAAATGCAAAACAAAATTTTGCTCCAGTTAGTCTGAATATATGGCAGTCAAGATTGATGCCAGGAGATATCCTTGCCATTACTGAGGGCTTACATCAGCCAGAGCAACAATGGAGACAATTTTGACAGCTTCCCCTATCGGTGGAAAAGACTGGGGTTGTATGTCAGAGGGAACTGAACTCCTCCTCTGCAGGATCTGATGTAATTAGAAGCAAGCATTGGCAACCCCAATGCATTTGACTTTCACTCTGTAAACCACTGTGGGGAGTTACTATGGGAGAGCTGCCTTGAGCAGGAGGGGGCTGGGCAAATACAGCTAGAGAAATCTGCTGCTGTCTGTGTGTGCGGAAAGGAACTATTAAGCTCCTCCCAGTTACTCAGAGCGCTGTAAGAGAAGTAAGGATCCCACAGTATCAGTGCTGGACTGGCCGTACCGGGCGATTGGGCGTTTCCCCGGGGTACTGGAAGGGTGGGGACCAGTTTTGCCGAGGTGGTGGTCGGTTTTGTTACTGGAGGCAGGTTTTGCAGCGGTGAAGGCCCTAAGCTAGTTGGGGGTCCTTAAAGTGGTAGCACAATTATGCTGGCTCTGCCTTTTTTTAATTGATTCCTATTTGCAATGTGTGCAACATCACATTCACCACATTATTCAAAGGGAAGGAGTAAAAAGTTGCATCATATGTGGGCTGCTGTAAATAACAAGGCCATTCGCCTTTGAGGCGCTTCGGGCGATGACGTACTTTGCAAGATGCAGCAGCGACGGGGCGATGCTCCAAAGGCCCTTTTGTTAGCACAATGTATTCAGAGTTTTGGGCACTTCTCACGCCTCCCTTAGAGTGTTTTATCATAAGTTGTATTATTCATGAGCGGGTTAATGTGTTCTGATTTTCCCGGAGCACGCTTGAATTCACAGGCACCTTTTCTGCTCACAGACACCTGCAAATTCACGCTCAACAGCAGACACTTTCTCTTCTGCCAGTTATTAGCACTTCAACTCTGTGTGCTCGTCTGCGAATTACTTTGACGGTGAGGCACTGCCTGTTCTTCCAGTATTCCTCTATATTCGGTTGTCCATCAAACCGCCACTCTCCATCACTGTCTGGTCCACTATCACTGTGCCACTGGATACAAGCTAGCCTGGCTGATATGGGGTGATGCCCCGAAACCGGTCCCAAGATGCTTGTTTCTAGCCCAGGGGGGACCTGGCTTGGAAGTTCGGTCTGGACTGTTCCCATGAGGCACAGGATCAAGACTGATTTGCATTTGGCTGGCTCTAAACTGGGGTGGCATGGTGAGCAAAAGAATGATGGATTTCACCCAGATCGATTGACTGGTGGAGAATGTTTGATTTTCTCTTCATTCTGTCCATCATCTGTGGGTTTACTATTTTGAGCATCTCTTAAAAACAAGCAATGGCAACGCCAATAGGTGTCACTTTTTGACCGTGCTTGATTTGAGCCAGTGGTTGCCGGTGGTGCCCAATGGCACTCATTTTTGGGACTTTTATTTTCCTCATTAGATATTGGCCAAGCGCATGAGAGAGAAGGCAGTGGCATAGCTAGACTTACTGCCACCTGGGGCGGCCCTAAGTTTGCTACCCGGTGCAGGTAAGAGCGGGGGGAGTGCCGGCCCATGGGCGACTTTTTCTCGCTGGGCGGGAGGATGGTGGAAGTCGACATACACGACTTGCTCACCTCCGCTACCCCCAAAAAGAGTGCCACCCAGAAAGAGTGCCACCCAGGGAAGACCACCTTCCACACACCCCCGGCTGCACTAGTGAGGAAGGGGATTGTTATAAATGAAAGTTTTTGAGGTAGCTGGAAAACACATGCACTTTAAAGGAGTGCTTTACGAAATCAGTAACTCCCTGAAAGCAAGACATGAAAGGATGCAAAACTGCCAGTCAAAAAGATGGTAAAGAGGCCATGTCCAGGGGAGGAACAAACCACGGAAGAGGAAAGCAAGCCATTGAATATGAAGCAATCAAGAGTGATATGCAATTGAAGGCTGCGGATTTTCTCCCAGAGTGCGAAGGACATTTGTGCCGTTTTCTATCTGCGACTGCTGTGATTTGCATAATGATACAAATAAGAATAATAATTACAGCTTGTGCGTGTGTGTGTTAATATATATATATATATATATATATATATATATATATATATATATATATATATATATATATATATATATATATATATATATATATATATATATATATATATTCCAGCTCAAGAAAACGTTTCATTCAGGAAACGAAGAAAAGCGCACTCCGGGGGTAAAGCAGCAAGGTTTAATTTTCAGCCCACAAACACTTGTGCAACAGACGCGTTTCGGACGCCAAGTCCTTCGTCAGTGTTTACACAATCAACAGTCTGGGGTTACTTTTCTAATATCAGCCTTGATTGAAGGCATTAAAGATACAAGCATGCATGTCCAAGAATAATGACTGGAATCACGGACGTGATTAATGCGAGCTTTTATATCTGTATATATGCAAAAATAGCATGCCTTGCTCTTGTTTTTTCTATAAACGGACAATGAATAAAAGCGTAAGAAATGCAGTGAATTGCCGATATACGGCAGTATGAGTTGGAATAGGGAGAATTGAAGCTTCCGCGGTGATTGACACTGTTTCTATGTATATGAACGATGGTATCTTAACCTTTTTAAAATGGCCACTGCATTAACGCTGTTTGGATAATGTCCGTTTTCTAGTTTGTTGGTAATCCTTATATGCTGCCTTCAGACTGTTGATTGTGTAAACACTGACGAAGGACTTGGCGTCCGAAACGCGTCTGTTGCACAAGTGTTTGTGGGCTGAAAATTAAACCTTGCTGCTTTACCCACGGAGTGCGCTTTTCTTCGTTTCCTGAATGAAACGTTTTCTTGAGCTGGAATAATTTGCGCGAGTATCGGCGCGGAGCTTGCACCCGCTGAAAGAGTGCCCTGGGATTACCGGTGCAACTTTGGAGCTTCAATATATATATATATATATATATATATATATATATATTGTACATGAGGCTTCCTTAGGGAACAGACCCTTTCCATCCCAACTCACTCAAAATGGTGATATGCACTCAATTGATGGCTGATTTTACATCTACACTAAGAGCTCATACAGTGAGTCCTTTCATGTCACCAAGAAGAATTGGCCAGCAGGATACGACTGGCAGAGAATGCCTCTGGGACGGCGTTCCTGTAGCAGTGAAGACCAGTGTATTTTCCAGATCCAGACAACCATACAAGGCCCTAATTCCCAAGCGTCTATTCTAGGAAGAGTTGGCCAAAATAAGGGATGCGGGCCCATGACATGCAAAGTTTCCTGGATCCCTGCCCAGATTTTGCACAACTGTAAGATACTATGATTGGGGCAGTGGTGGGCCCCAGTACTCATTTGTGGAGACCAGGCCATATTTTTCATCACCAGAGTTTGACCGAAAGCAAGTGAGTGAAAGGGAGAAAAGGGAAGTGAAAGAGTAAGAGAAAGATAGAAAAATAGGGACACAAAGAGATTTGGGATAAGAAGAACCTAGCGGCGTCAGGCACAGGTAAGCGTGATGAGGCGGGGCAGGGGGAAGTCGACAGACGACGGAATAGGTATAATTAAATAAATAAACAAAACCTATTCCGTCGTCTGTCAACTTCACTCCCGCCACGCCCCATTGCCGCACCATGCTTACTTGTGCCAGCCGCTGCTGGAACAACTTCTAGGAGTGACATACCAACCATAAGAGGCAAGAAGTGTAGGGTGGTGGAAATAAGGCAAGGTGGAAACAAGACAAGGCAGACATGGCATTTGACAGCTTTGGCATTTGACTGTGCCTTTAGGCGGTTCCAAGGAAATACTTTATAACCAAGACCTGGAACTCACTCCCGACTGACCTGCGCCTGACCCAGGACCACCTCTCCTTCAGGAAGAAGCTCAAGACCTGGCTGTTCGAGCAGTAACGGCACCCCCCCCCCCCATCCCAGCGCCTTGAGACCCTACGGGTGAGTAGTGCGCTCTATAAATGACTTGATTGATTGATTGATTGAACCCCTGCCCTCATTATTATTTTTTTTACCACATTAAGCATTACCTCAATTTTAACAAAATAAACAATGGCTGAATTCGTCGATGCGTAAAATTGCAACCTCTGATGTTTGCACTTGAAACCTTATTTATTGGCTCCAAATGTCCACCTTTTTTTGGAAACCAACGAATTTGAAAGATATTACCTTTAAAGATTTCATTTGTATGTGACTTACTTTGTAAGGAAGCCTATGATTGTTAGTTCATTTACACTAAAATATAGTTCTGCAGAACAAATGCATGTCCTTTAATTTCTGGGTTATACCACATCTGAGATATATCATAGGGTAAGCCTGGAACGTACATTTTCTCCAAGGTGGTAAAATTAAAAGTGTAAACAACAAGCATAAAATAACTATATTTAGTGAACCTATCTTGTGAGTCTTATATCACTGCTCTGTGTTCTAGTTCTCTGCCTCTTGTGTTTTCACAAGTTATGTTTCATAAATATTGTGTATTTTATGATAAATGTTTGAGTGTACAAAGGATTTTAAAGAACGTCCCTCGATTTCATAAATAATATATATAAAAAAAATGTAAATGCCAGCATTTGTAAAGCGCACAGCTACCTCAGACGGAGGTGTAAACCAAAGTTGGTTGAGGGATTGGTTACCAGTTATGGACCAGGCACCAGTAATCTCGTGAGAGGCTGATAGGGTGCATGTAGAGGCCAAGATGGCACATTGAGAGCCAGCGAGATTGATCAATAAATTAAGAACTCAAATACCGGCAAGGCCAACTCGTTCATTCATCCTTCCAATGTTGATAAATTGAGAACCCTTCAATTAATACTACTAATACCTGTTATTATTAGAGATCCAATTCATTATGTTAATTCAAGTTATTCTTGTTTTCAAATTATTTCCTTTTTGTTTTCAGGAGAGGAGATGGTTAGACTGGCTTGTGTTATTTCAGGAATTTCACATCACGCTTTTTATATGAACTCCCCAAAAGTATGCATTACAAGACATTTCCTAATTAAGCCTTATATGTGGAAAGATTTTACAGCTGGACCACGGGTACAGCCAGAACAACTAGAACACAAGTAGCTGTCGTTCCCTGCACTCGTGTTTTTGCTGAATATTTGTAGAGCGAAATGCACTCTTGTGTCCAAAATGGAGGCATCGACGCATTGCGCGGTAAACTAGAGTGCTAAATGCAGATTTGTTTTCACCAAATTACACACAATTTTTTCAGAATTCAGGGTAATTCAGCGAAAGGAAAAGCGACGAATCTTGCACGACCTTAGAGACGGTAAGGAGAGGTATTAGAGTTGCAAACAGGGCCGGATTGGGAACAGCAACCAGCCCTGGCAGATTGCTGCCCGATCGGCCCTGGAAGGGGTGGGGAGGTGCTAATAAGAAGCCCCGCTCCCACTTTTGTTACATGGGGCCAATATTTCAGCACTGCTGCAAAATCGTCCCTCAGTGACAAAACCAGCCCCCATGGCTGCAAAACCGGCCCCCACCGTTCAGGAGCAACCACTGCGCCCTCACCGGCCTGGTCGCCCCACGATCCTCGCTCCTGCGCCCTCCTGCTGCCTGTGCCGCCCGATCTCCATCGTCGCCTGCTCCCGACGCCCCAGCCGCCGCAGGGCCGCCAGAGAAGCCCGCACCCGGTTTTCCTGCCGCCGCTGCCTGCAGACCCGCCCCCCCGCCAGTCGATTGGCTAAGACGCTCCCGCCTCCCAGCTGACCCGCCCTCACTGCTCCCTTCTTATGATGCCCCCTCAGCGACCGCACAGCGGACGCGCGCAGCGGGAGCACCGAATGAGCGCCGAAGGTGCGCCAAAGGTAAGCCCGTCTGCGCCCGTCCGCGCCTGGACCGCGCCCAGCGCCAGAATCCCTGGGCCCCGCAGACACCAGCCCACCAGCCCACCCGCCGGACCTACGACGCCGCCACCCTCAACGCGCTCAACACCGGCCGAGTCCCGGGATGCTACCGAGCCACCCCTAGACGCACCCACGGACCCTTCAGCTGCCACGCCTGCAAGTTCACCTGCATCCGGACCTGCCTCGCACCAGCACCCGTCAAGCCGAACACCAGCAGCGTCCACCTCATGTGCATCCTGCTCAACACCCGCTCCGTCCACAGACACGCCATCGAACTCTGGAACCTCCTCGACACTACAGCTCCTGACGTTGCCTTCCTCACGGAAACCTGGATGAACGACTCCTCAGCGCTCGACATCGCCATCGCCATCCCAGAGGGATACAAGATCACCCGGAGAGATCGCGTCAACCAGACTGGAGGAGGCATCGCCATCATCCACAGGGACACCATCCACATCACGACCAACACCGACGACACCCTGACTACCGCCGAACACCTACACTTCCAGATCCGCACCGACCCGAAGACCACCCTCAGAGGCACCCTGATCTACCGACCCCCGGGACCATGCACACAATTCAGCGAGGACATCGCCGACTTCGTCAGCCCGCATGCCCTCCCCTCCGCTGACTACATCCTCCTGGGGGACATCAACTTCCACCTGGAGAACAACAACGACCGCAACACCATCACCCTGCTCGACAACCTCGCCAACCTCGGACTCAAGCAGCTGGTGTCCACCCCCACCCACCTCGCCGGACACACGCTCGACGCCATCTTCTCATCCAGTGAAGACATCGCCTTCAGCCACGCCACTGGACTCCAATGGACAGACCACAGCTGCGTCCACTTCACCTTCAGAAGAACGATGATCCACCACCACCAGCAACAGGTTGCTCGAAGAAGCTGGAACAAGATCATAGCCGACCAGCTCGCCGCTTCCCTGAGCCAGCACCCTCCCGCCAGCTCAGCGAACCCAAGCCAGGCCGCCGACAACCTCACGAAGTGGATCAGCAACTGCGCGGACGAACTCGCCCCACTGAGGACCCCGCCCAGCAGACCCGGCAGCAAGAAGGCCCCATGGTTCACCGACGAACTCAAGAGCTCCAAGAAAAACTGCCGAGCCCTCGAGAAAGCCTGGAGAAGGGAACCAACACCGGACAACATGACCACCCTCAAGCTTGCCACCCGGAAGCACCACCAACTAATCCGCGCCACCAAGAAAACTGCATTCAAGGACCGGCTGGACAACAACGCGCACAACTGCAAGGAACTCTTCAACATCGTGAAAGAGCTCTCCAACCCCAACGCCGGAAACAACGACATCACCCCATCGCAAGACCTCTGCAACTCCCTCGCCTCCCACAACAAGATCGCGGACATACACAACAGCTTCAGCACTCAACCGACGCACGCCACGAACGAACCACCGCCCCCCACCACCACCCTCCGCGCCTGGACCCCGATCAGCACCGAAGACACCGTCCGCATGATGAACTCCATCCACTCCGGATCTCCGACCGACCCCTGCCCTCACCACGTCTTCAACAAGGCCGACGATGTCATCGCACCCCACCTACGGGACATCATCAACACCTCCTTCAACACCGCCACATTCCCGGAGAGCTGGAAGCACGCCGAACTCAGCGCCCTACTAAAGAAACCTACAGCGGACCCCACCGAACTCAAGAATTACCGCCCCATCTCGCTCCTCCCGTTTCCAGCCAAAGTCATCGAGAAGACCGTCAACAAACAGCTGGCCGCCTTCCTCGAGACGAATGGATCCCTCGACCCCTCACAGTCTGGCTTCCGAGCCAACCACAGCACCGAGACCGCCCTCATCGCTGCCACCGATGACATCCGAGCCCTGATGGACAACGGAGAAACAGCGGCCCTCATCCTCCTAGACCTCTCCGCGGCATTCGACACTGTCTGCCACCGCACCCTAGTGCAGCGCCTCAGCAACGTCGGAATCCAGGAGAAGGCACTGGAATGGATCATCTCCTTCCTAGACGGAAGAACACAGAGAGTCCGTCTACCACCATACAAGTCAGAGGCCACCGAAGTCATCTGCGGCGTCCCTCAAGGATCCTCGCTGAGCCCCACCCTCTTCAACGTCTACCATGAGCCCCCTCGCGGCCATCGCACGCCAACACAACCTCAACATCGTCTCCTACGCTGACGACACCCAGCTGATCCTCTCCCTGACCAACGACCCCGCCGCCACCAGAGCCAACCTTCACGAAGGGATGAAAGACGTAGCCGAGTGGATGACGACCAGCCGCCTGAAACTGAACTCAGACAAGACGGAAGTCCTCATCCTGGGCTCCTCGCCCTCCGCCTGGGACGACTCCTGGTGGCCCCCCGCCCTGGGCACCGCACCCAAACCGACAGACCACGCACGCAACCTGGGCTTCATACTGGACTCCTCCCTCTCCATGACCAGACAAGTCAACGCCGTCTCCTCGTCATGCTTCAACATCCTGCGCATGCTACGGAAGATCTTCCGGTGGATCCCCACCGAGACCAGGAAGATGGTCACCCAGGCCCTCGTCACCAGCCGACTGGACTACGGCAACGCCCTCTACGCCGGAACCACCGCCAAGCTCCAGAAGAGACTCCAGCGGATCCAGAACACCTCAGCCAGACTCATCCTCGACATCCCACGACACAGCCACATCTCCAGACATCTGAGAGACCTGCATTGGCTCCCCGTCAACAAAAGAATCACCTTCCGTCTCCTCACCCACGCACACAAAGCCCTACACGATCAAGGCCCGAGCTACCTCTACAACCGCATCAACTTCTACGCTCCCAAACGCCGCTCCGATCAGCCAGACACACCCTCGCCGCCGTCCCCCGCATCCGAAGAACGACAACAGGAGGAAGGTCCTTCTCCTACCTGGCCGGCAAGACCTGGAACTCCCTCCCGACCGACCTGCGCCTGACCCAAGACCACCTCTCCTTCAGGAAGAAGCTCAAGACCTGGCTGTTCGAGCAGTAGCAGCACCCCCCCCCCCCCCCAAGCGCCTTGAGACCCTCCGGGTAAGTAGTGCGCTCTATAAATGTCTTTGATTGATTGATTGATTGACCCCTCCGACCTACAGGGGAAATGCCTGGTGCCCGCTACAGCCAGTCCGGCCCCGGCTGAAATCCATTTATGTCTTAGCAGGACGCCATGTTTCTTTTCTATCACAAATGATTTTTATCCGAAGATATGGAAGAATTTGTTACAAAGAAGCAAACCACGACAACATCTCTCAAAACGCACTAGGTCGTCAAATTTAATCTGTGGACCGGAAACACGGTTTCTTTGTCCAGGAAACAGAGTGGAAATGCTTCATCCGGTGGGCAGGCAGATAGGGATCATCAGACCGTGCCAATCTAATAAGATATTCACTGTGAGAGCATAAGACGAGCTGTGGAAGTGGAGGGAACTGAAGGGAGTACATGACAGCGGTTCCTACCGTATTGACTTCTGTGGACCACCACTGAATCTCTACTGGAAGGGTCCCCGACCTAAGCAATTGCTATGAAAATACAGAAACAAGTAAACATCAAACAAATACACAAATGATGAAATATTTCATTTAAATCAATAACACATAGACAAAAAAAGAAATGTTTATTTTAGTGGGCAGAATGTAGGTCTTTACATTTTAGTTTTACTTCTAAAAGAAGCCATGATATACTAGACTCCAGCGTGAGACTTTATTTTGCCTTAATGCATGTTCTCTCTTTGTCAGTGCATACCAGTGCTGTATTTTACTGTATTTATGCTGCTAAATTCTGCTTATTGATGTGTTTATAATTTATTAGTTTCCTAATATTATTTATTTCCTAAATAGTCGTGGGTCTCCTGAATAGGTGGCATGGGCCGGCCCCGGATTGAGAACCGCAGGTGTAGAGTCCTGACCCCAGCACAGTCTGGGCAGCGATGAAGGTGCCGTAACAGACAGTAGCCTCGTAGAGTGGCACAGACCTCTAAGTCAGGCACTAGCCTAATTAGCTCCTCCCACACTCCATCACTCCATAAATATACAAAGGCCTCTGAAGTCTCCTCTCTTTCCTGGGTAGAGTGCAAAACCTGTGATTTTCCTCTCAGCATAATATTGTCTCTTTCACTGGGTGATAGTTGGGGGGAGTGCCAGTATTGTGTGATACTCTGTGATACAGTATGAATTGGCAGGTCTGGAACATGTAGTTGGCAAATCACTTGCATAAAAGTCCACTGTTAATGCTTAGTTGTTTTGTCCTGATCAGGGCATAAAGGTTCCAGGTTCATTTTCGAATTAAACCCTGTGAAGGCCCCTTGCAAATTACCTCCTAATTCCCAATGCACTGGATTTCTTTACAAACTGACAGCTGCCAAAAGATGAGTTTTTAAGGGACAACTTGTTATGTAAATCTCATGTCTCTGGGTTATGTGCTTTAAATTGTTAATGGGTACATTAGATTAATACAGTATTTTCTCTATAGAGTCTTTAATGTAAAGTTTTCGTTTCTTTGAGTTGATTAATTTTTTTTATCTGTTGCAAACAATATTTAAGAAAGCTTGATTGTAATTTTAATTCACGATCAAATCAATATTATTTTGGTCCGCTGTGGCAGGGCCCCTAAAAGGCGTGGGGCGCACAGGTCGGGGCCTACTTTGCCTATTTGGCAAACCGGAACTGTCCGGGGAGGCAGGAATTAAGGAGTGTTACGTGCTCTAGACTTCAAGTCTTGTTTTTCGCTCTGTCTTGTATATATTGACCAAATCTACAGGTCGATGCACTTTTCTCTTGCACAGGGCTAAAACGTTCATTAATGTATATATATGCAATTACAGCAAGATATAATGCATCATTATCCTCAAAATTAGGATTTGTAAATGATCTCTTACCTTCCTCTATCCTCTCCACACACAGCCTTGGTAAAGGCGACTTTGTTGTAGTGGTGCAGAATCCAATGTTCTTGGCACATGTCCTAAGGAAAATAGGGAAAGGACTAATGATCATATCCAGTTCACAAATCATGACACAGAAAGTGACCTCTCAAGTAGTGATGTCCTGTGTTCATAATAATCCTTACTTAAAAGGTCAAGGGCCTGTTTTACAGAAACAGAAACTTAACAGTGAGAAAAAAATAGAAATGAACAGTTTTTGGTTTTACCTTTTGTAAGTCGCATGTGTTTTTCAACATATCAAAGGCCTAAGAGCTTGGAAATGGCTGAAAGTGACAGTAGGGTTGCATACCTTTTAGTGAGCAAGCAAAATGTGCAATGTCTATTATTTAAAAATTAAACTTGCTAGTAGGTTGGATTTCTTTAGTGCTGGTGTTTATTTGCAGTTTGTTTGAACATTAAAGGCTTAATCGTGTCAAGTTTTCTGTTTCACCATACTAATTCCCCACAAATCCTTTATGGGTTTCTGGAGTAGCATGCTTCAACACCCCATCAGGGGTAACAAGCGCTATATAAGTGCAAACCTTTTTTCCTCTTCTATCCTTCTGCTATCCTTCTGAATCCAAATTACTGACTAAAATGTACTTGCATGTTTCACTATACTAATACAACACTAATCCTCTATAGGTCCCAGAGTAGCGTGCTTCTAGCTGAAAAAAGTGCTTCGATGACTCGTCAGGAGTAGTAAGCGCTATACAAATGCTATTACAATACAATACAATACAATAATAAAATATAACCCAATTTGGGCCCATTCCCACCAATAAAAGGGATGCTACAAGTTGGAGGTGTACACCCATCCAGGCACGCAACGCCCATTGGGCTCACAGGGCTTCCGCCCCCCCGTCGTGTGTGTTAGCCTGGGCTGAGGCAGCTTCCCGGGCACACACACAGCCGCACCCGAGTACTTCACAGGTCTTTAAAAGACCATTTACTTGCTAACGAGGCTTTGTTGTGTTTTCAACCCTTCTTAGAGCCCCTGCATATCCACTCTGAATATTGCTGGAGAAATCCGCCCCATGAATTTTTTTGTACCCCCCCCAAATTTGGCTCTAGTTGCACCTCTCCCCCAGGTCAGGTTACACACTGAAGTATTTACAAATGCAAGCAGCAGCAGTGCTGGGGCACATGATCCAGTGCTTAATTTGAGCTGGTAGTTTTTCAGTGCTTGGCACCCACACTTGATTGGTTTCCGGTGCTCGGCACTGGCACTCAATTGTCATCACCACACTTGTGGCGCTGCTCTTCTAATTTAGAGATGAGCATAAACGGTTGTTTGTGAAAACAATATACATAGAAAAAATACTAATACCTGCCTCAACAGCCATTCCTCTAGCTTTGGGGACCTGGAATAATCTGAACGGTCGCACTTTCAGGTGAGAGAGATGCTTAGAAGTTGTTTTGGTACCATCATTGGCAGCGATGATGGGCATTGGGCGGCGCAACCTGCAGTGGCCTCCTGGTCAGGGCACTGGCTTTTATTTTACAAACTAAGCACTGACAAGATCACACCTATTAGGTTCAGCATGAGGGTAACAAAGTCCCCTTTTTAAAAAAATAATGGAGGGATTCAGTACACCCGCGTCCACCACCAACGTATGCCCTTACCAGATCTAATGTATTTACAGCTAGAACAGGCCCCGGGGCTTCTGAAATGCAAAACAGTGTCTTTTTGGACTAGTTACTTTCAGAATTATCCAAGTATATGGCACTTTGTTGCAGTGTTAAGTGTAACTGTACACAAAGGATATGTTGGTTTTCAATGTTGCCATTTTAGAATAGGCTGATAAAGGCTACAGCCTGTCTGTGGCAATAGAGAACCTGACTGCTAAGTCAGAATGCCTGTATGTGGAGGAAGAAGGAAAGACGCCTGAGTGCATAAGCAAGATGCCCTACTGCATAGAATGGAGGGAATAATGAAAGGGTCTCGCTATGGAATAAGAGACCTATAAGTAGAAGCAGGACTCCAGACCAGAGCAGTCTGATTTTCCTAGGCCTATGCATGATGTGCTGCTCCAGTCCATCTTTTCTTGCTTTAATTTCTTGTACTTGTCCTGTTTTCTAATGATATATGCAAGACTACAAGGCCCAGAATTCAAAAGAAAAACCTGGATTGGGGCAGCACATCATGCATGCACCTGGGAAACTTGGCATCTATGCTTGTCTGAGGAGGAAGGAATATCAAGGTGCAGGCAGAAGTCTTGACACCGGAAGCAATGGTTGAAACAGGAAGCCTTAATCATAAGTGGGCGGGTCCTGCCAGATCTCAGACCTGACAGTATTTAAAAACTGACCTTAAAAAGGGTCCCTACTAGGTTCTGTATTCTTTTTCTTACCTGGACAGATAAAAACACAAATCGATTTCTCAACAATGATTTGAAACACTTTTAGGAAAACCATGTTGGTGAGCTATTCCTGTTTTCTTTTTGCAGGTATTGTGTTTCTCTAGTTCTTTTTCATGCATTACTTTAGTATAGTGCATGCAGTGAACTCAGTTGCCTCAAGTTCTCTGGGTCAGTTCAGATTGTGGGCAGTGGGGTGGCAAGAGGGAGCGGTATGGGTTTTTGGGGCGGCGGCTGCAGGAATCTTCAGCACACCCCCTCCCCACCCTTCTATTTGCCCACCACGGGTGGAAAATGCAGGGGTCGCTATGGGTGGCATAAGCAGGGCCGGACTAGCTGTAGCGGGCACTGGACAATCCCCTGGAGCGCCGCATGGGTGGGGGCTGGTTTTGGGCCCCTGGGGTCCGTTCTTGTTACAGGGTCGTGTTTGCAGCATAGCTGCAAAATCGTCCCTGTAACAAAATCGGCAGAAAACCAGCCCTGGCAAAGAGCTCAGCGGCACCCCCAACCCCCCACCAAGGGGTGGGGGGGGGTGTCGGGGGGGGAGGGGAGATCATGAGAAGGGGAGGCGAGGCAAGGAAGGACGTGCAAAATGACGTACGCAGATGGAGGATTTCAGAAAGATGTAAGTGTCTAACTGAGTTAGAGACTGCGGAGGAAAGTGGTTTTAAGGGGATAACGGGAGTGATTGAGATACTCCGAAGACTATTGCCCTTTCCACAGACCCAGTGGTGTCGTTCGCCACTTTGCCGCCAGTGGCGAACCACTGCCTTTGCCGCCCTGCGGCGGCCGCATGGAAGAGCGCGGGGGCTTGCGATTCTTGTGTTTGCTGTGGTAAGAGCGGGGGAGGAGACCACCCCCCCAAAACTCATGCCACCCGGGGCGGACCCCACCCACCCCCGTTTGCTACGCCACTGCACCTCCCTGGGTTGTTTAAGTCACATATTACCAGAATTTTTACATTTACAATTCTAATTATTCATAACAAAATCATTGTTATTACTCCATTAGCTGAAACAGCTAACAGGCATTGGCAAAGCCAATAGAGTTGGCTTGTTTTAGACATATGTTCCTTTATTTGTGTTATGTTCAAAAGCACTAACGGAAACCTCACCAAGTCTCCCAAGTGCTGGTTGAGTGGAACAAAATATTTTAGGTTACATGCTGTTCACTTAATTACATAGGCCACACCTCTTGGAAGGAATTCCTAGGTATGCTTATTAAGCCACGCCCCTTTTATAGTCCCCACACCTTAAAGCACGTGCCTCACTGCAGAGAATGGGAAATGAGAGTCCTGGAAGCAGCAGCAGGGAGCCTAAAGGCTGACGGCGAGGACAGGTGGTCTGACAGCAGAAGCAGGGAGTCTGACGGTGGAGGTGTCATGCCTGATGGAGGGGGGAGGGGAGTAGACTGCACAGGAAGGTGGCATGATGGTGGAGGCAAGAAACCTCAGTGCATGTGCAAAAGCTTTGGCTGTGGAAGAAGGAGGCCTGACAGTGGAGCCAGTGGGCCACATTGCTTTGAAAGGAGGTCTCACTGTGGAGGCAGGGGACCGCTTTGCACAAGCAGGGCAGTGCTTAATTTCTGCCGGTGGTTACCGATGATCAGCACCAGCACTTAATTGTCAACACCGGGGCTTGTACCAGTCTGCCACATGGTGGCGCTGCTAAAAAAAGACTATCGACTGCCGGCCAAGCCCTTCTTATAGCTTTCGGGGCCTAGTGTAGGGTGAATTGTCACACTTGTAAGAGTGTGATGGTTAGTAATTATGTTGGTACTGCCATTGGCAGCGCTGGCAGGGGCAATGTGTGTTGCACGCTGCAATGGCCTCCTGACGAATTACAAATTAAGCACTGCAGCAGGGAGCCTGTCTGCAAGGCAACAAGCCTGACTGCTTGCTGGAAGGAAGCAGCACCAATCACAAGCCTTCCTTCCGACAGCCCCCATGCCCATCGCTGTGTCCCTGAAGGGTTTGTAAAGGTCAGATGAGAGCTCTGCTTGGTGGAAGGGGGGTGGGGCACCGAGGAGAGGGGGAGGATGCAAACAATGCTGCCCTTTCATCTCTTTTACAAGCACGTGTTTTCTTTGGACAATTTGATAGAGGAAGAGGAAGGCGGGGAATAAACGCAGTCAAAAGAGGAAGGCTCATATAAATTAGGCACAGAGAAGCAACACATTTGTGTCTATATCTATCAGATTGAGTGTACTCTGCTAAATCATGTTATTTGTAAAAAAATATTTGTCGAATACTTTGTCATGCCTCCACTGTGTCACAGCTTTAGCAGCATACTTGGAGGGGCTTTTGGCCAGCAACTTCATCCATTTGCTGTTCACAATTTGCTGCTGCTTACCATATTCATGAAGCAGTCATTGGGTCATCCCACTTTGCTCATTATATCAATTTACTTTGATTGACTGCACAAAGCTCGTGCATATTGCTCACATTGGCTTAAAAAAAGTTCCTTTCTCTGTAGTGGCAAAGCTCTTCCGAACTGTGCTTCTTTCATTACATTTTTGGTATGATATAGTTATTTTGCTTGCACGTCAGGTTTCCAGTTAATCTGTGATTTTTGTTCCTGTTTCCTTTCTAAAGTTGTCCTTATTAAGTGTTTGAGGAACATTGTGATATTGCAGCTGCCTGCAATTTGAGTCCTTGATTGAGGTATGATTTATTCTTGCTGCCTTAATAAAAAATAACGGTCACATCCATGGCCCAACTGAAAGGCTTGTTTGGTTTGTTTTTTAATCCCTAGTAAAATAACCATATCAATGATTCTTTTTTTTAATGTAACCTTTTTATTGTAAGGGTAGGTGGTCTTTTAGTTGGTGGACTGCTTTCTTTTAATTTCATTATGTTGCACATGCTTGCTATGAAAATGTAAACTAAAAAATCTTAAGCCCTGCGACAGCGTGTTAAAGCCATGCCAATTGGTTTCGCCAATGCTTTATTTGTTGTTTAGAACAATGTTATATAGGCCTGACTGCACTGTAGATCAGTGTAATGTCACCATCATTCTCATTATGAGAGAGTGAAGGGCTACGTGACTTAAAGTGGACTAGAGACTCTGATTAATCAGTAGGGTTCATCTGGAAGAGGTGTGGCGCAGCGGCCCGAGTGCCTGACTCCGGCCTACGGGGTTCACGGTTCAATCCCTGGAGCCGGCGGCAGGTTAGTCCAGCACCATGTGACTCTGGGCAATAGCTCGCTTAATCTTCCTGAGGGCCAACAGCGCCGGGACACCACTTCGGAGGTAGCTGTGCGCTGTACAAATACTGGTATTTCATTTCATCTGCCACTACAACTGAGAGTAGAGAGGAGATGCAGAGGGCTAATTTATTCTGCCACTGTAGTGCTCAAACACCGTGTCTCATTCGGATAAAACTTAACTCACACCAGGCTCTCTCCTGGCCCACACTGGTGTCTCACATCCCACACAACAGAGCCCCATAGAGTCATAAAAGGCCCCCACATAGATGACAACATAACCCTACAAACCACCCATAATCAGCCACCCATCCTCAACAGGCTTCCGACTTCTTCATACAGTATGTTAGCATTTGTTGTTATCTTTTACCAGCAGCCTTCTTGGAACCTACAACCGACCGGCCATCATAACCTCACAGACCCCACGGCATGCCCTCGTATAGCGTACTGTAGCCCTTACGTATCAGCAGTGTTGTGACAAGGGTGCCAATGGCCATATTGGAAGCAAGGAAAATAGACCTCCAACACTGTCATTGGTTAGTAAAGGACAGCCATAAACTGAGGTGTAGCTGGGCCCTCAAACTCGTAGTCCCTCGTGCTACGGCTCTTTCGACACTATTGATGGCTACGGCATAGCATGCAACATGAAAGGACCTCATCTAGCCTGCAACTGCCCCAGACATAAAATGCAATGTCCATCATATACTTCACCAGAAAATAATCTTCCATAGCCAATCCTTTCTTAAATCATTTTTTTCTTCATTTATTTTGAGCATTGAGTACAATTTCAAACAGAAAGGAGCTTCCACATAGCCACAAAATGTCCACACGTAGCCCGCAGCAGGTTCTCATGTAGCTTACAACATCCTCTTACTTGGAAAACTGCTGCCTTTCATACAGTGTTCTTAACTCCAAAAGAGCCTTGCGTTGGCACAAAAAGACAACAAAATAGATTGCTAAAAATCCTCATACCCCCTCAGTCCCTCACAGAGACCTCTAGAGATCTTCACAAAGCCCACAAGACACTCACAGGGTCGTACGTACACCCTCATAGTGGAATAAATAAAGCCTCGTACAACGTTCGATAGAATCGCTATAGGCCTTCTCACGGTCCACAAGATCCCTTACAAGGTCATCAGTAGACCCTCATTGGTACTAAGCAGAACCTCGAGCAAAGTTTGACCAAATCTACGTCAGTGAAAACTGACTCTCATGTTGCCACAAAGGGACTCTCCAATTCCATGGAACTGACTCTCCAATAGCTCCTCAAGAACATCAAGCGTCAGACTCTCCCCATCGCTTATAGGTGATTCCACAGGTCCCCACCGAGACTTCATAGTCCCGACAGATCGCCCAACTGACCGTCTTATTGACACTAAAGACACTCACATAGATCCCAGCTTACCCTCAAATAGCTTCTCAAAACACTTGCAAATAGTCCATTTCAGATCCTCCTTGTTGTCTACAGTAGACCTAACCTACACACCATCCAATATAGATTTCAACAGATGTTTACAAGGCTCCAAACACACACTTGCATACACCCAAGTGACCACAGTCTAGTCCACATCAGACTCTCACATCATAACTTGAGACTCATAACTTGAGACTGACTCCGAACAGCCCCTTTTGTAATCAATAAAATTCCAATTTCTACACTGAACCACCTCAGTCTGTAATGAGCAGTGGGTGAAATTGTTCTTACGCCAGCGTAGTTCACTAACCCTGGTTTCTTGAAGTCGGCCAGAGATTCTAGACTTAACTCAATTCATTGCGAGGCATGTTAAAGACTTCCAGTCTACCTCACTTTGACTTTTTCCTCCTCCAGGATATACAAACAAAAAATCAAACAAAATAAAAAAATCAAACAAAACAAAAAAAAAAATCAACAATCACGGGAAGCCAAAGCCTTTCCACGGTCACCAGGTAAGAAGTACTGGGGAGGGTCGCAGGGGACCATGTAAGACAGAGAGGGAGGTTGATTGAGTTGTCCATGAATCCTTTCAGGATGGTTGGGGGCAAGGATCAGGCCAGGAGGCAGTGACTTGAACTCTGCTGGAGTAGGGTTCAGATATGGATATTGGCATCAGTGCCAACCAGCGCCACTCCAACCACAGCCCTGCGTAGCTCTTCGCAACACCTGGAATTTTTTTCCGCTAATGAGAATAGATTCTGAAACTAACCCTCTATTTAAAAAAAACTCCACGCTTTTTATTTCTAAATTGCGATTCTGAAGGCCTTGCAAATTGGCACAGCTATGCTAGTATGGTCAGGCAGAAGTGAACCATACACTCCTTCTTCCTGCATACAGCATAGGAAACTAATGTCCTCTCCAGGGCTGGATAGGGATCGCTAACCAGCCTTGGCAATTACATCCGACCGGCCCCGGGGGTGGGGGGTGGTGGCGGGACCACTGTTGCTGCACTTTTGTTACAAGGGGCTGATTTTGCAGCACCGTCCTCCAGTAACAAAAAAACGGCCCCCGCCGCTGAAAACCAGCTCCCACCATTCCTACCTACTGGAGAAATGCCTGGTGCCAGCTACGACCAGTCCGGCCCTGGTCTTCTCCTGTTCGGGACATCATAGGGTTAGGCAAAAACATCCACTGTGGAATATTTTCTCCGTGACCTCTCTTATTACTTCCTTTATCTGTGTACTGGGAAAGTCGCACAACACTTATTAACCTAATATCATCCTAACAAATATGTCGTTGTTTTAAATATTGCACCATGACATTTAGGAAGTAGTCACCCGGTTCCCCTTACAAAAAAAGTCATATTTTAGGAGTCCTCATTGCATTACACTAAATTAAAGTGTTTCATTAGGAAAGGGTTGCAGAAATGAGGCCTTAGTCATACACCACGCCTGGGAGAAGTGTTCATTATGCCAGTGTCTTCTTATAATTTCATGTTACACTTGTTATGCAAAATTCCCAAAATAGCTCCATGAAGCCAAGTTGCATAATTTGAAGGCTGTTTGGGTAAAAATTCAATTGCAGGGGAAGGGGACCAACACAAACAGAATGTGAGTAAATGTTTTTCATGCTCTTGTGTTTTTTGTGCTGTTTTATTAGCGATAAATGCATCCTTGTGTACAAGATGGATTTGAGGACACATTTCCTACTAAAACATAGTGCTAAATGCCGGGTTTGCATTTCATGTAATTTTATGTAATTTTGTGTATTTTGTTCCCAAAATATCATTTATTTATGCAAAAGGAAATTACATATATTCTGCACACCCATAACAAATCTATAGTGTGGCTGTTCCTGGGTGTACACAAGCTGACATACGCATACCAACAGTACTAAAAATGTATCTTCAATAAATTCAAGCCTGGCCCATTATTATCAACTGGCCCCAAGTCAGCATAGTCACTTTTAGCCCGTCTGTATTCTTTTTGTGGGTATAGGAAAATACACTTAGCCTAAATGTGAATATGCTATCATCACATTCACCTTAAAAAAGCACAGCGGACCCAAAAACCCTGGCCAAACTGCTGCTTCCAAATAATAAAATAAGTGCAGAAACTAAAGTTTTTTCTTAGGAGCACTGCCAAGAAAAGGCTATTGTAAGGCAGCCGAATCCAGATTCAACGTCTTGCCTCTTCCTTCCATATCCTACATTTCCTGTCTCTTTTTTTTGAGAAGATGCCTGTGATGTTGTCGGCACCTCTCAGGAAGGTGACCCAATTGATCCATGTTTTGAAGTTTGCTTTTGCTGTGTTTTTCCAGTTCGTTAGGATTATTTTAAGGGCTGCTGTGAGGAGTAGGTCTAGGAGTTCTCTCTCTTCTTTACTTTTTATCTCACTCTTGAAGGTTATTTTCATCATTGGTTTTTCTCTTTTTCATGATTTTGATAATTTTCTCCTCCACCTTTTTTCACTTTTCTGCCTTTGTTTGACTTGCTCAGTGTCAGTCAGATGATACAAGTAGGTCCGGATCCCCAAATTTGAGTTCTGGTGCACACTACAAGTAGAAATACAGCACGTAGGCTGTTTGCGGACCAATCCCAGGCCTGACCAGCATCAATCAGGACTTCAATCAATCAGGATTTGTATAGCGCGGAAAATCACTCATGAGGGAATTCAGGAGCTGAGAGGGCTGCCGCAGGGGGGCTCAGTTGAACAGGCAGATCTTGAGACCTTTTCTGAAATCAAGCAGACAGGATGAGACCCTTCGGTGAAGCGGGAAGTTGTTCCAGGACTTTGCAGTAAGATAGAAGGGGCATCCTCCACTGCCGCTGTAGCTGGTGCAGGGGGTGATGCAGAGTGAGGCAGAACACAGGTGTTTGTAGCGAAGGTGGAAGTTCAGTCGGTGGTTGATGTAAGCTGGTCCCTGGTTGTGGAGGGTTTTGAAGGTGTGGATCAATTTCTTGAACTGGCATCTCTTCTGCCCAGGTGTTTAAGACTGTAGTATCTAAGCAACTATAAACCTAACCCAGAGCTGAAGGTTATCTTGACCGATTATTAATCAGGGTTGCACCACAAGTGAAATAGAGTAACTTTGATCCCAAACAAAAGAAAGTGCTCCTAGTCTCCAGCAATTCTGACCAGACACCAGCACTCAAAAACTTATCTTTTTACATTTTTATCCATCAATTTTTCCTTCTGCCCCGCCAGGGGACAAAGTATAGAACACACTCGACAGAACGGGCCCAAGTCCTTTCTTTTGTTCCAATCATCTTCTTATCCAAACCATTTACCATCACCATCTTGTAAGCCTTCATCCCCCTATGGCCACAATCGTCCGGAGACACCAACGAGGATTTCAGGTCTATACTGATGGTGCCCAGATTCATCTCTAACTAAAGGAGTGTAATGGAAGTCCCTGAGAGAGAGTAGCATACTCAACTAGTATCCAATCATAGATGCCAAGATTGCAGTTATGGCTTAACGTAGCTACGGTCAAGGTCCTTCTGGTGGGTCTTGTGAGCCTCGCACTGGCCATTCAACTTGGCTCCACAATTTTCTCCCAGAGTGGACGGTCAAAGCTTTGGAGACCACTTCAATACGGATCTGCCCTTCGAGCCTCAAACAACACAGCAGTGAGGAACCAATTGTTTCTCCTCCACATGATTCTGCGATCCTCTCGCTTCTGCTCCCAAATCAGAGGCTTGCCTTCATCTGATTAGCTGTTGTGTCTCACATAAATTGTGGCAAAGCTACTTCCATGCGACTTTGGCCAATACTTTCCTGTCCTTTTAAAGAGTCCAGGATGGCTCTCCTTGCGTCATCGTTGTCCTGAGATGCTGCTGTCGCATCACCATACCTACAAATGGCTCGATGATCTGAATTCACGACCCTCTGACTCGTGCACGTCCATATTGTCCATCACGCCCCCTCAAACCCAGCAAGCTGGCCTGATAAACTTCCTTCATCCATCAGTAACAAATTCCCAATTATCCCAAAGTTTTGTGAGGAAGATTCTTTCACATTCAAAGCTTTTAGCTATGCATTTCTACAATGGAACTTGGACCATTTATCAAGACCTATGGAAAGATAGAGCTGAAGTGACAGAGAAAGAGGGAAAGAGGCAGAGATATATATACATAAGAGAGAAAGGAGTAGTGAGCAATAAAGAGGTACAGAGAAACAGAGTATGTGAGGAAAAAAGAGTGAGAAAAACAATGGGGAGAAAGAACAAGAGAAAGTGTGTGAGGAAGACAGTCAATTTCTCTGAGAGAGAGTGGAGGAAATGGCGTATGTAATGATGGAGTGAACCAGATGACAGTTAGTGTAGAAAAAACATTGTCAAGCGTAGCGATTTCCCACTGGGTAATTTGCGCTCGTGTGTATGTCTGCCTATACATTACACTGGTAACGTTTGGGAACATGTAATACTGTTTAAGAATCAAAATAACAAAAATCACTCATGTGCTATAAAAATAATAGAGCGTTCAGGCTTCCTTGTCTTTCATGTACCATGTAACAGAATCATTCAGTGGCATTACACACACATGCACGCTCACTCCTGAGGCATTCCCTAAACATTACATGCCAAAGATGTTTTAATACATGTTAGTAGAATGTCATCCGTAAAAGTACCTGATGTTTCGCCCACAGATAAATGAACACGTAAATACATACATGTTCATAGAACGCAAGGACGTAATTAGGAGAAAAAAACGGTTGCCACGGTAACCACGTTTTCAGTCATGGTGAATAACAGATATAGGGGTTGTGTTTGGAGTGACCATGCAGGGAGAACAGATGTCTTTTAGAGGGAGTGTGGGGGGTGGAGGCAGAGAGGACT